>NC_134110.1:101623181-102247954 GCF_040939455.1 Microcebus murinus | reverse complement strand
TTGCTCAGACCGATCTCGAACTCCTGAGCTCAAGTGATCCTCCCACCTTAGCCTCCCAGAACACTAGCATTGTAGGCGTGAGACACCACACCCATTCTTTGTGGGAGTGTCCTGTTGCAGGTACCCTACCCCTACCCCAGCCGGGCTGTCAGTGGAGTGTGCAGGGAGGAGGAGATGTTGTCCTTTTAGTTCATAGATCTCCAGATCAAGAGGAAGCACACCTGACTTGATGGAGCCTATGCCAGAGATCCCACACTTTTAGAAAGGTGAGTACACCCTTTAGGGTGTCTCCTTTGGGAAGGGGTGAATGTGTTCTATAAGTGAGAAGAAGAATGGAATTGTTATGGTGATCAGAGGGGTGCATTGTTGCAGAAACAATGTTATGGGTTTACCAAATTCCATTCCATCACCCATTTCCCAGGAAGATGGGAATACTGCGTGTCCTGGCTTGCCCTGCAGTTAGGGTGGGGCCAGTGGCGGGGGCTGGCTAACAAGATGAGGCCACCAAGTGCTGTAAGCCCCTCCCAGCCTGGCCTTTGGAAACTTTCCTTGAGGGCCACAGGTTCTCTTGTGTCTTGTCCCTGAGGTCCCTAAGGAGACCTCATATCTTATGTGGGAGGCAGCAAAGCTCCCTGATAGAGTTGGAGAAGGCCCACCCAACCACAGTGGATAAGTGAAAAATCGTTATTATGTCATCACCAAAACTTTGGCACATCCAAGCCTTTTGTGAATAAATGCTGAAATTGCCTTACTATTTTTATGTTTCCTTTTCTTTATTTCCATTCTAATCTTCCTTGATATTTATCTCCATAATGATTTTCTTTTTTTTTTTTTTAATTATGGTCAGTTCCATGTTCTCACTAACATATCTTGCTCTGCAACACTTTATAACAAAGAAATTAAGAAAATGATTCAATTTACCGTATCATCAAAAGGAATAAAATACACAGTAATAAATGTGCCCATGGAAGTGGAAATTGTCCTGAAAACTATAAGACATTGATGAAAGAAACTGGAGAAGACACAAATAAATGGAAAGGTAGTCCATGTTCACAGAGTGGAAAAACTGTTAACATGTGGGTACCACACAAAGTACTCTACAGTTTCAGTGCAGTTCCTATCAAAATTCCAGTGACACTTTTCACAAAAATAGAAAAAAAATCCTAAATTTGTATGGAACCACAAAAGATCCTGAATAGCCAAAACAGTCTTGAAAAATAAGAACAAAGCTGGAGGCATCACACTCCCTGAGTTCAAGCCATATTACTAATCAAAATTGTATCATGCTGGCATAAAAACAGACACACAGACCAATAGAACAGAATAGAGAGACCAGAAATAAACACACACATATATGGTCAGCAAATTTTAAACAAGGGCACCAAGAATACACAATGGAGAAAAGGAAGCCTCTTCAATAAAGGGTGCTGGGAAAACTGGTTATCCACATGCAAGAGAAAGAAATTGGACCCATGTCTTAACATCATATACAAAAATAAACTCAGAATGTACTAAAGACTTAAGAGTAAGTCTTGAAATTGTAAAACTCATAGATGAAAACACAGGGAAAATTTCCTTGACATTGGTCTTGGCTATGATATTTTGTCATTTATATGACATATTTTGTCATTATATTATGTCATTTATATGACACCAAAAGCACAAACAACAAAAGCAAAATAAACAAATGGGACTACATTGTACTAAACTTCCTGCACAGCAAAGGAAAAAAATCAACAGCATGAAAAGGTAGGCTGGACACAGTGGCACATACCTATAATCCCAGCACTTTGGGAGGCCTAGGCAGGAGGATTGTTTGGAGCCAGAAGTTCAAGACCAGCCTGAACAACACAGCAAGACCCCATCTCCACGAAAAATAGGAAAATTAGCCAAGTGTGGTGGGACACGCCTGTAGTCCCAGATATTCAGGAGGCTGAAGCACAATGATCGCTTGAGCCCAGATGTTTGAAGTTGCAGTGAGCTGTGGTGATGCCATTGTACTTTAGTCTGGGCAATGGAGCAAGACCTTGTCTCAAAAGCAAAAACAACAATAAAACACAAAAGGCAGTCTACAGAATGGGAGAAAATATTTACAAACCATATATCTGATAATGGGTTAATATGAAAAATATATAAGGAACTCACATCTTAATACTGAAAAAAGCAAATAACCTGATTTAAAAATGGACAAAGGACTTGAATAGACATTTCTCAACAGAAGACATATAAATTATCAACAGGTAAATGAAAAACTGCTCAACATCACTAATCAAAAACACAAAGAAATGCAAATCAAACCCAAAAAGAGATATCATCTTATACCTGGTAGGACAGCTATTTTCAAAAAGACAAGAGAAAACTAAAGTTGGTGAGGGAATGGAGAAAAGAGAACTCTTGTACACTGTTGGTGGGAATGTAAATTTCCATTATGGAAAACAGTATGGTGGCTCCTCAAAAAATTAAAGGTAGAACTACCGTATGACCCAGCAATCCTAATAATGGGCATGTATCCAAAGGAAATGAAATTAATATCTCCAAGAGACATTTGCACTCCCATGATGCAGCACTATGCACAACAGCCAAGATATGGAATCAAACTAAGTATCCTTTGATAGATATACGGATAAAGACATCATGGTGTACACATTCAGTGGAATATTATTTAGCCCCAAAGGAAATCTTTCCACTTGCAACAAGATAGATGAACTTAGAGGACAGGGTGCTGTGTGAAATAAGCCAGATGCAGAAATACAAATATTGCATGATCTCTCTTATATGTGGAATCTAGAAAAGTCAAACTCACGGAAGCAGAGAGCAGAATGGTGGTTACCCCAGGCTGGTGGGTAGGTGGTGGTAGTTGGGAGTGGGTGGGAGGAGGACATGTTGGGCAAAGGGTATAAACTTTCAGTAATGAGATTAACAAATTCTGGGGATCTATGGTACAGCATGGTAGTGTTGGATGTGTTAATAAAAGGAAGATAGCATAAATACCTATACATATCTAGGACCCTCTACTCCCACTTTCCTCTGGGTGAGCTGGTGACTGCCGGACTATAGGGATGGCAGTACAAATCTCAGCCCAGCCTGATAAACTGTAGGCCGGGTCCCTTAGAAGGGCAGATAGCAGTATTCTAACTACCCAGCACCCATAGCATCCATGCAACCAGAATGACTCACACTGGACTGCTGGCCTAATCCAGCATTATTTTCCTCTGACATTTGAGAACAAGGCAAGGCAAAAGTATTAAATGTGTTTTGTTTTTGGTGCTCCCTTTCTCATTTCACAGCGCCCATCTTTCATTCAGGAAGGAGTTGAGGGCTGCTGAGGTGCTCATGCTATACCAGCCACAGTGCTGGGGGCAGTGACTCACAGAAATGAGAAGACTCACTCCCTGCCTTCAAGACATTCAGAGTCTAGTCCAATCATTTCAGAAGCCCAGAAGAATCTAATTCCAAGTCCCCACATACCCACAGGTGGATTTGAAATATTATGATACTTTTTGGGTATTAGTATTTAGAGTGTAATTTCTATTAATAACTGAAGAAGGAAAAGGCTTCCTGTATTTTAGAGGATTCTTAAGGGCAGTGGGGTGATACTCGTTTAGGAAGGTGAAGATGTCTTCCTACCACCCTGCACTCAGACCTCAGGGCAACTGCTCTTTGGAGGCTGGCCTTGTTTCAGGGACATGGTGGTTGCTTCTTCTATTTGACTGTTCACTTACAAAACAGCAAGGGGTGTTTCTTTTGAAGTTGTTTGCTTTATTCATCAAAACTCTTTAGCCCTTATCAACCCTTGCTTGCCATATGAATCCTGCAAAACAACCCTGAGCTCAGTGCTCCAAACCAACAGCTCTTGCTGGAGGTCTTCCAATGCTGTCTCATGGTGTTTGAAATTCTGGCAGGGATCTAGAGTCAATAGTGGCTTACGAAGTGTTCACCTTGGTTACCTCTGGCGAAATGGTGTAACAATTGCTATATTCTTGGTAAAGCAAATAGCCTTTGAATCTAAAGTCACTTAAGGGTAATGGCAAGGCTGGCGTGTAAGAATGTAGAAAACTGAAGTCTTGTTCAAATATAGCATAATTAAAATACGTACACACACACACATTTAAGTAATGCTTTGCATTCATACAAAATAAGAGCAGGGAAAAAGCATTTTCAAATAATAAAAAATCTCCAACTCTAGATGGCAAACTAAAAATGAAAGAGGCCAAAGGAATTTGAGAAACAACATGAGAATAAAAACAAAGGCTTGGTGGCCCCTTTGCACTTAACAGATGTATTTTTAAGACCACCTCAATTTATATTAATAAATAACCACTGTAACATATATTAATAATTCCCCCCGTAAAAATATGACTGCCATAAAGAATCCCATTAGTACACCGCTGTTGGGCTGATAGTCAGGTGCCCACTTGCTAGGTGAGGGCCTCACTCATATACTCAAACCTCAGGTGGAAAAACCACAAATTTCTAAGTGTTGTGAGCAGTGGGGGAACCTTCCTGAATGCTCAAAATTGTGAATGCCAACGCCATGATTATGGGACAAAGACTTAGGGAAAAAAGAGTGATTATTCACAGATTAAATGCATTCTGGCCTCTATTTTGACTGATGGATCCTTCAAACACATTCTTATGCTTAAAATTTATCCATTAAATGTACAAGGTAGATGGACAAGATGCCATTATAGTCAGTCCCTCAGTATTTCTAAGCCACACTAATAAATATTGAAAACATTACTGAACCCACATGAAAACAATTTGATAATTTTATAGGAATTTAAGAGAAAATTTCTGGCCAGAATATGTTAATTTGTGTCGGATGCTAAGGAGATTGCGAATGGATTTCCTACACACACACACACACACACACACACACACACACGCACACGCACACGCACACATGATGAAGAAAGAAAAGAGTGAAAGACGAAGACAGCAAAGGGACCAGATGGGGAAGGCAGGCTGGCGTCACCAGCTGCAGGTGGCACTGCCGCAGCGCCAGACCTCAGGGAGCCTGTACGCGGGGCATGATCACTGCTCGGTCAGCAAAAGTCGTCCATAGAATAACGGCAAGGTACGCGTGACCAGTGGGTTTCTCTGAGACATAAAACAGACAAAGGGAAGCGGTGAGTAAATTTAGAATTTAAGAAAGTCCTTGATAAATTTCAAATTAAAAAAATTGAATCATCATGAAGTTGTTACAGAAATAACCCTGCTTGACCACGAATGAGGAGCTTGCTTGGAGTAAGTAGTCAATACAGGACCACAAATAATTAAGCGCCCTCACTAACTATAGGCCTTATGAAGCAGTGCAACTTCTAAATGTGCTATCTTGTGCTGTTTAAAAAAAAAATCAAAACAACCCTAGAGGTTGTGTTGTTGCGATATATTAATATATAACAAATGACGCCAAACCTTAGTGGCTCAAAACAACGAACATTGACTCAGGGGCCGTGTGGGCCAGGAGTCCAGCCCTGCTCTGCCGAGTGCTGGGGCTCGGGGTCTTCCCTGAGGCTGCCGTGTCTCACGGCCGCAGGGGCTGAGAATCTGTTTCCGGACTCACTGGTGGATTGTTGGCCGCCCTTAGAGACCTGTGCCTCGGTTTACTCATGTGAGCTTCTCCACAGCTTCGCAGCATGGCAGCCAGCTCTCCCCACAGTGAGCCATCCAAGAGAGCAAGAGAAAGCACCCAAAGTGGTGGACTTTGCAGTCATTTTTTTAATATATATATAACCTATTGTATTTTATTCGTTAGAAGCAAGTCAAAAATGTCAGCCCACACCCAAGGCCATGAACAGCAGAGGCAGAGGTCGCTGGGGGCTTGGAGGCTGCTGACACAGAGGCTGCAGCCTGGGTGCCAGACCAGGGTGCCTACGCCCACTTCCCTGCTCCTGCACTCACTAGCGTGGTGAGCTCTCTCTCTGTGCCGCGATTTCCTCGCCTTTAGACAGGGCATAATAAAGCACTGACCTCAGAGGGTTGTTAGGCGCGGAGGAGGGCTTGGTATGCAGAGCGCTGAGTGAGCCTTACAGAAGTTTCAGTTAGTACAAGGGCTGCTTAATGCACTGGTTTTCAGAACGTTGTGGGGATAAAAATGGGAACTTTCGGGATTAGTTTACGTAGTGGGCAGTATATTGGTTAAGTGCATTACCCAGAGAGGTGACACTGAAGGAAAAATAAAATGGTTCAACATCAAGAATGGCAGAATTGGGCAGGGCTCAGTGGCTCACGCCTATAATTCTAGCACTCTGGGAGGCCGAGGAGGGCGGATTGCTTGAGGTCAGGAGTTTGAAAGCAGCCTGAGCAAGAGCGAGACCCTGTCTCTACTATAAATAGAAAGAAATTAATTGGCCAACTAATATATATATAGAAAAATTAGCCAGGCGTGGTGGCGCATGCTTGTAGTCCCAGCTACTCGGGAGGCTGAGGCGGGAGGATCGCTTGAGCCCTGGAGTTGAGGTTGCTGTGAGCTAGGCTGACGCCACAACACTCACTCTAGCCTGGGCAACAAAGTGAGACTCTGTCTCAAAAACAAAAAGAATGGCAGAATTGTAAGTGGCTGCCCAGGCAGAGTATGGCCGAGCCCGTCTCTCACGGTATGGGAGAGTTGTGAGCATGCTGCAGGGTAGGGCGAACCCAAGTCTCACCATGACAAGTCCTGCAAGTCAAAATTCTTAGAACCTGAAAAGCAGCAGCTTTGCCCTATTACTGATGTCCCCACTCCTATGCCTAAGAGATAAACTGCTTAACATTGTCCTCCAGAAAGAATATGTTTGAGAACTGTTCATTTTAGCCCAAGGTCACAGAATTCCAACAGGACTAAAGTCAAAGTAAACATATCTGTGCAAGTCATTATTGATTTTAGGGGACGGCTGTGCCTCCCTACTAGACTTGAAAACCACGCAACTGCCAGTAAAGAGAACTTGGAGAGCACTGCCATGGCCATCCGCCAACTTCTTACAGATGGTCATCTCATAAGGCGCAGAGGTACATCTCCCAGAATAGGTCTTCTCCAGATTGTAGCGGTAAGAGAATTTTAAAGATTTCATCACCCTTCACTCCATCCTCCCACCCATGTGTTCAGGACAGTAGCTACATAAATCAGCTAGAAGTTATTGTAATTAGGAAAGTTTAGTGATGCGAAGTGACATAGGAATTCTATTGAGATTTTCATGGATTAGAACTCTTGATTTATTCAGCCAGATTGAAACCTCAGGGGTTGAATTTCACCCACTATTTAGAACTGAGTATTATAATATAATATCACAATAATAGTAAATTTATTGCATGCTTATTATGCACGGGACACTAAACTGAGGGGATTAATGGATTGTCTCTTTAACCCTTGCAACTACTGGGTAAAGTATGTAATGTTATTGTCTCTTTTAGCGAAGGAGGAAACAGACTTAGAGAAATTAAATAATCTGTGACAAGTAATGAAAATCTGACTTCAAAGCCCATGCTCTTTACCACAATGCTAATGATTAAAGAATAAAAGAACTTAGAATTCTCAAACTGACTGATCTACTGTGTGCATGAGATTTCTTTCCAACTTGTAGGCTGCCCTCTCTGAAATAACAGAGTGAGGAGGGTGTGTCATGAGTCACCTAGCACTGCTCTATCCTACCCCTTCCCTAGTATGTCCCAATGCAAAGCCCCAAAGACTTTTTGTTGGGGTTCAAATGAGGGAAAAAGCAGGAGTTATTTAGTAACTGTTGGCTTGAGGATGGGAGGATTTTTCTTTCAGATCCAGGGCCTTTCTTGAGGACATGGTATTAATTTTGGGACATCTGGATTCTCAGCAGGGCCAGATCACTAGACCAACACTAAGATGCCAAAGATGGCAAGAAACCAAATCTACATCTCAACTCATCAGCCACCAATTGGGGTAAAGATAGTGAAGGAATCTTCTCTGAGGAAAGAAAAATCTGAGATATACCTGCTAGGTCTGACAAAAATGGTTAAGGGGAGAAGGAGAGGGACATTGTTTTTCTTCCTTTCCTGAGCCCTCCTTGAGCAGAGGTGAGAAAAGGGCAGGGATGGAGATTGGGACAAAATAGTCAAGTACAAAGAGCTACAGCACTGGAGACTCTACAGATAATGAGGCCACAGAGTGGTTTGTTGTGTTATGTTCCAGATGAGACTATGGTGCAGCAAGGCTTAGATAACTTCAGTAAAAACTCCCATTCAACCAACAATGAACTATTTGAAAAGTAAATCAAGAATACAATCCCATTTACAATAGCATCAAGAAGTACTTAGGTGCCTGACAAAGAGAAGGTAATAAAAAAATACTTTGGAACTTTTTAACTGAGGCAATGAAAAATCTGTACACTGAAAACTATAAAACATTGATGAAAGAAATTGAAGAAAACACAAATACATGGAAAGATAGTCTATGTTCATGGACTGAAAAAATTCAATATTGCTAAAATGCCCATACTACCCAAAGTGATCTATAGATTCAATGCAATCCCTATCAAAATTCCAATGCCATTTTCCACAGAAATAGAAAAAATAATTGTAAGTTTGTATCAAACCACAAAATACCCTGACTAGCCAAAGAAATCTTGAACAAGAAGAACAAAACTGCAGGCATCACACTACTTGATCTCAAAATCTACTACAAAGCTATAGTAATCAAAATGGCATGATACTGGCAGAAACACAGACATACAGACCAACAGACAGAATAGGAAGCCTAGAAATAAATCTACATATCTACAATTAATTGATCTTTGACAAAGGTGCCAAGTTCATATGATGGGGAGAGGATGGGCTCTCTGATAAATGGTATTGGAAAAACTGGATATCCACCTGCAGAAGAATGAAATCAGACCCTTATGTAACTCCACACACAAAAATAAACTCAAAATGGATTAAAGACTAAAAGTAAGCCCTGAAACTGCTAGAGGAAAACTTAGGGGAAAAGCTTCTTCACATTGGTTTTGACAAAGATTTTTTTGAATATGATCCTAAACTATTTTAGAACAAAAAGATTTCTATTTTGCAGATAGTAGTGAGTAAAGCAAAGAAAGATCAACAGATGATAGACACATAACGTTTTACAGAGGTGCTTTGGCTAAGGTCTCACTGAGATAACAAGTCGAATGAAGAAAAGGATTCAGGTTAGAGTCACGGTTTTTGCCTACAGCTGGCTGCATCTACATAGCACACTGCTCCTATGGTAAACAGGGTGAGACACAGACATTGGAGAAATAAACAACTTCAAACATGGAATCTGATGAGCTCATTGCTATGAAGTTAATCTACTAGAATTTAACTGAAAAATTGGTTCAAGCATCTGAAGTCATAGGTCATGCTTTTTTTCTTGGTTGTTCAACTGGTAGATATTATGAAGTTCAAGGAAAGAATGCAAGAACCTTTTTACACTACAGCTTCCATTTCATTTTGGGTTCATATTTTGCTGGCCACACATTAGGCTTTATAAGTGCTTGAAAAAATAAATTTCAAATAAAGTACAAGGCATCAAGGTTGGTTCTATAGAGATCTGTTAATGGAATTGAGGTTATTATTTCTCCCTCTTTGTCCTGTCACTTTGAAATGGTATATTTTCAAAGCTTATAACAATAATAGGCTTATACAAAAAGGTAAGTCCATGACTATATATATATATATATATATATATAGAGAGAGAGAGAGAGAGAGAGAGACAAAAGGATACCAGAAGTGAGGTGTGCATGTGTGCGCATGTATGAGAAAGCTTAGAAATCTCAAACATTTTGTCACTAAAGAGCTGTAAAACTTCCAAAGTCAACACAAGCCAGCAGGTTGTAACAGAGCCTGGAACACCTATGGACCGAACAGCCAAGATCAAGGCCATTTGTTGAGAAGAGCAGACCTTGAACAGTATTTATCAAGGTCTTTTTTTTGTTTTCTAAAAAAAAAAAAAAAAAAAAAAAAGCACTACAGCTATTTGGGAACAGTGACACCACGTTGCACCTGCACGTAGCCTTGATCCTTTGTGTACTGGACTTCTTCAGTTTATATTGAGGTAGTTCCATATTATTAGGTTTAAAAACTCTAGTTAAAGGGCATTAAAAAAATCCCTGCAATGCTATAACCTCACTTTCATTAAGAACAAGATCCAAATTATTATGTAATGGGATGGGGAAAATGCTATCTACTACAGCTTCTAAGAAAGGCAAATCCCACTGAATGAACTCCTAACTTGCCTTACTGTGCTGAGGACCTCAATTGGTTTGGCTCAGGGGCTAAGTTTGCAATTAGAGGCAGAAAGGAAGTAGTTGGCTCTATTCAGCAGAGAGAGAATTTGGAGTTCCAGGAAGCATCTACTCTCCAAACAGAGAGCACTGAGTCTCTGTGATGGCACAGGCCTGGGAGTGTGGCATGGACAAGGCGGCCAAAGAAACATCCCTAGCAAGGAGCAGTTAGAAGGGCTTTTGAAATAGAACTGTTGAGTATTTTATTGCAGTTATTTGTAATGCTGTAGTATTTCTTTCTCCTTCCTCTGCAATCTCCTTTTATTAAAGTTGGCTGCCAATAGCAAGAAGGTCTTGTGTGCAGAGTTTTGTTTTTTTTCTAGGCTTTGCTTTTTAGGGATGGTAGGATGGGTGCAGAAACCACAGAGGTCTCTAAGTTCGATGTCTATGTCAGTGTGGTGTGAACAGGAACCGAATATGGGCAGAGGGGTGATCGTGCATGAATGGAGCTAATTAAATGGAAGCAGGGGTTTCAGGCGAGGATGCTCATGAAAATGAAGTCTGCTGGGAATGCGGAGGAATTTGGGAAGGGCTTTTGAATTCCACAGGATGTGGGATGGAATTTTGAGCCAATCTTAGTAGGAATTAGAAGGAAGGGAAACTATATCTACTTCTGGTGGAATTAACCTTGTCTGTTTGCCTGTCCCTCTTTCTTTTTAGGGGGACAGAGGAGTGTGGTTAGCAGATATGTAAAGATATTTACATAACTTTTAATTTTATCACTGTTGGAAGACATTATTAGATTCTATTTCATTTTAAAATGAAGACACTAGAGCTCTGAGTAACTCTTCAGAGCCACCCAGGAATGAGTGGCAGAGCTAGTAGCCAACTGAGATGTGCTGGACTCCAGGGCAACGTTTCCTCCACCAGGATACATGTAAGTGACAGAAACTCTTCTGGAACCAATGAAATGCACGTTTACGGGAGCGGCAAGAAAAGCTGGAGACTTAACAAGACTAAAAAAGACTTAAAAAGGTCAGTTTGCCATATATTAGCAATCCTAATTATATATTGACATGTATTCAGATACCTAAAGAAAGAAGTAGGAGGTTTCAAAGCAATTAATTACTTTGGCTATATCATAATTTTCATTTTATCTTTCAACATTGGTTCTTCACCAGAGTCAGTTTTCTTAGGTGAATTTGCTCCAGAAAATAGAATGCTTCTGCTCTCTTTGCAGACATTGGGAGCATTAGAAACTAAATACAATGAAAATATGGGACAGCATTATTGACAATGGGTGGTGAGTGCGATTGACAACGAGGCTGCATTCGAATGAGAGTGGTTAAATTACCGCAAAAGTAAGAAAGCCACTTAGATGGGAATTAATATAGAAGAGATAGGATTTTAATCACAATTATGAGCAACTGAAAAATTTGGAGATTAAAGATTACAATGAGGATTTTGGATTTAGTTAAGAAAAAAGACACTTAAAAAGACACGTAAGAGGTACGTACGTTTGTGTGTACATACATAGAGAATGAGAGAGAGAAGAGAAGAAAGAAGACAGGGTGTCAGGAAATGAATGGCCATGGGAGATTATGAAGAGTCAAGGAGAGAAAAGCCATCCTAAATGAAGAGTTAGAAAGTGACAAAGTGGCAGGGACTGTTGAACATTTTAGTGACAAAAAGACCTAAGAGAAGTGAATAATTAATTATGCAATAGGGCTACTTGGTGGCATAAACACAGATAACAAAGGGCAATTTCACACTGAGTTCTCATAGTACACAGAGAGATTTACTTACTCCTCTTCATTGCGCTGTATCATTTGTTCATTTTAACCCTATCACAACATCTTTAGGTTCATTGTTGTTCAGTGCTTAAATTTGTGAAACAGAATCAGAATTAAGAAATGAAGGACCGTGTTCTTTTTTTCTTCCAGATTTATTGAGGTCTAATTGACAAAAAATATAGTGTACAATGTGATGTTTTATTATTATATAAGTATACATTGTGAAATGATTTACCACAATCAAGTTAATTAACACATCCATCATTTCACATACTTTTTTTGTGGTGAGAACACTTGAGATCTACTCTTAGCAAATTTCAAGCATACAATACTTTATTATTAACCTTAGTTAATAATATGCAATATGTTAGGTCTTCAAAACTTACTCATTTTAAAATTGGAAGTGTGTATCCTCTGATCAGTATCTCTTTTCCCCAACCTCCTAGCCCCTGGTAATCACCATTCTACTGTTACTGTGAGTTCGACCTTTTGTTAGATTCCATATATACGTGAGATCATGTAGTATTTGTTATTCTGTGCCTGGCTTATTTTATTTAGCACATTGTCTTTCAGCACATGTTATCACAAATGGCAGGATTTATTTCTTTTTTTTGTAAGGAATAATATTCCATTGTATATATCAGCCACATTTTCTTTATCCATTCATCTGTGGTAGGACAGATGATTGTAAAGTTGAAAAGGGAAAGGGAAAGATCAAAGTAAAATTTACTATGGTGAGAACTGGTGATTGCAAAGGTAGAAAAGAACCAAGAACTGAAATCCAAGTGATCAGAATTTAGCTAAGGAAAACAAAAGGAGCGCATATGACATGGGTAAAAAAAGAATAGAGGTAGAGATTAAATTTTTATGGCAGTGCATTTAAACAGAGAATGTATTACTGAGGGAGTGAAGCACACAGTGGGGTATTTATTTGCTTATTTATTTTTTGAGACAGGGTCTCACTCTGTTGTCTGGGCTAGAGTGCAGTGGCATCATCATGGTTCACTGCAGCCTTGAACTCCTGGGCTCAAGCCATCCTCCTGCCTCAGTCTCTTGAGTAGCTGGGACTATAGGTATGTGCAACCACACCCAGAGACAGGGTCTTGCTATGTTGCTTAGGCTCATCTCGAACACCTGGCCTCAAGCAATCCTCCTCTCTCAGCCTCCCAAAGTGCCGGGATTATAGGTGTGAGTCACCAAGCTGGCCCAGTGGGACATTTTCAATGCTATCCAAGGAGTATGGTCAGTGAGCTATACACTCAAGTAATGAATATCTGGGTAATGTTTAACGGGCAATACTACACTGAAATGAACCCAAGGCATACTATAGCATCAATATTTTAACAATTTGACTTTATATCTGTGTTGTTTCTGAAATGCTAATCATATTAAGCCACATACTCCTTATCTATACTGCAGGAAATCACAAAAAGCTAAATGATAGTGATGTCTGGGTAATTACTAATTTTTTTTTTTTTTTTTTTTTTTTTTTTTGAGACAGAGTCTCACTCTGTTGCCCAGGCTAGAGTGCCCTGGCGTCAGCCTAGCTCACAGCAACCTCAAACTCCTGGGGTCAAGCAATCATCCTGCCTCAGCCTCCCGAGGAGCTGGGACTACAGGCATGTGCCACCATGCCTGGGCTAATTTTTTCTATGTATTTTTAATTGACCAATTAATTTCTTTCTATTTTTAGTAGAGATGGGGTCTCGCTCTTGTTCAGTCTGGTTTTGAACTCCTGACCTTGAGCGATCCACCCGTCTCGGCCTCCCAGGGTGCTAGGATTACAGGCGTGAGCCACCGCGCCCGGCCTCTAATTCTTATTTTAACAAGTAACTTAGATCCTCTCCCTTCATTTTATTAAAAGCAGTTAAGGGAAAGATACTGGTATAAATTCTTTGCCAGGACCTACACACCCCCTGGTGGAGATAATAATAAGTAACCAAATTCCCACACCCTAATGTCCTAATGTTAACTTGTTTGTTAAAGGTAACTTCTGTACAAGACTTTGTTTTCTATCAGTAGCACCTTGATCCTTGTAAACAGTAACAGGCCTGTGGTCTTAAATATTTATTGGCAGATGACGACACGTTGGGGAAAAAAACAGTCCGTGTCTTCACTCACCATTACCTGCGGTGGCTTCTCCCGCATGCAGACACGCGGGTAGGTGGAAGCTCTTCCTTCATCGTAAATTCTGCGTTGTTGTATAAGATACAAGTCACTTGTGGAAGAAGTGAAAATGTAATAAACTCTAATACTTTTGATATTTCTTGCTGCTGTCAAGGATGCTATCTGATGTAGTAATCTCTTTTCTGGCTTACCATTAAGAATACCAGATCAATGTAATACTATTACATTTTTGTAATTATTGTATTATATTACTATTACTATTACAATGTAATACTAGATCAATGTAAAAAAAGTTTGATATTCATATCTCCATTTAAAAAAAAACCATAATATTCTTATAGAATTAGTGCCAGAGGTTTTCAAATACTCTGCTTTTGCTGCCACATCATTCTTTTTTTTTTTTTTTTTATTTCGGCATATTATGGGGGTACAGATTTTAAGGTTTCAATAAATGCCCATTTCCCCCCCTCCGCCACATCATTCTTGATGTGATAAAGTTGCTAGGATAGGTTTAAAAAAAAAGCAAAGAAGGAAACATGGAGGAAAAATATAATAAAATTGAAATGCATTATAATGCTTCATGCATGAGTTAAATAGAGCCAAAATTACCAAAGCTGCCTAAATTAACATTTCATCTGAGGATGTTTTTGGCAGTGAAGCCAAAAATTATCCTGTTTGCTGATTATCCTTCAGAAAATTACTTAATATGCTGAATACTCACCATATTTGCTGAATATCATTTAGAAAACTACTTATGCTTTTAGGATAATCTATGAAATGAGTATCCCAGTTCTCTGTATGTACTGCCAGTTACATTAAGACAAGAGAACAATGTTTGTTACCCCAAACCATAGGACAGTGGAAACTGAACCCCACCAAGTGTAAGGAGACACTGACTTCACCCCTACTCACAAAGTGATTCTTCACATCACTTAACCCTTATCCATGAAAATAATCGAGATAGTATTTATTCTTTTTATCTCGCAGGGTTCCCGTGAGGGCCACAGGAAATAACGCATGGGGGAAGCTACACATCCAGCGATGCCATAATAGAGACACTTCAGGATTTGTGTTTATGAAGGATTTCAAGTTGTTGGTATTTATAGATATATCTCCATCTACAAATTAGACACCCAAAGTGTTGGATGTGAACTGATCTTTGTATGTTAAAACATTCAACCAGTCATTCCATAATACAATTAAAAGGACTTGATAGAGAATCATTCAATAAACAAATATTTTATCTGGCAGTTGAATTGGCACCAGTGCAAATGTAATTTTATATATAAAGATGTTCTTGACAAAAGCTATGTCTGTCCCGTAGCTTTGCTCTGGCAAGCCCCAGCGGGAGCCACCGGGGCTGCCGTGCTCTGCCTCAGCCCTGCAGTCAGAGGCCCCGCCGCACTGGCGCTGCTCCCCACCTGTGTTAGCGTGAAGAACTCACCGTTCCAAGGAGAGTGCCCAGGGAGTCATAAAGTTTTGTAAGTGATATTTAGACGTATATAGAGAACAAAGAGAAAAGCAAACCCAAGAAGAAAAAGGGAGGAGAAATAAGAATGGAAGTGAAGGTTTGTGTGTTGGAGATTTAGAGGTCTATGAACAAAACAAAAAACCGTCACTACCTCTACCCCCACATGCATAGTTATGAAGATTTTTAGATATTTGGGCACACACACAATGAGTAATGCACTGACTATTGCTTATAGCAGGAAGCATAATGAGATAATCAAACATGCACTTGCATACACTTAAATATAATTTTTTAAGTAAAATCTTAGCTTTGATTGGCAAACCATTTATAAAAGTAGAATTAGGGGATCTATTTGAAAATATAAAACTTTAAGACATGAATTTGAAATCTAGAAATGAAAACATTTCTTATAGTTTTGTAATTTTCATTAATAGATTTAGATCCTCTTAATTTAAAAGCTAATTTAGAGAAAGGAAAAGGTAGTCTGAGTCATCCAGTGGTCCTTTGCGTCTGAGGAGGTCAGGTGGCACTAACGGGGGCCAGGCACGCTCCGAGGCACCAACATGACCTCGAAACCAATCAAGCCTCTTTGCCATTTCCATTACATCTAAAACAAAAGGGTTACGATGCCTGTGGACACAGTCCTGTGCTACAAACTAATTTATTTCAAGTACCGCATCTAGAGAATTCCTGATCTCTTATAAACTTTAGAGCCATTTCAAATATCAAATATACTTAAGATTTGTATTTATAATACATTGATAAAAGAAACCTGTGGAAATTAAGTACTGGTTGAATATTTTAACATATATAAAAGGGTACTATTAAGTAATATCTAAATTAAGAGAGTTTTAGCATTTTCCTTCTGAAAATAATTCCAAGAAGAACAATGAAACTCATGCATGTTTGCAGATATCCTTGACTGTTTATAAAGGTTATTTGGAAATCTGTAACTTCAGGTCATTTCTGCTGTTTCTGCTTTGTGTGGAAGATTGCATAATTAATTTAGAGAACAAGAATGATATATAATGACAAGTGAGAATTTTCTTTGTGAGTTCAGCCAAATTGAATGTGTAGCCAAAGTCAACAACAGCTACTCGAACTGGTTTGATTTCAGAAGCATGAGTGCCACGTAATTAAAGCCTCTAGTATCATCTGATTTTCTGCAGTTTTTCAATTATAAAAAGGTATTACATATATTTTAGCACTCATTAACTCCTCTTTCACAATTTGGGGGTATCACTAGTCAAGTAACAAACAGTGATGAGGTATTACATTCTAAAACAAAACACCAATGGCTAAAAATGTTAAATTAGTTATGTGAAATTAATTTAATAAAATAAATTGAATAATGACTATTATTCAGGCTAGCACTGTATAGCCTGCATTATTTAATTTATATGAAGATATAAAGATAAAATCTATTCGAAAAATCATACAAGTGATCAGCAAATCTCTGGTTGTTTTTTAAGTAAGCAAGAGTCACTTAACAGGTTGAGGGGCTTCTACTATGTCTTCATACAAGTGTTCTTCCTTGTCTGTGAACTTCTATTATAAAATCACAGCACCTACTATTAATACCACTGGGATTCAGAAAATCATAGGTATTTCACACAGTTCCTTCTATGTACATTCCTTAAACTTTTGTTAGATTTATTTAGAGTGAGAACCTGGAAAATATAAAGCCTGTGAAACAAAAGCTGCAGGAGTCTGGAGAGTCCAAGGTTGTAAATTTAACTTGGACCACAGGCAGCTGCAGACACTGGCATTCCTATCCCCCCTGATAAAGACAAAGCTACCCCACTCCCCTATCTCTGCAGGCGTTACCCCCCCCAACACCCTCTATAAAACCCAACACTTTCTCCCCTCCTTTGGGGTGGGTGCTGTTTGGCCTCCACCCATCTGCACCTAGATGTTCAAAATAAAACAGCATTTTGCTACACATGAGGCTTTGTGTGTCTTCCTCCCCGTTCCGACGTGACACTTCTCCACCTCATTTCTCCCATGGGAACTGCCAAGGACACTTCACTTAAAGCTAAAGCACATCACTCCCAGAAATGAGCCAAGGCTGCCCTTCTAGAACACTTTTCTTCTGCTTTTAAATTCAATCAAAACATACATTTTCTATCACCAGCATCAACTTTGTGGGCTATTCTGAATCTCCCACTTTTAAAACATTAATGCATATATTCTTCCAGTGTCCAGAGGATTCTGCTCTTCATTTGCCGATTGATTACTCATTACCCATTTACTGAGTGACTCCTGCGGGTAAGACACTGTTCTAGGCTCTAGGGACACAAAGTTCCTGCTCTTGTTTGACAGGCTAGGGGAATGGGAAGGGGCCATGCAGGTTAAACAAATTAACAAGAAGCTATCAGGTATTGCTAATGCTATGGCAGATGGGGCACAGTGACTGAGAGAGACAAGGGATGACTTCCGACTGCGGCATCAAGGCAGGCCTCTCTGAGAAATTACATTTATTAAGCTGAGGTCAGGAGGCCTAACTGTGTGACACTGTCATTACAGTAAGTAACATGTTGCCTGCAAATATAGGACTCTGCTGTTAGTAGGCCCTCAAAAACCGATAAACCCAAGTCGTTATCCCTAAGATATGTACTACTTACTGAATCATACACATGCTTAATATTAAAGAATATAAAGTCAGATTAGTTTGAGCTGCCATAGAACACCTATGAACAAACTATTTCAAACACTAACATCTATCCGCATTATAAATATTTATAATAGATTTTCAAGGAGGCAAAAACCTCTCCTAACTTTACTATCATCTTGTATTTTATAAATACATATACAAAACATGGCATTTGTATGTAATTTTACTGCATTAATAAAAACGACCATCTTAGCCGGGCGTGGTGGCTCACGCCTGTAATCCTAGCACTTTGGGAGGCCGAGGCGGGCGGATTGCTCAAGGTCAGGAGTTCGAAACCAGCCTGAGCAAGACCCCGTCTCTACCAAAAATAGAAATTAATTGACCAACTAAAAATATATATACAAAAAATTAGCCAGGCATGGTGGCACATGCCTGTAGTCCCAGCTACTCGGGAGGCTGAGGCAGGAGGATCACTGAGCCCCGGAGATTGAGGTTGTTGTGAGCCAGGCTGACGCCACGGCACTCACTCTAGCCTGGGCAACAAAGTGAGACTCTGTCTCAAAAAAAAAAATATTAAAAAAATAAAAATAAAAACGACCATCTTATCTCAAAGACTGTTGAACCTGGCATCAATCTGCAGAAAAGACTAAGGGCTGTTTCTGTAAGGTGTCACTTCATCCCGCTCCCTGCTATACTCAAAGGCCCAGGCGCGGGCACAGATCCCAGGCTACCGAGAGCAGGACTCTCACCTGTACTCAACTAGCCACGCTTTCACTTTCAAGCCTACTGATGGTGTGACTATCTGTAGTATTTATACTTGTTACTTTTTAATCAACATAGATTTTCACAGAAAACTAAAAATTATAGTTTTTACCATTCCCAAGATCCTAGGATAAAAATGATAAAATCTGTTGACACCGAAGAAACAAGCTTTTTCTGATGATAAAAATCTGTTAACATTTGAAGAAACAAGGCTTCCCCACAAAGATAAAAATGCAGAATAAAATAGGGAAGATATTAAAAGTACATTGAAAGGTACCCTAGGTAGATAAGGAAATAAACAAACCAAAAATTCAATACAAAGGCACAAAATAAAAAGGACATATACTTAAATACTCTTCTATCCTCAAAGTTAAAGTGAAAAAAGTTACTAGTGGTTTAAATATGTATACTAAATGTAAGCCATTTTAAACAGTATTTCTAAGCCAATGTAAACTGAAGGAGGTAAAAAGGACAAAAAAGAGAATTTTGTGAGAAAAAATGGCAGTTGCCCCACACCTTTAATCTCTTAGCCCTCTTTTAATGTTCTCTAACACACATACCTTAATTCAACAATAAGCCAACAGAAAAAGTATTGTATTGTATTTGCTAATTATGTGCAATATCCTTAACCACTTCGGTGCGGCGCTCCCAGCTGCGAAGCCTGCCTCGCCCACAGCCGCGCTCACGGTCCGCACGGTGGCGTGGTGGCGTGTGCTGTGCGCTGACGACGGGTCGTTTTGCTCTCGTGTGATGAGGAAAGCTTTAAGCACTGAAAGCTTGTTTTACTTTACAGGCAGGTTTACTTGTCATGTAAATCAGAATAGGTAACATATACGTATATGTTTTCATTATGTTGTTTTTAAATGTTCACAACTTTATTTTTGATTAATGGAAAATTAGAAAAGTCATATCACGGCTGTCGGCTAAAGTCGCTGTGCGCGTTCATCTGTGGCTATCAACTATCGTCGATGCTAGTACTGAAGTGGTTAATACCCACTGAGTACTTGCTTAATAGGCCCTCCAAAGAAAGCAAGAAGTCTTGTAAGATAATCAACACAACAGTGACTTAGTGTTCTTTCCCTGTAGCTTTCAATTTGACTAGCTATATACTTTGAATTGTGCCAATGAAGGCACATGAAATCAACTACAGGATTCAAAGGAAATTTTAAGGGTAGCAGCTGCCTAGAATGATCCTGAATGTCTTTGCTTCATATAGAACATTTTATCTAAAGGAAAAAAAGTCATCAAGTTAAAACTTTCTAAAAGAATTCCCTCCCTCCTCCCCACACCCATCCCACTCTAAGCCCACACAGGTCATAGCTATAAATTTGAAAGAGGCAAAACTATTAAACTAAGAGGTTAGAGCTAGTTATTAGTTCCAGGCCACACATGCCATTTTCATGTACTATACAACACACACACACACACACACACATTTATACATTGTTACACATATGCATTGGGGCTTTTTTTTTTTTTGAGACAGGGTCTCATTCTGTTGACTAGGCTAGACTGCAGTGTTGTCATCATGGCTCTGAAATCCTAGGCTCAATCTCCCAAGCAGCTGGGACTACAGGCCAGCATCACCACTCAAGACTAACTTTTCTATTTTTTTGTAAAGATGGGGTCTGGCTGTGTTGCTGAGGCTGGTCTTGAACTGCTGGGCTCAAGCAATCCTCCCTCCTTGGACTCCCAAAGTGCTAGGATTACAGGCATGAGCCAACATGCCCTGCCTGGGGCTCCATTTACTTGGAGTTAGAAGATACTTTAATTAAAAACTTTATCCTCTAGACTGGGTGACAGAGCAAGATTCTGTAGCAAAAAAACCCCAAACAAACCAACCAACAAAACAGGTTTTTAAAGGATTACAGAAACTTTCTTAGCATTTATGACAATATCGGCCACATATATATTAATTTTCACCTACTGATCAGGAACATAAACTCTTAAGGGACAAACACTACATACTTTGTAACAACACACATGTGACAAGATTTTCAGAAATCCACTGTGGCAAAGCAGCACCCAAACATTTTTTTTGGGGTAGAATAAAAACAGAAGCAGTAATGGGAAATTGAGATAACATTCCTTTGGTTCCTTCTCTGCCCCCCAAAATGTGCACCAAGGGAAATTCAACCACAGGAAATGTTATTCATGTTTAAAATAATCTATTCAGCCATTCGAATAAAACCACAAATCAAAGAAATTTTGAAAAACATTTTGATGAGTTTCAATGAAAACATTCTTTATTGGTAAACAGACACTTCAAACTTTTTCATTATATACATCATGCGAAATGAATGATTTCACACATGGTTGTCTAACTGTTCATTGTGACATACTATTTTTTGAGATGATTATACATTTTAACAGTTACAATGAAGACAGTAGTAAAAATAATTCAGGGAAATGACCCAATGAAGCAAAACACTGTAGCAAGTATGAAAGTACTGTTCATCCCTCCTGGATGTTTAATTTTCCCTCCTAATGTAAATCTCTATATTTTAGAACACTACTATATACAAAAATGGAAGTTTTGTACGGGCATCTATATAGGCACTCCACTTAATTGATACAAAGAACATTTCAAATAATTTTACAATGTTTGGTTAATTTTTTTCCTGTTTTGTTAATCCAAAACAGGACAATGCCCTTTTATCTAAAACAGTCATTTCTGTCTAGAAATTGTTTCCTTATGAAGATGATTTTGCCCCATGCAAAGGTAGTTTACCCTTGGTAATCTTTCTGAGTTGGAGCTGTTAAGTATTATCCACGTTGTGGAAAGGCGCAGGGCTTCCTATTCTGAGGGGAAGACCTAGGAATGATCTTCTTTTATTATGACAGTGAGAAAAATTCTTCCCTGCAGTAGTGGGATCAACACTTGTATCTTGTGGTAGTTCTGGAAGCATTCTCAGTATTAAGAACCCTAGCACAGGTAAATTCACCTCTTTGAAATAACCAGAGAAATATCCACCAGGAGAAAGGTGGATTCCAAATCTCCTAGCAGCACATTCAAGGTAATTGGCATGCGAAGGTAAAAAGACTTTTCTAGATACCTGGCAGTGGGGTGCTGCTGTAACAAATACCTAAAAATGGAGAAGTGGCTCTGGAATGGGGCAGTGGGTAGAGGCTGGAAGAATTCTGAGGGGCATGATAGAAAGAACCTACACTGACTTAAAGAGACTGTTAGTAGAAATATGGAATGGTAATGCCAGAGAGGGCTTGAAGGAAGTGAGGAGATGGTAGAGAATACCAAAATTGTCACAAAGAATACTCAAATCATCACAAAATAACAACATTTAAGGTGCTGCTGTCGAGGGCTTAAAAGAAAATGAGGAATATGTTATTGGAAAACTGGAAGAAAGGGATCCTTGTTACATAGTGACAAAAAGTTTATCTGAATTGTGTCTTGCAGTAATGTGGAAAGCAGAATTTGTAAGTGATAAACTTAATGTTTAGCTGAGGATAGTTTCAAGCACACTATGGAAGGTACAGCCTGCTTTCTTCTTGCTGATAATAGTAAAATGTGATAGGAGACAGATAAGTTGGGGGAAGAAATGTTAAATGCAAAGATACTAGGACTTGGTGATTTAGGAAATTCTCAGCCCACCCAAACAGCAAAAGACAAAAATTAAGAGATTCACTGTCAGGAATGCCTGCTTTAGAGAAACAGACAAGGATATGGCTGTACAACCTTTTGCTAATACCTCAGAAGGATCACAAGGTCTGATAATTCACTCACACAAAAGGCTCTTTGAAGATATTAAGAACGTGAATCATAGATTCTCTCAGCTACTTCAGAAAAAGTAAAAAATAGAGATAGGCTTATCTGGAAAAGATATGTGAGGAGACGCCCGTGCAATGGAGTGAATCCCCGTGACATACACAGGAGACCCACAAGTTCCCTGACAAGGTTACACTGGCAGAAACACTGCCAACTTTAACTGCAAGGTATAGAGAATGGAAGAAGAAACAAGCTGACAAAACTACTCGGGTACAGGCATGTGCCTTTTGTGAAGAAAGGAAAGATGACTCAGATGGAGTTAAAAGCCCAGAGAACTGTGCTGGGAGCCAAGGAACGTCAATCTCAGACCTTAGAATCTAGTTAAGTGTGACTGGCTGGATTTGTAAATTCACTGGTGCTGGTGGCTCCTTTTTTCGTTCTATTTTCTGCTTTTTAAAGAGGAATATATGTAACTGTTACTCTATGCTTGTCCTGCCATCATATTTGGGAGCAGATAACTTGTTTTCTAGGTCCACAGGTGCATAGACAGGAATTACGACCCAGGCATCACACCCAGATCCTCTCCCATGCTTAATTTAGATGATGTAAATGAGAATTGGGACTTTTGAGTTGGTGAGCTTCTGACAAGATTTTAAACTTTGAGTTGACACTATAATAGGTTGAGACTTTTGAGCACCTTTGTTAGATGTGAATCTTTGGGACAGGAGGTGGACTGTGGTAGTCAGGCATAATAATGGACCCCCCAAAATGTTAATGCCCTAATGCCCAAACCTCTGTGTAACCTTAAATGGTAAAAGGGACTTCGCAGATGTGATTAAAGTTACTACAGATCTTAAGATGGGGGATAATCCTATATTATCCAGTGGGCCCAATCTAATCATATGAGTACTTAAAAGCAGAGAACCTTTCCTGGCTGTTGTCAGGGAGACGTGATCATAGAAGGGTCAGAAAGATGCAATGGTGCTGGCTTTTAAGACGGAAGAAGGGGGCCACAAGCCAAGGAATGCAGGTGGCCAAAATTTATCTGTAAAAATAATAAAAATAACCTGGTTGTTTTTAATTCTGGAAGTATTTTCCTTATTAATATGGCACATTATCTATCCTCACATGCTACTGCATGTAAGGGCAATATTATTTTAGTTGCTGGAGTATCACAGTATTAAGAATATCTGCTTCTTGTAGTGTCAGGCTTTCATCTGTTAGCTCTTTATTTGGAAATGAAGTCACAAGAATAAAGTCAAGAGTTGCAAATTCAGGACGGGACTGCACAATAAAGTCCCGGACATCCAGAATCCTGAAGAAATAAAATAAAATTAGATAATAAAAATCACACAATTTTAACTCTTATTTAAAAGTGTTATAACTTTAATATATATTATTTCAATGGAAGAATTATCTTAGCTTTAAGATAAAATGTAAGGATTAACTCTGGAGTATACCTAATATTTAGTGTAAAATACATACAATCTTCAGGTGAATAATGCATAAAATAAGTGTAACAATGTTGCCATTCTGAAAGTGCAGGTCCTACTTTTTTCAGAGTATAAAATATGTTAGCAGCGTATAACCCAGAAAAAAGATAACCATGATTGGCCTGTGGCAAAGTGAGTCAATAACTATGAAAAGTGTTAAGTCATAAAAATAATTTTAAAAAAATTGTTGTCACATATACATAGTAACTCAACTAGGATCATCAATGTATCCTTTAGAGTCTTGCTCAATGAACAAATACAAATAATATGAGCACAACAAATGTCTATGGACAAGTAAATGTTAAAGATGTTTAAAAGTTTATCTGTAGAACTTGACAAGAGAACAATTAAGCTTTACTTACACTATACATTTCTATTACAAAGAATTTGCTACACAGAATGTTAATCCCAATCAGAATTATCTTAAATTTTTAAGTAAGGTCCAAATAAGTTTTTACTACATTAAGGTAAATCTGATTTCACTTCATACGGTTTTACCAACAATGCAAAACTACAGCTCCTAATTTATTTTTGTGTGATATCTGAATTTGTATTAGTATCTGGATGGTTTATAGAGACCACTTAAATACCAATGTATTTCACTTCTTATATATAGCTATTACCTTTTTAAAAATGTTTCTTCTGTCAAAAACTTCAAAGTAAATCTAAAGAATATCATTATACTTCATTACTCAGGTCACATACAATTTTACTAAGACTATACTTGGCATATAACAGCGAACTAGACACTTTGCCAGTAAAGAAGTTTACCTGTGTGTACTATTGAATCTTTGTATCAAACGACTTCCATCTGCTAACCTGATTTGAATTTTTGTTGTTGGCACGGAATCATCAATGAGAACAACTGCATTAAGTATTGATTTATCTTCCTCTTCTGGGGAGGAAGGTGTACTGACTATTTCAGGTGTAAGGCTAAGAAAGAAGAATTAAAAGAATTAGAACACAAATCTGAATACATAAGACGAGACAAAATGAAGACACTTAGATCTATAGTTGATTCTCAAGTGATCCCCATATGACTTTTGGACTAGCAAGAACACGGCTTCATTTGCGTCTCCTATACTTCTTTTCACTTCTTTGTCATATAAAAATTATTTTCATTCCTATGATTATGATTTAGTTTATCCGATCTCTCTCAAAAGCCTAACTTTGCATCCTTTCCTCCTTTATCCTTTGAAATTTCATCAGAAGGTTTAGCACAGCAGTTTCTTTAGTTAGAAATTTGAACTCTGAATTAATGTCAAAGAATGATTAACAGCACAGACTTGGTTTCAAATCTTAGCTATGTCAACTGTGTAAACTTCAGTGAGTACATCAATTGCTATCTCAGCTCTATCATTTATAAAATGAGGGGAATAATACCATGTTATGAAGGTATATTGTATTAGTAAGTCCTTGATATAGTACCTAAAACATAGCGTTTCAACAGGTACCTGCTATTTTGCACATATTATCAGCACTAGTCATTTAATTTCATCTTGGTTAATATTACTTAAAAACATCTGATCGTGGTTACTGCTTTGCAAAAGAGAAATAACTTGTAAGCTATTACTGGGGAAACATTTTATGCATGGTAATAAATTTATAATGAAGTTTATCTGATAGAACTTTATCATTTGACTTTGATTACTAGTGACTCTGATTACACTGCCTTCTTAGTACCTTCTGACATCTACCAGGATGATCAGTCAGTATAAATCAAAAGTGAATGTCAAAAATTGAGTGCTCTTTTGGTTAAAAGACTAAAACAAATTCAGCCAAATTATTATTATTTTTTTAATTCTTTTCTTTTTTTTTGGAAGTGGGGTCTCACTTTGTTGCCCAGACCAGAGTGCAGTGGTGTGATCATAGCTCAGTGTGATCTTGAACTCCTGCGCTCAAGCGATCCTCTCACCTCCGCCTCCCCAGCAGCTGGTACTACAGGTGTGCACCACCATGCCCAGCTAATTTTTAAAAAAATTTCTGTAGATGGGGTATTGCTCTATTGCCCAGGCTAGTCTCACACTCCTGGCCTCAAGCAATCCTCTACCTCCCCAAGTGCCGGAATTATAGGTATAAGCCATGTGCCTAGTCTAGTCAAATTCTTATAGTCATAAAATCTTAACATTCTCTCTGTCATCTTGAGGGATTCTTTGATAGCCTTGATGTTTATTCTCTTGAATACTGAGATCTAGATAGCTTCCAATAAATTAACTGCTTTTGAATAAAAAGAAACGTATCAACATATTTATTAGTATAAAAGTTCTATGAGCATTTGGGCTTTAGTCCAGTGCAAATCTAACTCATCATGACCCTTACTCCCATTCAAAAAGTTTCTCTCAGAGTATATATGATAAATTAGTAAAATTAAGTGGTACTTACTGCTAACACTTCCCCTTTCTTTAGCTATTTCCTGACAGATTTTAGAACCTATTTGAGAATATAAATGATAAAGGTATGAAAAAGGAGATGATGATTTACAATAAATGACCAGATATTAAGAATTTTTTTCAAGTTCAGATTTTAGAGCTTAAATAGTTGCCAACCTGGTTTACTGTGCCAACAGTTCAGCATCCCTAACACAGGGATGTGTTTTTTAAAGAACAGAGTGGGAAATTAATTGATAAAACAAGGTTTTAGGCAAACAGGAAGAAAGGATGTGGGATATAATTGCCTCAGACAGGAGGGGAAACAACTTCTCCAAACCTAAGGAAAGATAGACAGTTATTAGTAAACTTGGAGGCTGAGGGAAACATATTAAGAAAGTTAATTCCTTTCAGGCTTTATTGCTCAGTGAAGCTAGAAGCAAAGAAATCTTTAGAGAGTGAGGGCAGGGGTAGAACCTGGGGCTTAGAGGAGCAGGGAGTATCGGGGTCAGCCCTGGGAGGCTGGCGGAGGCCAGCACTGTCTGCCTAGCACGGCTAAGACTGCAGTCAGGTGAGGGGCTGCCGAAGAGCTGGGAAAAGAAAAGGAAGGAAAGGCAGGAAGGGGCTGTTAAGCTTTAGAGAAAAGAGCCATGAGGGGTTCAGGGACCAAGACAAGGTCAAACCTCAGGTGAGTGGGAGTGGCCAGCACAATCTTTCCGATTGAACAATATGATGAACAGAGAGTGACTGTTCTAAAGCAGAAATCTACCTCATATCATGATTTTTATCATTATACATGGCAGCTCAAAAGCCTACAGTGAATGTCTACTTGCTAGTCTTACCTATCAAAAATGATTCTGTGATTTCTAGGTCTTTTCCTTGCCAGGCTCTACTCCAGCTTACCAAGTTAATTTTCATTCAGTAATACAGTTTGAACTATAATTGTAAATTTGCAGTTTTACATCTATGATTTACTTGCTTCTGTTACATTATGTGAAGGCATTGGGTAATATTTTTACTGCATTTAAGTTTGTCCCATAATTGTATATCACAATAAAAAATTAAGTTAGTTTCCATCTATGTAATGTTCGTTTGTAGTTAGACTGCCATTTATGGAAGACAACGGATTATTCCCATTTTTGTTTTACTTAATTATTTTTATTTCTCTGTTCAGTAAATTGTCTGGAACCCTTGAGAAATGAACCATTTTAGAAAATTACTTTCTACATAGATAAATGTTAACTTTAAAATTTTTATTTTAATATGGTTCTTAATGTAAATCCTTAATGTAAAGTGTTCTATGCAACTCTTCACTTTTTAAAAGAATATGATACTCTCTTATTCAACATTTGGGTTCATGTGCATATAGGCTAACACCACCACACGCATCTTCTAGCATAACTTTCCTCTAAGCTGGAAGTTCTAAAGACTGTATTTCACAGACTCCCTTGCAGCTAGGATTTTATATGATTCTACCTTTCCATCAAGCAAATATATATTTGTATAGTGAAAGTATATATTTGTGAAGTGGAAGCTATGCAGCTCTTCTGGTTACCAAGGTGGTGAAGACAGTGGTTCTTTTATGACAGAATGTTCTAGTATTTGGTCCCTAGCTCTGTGGGCACTGTGTACCTGATTTGGGGTGGGGTGGGATACAAAGTGTTTTCTCTAGAACATTCTTCTATTATGTTTGCTTCTCCTAAGGAAAAGTTGGCTTGCTATCTCTTCCAGAAATTCTATAAACTACCCAAGACCCTGAAGAAACCCCTTCCTACTTAAACTAGCAATAGATTGTTTTCTAGAATCAAATTTCTGATTAATATGGCTGGTAATTAACATGGCATTCTCACCATTGATCTCTGTCATTCTCTTCTAATAGTTTTGTCTTTCTTCTCCATCATTTTCTTTAGCTATTTGCTTTATTAGAAAAGAGTGGCTGGACGTGGTGGTTCACGCCTGTAATCCTAGCACTCTGAGAGGACGAGGAGGGAGGATCACTCAAGGTCAGGAGTTTAAAACTAGCCTGAGCAAGAGCGAAACCCTGTCTCTACTAAAAATAGAAAGAAATTAATTGGCCAACTAAAAATATATAGAAAAAATTAGCCAGGCATGGTGGCACATGCCTGTAGTCCCAGCTACTCGGGAGGCTGAGGCAGAAAGATTACTTGAGCCCAGGAGTTTGAGGTTGCTGTGAGCTAGGCTGACGCCATGGCATGCTAGCCCGGGCAACAGAGCGAGACTCTGTCTCAAAAAAAAGAAAAAAAAAGAAAAGAATAAAGACTGGCCTTTGTGAGATGCTATCATCAGATAATATCCTTATTTTCATGAGGTGAATTTGCAGATCATAATCACTGGCTCTTCTCAGCTGCCTTTCCTTTATGCTACCTTCAATTCCAATTCTAGATTTACTATACTTTTACTAACAAAGATGTGCATTCTAAAATTAATTCTTGGTCATAAATTTAAATAATAGAGAAAGAATATGTACATAGCAAAGAGAAGACTAGATATTTTATCTGTATTCTAACTCAAAATCAAAATCTCAACAAATATTAAAATGAGAGTTGCTAGAAAATTAAATATATATGTATATGTTTATATGTATATCTTATAAATCTCATATTATAAATATCTTATAAATGTAAATATCTTATAAATCTCTTATAATAAGAGAAGGGAGGAAGTAGCACAATTCAAGAGAAGCCTGACAGGTGTTGGCAGGAAAGAGATGAGGGAGAAAATTTCCAAGTAGACCTGTGGGTGGGCACTACAGGGTTTGGGTCCTAAAAGAACCAGGTCAACACTTATTCCCGTATGCCCTACATGTCCCAGAAATCAGTCTAGCGAAACTAGACAGGAGAAAAGGATACAGAAAGGGAGACTAGAGATAGCAAAGACAAGTATAAAAAGCTGATACTGAATTCTTCCATATTTTGAGAAATGAGGGGGGAATACAAAACCAGTGTGCACAAGGCAATTGAAAAGGAGTTGGAAGGGAAGGAATCACATTAAAAGGAACAAAGGATGCACAGAACGGTACGTGGGGAACACTGCCAATGCAGCAATTCCGTATCACCTGCAATGATATGTGGACAAGTGGAGGGTGACCATTACCAACATATTTTACAAGATTTATGAAGGTTATGTTAAGCATGGCAATTATAAAGGAGTTCAATTCATACATTCTGCCATGCACATTGGTTTTTAAGTTGTGCTCTTCAAAGTCCTAGGGGTTCTTTGGAAATGTCTCACACACAATTCTTTCCTTCATCTACAATCAGAAGAATTCAGGTTTTACATGTGTTTTACATATTTGGCTTCTGTAACATGCAGAAAGAATTTGGCTGCTTAAAACTATTGAAGACCGCCAAGCTAAGCATATTGCTTCTGCTGCAAAAGCCTAATAATTACTTATGGCAGACATACATGCTTAAAGTTGTGATGTAAGATATTCATTTTTAAAAATCTTAACGCTTTATAATTTTTCCTTTTGAAACTAGGTAACCTGAAAGAGGCATATGGCACAGTAGTAAGAAGCACAAACTCTGGAGTCAGAGTTCCTGGGTTTGAATCCCACATGCCAGTCATTTCCTAGCTCAATCACTTTGGACAAATTATTGCATCTGCAAAATGGAGTAATAACATGATCTACATCAGAGTTGTGAAGATAAAGTGAGATAACGCATGTAAATTGCTCAGAGGGCTGGGATCATAATTGCTATCTAAGTATTAACTACTAATATTATTACCAGATTTTTATATCTAATTCCACCTGCGAGGTCTTTATTGTTCATATTTCAGTTTTTACTTAACGAGTCATTTTGCTCTTTTTATTCTCAAAGAAATTCATGTTGAACAAAGACAAGTATTTTTCTCATTTTAGGATTTTTACCTTCCAAGTTTCTGCCCTTCTCCACTAAAAGCCTTGAACCTCAATCTAGGTTTTATGTATTCTTGATCCTGATGATCCTCCATATCCAAATTCACTTGGCCACCATGAACCAGGCGTTGAAGCTCCAGGGGAATCTCTCTTTTAAAAAGGGGGAAAAAAGGTTTTAAAATTAAGTTTTTCAAATATTACACTGTTGAGATGACTGTAAACAAGTCATAAGCTACATTGGAAAATGGCAATTTTTGCTTAAATTATAAAATAGAAAAACTTCCATGAAGATTGATTAGTCTTTGTAGATCTTTCTTTCTTAAAGTCACCTCCCATTATTCCTTAGTGGTTTTCAACCTAGGGATGTTTTTGGTTGTTGGTCATCTTGGAGTACTTCTGACATTTAAAAAGTTAAATTGTAAGACAGCAGTTTATACCTAAATTAGCACTAGACAATTCTTATGAGGATAAACAGTTAATGTGGATATTTATTTCTAAAGCCCTGGAGAAAGTTCCGAAAATGGATACAATCGTTGGTGATTCAGGAGAGCACTGCAGTCATTCGGTGTGGGGTAGGGGATGTCAGATGCACTGCAATAGGGGATTCGCCTCACACAAGGAAGACTTGTGTTGGGTTCCACAGAATTGCCAAGTGCTCTCCAGGGAGCCACATGGATGACAACACTGTTCATAATGTCTGAGCCTAAAACCCAATTCTGTCTTACAAATAGGCAAAATACATTTTGGGAGCTACTGTATTAACATATGTTGAAACTTCCAGGAATGCACTATCACATAAACTGAGGTAAGAATGCAGTTGGTTTGGAACTTTACCAAGTACTTGAATGCAATGCCACTTGTAATAATTAAACTTACAACTTCACATTGTTTTTATACCTGTCATTTTTATCTGAGAAGTGCTGGACTGCATATAGGTGCAAATTATCTGACTACTTATGTCTCCTGGTGTGGTCATACCTGAGCATTCATAAATTAAAATATGTAACATTCTATGATAAATTACTTTCCTTTATTTCTTCAATATATTTAAGATAGAATACTATATCAATATTTTGGGAAATAATGTACACAGGTAGATTACATCATCGATGAATTCTTCTTTGAGGATAGTATAGATGGTGTTACAAAATGCTTATTACAAAAAAAGAGTCAACGGATCTTACACAGTTGAGAACCACTATTTGACATCATTTATTTTTTTTAAGGAGTCTTTTCCAAAACTCTTCTTAATCATAATCAGAATTTTTACTCAAGGATACTGTATAGCTCAAATTTAAAAATATTTTTAATATACTATGTCTGTTTAAACGTTAGCCTACAAAGTTTATGGATTATTTTCATTTAATGATAAATTAGTTTTTAATCTATATAATAGTATATTCATCATCAATATGTTCTTATCTTCCACTATCTTGAAATTAGCATCAATTTCAACAGTTACATTGGTCTTCACTTAGCAGATGAACACTTCCCCCACCCAGCTGCTCTTAGCTCTTCCCAATGATTCTGCAGGACTCCTAGTCCATAGCTTTGACTTAAAACAATTATATCCTATATTTGCCACCACCATATATTGTCTCCTAGGATAGCTTCCTGCCTTTCTCAATTACTTCAGCATACTTACAGCATTTCTTGCCTTTATTTGGTATCCTCACATTATCTGTATAGAATTTAAATTCAAAATTCATATGAATTAGTTTTTTAAAATACCTTTCGTTCAGAGTTTATTGGCTACTTTGACTCCAACGAATTTAATCCCCACTCCACTTCAGCCACCCTCCCTGGACACATTTCATCACTTGGAAAAGCTCTACTTTCCATCCCTTTATGGAGTACAACCTCCCCTCCCCCACCCCCGCCGTCCCTTCCTGCTACTAATCTCCCAGTTTATGATCAACCTTGTGTTTATAGTTGTATTTCTTTTTTTTTTTTTTGAGACAGGGTCTCACTTTGTTGCCCAGGCTAGAGTGAGTGCTGTGGCGTCAGCCTAGCTCACAGCAACCTCACACTCCTGGGCTCAAGCGATCCTGCTGCCTCAGCCTCCCGAGTAGCTGGGACTACAGGCATGCGCCACCATGCCCGGCTAATTTTTTCTATATATATATTAGTTGGCCAATTAATTTATTTCTATTTATAGTAGAGACGGCATCTCACTCTTGCTCAGGCTGGTTTCGAACTCCTGACCTGGAGCAATCTGCCCACCTCGGCCTCCCAGAGTGCTAGGATTACAGGCGTGAGCCACCGCGCCCGGCCTATAGTTGTATTTCTATTTAGGAATAAATCACTGCCAGCTAGTGAAATCATAACATAGAAAAACTTTTTATCATCATAGCAAAATCACTCAATTTCTCATCTTCTAGCAAGAAAAGCTGGTAAGTTACAATGTTCTTTGAATGGGTAAGAGCACTGAATATCTGGTTTACTTTCACAAATTTTAACTTTAAATTAACCTTGCAAAATCTTCTGCCAGCAGTAATGCCACTTTAAAAAATTTCTAATATAAGTTGAATTTCAGGCATACATGCAATGAGGGTCGCCCTGTCAACAGTAAGCAGGACCGTGGCTTAGTGGATGGGCAGCTACATGGTAATCAATTCACTGATTATTACATTAAGATGTTTCTTCTTGGAATTGGGTCCATAGTTTCATCAGATTTCAAAATGGGCCAATGTCCAATGCCCCTGCCCCACAAAGTTAAGAACCAGTTAAGAACCAGTGACTTACAGATATCCTTTATATATTCAAGAATATTATACCCCTGACAACCACTTAACACAATATATTCCAGGAACCAACTGCTGAAAACCAGTAATGCACTACTGATTACAGTCTGTTTTTTAAAAAAATATAGCCCCACTCTAAGTAACAAATAATACATCTTACCCTCTCTTAACAGACTCCAGAAATTGAGCATTTGTTGGGTCACTGTAAGGTCTTAATTCTCCATCATCTAAACTGAAACCATTGCTCCAGAGTTTAAGCAAAATCTGAACCTTTTGAGCATAGGAGAAAAAAAAAATATATATATATATATATGTGTGTGTATATATATATATATATAAAAGAATACATCTCCCCAACCAATTTTAAGTTACAAATGTAATATGATACAACAATATTAAACCATTTAATTAATTTAAAATAGGGAATTATTTGTGCTATTCTTTATTTATAAGGATGTAAGTGAAACCACATGTGTTTTCTTAGCAGATTTGTATTTAGTTTAACAAACTGACAATGACAGCAAATGCCAAAGGTCCCACAACTGGACCCTGGCCTTTAAGTACAATTACTGGTGGTTCATTAGAAAATAAAAGTAATAAGAAGAGAACATCCAGCTGCACCCCACTACTCCCGACCCTCTTCTTTCACCTTCACCCACACTATACTCTTCTGTGCCACAGAGCTTAAACAGTCATGCCAAGAGGCAAGACTGAATTTCCACTGATCATCCAAGAATATATAAATGTTTAAAATGAAAACTAAAACGCTAAAATTTCAAAAAGCAACAGAAGCAAAGAATGACTTTAGCTATTCTAACATTTATAACTTAGCTAAAATGTTTATATTATGATAATATGCCATTTAAAATAATTATAATCTATACATATAAAGTTCATTTTCTTAAATAGTTTTTTAAGAGATGAGATCTTGCTATGTTGCCCAGGCTGGCCTTCAACTCTTGGGCTCAAGTGATCCTTCTGCCTCAGCCTTTTGAAAATGTGGAGTTTGCACTGTGCTCACCTGTATGTTCATTTTGACAGTGAATCACACATTCAACAAATAGTTACGTATCTCTAAATGCAAAGCATGATTGACATACAAAATAAAAATGAAGACTGAAAACTTACACGTTGGTCCTTTAAAACAAAGTTTCAAAAAATAACAGAAATATGTTTATATTATCAATTTTTAATTTGAAAACAAACAGTAATAACTAGAGGCAAATATTTATACTTTTTAATTTTGGTTATTGTACCTACATCTTGTAGCTGATTTTCTCCATAGATATATTCAGACCTCTTACAAAAGGAATTACCCAATCTGTATCCTCCACCTGTAAATGACTAAAATATATAGCAAGTGAGTTAAAAATTCACTAAGGATTATTCACTAAAATATTATAATGTATAATATATATTTTAAAACTAGATAGCCAAACTGGTTCATACTTACCCAGAAAATTTTATATTAGAATGAAAGTCTTATGCTATAGAGAAGTGTATTTAAGTAAAAAATTGTTTCTTTCCATAAAAACATTAGTGACTCACAAACTGAAATAGTAATAATAATAATACAGGCCAATCTTACACTAAGATATGCATTTATACATCGAAATATATATTTTCAAGTATAGATCAATTAAAAAAACTACCCTCAATATTTTATGACAAGTCTTTTAATAAAAATTATAATGATTAAATCATGTCTCACAAAGAAAGGATTTTATAAATGGGTATGAATCAGCCTAAGAAAACTCTATCCTTATTTTATAAGTTGCTTTTATTCAACTGTAACAAGTCAGCTATGACTGCACTTTTTATTTTGCTATACTAATCACAAGGTCTTCTTTTCTTCCAGCAGGAGAGCTTATGAGGTAAAAATGTTATTCCTTTTAATCGCCTTTTATATCATGAAAGAGCTTCAAATTATCACATTGCTTTCTTCTCCACAGAATAAATCATATCAATTCCACAATTTTCTTACAAAATTAGACAATCCACAAGAGCCAAAATTACCTTAAGACTTGACTAAAAGAGAATTTCAAGCTGTTGACAAATAGTGAAATGAAAGCTAAAATTTAAGTTTCATAACCTCCTCAAATGATTTTGGTAGGGAAATTCCAGGCCGAGAAATGCTGATTGTAAGAATATATGACAATTATACTACAAAAGACACCTGAACTATTCTTCAATATACCAATACTGTGTCATTTGATACAGTTATAAAAGCTCTATAAAATGTTTACAGAAATTTAGAAAGGTACAAAAGCAATTCAATGGAGGAAGAAGTGCCTTTCAATAAGTGATGCTGTGGCAACTGTGCATCATAAGCAAAAAAATGACCCCTGATGTAAATCTCACACCTTTATAAAATCAACTCAAAATGGATTATAGGTTTAAATGTAAAATTTTTCTAGATAATACAGGAGAAAATCTTTGGGACCCACATTTAGGTAAAAAGTTCTTAGACAAAGACACCAAAAGCATGAACTATTAAAAAGAAAAAGCATAAATTGGATTTTATCAAAATTGAAAACTTTTGCTCTGTGAAAAACTCTGTTAAGAGGATAAGGGGATAAAAATACAAATTACAGTCTGGGAGAAAATATTTGCAAACCAGACCTATTAAAATATACAAAGAATCCTCAAAACTCAAAAGTAAAAAAATAAAAAATCCAATTAGAAAATGGGCAAAAGTCATAAAGAGACATTATAATAAAGATAATAGCAAGTAAGCACATGAAAAAATGTTCAACATTACTAGCCATTAGGAAAACAAACATAAATTAACATCATTAGTCCTTAGGGAAATACAAATTAGAACCAGTGTTATCACTACACACCCATCAAAATGACAAAAATTAAAAATAGTGACAATATCAAATGCTGGTAAGGATGTAGAGAAACTGGCTCTGTCATACATTATGAGAATACAAAATGGCACAACCACTCTGGAAAACAGGTTGGTAGTTTCTTAAAAAACCAAACCTACACTTAATATATTACCCAGCAATTGCACTCCTGGGCATTTATCCCAGAGAAACAAAGAGTTACATAAGTAAAATAAAACCTGTACAAAATTGCTCACAGCAGCTTTATTTGTAATAGTCAAAAACCGGAAACAACTAAGATGTCCCTCAATAAATGAATGGTTAAACTGTGGTATACCCATACCATGAAATGCCACTCAGGAATTAAAAAGGAACAGTATTGATACATGCAATTATGCTGAGTAAAAAGAGCTACTCTCAAAAGGCCACATGTTATATGATTCCATTTGTATGACATTCTCTATATTATAAAATTGTAGAACTGGAAAAGTGATTTAGTGATGGCTAAAGGTTATGGTAGGAGAGAGAGATGGAGCAGGGTGTGACTACAAAGGAGCAGGGGAGCTTGTGACGATGGAATGGTATCTCAATTTAGTTGGGCGACTACACAAATCTACACATGGAGACATAAGTGACATAAAACTGTACACACACATTGTACCCAAGTCAAATTACTGGCTTTGATATTATACTAAAATCATGTAAGATATAACCATAACCACTGGGGGAAACGGGATGAAAGGGACATGGGACATCCCTGTATTCTTTTTATAGATGCCTGCGAATTGATAATTATTCCAAAATTAAAAGGTAAATTAAAAAGTTGCATAGAAATGTAAGAAATTGCCTCAACTGTGAATCATTAATGGAAAAACTATAACCTTATAAAAATGAAACAAATAGTTTAAGAAAAACAGTTTTTTTCCTTCCCCTCCCCAAAAACATAGTTAGAAAAATGTTTGTAAACAATATAAAAACGATATAGGAAATCAAATATAGATAGAAATAGTATAGTTTTAAAATTGAATACTGACCTTAGATTTGTCATCACCTGAAGCTCTTGTGGCTTCATCCAGAGGGACAGCCCCATGTTCCCTTGCCTCTTTGAAAAGTTCATTCACAATTTTCCCAGTTGAAGGTCGAACTATATGTAATCCACTGTATTCATTTTCACTTGAATAAAACCTTTAAACATTATAGTTCATAAATAAAAATATAAACTAACAGAGAAGTACTTTAAAGTAAAAATCTAGTCTTATGAAATAACTTTTATTTAAAAAGAGGCATTCTTATGACTTCAGTGGAAATAAGCTAGTCCCTTCCCCCTAAGAAAGGCCCTATTCAGTAAGGACCTAGTTAGGAAATCTCTAGGTTTAGAGTATAAACATCTAACTAAACTACACGGCTACACATAGAAGGTTTATTCTTCAGAGATTTTTGGATTGAAAAGAAACTTACTCAATTAAAACCCCCTGTATTTGTTAAAAGCAAATAATTCAGATAGTTTTTTCAATGACTAATTTCTACTCTGATTCCAACTTCATAAATGGTCCTAGAGAACATAAAAATTTCCCTTATATAAGATTACTGCCCTACTTTTTTATCTTCCAATGTCTTTTCAATCAAGGATATCAGAAAATAACCCATGAAGTATCGACATAGAGACTTCTAGTAAGACGACAAAGCTCATGTTAAACTACTGATGCTCTGCAATCCAGTTTCCAAATTCTCACTGAACTGACTCACTAAACAAAACAATGGGGGGAAATTATTTAAGCACTGGAGATTAGAAACTGAAGTCACCATCAAGACTTTCTTCCAAATTAGTAGATGCAAAACTATGATAGAGGGAAGAGCAGACCAGCTCTCACTTCACTCTAAGTGAAGGAAAAAAAATCCACCTGGACCACAAGTAGACACCAGTTGAACCCTACTAACTGCTGAAGGGGGTCTTGTTCATCCTGCCAGTGCTCTGAGGAAGTATATCGGGGTCCAGAGCAGGAGCTTATGGAAGCATTCCTCCCAAGCTTAAACTCAAGGGTTCAGGGCAGCAAGCAAGGTTGAACACTGCCCTAGCTGGCTCCCAAGATAAACATGAGTATTAGGAGTTTGCTAGCAGATGATTTTAGGCAGCTATGACAAATACACAGAAGTAAAGCAAAGCTTCTTGCTGCAGCTATCTCCTGTTCTATCTCCCTCCTTCCCTGCCCCAGGTCTCTAATCTCACAAAGCAAATAATCAGTCCGTTTTATATCAGTCTTGGTGAGAAAGATCTTACTGGAAAAATCAGCCACAGGAAATTATTTACTAGCTCCTTTATGGTTTATGGTCTTTGTTACTTACTTAAGAAATCTTTGCCTACCCCAAAGTCATGAAGATATTCTACTTTCTTTAGAAGTTTTATTGTTTTAATTTTTACATTTAGATCCACAACCCATTTATAACTGATGTTCTCAGATGGCATAAGGCAGAGAGGGCCACAAATTATTTTTCCCCATATAAATGTCCTTTTGTTCCAGTACAATGTAATGAAATTCTCTCCCCTCACTGCTCTGCAGTGTCATCTTTGTCATAAATCAAGCATGTGTTTATGATTCTGAGTTTTCTATTTTGTTCCACTGGTTTACTGTTAATCCTTACTCTTGTAACTATTGCAGTTTTAAAAGTAAATCTTTATATCCAGTATTGTAAGTCCTCAACTTTGTTTTATTTCTTTATGAATATTCTGCTACTGTGTTTTTTGGGGGGTGGGACTAACAATATTTATTGACTGTTGAAGTATTAATAATACTCTATGCTCATATAAACTAATCTATTAAATATAAATGAAAAGGAATAAAATTCCCTTTAATTAGTAGAAGGAAGAAGTATCAAGAATGATAAAACATTTTTTGATTTCTAGAACACTTGGAAAATCCCTTAACCAACTATAAATTCCCCAAATTCAAGGACTTGTGAAAGGCAATATTGGTCACTATATTTTCATTCAACAAATACTTGTCGAGTGCTTGCTATATGCAAGGCACTGTTCTAGGTACCATGGATCCAGCATTAAATAAAACAAAGTCCTTGTCTTTATGGAGCTTACATTCAAGCAGGATAAGCCAGATCAAAAAAATGTATGTGTTTATTCTTGACCCTTTGTATTTTCTTAAAACTTTTAGAACTTGCATATTAGTTTGCATTAAACCCTTCACCACTATTTATAGGATATAGCTTAATATTAAATCTTCCAATTCTGAGTGTCACCCTTCCTTTGGGTCTTCTGTGTTATATTTTGCTGGTACTGGTTTTGCAGTTTTTGTTAGATTTATTCCCAGGCATTTGATATTTTTGAATATAAATAACTATCTTTTTAAAATGTAATCTTCTAATATTTCTACTTATATATAGAAATAAAACTGAATTCTGAATATTGATCTTATATTTCGGATCAAAAATCTTGGTAAACACACTATTAAATCAAGTAGTTTGACTAAAGAGGTTTTTGTAGTTTTTTTTATATGTAATCATGTCATTGCAAATAAACAGTTTTATTTCTTTCTTTCCAATTTGTATACTTTTGTTTTCCTTACCTCATTCTGCTGACTAAAACCTCCAGGTTGAATGAAAATGGCGATAGGGGTTATCTTTGCTATGTTCCCAACTCCAGAAGGAAATCTTTCACTATTTTACTATTAACTGTGATCTTCACAGGTTTTCTGTAAATCCTTTAAAATCAGATTAATTTGATCCCTTTATTCTCAGTTTGCTGTGTTTTCTAAAATTATGAATCTTGTGATTTTTACTTTATATATTTTAAGCCATGTAACCAAATTTAGAATCATTCTATCTTCTGGTTCAACTGACATTTTATCATTATGAAATGTCTCCTCTTTAACTTTAGTAGTGCTTCTTGCCTTAAGGACTGTCTCATCTGATATTAGTATAGCTGTATCAGCATTCTTCTGGTTAGTGTTTGCATGGTATATCCTTTTCCTTCCAGTTTTTCTGTGTCCTTATATTTAACATTTACCTTTCATAAGCCACACAGAGTTGTTTATATTAATTCAACCTGCCAATCTGTCCTTTAAATAGATTTAGACCATTTATATTTAAGATGACTATTGCTAAATATATGTACATTTAGAATGTAATTTTGCTTTATGCTCCTTATTTTCTTCTTTTGTGCCCCCTGCTGAACTAGTCAAATAACTGTTATTTCCCTTGTTAGTTATACATTATTTTATTTTTCTTTTGGATACTATCCCAGAGATCACAACATATAATTTTCACTAATTAGAGTCTAATATAAATTAAGATACTTTTACCACTTCCAGATAATAAAGGACATTCAAAACATTTAAAATAAATTTAGTAGTAATATTAATAGCAAGTTTTTTATGGCTTTTGTGTGTGTGTGTGTGAGAGAGTGAAAGAGAGAGAGAGAGAGAGAGAGAGAGAGAGAGAGAGAGAGAGAGAGAGAGAGAGAGAGAGAGAGAGAGAGAGAGAGAGAGTCAGAGAGTCTTGCTTGGTTGCCCTGGCTAGAGTGCCGTGGTGTCATAATAGCTCGTGCAACCTCAAACTCCTGGGTTCAAGCAATCCTCTTGCCTCAGCCTCCTGAGTAGCTGGGACTACAGGCATGCACCACCACACCCAGCTAATTTTTTTGTTTTTAGTAGAGACAGGGTCTTGCCCTTGTGCAGGCTGGTCTCCAACTCCTGAGCTCATGCAATCCTCCCACCTCGGCCTCTCAGAGTGCTAGGATTACAGGCATGAGCCACTGCACCCGGCTGCAAGTAAAGTTAGAGGCATAAACATTATATGGTACAAATAGGCTAATTTTATACCTATTACTTGTTTATTTCTCTTATCTAGCTTCCTTGTTAGATTTTAAACTCTATGAAGTCAAAGATCACCATATTTTACATCTCTAGAATAACTGACACAACTGAAATTGATGAATGAATAAATTTATCCTTTATGGAGATATAATAGCTATTCTTTGTAGGCTGTTTAATCAATATTCATGAAAAAAGAAATATTAATACTTTTACTCAAATAAAGAAAAATATAGACAAAATTAAGCCATGGGACATACTCAAATTACTTTAAAACTTGTAATTCCATTTTTATCTGGACTTTTTTCTGTCTTAAGCTTCTGAAAGAGTGACATTTAAACTATCAAATTTTTTTACACTAGTAAAATTTTCAAAAACAGATTTTAATGTCTTATCAATTACTTCAATTTAGTAACAATGTGATTACTGTATCCATCCATTAAGTGAAAGTATTTCTATTTAGTGTTGATTCACATTGAACTACTCAGAATAGTATTAAGAATAAAAGAATCATTACTTCATATGAATTATTGAACACTACATTCTCCTTTGTCTATCTCTTTAACTCCTAATGATGAACCCAAAACTTAAACATAATTATCTGTACGTAGTGCCCATACTTCCCATGCACTTTCACCTTGTAGCGAGATTTTTGCTCCCATGTTGCTGCTGAATCTATTTTATTCAAAGGTTCTGAGTTACCTTCTTATCATCAAACCCAAAAGACTCTTCTCAGTTATTACTTACTTTCTGAAACATTTGATACTTTTAAACCTACCCTTCTTCTCCTATTCCTCACATCTATTTGAACTCTGTCTCTCCTGGACTTCGATGATACCAAAACTGTTATTTCTTTGCCCAGTGGAAACTAATAGCTCTCCCTCTATTTTACTCAGTTTTCTTTCTCCTTCTCTTGCAAAATTAAGTATGCCCATGTCCTTGACTCCCATTCTCTATTTAAACTCATTTGATCATCAAAATATTTATCCACTGTCAAAGATAACCTGTTGCATACAGATGATTCTCAACTAAATGTTTTCACCACACTCTTACTTAAGGCCCAGTGCTGAATTTAAAAGCACCTACTAGATTAGTATTACTTAAATCAAGTTTATCGACTCCAAAACTAAACCTGTGTTCTACACATGAACCCTTCATTAACAATCACATTATTTTTCTATATCCCAGACTAAAAGCCTTTAAGTTTTCTGTCTTTCCTATTCACTTACTTCCTATATCCATGTCATCAAGTTTCTATAATAAATTCCTTGAAAGTATCCTACGTCAATATCACCCATTCTCCTCCATTCATTAATACCACTTAAATCCAAGATTTTATTATCCCACTCCTTAGATTACCACAACTATTTTCTTCTTGGTTTCTTTGCCTCCTTATCCTGTTCTTCCCATAACAATTTTTTTTTCTTTCTTTTTTTTGAGACAGGGTCTCACTTTGTCACCCAGGCTAGAGTGCAGTGGCACAATCATAATTTACTCCAGCCTCAAACCCTTGGGCTCAAGCTATCCTTCCACTTCAGCCCTCCAAGTAGCTAGGACTACAAAAGTGTGTCACCATACCTGGCTGTTTTAATTTTTGTAGAGATAGGGTCTCACTGTGTTGCCCAGGCTGATCTTGGCCTCAAGCAATCCTCCTGCCTTGTCAATCTCCCAAGGTGTTAAGATCACATGAGTGAGCCACCATGCCCTACTATAATTTTATATGGTACTATCTGTCCTACTTTCCTACAAGGACAAAACGATAATAGCTAACATTTATCAAGGGGTGACTATATGCTCTTTTAGCCCTCATAACAAGGGTATTATCCCCATTTTTACAGGTGAGAAAATAAAAACAAGGAGTTTAAATAACTTGCCCACTGGCAAAACCTCTAGAAAAGACAGAAAAAAATACAAATGAGGTGTGTCTGTCTCTAGAGTCAAAGATTTTAGCACTATATTATAGTTTTATCATTAAATTTATCTTTAAAAACATACTGGCTTTCCACTGCCTTATACACAGGTATAATTTATCTCCTTGGCTTTTAAGGTTATATCCAGGACTGGCTACTTAATTTGTGGGGCCCAGGGAAAATGAAAATGTGAGTCCCCTTGTTCAAAATTTACTAAGAATTTTAAGATGGTGACAGCAAAACCTTAAACCAAGCATGAGGCTCTTCTAAGCATGGGGCACTGCGTGACAGCAAAGGTCACATCCCCGTGAAACCCTGCTGGCTGCACCTCCACCTATCCAACCTTATTGCCACTAAGCCACTAAAGTTTGGTGGGTTCATTTTCTGCTTCTTCTGGTCAATCTGATTATCTTCTTCTGTGTGCTTCATTGTTCTTGGAATTTTGTCCTTTATCATCTGTGCTTATCTAAATCTTAACAATCTTTTAAGGCCCAGGTAAGTACCAACTCTATGCTAAACATATATTTTATCTCATTTAATACTCAAAACAATACTTCTATTAATATATAATGACTTGTGGAGGACATTTAAGTTCTATGATACATAACCTTTAGTGGATGAATATGTTAAAACAGGCATCACACTATAGTCTTCTGAGGGTTTTTCTATAGGTTATGTACCTCCTTTTGTAAATTAACACAAATATCATACTGTTTAGAGTTTCACACAATGAAAATATCTTGGCTTAAAGTGACAATGGGAAGGTAACTGTTTTGATTTATAATGCTGCCCAAGGACCATGAAAATAAGCACTGTTTCCTAAACCAAACAAATCTGTAGAAGTACAATAAAACTGGGTTAATGTTGATATGGAATATGAAATCAAAGGAAGTGCATACTTAGTATTAGAAAATATCATACTTAGAAAAAAGACTGCTGATACTTTGCTACACCTTGTATTATAAGCAGGTTAAACACAGTTTGAGTCTCAATCAGTATCTTTTAAGGAAACTCATCTTTTTGGATATGTGCATAATTCTAGAGATCAAACGTGAGGCATAAAATCCTTTAAAAACTTGACTGTCAGATTACAAATACTAATGGCAACATCGTTTCAGGTAGCATAAAAGAGGAAAACCCTTCACTGAAATATCTTAGCAACCATATTTGAATAGCAAGGAAAATATTAATACATTAGTCTTATTGTAAGAACTCAAAACTTTAATTTGCTACATCAAGAGAAAATTAAGTCATTCAACATATGCTGAAACTGGAGAAACAATGGCCAAATAGTGAATGAATAAAACACATCAATATATACTAAGTACTTTCAAAAACTGGGAGAATATACAAATTAGGGAAGCAGTTAAAAAATATTTTATACATGTAAAAATAAGAATTATATATATTATAAACATATACACAAAAAATAAAAATTAAATGAAAGGATAAGATATTCAAACAGTGCCAAGATACCAACCTGCTGATTACAAAGGACAAACTGTACCTTACAATGGAGTGATGTGGTGGTCAGCAACTTAACCAAGTGAACATATCACCAATAGTGGAAAAACCTGAAATTATATGACTTTTGATGTCATATAATAAATAGACAATATCACTTATCTAGCATTCTTGACAAAAATGTTTAATACGAATCTAATCATGAGGAAATGATCTAGAATGTGGGACATTTTATAAGATATGTGGCTTACATTTTTCAAAAAAGTCAATGTAATAGATTATGTAGCTGAGCTAAAAACAACAAAAAGATGGGAAAAATGCTCTGGATTCAAAAATTTAAAACAAGAATAATCAAATGCAATGTGTGGTCCTTGGCTGGATCCTAAATCCAAAGAAAAGCCTATAAGAAATGTCTGAGTTACAGACTATATACTCAAGGACATTGGTAGAATTACTGTTAATTTTTTAAGGTATGCACCAAGGTTATAAAGAAGTGTGTGCTTATTCCTAGGAGATGCATGCTGAAGTATTTAGGGGTGAAGTGTCATGATGGCTACAATTTTCTTTCAAATGGTTGAGTGAAAGAGAGTGAGTGTGCATGAACGCAATGTTACAACATGTTAACAGTGGTCACAACATGTTAAGTGAAGCATATGCAGTATTTATTCACTCTACTAGTCTTTTAATTTTCTATGGATTTGAAAATTTATAAAGTAAAAAGTTGGGAGAAAAAATTATAAATACTATTTGTTTTTTTTTTCATTTAGATCCAGCAAGATATGTTAGTTTTATCTCCCTTACAGAAAGAGAGAATATGGAGTAGTGACAAAAAATAATTTCTGGTGAATTTTTCAAATTTTGGTAAATTACAGACTTTCTGAGAATGAGATACAATGGGAAAATTCAAGTTTCTTCCTAGGGATGAGATCTGCATACTAAAAATATGTTAATGAAAATATTCTTGGCAACATGAATACTCATGGCAATAAAATATACCTGGTTCTCATCTCTGAAATCTTCATGGTGGATTGTTTTTATAGTTTAGGGATTTTTAACAAAAGCAAATACTACCTTATTAGTCGAATCATCACCAGATGGAGGCAGAGACAGACTCCAGAAGTTATAGATTCTTAAATGGAGGACAAAAGACCTAGAAAGGTTCCATGGATGGACTTTAAGAAACACATGAACCCTTAAAAATCACAAAGTTGCACATGGATGTTGTTTTGGGAGGAGAGGGTCTATAGCTTTCATCAGGTTCTCAATGAGTCCTATGACTCAAAAAATATTAAAGAACCACTGTGCCCAAGAGCAAAATTATTCATGATATAATTTCATATGATGCCCACCAAAAAAAAATCAGGTATTTTAAGGTAAATTTTCCATACGTTTCTTTTAGCTTTCTGACTATAAAAGTTTCAGGAGTAGTACCTAAATAATATTTAAAAAAATTATAATTTTTTTAAAAATCTCCAAGGCCATTTAAAATAATTTGGGATTAGTGAACTGAAAAGAGTTACAATTTATTTTTAAAACAAAACTTACCGCTGAGGTGGTGTTCGTGGGCTCTTAAAGACTGCAGCTTTAGGTCTATCAGACTTGGAAGATTTGCATTTCACTTCATCTTCATATAATTCTGCCAATGCCAACTACATAAAAACAGGATTGTTACAAAGTATAACACTAGAAATAAACTCTTTCATACAATAATAAGTTATGAATAGAAAATTAACTTGAAATTGAGTGGTAAAGACTTTTCATGAAAAAATGAAGGCCCCTGCTTCTGATGACCCTTCCCAAAATTAACTTGTTGCATCTCCTATTTTATAGCACCCAAATGCCACATATATTAGAACAAATTTAAGTTATAATATTTATTTTTAATTAACTATTCAACAGTTTCAAAAATTGTATCAGGTTAACAAATCTTTTTCAAATCTGGACCTATATAACTCTCCTAAAATTTTTTTAAGAATTCTTGAAGATGTTTCACACCCATATCAGCTTCTTTAATTAGATCTCATAAAATAATTTCATTCAGCTGTTAAAGTTTTCAAAATCCAAGCACATAAAAAAATTTCAAAAATGTTCTGTTTAAAAGTCTCCCAGACATAAATTTCATCAAGTTTAGAAAAATAATTTTCTGAAAAATAGAATATATTACATGTATGGCTTATATATCACTTACAGAGCAATATTACCAAATTACACATTATAGATATATGGCTAAATATCTTCAAAATTAAATAAATAGAACTATATTTTTTCTTGAAATGGAATTTAAAAAAGTAATCCAAACATTTTAGAAATGTTTAAGTTATATTTTTTCTAATTTTTGAGATCTTTGGACAACAATTCAGAAACTTCCCTTAAGGCCCCTGTGGCTATTCGATTATATAATAACTGTCATGACCAGTGTTTAAACACTGCCTACATCACCCCCACCAGCAGTGGAGAGACAATCTGTGTGCCGGGAGAGGGAGACTCAAGTGATTATGGGACTTTCCATTGAAACCCAAGGCCCCCTTGTCACAGGGAAACACAGCACAGGGCAGAATTATGTTGCTGCCCATGGAGGAAGCATTCAGACTAGCGTGGCCTGAGAGAAATCTTGTGCTTCAAAACCCAAGTTCTGGCTAGCCCAACCACTGGCTGACAAAAAGCAGCCTGGAATAAATTCACAAGGCAGTCAGGCCACAAAGGCTGCAGTCCTTGGGCAATTTCTGCAACTGTGCTGGCTCTGAGCCAGTGGACTTGGGGTACACTTGACCCAGTGAGGCACCAGCAGTGGTAGCCAAGCCAGTGTCTGAGTCACTCCCCCTCACCCCCCAGCTACAGGCAGTGAAGCTCAGGGACTCTTCTTCCACTTGGGAAAGGACAGGGAAAAGTTCAGAGGACTTTGTTTTGCAACATGAGTACCAGATCAGCCACAGTAAAATAAAGTACCAAGTAGACTCCTGAAGCCCCTGAGTCCAGGCCTAGTTCCTGGATGGCATTTCTGGCTCTATCCTGGGCTAGAAGGAAACAAGCTGCCTTGAAGGGAAAGACCCAGTCCTGGCAAGATTCACCACGTGCTGACTAAAGAGCCCTTGGGCTTTGAATAAACATCAGAGGTATCCAGGCAACAGTTACCATAGGTTTTGGGTGAGACTGATATGGCTTCAGGTGTGAACTGGTGCTGGTGGCCATGAGGAATGCCCATGTTACTCCTCCCCCAACTTCAGCAGCCCAGCACAGAGGGTGAGAGACTTTGCCTGGTAATCCAGGGAACTTTCCTGTATCTTACTCAAGTTCACCAAGGCAGTACTACTAGGAGTCTGAAGAGTCATTACTAGGCCTGGGCCATCCCTAGTGTTGATACAACTGCAGTAACCAAAGACTTAGATCACAACACTCAGTCCCTTTGAATCCTAGAAAGCCTTCTTAAGAGGCATGAGATTAAACAAGGTCAGACTACAAAGATTAAAATAAATACCTAACTCTTCTATGCCCAGACACTGATGAACATCCACAAGCATCAAGGACACCCAGGAAAACATGACCTCACTAAACACTCTACATAAGGTACCAGTGACCAATCCTGGAGCAATGGAGATATATGACCTTCTCAGACAAAGAATTCAAAATAGCTGTCCTAATGATGCTCAGTGAACTTCAAGATAACACAGAGAAGGAATTCAGAAGCCTTAATGAAGAGATTGAAATAATTTTAAAAAATCCAGCAGAAATTTTGGAGCTGAAGAATTTAACTGACAAACTGAGAAATGCATCAGAATCTTTCAACAGCAGAACTGAGCAAAAAAAGAAAGAATTAGTGATCCTGAAGACAGGCTATTTGGAAATACACAGTCAGAAGACAAAAAAATAAAATAAAATAAAAAGAATAAAGCATGCCCACAAGATCTAGAAAATAGCCTCAAAAAGGCAAATCTAACAGTTATTGGCCTTAAAGAGGAGAGAGAGAGAGAATGAGGTAGAAAGTTTATTCAAAGAAATAATAAGAGAACTTTCTAAACCTAGAGAAAGAGATCAACATTCAGGTACAAGAACGTCATAGAACACCAAGCAAATTTAATCCAAACAAGACTACTCCAAGGCATTTAATAATCAAGCTCCCAAAGGTCATGGACAAAGAAAAGGTCCTAAGGGAAGTAAGAAAAAAGAAAAAAAACAACATATAAAGGAGCTCCAATATGTACGGCAGCAGATTTCCCAGTGGAAACCTTATAGACCAGGAGAGGGTGGTACAGCATATTCAAAGTGATGGAGGAAAAAAACGCTAGGATATTATATCCTGCAAAAATATCCCTCAAACATGAAGTAGAAATAGTTTCCCAGACAAACAAAAGCTGAGGGATTTCATCAACACCAGACCTATCCTACAAGAATGCTAAAAGGAGTTCTTCAATCTGAAAAGAAAGGACACTAATGAATGATAAGAAATCACCTGAAGTATACAATTAACTGGTAATAGTAAGTACACAAATACATGCTATTCTCTTGTTGTGATTGTGATACATAAATCACTTATATCTTGAGTAGGAAGACTAAAAGACAAACCTATCAAAAATAACTATGACTACTTTTTGAAAGATAGTATAAAAAGATATGGATGGCAACAATAAAAAGTTAAAAAGCCGTGGGAGATGGAGTTTCAGGGTAGAATTCCTGTTACATTTTCTTTGTACTTGTTTGTAAGCAGAATTGTCATATGTTTAAAATAATTTTTTTTTTTTTTGAGAAAGAGTCTTGCTCCATCCATCACCCCAGCTAGAGTGCAGTGGCATAATCATAGCTCACTACAACCTCAAAATCCTGGGTTCAACCCACCCTCCTGTGTCAGCCTCCCAAGTAGCTGGGATTACAGGTGTGTGCAATCATGTCTGGCTAGTTTTTCTACTTTTTGTGGAGACGGGGTCTTGCTCTTGCTCAGGCTGGTCTCTCAAACTCCTGACCTGAAGTGATCCTCCTGCCTCAGCCTCCCAGAGTGCTAGGATTACAGGCATAAGCCACTGCACCCAGTCTGGTTTTATTTTTTGCAAGCCTCATTGTAACCTCAAATCAAAAAAACCTACAACAGACACACATACACACATCACACACACAAAAGAAATGAAAACACACTACTAGAAAAAAATCACTTTAAACAAAAGAAGAAGAAGAAAGAAAGAGAGGACCACAAAACAACTAGAAATGAAATAACAACATGGCAGTAGTAAGTTCTCACCTACCAATAACAACATTGAATGTTAATGGACTAAAGTCTCTAATCAAAAGACACAGAGCGGTTGAATGGATAAAAAAACAAGAGCCAACAATATGTTGTTTGCATGAAACATATTTCACCTATAAAGACACATAAGACTGAAAATGAAGGGGTGGAAAAAGATACTCCATGCAAATAGAAACCAAAAAAGAGCAGAAGTAGCTATACTTCTATCAGATAAAATAGATTTCAAGACAAAAACTGTAAAAAAAAAAAAAAAGACAAAGAAGGTTATTATAATAATATAATGATAAAGGGGTCAATTCAGCAAGAAGATATAACAATTCTAAATATATATGCATCCAACACTGGAGCACCCAGAGATATACAGCAAATATCAGAGCTAAAGAGACAGATAGACCGCAACACATTAATCACTGGAGATCTCAACAGTCCACTTTTAGCACTGGACAGATCATCCAGACAGAAAATCAACAATGAAACATTGGCCTTAACCTGCACCACATATGAAATGGACTTAATAGATATTTACAGAATAGTTCATCCAACAGCTACAGAATACACATTCTTCTCTTCAGCTCATGGATCATTCTCAAGGATAGATCACATATTAGAACGCAAAACAAATCTTAAAAAATTAAAAACAAATTGAAGTCATACCAAATATTTTCTCTAAGCACAAGAGAATAAAGCTAAAAATCCATAACAAGAGAAGCATTGAAAAATAAACAAATACATGGAAATTAAACAATATGTCCCTGTATGACCAGTGGGTCAATAAAGAGATGAAGAAGGAAATTTAAAAATTCCTCAAGACAAATGAAAACACAACATATCAAAACCTATGGGATACAGAAAAAGCAGTAATAAGAGGAAAGTTTACAATAACAGGTGCCTACATCAAAAAAGTAGAAAAGCTACAAATAAACAACATAATGATGTATCTCAAAGAACTAGAAAAACATGAGCAAAACAAACCCAAAATTAGTAGGAAGAAAAATAATAAGAGCAGAAATAAATTGAAACACAAAAAAATACAAAAGATCAATGAAATAAAGTTGCTTTTTTGAAAAGTTAAACAAAATTGACACATCTTTAGCCAGAAAAAAAGAGAGAAGACCCAAATAAATAAAATCAGAGATGAAAAAAGAGACATTACAACTGATGCTGTAGAAATCCAAAGGTTCATTAGAAACTACTATGAGCAACTTTCCTATAAGAAATGGATAAATTCCTAGACACATACAACCTACCAAGACTGAAAACCAAGAAGAAATCTGAACAAACCAATAACAAGTAATGAAATAGAAGCAGTAAGAAAAAGTCTCTCATTGAAGAAAAGCCCAATGGCTTTTATAGTTTTATAGGACCCAATGGCTTAACTGATGAATCCTACCAAGCATTGAAAGAAGAACTAATACCAATCCTACTTAAACTATTCTAAAAAATCAAGGAGGAGGGAATACTCACAAACTTATTCTATGAGGCCTGTATCATCCTGATACCAAAACAAAAGAGACAACAAAAAAAAGAAACCATAGGCCACTATCTCTGATGAATATAGATGCAAAAATCCTCAACAAAATACTAGCAAACTGAATTTAGCAACACGTTAAAAAGAGTACTCATCATGATCAAGTGGGATTCATCCTAGGTATGCAAGGATGGTTCAACACATGCAAATCAATCAATGTGATACATCATATTAACAGAATGAAGGACAAGAACCATATGATCATTTCAATTGATGCTGAAAAAGCATTCGATAAAATTAATCATCCCTTCGTGATAAAAACTCTAACAGGATAAAAGCCATATATGACAGACTCATAGCTAGTGTGATACTGAATGGAGAAAAACCGAACAAAAGCTTTTCTTCTAAGATCCAGAATGAGACAAGGATCCATGTTCTCACCACTGTTATGCAACATCGTACTGGAAATTCTAGCTAGAGCAAACAGACAAGAGAAAGAAAGAAAGGGCATCCGAAATGGGAAGGAAGATGTCAAATTACCCTTGTTTGCAGATGATATGATCTTATATTTACAGAAATCTAAAGGCTCCACCCAAAAATTATTAGAATAAACAAATTTTAGTGAAGTTGCAGGACAAAAAACCAACATACAAATATCAGTAGCATTTCCGTATGTCAACAGCAAATAATCTAAAAAAGAAATCAAGAAAGTAACTCCATTTACAATAGCTAAAAAAATTTTTTAAAAATACCTAGGAATAAACTTAACCAAATGAAAGATCTCTATAATGAAAACTATAAAACACTGATGAAAGAAATCAAAGAGGATATCAAAAAAAAAAGGGAACGATACCCCATGCTCATAGATCGGAAGAATCAATATTGTTAAAAATGTCCACACTACTCAAAGCAATCTACAGATTCAATGCAATCACCATCAAAATACTAAGGACATTCCTCACAGAAACAGAAAAAAAAATCCTAAAATTTATACGGAACCATAAAAGACCCAGAATAGCCAAAGCCATCCTGAGTAAAAAGAACAAAACTGAAGAAATCACATTACTTGATTTCAAATTATACCACTGATCTGTAGTAACCAAAACAACATGGTACTGGCAAAAAAACAGACACATATACCAATGGAACAGAATAGAGAACCCAGACATAAATCCACACATCTACAGTGAACTTATCTTTGACAAAGATGCTAAGAATATACAATGGGGAAAGGACAGTCTCTTCAATAAATGGTTCTGGGAAAACTGAATATCCATATATAGAAGAATGAAATTGGACCCTTATCACTTGCCATATACAAAAGTCAAACAAAATGGAATAAAGACTAAATCTAAGACCTGAAACTATGAAACTACTAAAAGAAAACACTGGAGAAATGCTTCAGGATATTGGTCCAGCTAAGGACCCCTTAGTAATACCCCCAAAACACAGGCATCCAGAGTAAAATTGGACAAATGAAATCCCATCAAGCTAAAAAGGTACTGTACAACAAAGGAAATAACCAACAAAGTGAAGAGACAACCCACAGAATGGGAGAAAAACTATCTATCTGACAAAGGATTAATAACCAGGATGTATAAGGAGTTCTAACAACTCAAAAGGAAAAAAATCAAATATTCTGATTAAAAACAGGTGAAGGATCTCAATAGACCTTTCTCAAAAAAAGACAAATGGCCAACAGATATATGAAAAAATGCTCAACATCATTAGTCATCAGAGAAATGCAAAGCAAAACTACAATGAGATAGCATCATCCCCAGTAAAAATGGCTTTTATCAAAAAGACAGGCAATAATGAATGCTGGCAAGAATGTAGAGAAAGGGGAACCATCATACACTGTTGGTGGGAATGTATATAAGTTAGTGCAACTACTATGGAGAACAGTATGGAGGTTCCTCAGAAACTCAAAATAGAATTACCATATGATTCAGCAATCCTACTGCTTGGTATATATCCCAAAGAGCAGAAATCGGTACATCAAAAAGATATCTGCATTCTCATGTATACTGCAGCACTATTCACAATAGCCAGGATTTGAAATCAACCTAAGTATCCATCAATAGATGAATGGATAAAGAAAGTGTGGTACATATAATATATGCAGTGGAATATTATATAGCCACAAAAAAAATGAAATCTTGCCATTTGCAAATACATTGATGGAACTGCAGAACATTATGTAAAGTGAAATAAGGCAAGCACAGAAAGACAAATTTCACTTTTTCTCACTCACATGTGGGAGCTAATGTTACAATCAATTGATCTCATGGAGACAGAGAGTAGAATGACAGTTACCAGGGGCTGGGAAAGTTGGGTGGGGAGGTGAAGAAGGGATAAAGTGGGGATGGTTAATTGGTGCAAAAACAGAGAGTGAGACATAATGTGCAGTATTTGATAGCAAAATAAAGTGACTATAATCAACAAGTTAGGGTATACTTAAAAATAACTAAAACAGTGAAATCAGAATATTCTTAACACAAAGAAATGATAAATGCCTGAGGTAACTGACACCCCAATTACCCTGATTTGATTAATTCACATTGTATGCCTGTATCAAAACATCACATGTACCCTATAAAGATATATATCTATTATGCACCTATAAATAAAAAGAAAATAAACTGAAAACTGCAAAAAAAAAAAAAAAGATAAAATAATGCACATAAAGCACAATGCCTGTGTTCCACCACTAGAATATCCTATTAAATGTTTAGCAATGATTGTATCAGTCTTTCATTTTCCCAAGATTTCTTTTCTTCCTTCAGTGTTCTGTATATCTCCTTATGGTCCTTTATTACTCCATCTCAAGCAAACCTAACCAAACCAAAGTCAGAGTCAGCAGAAGAGGAAGAGATTGGGGAGAGAGAAGGGAGAGACAGTCTGACTTTTGGTCTGGAGTTTTCATAAACTTTACCTCCCTAAAACCTCTTCAAAATAGCATTCTTTAATGGATTTCCTCCTGAGCCAATTATATTATTTCAGCCCTATGAATTACTTTTACATTATTCCCAGTCTCATCAATGAAAATGTTATCTATATTTCAAAGAGCCATCTCAGCCATCCTTTACAAACCTTTTCAAATTTTCCTAAATATCTTTCTCTTCTAAAGACTCATAGCATGTGCTATCCCTCAATGACATTTATATTAAGCATTATATTGTTATTACTTGTGTACATTTTTGCTATTTTATCTGCTATACATTTTAAGTTTCCAAAATTGTTTGTAATATAGTACTTAATAGGCAATAAATTCCTGTATAATTACAGATAATATGAATCATAAACACATAGATGGATTTTTACATTGAGATTATGTTTGCTGTAGTTTGTACCTTGTTTTTAAAGAAGATTTGAATAAATCCTTCCAATCAAATAATTTTCTTCTGTAAAACAAATAAATAAAGCAAATGCCTTTTCCATGGTAGAGCATATGCTAACAAAACAATAATACAGGGGAAATGATATTAGAATAGGGAGTTACCTGGCTGAGAGATCCTAGTTATTAACAATACATCATTAGCTTATAAGAAGGGTGATGTTTAGATGCCATGTTGCATCATATAATATAGGCATATTAATATTATAAAGAATATATATTATAAAGAAATTTAATTTATATTGTTTAACATAGCAGATGACACCACACCAAAAGAGGAAATGATAATTTAAATTGCTAAAAATTAATTGAAGTACTGGTCAAAACTAATAGAATAGCAACAAAATCTTGAAATGTAATTAAGATGTTTCAATAATACAGAGATAATAAAGTATGATAAATACAGTATTGATAATCTCCTCTGGAATTTGTAATGTGAAAAACTTGAACATGAAAGGAAAGTGAGAAAATCAAGTACACAGCAAAAGTACTGGAATTCTCAGCCTTGGAGTGAAAAATTCTAGAAGCCATAATAAAGGTTTATCAGAGAGAATAGCAACATCAACATCACCTGTGAGCCTGTAAGAACTATATATGCTCAAACCCCCTTTAGACCTAATGAATTAATTAGACTCAGGGTGAGGCCCAGCAATCTCTGCTTTAACAAGCCTGCCAGGTGATTCTGATGCACACTAAAGTTGAGAACCAATGATATGGAATATATTCCATTATATATATCATTGAGAACCAATGATATTCAAAGGATTAGGATACTGTGGCAACACAGCTTCAGACATTCTTATTTTCTCACTTATAGTATCCACTATCAAGCCCATCCTATCAAGTCCAATCCTAACCCCTAATAAGTATTGAAGTTATCCCCTCCCCATTCCAACCTATATGGAAACAGAATTAAGAACAGAAATCTTTTTTTTTTTTTTTTTTTTGACATTCTGGAAGAAAACTGGGGCACAGTATACAATATGTTACTTAACCAACTGTTAAAACCCATGTATGTGGGTGGACTGAAGGACACTAGAAGTGACAAAAGTCTTTGACAATGCAGAAATGCTATTGAACACTGAGGTGGTTTTTAGGCTTTGTCTTGTCACTAAAAATCCTACTCTTAACTTTCCCACTGGCCATTTCCCAATTTGGGGAGATGAAGGGAACCAAGAACAGTTCTTGATTTGATATTCAGATGAGATTCCCAAGTTTGCAGTTTGCAAATTGGAGGCTCCCAGTGCTGAGGGGCCTTTTGGAAAACAACTATGTAGCTTTCCTGTGTTGGACTTGGAACATTCCCTCTTGATTCAGATGCCAACAAACTCCACACCGCATGTAGCTAAGATATATTTATTTAGGGGTACTTTTCTTTGTTCCAATTAGTACATCGCCCTTTTCCTCACCATGAAAGACTCCTAGAGCAAGCTCTTGGGGAAGAAGTATCTACTGAAAACTGCACTGAGTAACTCGTAAGCATGTCTAGATTAAACAATAACAAGATAATCTATAAACAATATCCAAGAAACCATTTGGGGAGAACATCATTATCAATTCTTTAAACCTTTGATACATACTTTATTTCTTGATATGTCATCATTTTGGTTGTTTTCAAGTTTCTTTGCAAGTTCTTCACATTCATATTAAATTCTAAAGGAAAGATTACCAATACTTACACACTGTATTTGATATACCAAATTATACTCATAAAGAAATCAGTTATCTTCCTACTGACCTACCTATAAGTACATAGATTAAAAAGAAATCCCTATCTTCTAATTAATAATGGAAACTAAGGCATTCTCAATTAGCAACACCTACCAGCATATCTCCAACCATTAATCATACATAGATCCACTGGATTGTCTATAAACAATTTTCCAGTATCAGGTGATCATTAACCAAACTATTCTCACTTTCCACATAAAAAGAAGAAACGGATTTAAATTAGGGAAAGGATATTAAGTTACACAGTCTGTATTAACTTTAATGGTATTAGAATGGACTAAAACCAGTGAAAGTTACAGCATGTCTTTCCTTTAAGGGAAAAGAAACCAAATACTTGCCAAGGGAATACTGAGCCAGGATAATATGGAAATTGGGCATAGGGCCTTTACAGACATTATTTAATCCTTACACCCCTACCACTATCTATCACCCTCAGTTTACAAATGAAGATGCTGAGGTTCAAAAAGGTTAAAATATTTCTAAGTTCACACAACTACTAATGGCAGGACCAAGAAGCAAACCAAAGTTGTTCTGACCACTAAATTCATTTTTCCCCAACACCCCTCACTGCCTCTTAGTAATGTTGGTCTACAGTAGAAAAGATGAGGTGATAATAGGTTCCTATTTCTTGATTCTGTTTACTACTACTGGATTGACTATAGGCACTGGAACTATTCTATATTGATCTCACTGCCTAACCTTACACTGATCTCTCCATTCTCCAAATTCTGTATTTTATGTATTGCCTTATTTTGGCACCCAATTATACCCCATCTTAAAAAGTTATGCTAAATGATTCATATCTATATCTCAAAACCAAAATAAACAAAAAACTCTGTAGGTTTCCAAAAGGTAGAAAGGCCTTTTACACTTCTATAGCCTTGATCAGTGTCCAGCACCAACTGTGTATTTGATGTGCTATTTATCTCTGCGTTCCCCAGAGCTGAAAGTTATGTTATACAGCAGGTGGTCAATTTATGTTTGCTCACGTAAACGAATGAAAGTGTGGCCATAAAGTAATACACAACTGTTCTACCAAGGTTTAAGGATTCAAGCTCATTCATTTTTAACTGTAGCTTCTTACAGATGTTTATGTGTTGAATTTTATCAATGATCTTACAAGGTGACAGAAAAAGTCTAAAATGAGCAAAGTGGTGTTAGCATCTAATAAAAGAGGATTTGGTGCACTCGTATTTAACAAAGTAAGTGTCCTATAACGTTACAAAGTCTTATTTACCCGTTTCTTACGTGCAATGTTGTATCGCTTTAGCTCACCTCTTTAAAAGAGAAAAGCTACTTAATAAAAAGTATCTTTTTGTATCTAAGTAACCAAGTCAGCATTCAAGACAAAAGAACTAGCACACGTGACACTACTTTTTAAGAGATTGCCTACTTTACTATGGCCACAGTGAAGCTTCCTTCTGTAGTCTCGTGAAGGAAGCATTAACCAGTGAACAACCCAACTGACCCCGAAAAATGCCATGCTAAATGAACAGTTGCTTTTTGCAGCCCACAGAGGGTGAAGTACAAACGAGGCACCGACTGTAGAGACTCAGGCACTAGTTTCCACGACCACCACCGCGCGATGCGCCCACTGGAGAGCCGCGGAGGCAGAGTCACAATTCCGCCCCCAGACAGGGGCCAGGAAGGACTTAGCCGAGGCCAGAGGCGACCTCCGACTCGCGCCCCAGGGCGCTCTTTGTCGCGCTCCTCCCTTGGCAGCTGGCCGCACCTGCAAATCCCGTGCACTCGGGGGCCGCGGCACCGAAGACCTTCTCTCCTGCTCGCCAGGCTCGGCGCCGCCGCCCTCCGCCATCTTCCGCCCGCTAGCGGCGCCTGCCGGGGACTCGCTTCCTGCCACTTCCGGGTCGGTTGCCCGGCAACCGTGGGAAGGGCGGAGCTGCGCGAGGTGCATGCGCGTTCTCGCTCCCCCAGCCCGCGACGTCTCCCCGCCCCAGGTTCCGGCTCGAACTCGTCGCCAGTTTCCTTTTTCTGTTTAAAGGAAGTTGGCCCAGAGAATTTCTCTGCAGGGAAATCTACTACTTCTGCTTGTTTGACGGCGCTGTAGGCGGCGCTAGAGGGCAACATTGACTTGCAGGTTCATTTAACCAACAATGAAAACGTCCTCGGAATGTTTTAAATGATGAAAATTGTAACCTCCCTTTCTAGCCTTGGTCAGATTCTCTCATGTTTCCTATCAAGGACTGGCTGGTACAGCGCCCCCACAGCACGAATTGGTATTGAGGGCTCAATGCAGGCAGAGCTGGAGACAGTTAAGCCCTCTTGCATTCAACTGTGATTGATTGAAATTCTGTCTTATCCCAGGCACTTTTATGCCCCAGAAATACAAAGGCAAAAAGAAATAGTCCTGGTCATTATGAAACTCACAATCTAGTGGAGGAAAAGAGATGTAAATGGATGATAAAATGCAATTTGCAGTAGAGGGTTCACAGAAGTGTTGTAAATGCACTTGAAAAACAGGTGCAAGAAGAGCACTCTGACCTATTATTTTCTTCCTGTTAACGGAAAAACTCCAAACTCTGTAAAATAATTTGAAGAGATTTATTCTGAGCTGAGTATATGTGACGCTGGCCTGGGGAACATGGTCTGAAGAGGTCTTGAGAAAATGCAACCTAAGCGGCCAGATTACAATTTGGTTTTATATGTTCATGGAGACAGGATTACAGGTAAAATCATAAATTAATGCATGAAAGGTATACATGAGTTCATGCTGAAAAGGCAACACATCTTGAAGCAGGAGCTTACAAGTCATAGGTGGGTTTTAAGGAATTTTTAGTTGGCAATTGGTTGAAACGATTAAGCTTTGTTTAAAGACCTGGAGTAAATAGCAGGGAATGCTTGAGTTAAGATTGGAGGAGTTTGCTAGAAAGCGTAAGTAAAGATGTGGGGGTCTTCTATCTGTTGTTAACGGAAAAGAAGCCAAACTGTAAAATAATTTTAAAGAGATTTTTTTCTGAGCCAAATTTGAGGACCATAACCTGGAGCCACGCCCAAGAAGCCTTGAGCAGATGGACTCCCCATGGTTGGGTTATGGTTTGGTTTTTTTGTTTTGTTTTTTTGAGACAGAGTCTTACTCTGTTGCCTGGGCTAGAGTGCCATGGCATCAGCCTAGCTCACAGCAACCTTAGGCCTGTTAATGTGTTACAAAGGATGACTCCAAGAAGGGAGGGGGGCATGATGAGGCATGTCTGACCTCACTCCCCATGGCAGGCAATTTAATTTAAGGACATCCTCTTGTCCCATAGGGTGTCCATTCAGTCAGCTGGTAGGGGGGAAGCCTTAAGATTTTATTTTAGTTCACACTGTCATGTGATGTTATACAAGACTCAGGTTGGAAAGTAAACCACATTATACCAGGTTAATAAAAACCTGTTTAATGATATTTTATCATTTGTAAGTATGACTCACCAGGCAAATTCTCAGGAATTTGGGCAAGAGAAAAAAAAAAGGTCAGAGTTGAGTCTTATTCCTGAAAGCAGGAAACCAAACTTCCATGTGAAAGGTACTCTCCCTGTCCTAGGAGGAAAGATACTCTTATCACAAGAAATGGAGATAAATCTGTACAAACAGTCCTTATTAAATTAATCCATATTTTCCTAGTTACTTTTCCATGAATGCCTGTTTGTTCAACTACTATATAAGCATTTAGGCCTAGCCACTTCTTTGGATTTTCATTTTCCTGTGAGGATGCCCATGTACATGTAAAATTTTATTAAATAAAATTTGTATGTTTTTCTCCTGTCCATCTGTTTTATGTCACTTTAATTCTTAGGCCCAGTTGGAGACAGAGAGAGTAGAGGAGACAGTTTTCCTCCTTTAAAGTGCGTTCCATGTGCGTTCATTTATCTCTCTGTCAGGTAAGTATTGGTTATTACCATGCTATACCCAAGGAAACCAGATGATAAAGACTAAATTCACTCTGTAGTAAATGGCAGTACCAGATATTAAACCTTGCATTTCTTGTCCTGTTACTCTTTTAATACAACATTCTACCCTCAAAAATTCCTGGCTCTTCATTAACAAGAGATACCCCCAGAGTCAATGACATTTTAGCTGAGTCTTGAAGGAGAAGTACTTCTTATAGAAGTAGTAGACCAGAAAGAACCATGGGTAAGAGCAAACATATGTACCAAAAGCACAGAGATATGAAATACCATGTTCTTGTCAGCAAAGTGCTATTTGGTTGCAGCTTAGGAAAGTGACAAAAGATAGTTGTGGGGTGGTGGGGAGGAGACAGATCTAAATTGGAGATACAGGCTTGAGACACATTCTGAAGGATCTTACTTTAGATTAGAGGTGGAGCGTTGCCATCTGGGCCAGTGATTCTCAAACATTGCTGCACCTTAGAATCACTTCTTCCCTCTCCTCTCCAATAACTCAGATTTAATTGGTATGGGGTAGAACTCAAGCATCATATTTTTTAAGATGCTCCCCAAGTGGACATTGCTACTGATAGAGACAGTGTACCTGGTACTGGGCTTCCCCTCCTACCCTTAACAACCCCCAAATCAATCAACAAAATATGTAAAACAACTGTTTGTAGTCATTGCGCAACAGACAGTACTGGTCTATGATATCTGAAAGAAGGAAAATGAACAAGGTGAGCTCCGTTTGTCCTGTCTTTCTGCATGGAACTCTCATGCATTGCTGGTGGGGTATAGAATGGCACAGTCACTTTGAAAAATAGTTTGTCAGTTTCTTCTAACATTAGATATTCCACTGTAAGACCCAGAAATTCTACTCCTAAGTATTGGTTCAAGAGGAATGAAAATATATGTTTCCAAAATATTTATACCCATATATTCATAGAAATTTTAGCTGTAATAGCCTCCAAACTGAAAAATCTAAATATCCATCAACAAATTAATGGATAAAATTTTGATAAATTCATAGAAGGGAATACTGCTCAATTACCTATTCATACACCATGGATGGATCTCAGAGATACTATCTTGAGTAAAAGAAGCCAGATGCAAAAGATTAAATATCATCTGATTCAATTTATATATGAAGTTTTAGAACAGGCAAAATGAATAATGACAGAAAGTTGGTGATTTCCTGGGGGCTGTTTCTATAGGGAAGGATAAACTTGGGGAATTTGACTGAAATAGGACATATGAAAACTTCTTGAGGTGACAGAAATGTTTTATAGCTTGATTGTCCTGATAGTCATACAGGTATATACATCTGTTAAAAAACACACTTAGCTATATACTTAATATGCATGCATTTTATTGTATGTAAATTATACATTTATGAACTTGATTGAACAAAAACCCTGCTGAGTTGATTCTGTTGTGCAACTATGGCTGAAAACCATTGCTCTGAGGCAATTGGAAGCCAGCAAAAGGTTTTTGATTTAGGAAGATCACAGAGGCAACAGTGTGTAGGATGAATTAAAGTTAGGAAACTAGGTTATTACAACAATGAGAGGTAATTAGGACTCAAGTTTTATCAGTGGCACCATGTATACAGAGAAGCAATAGTTGGTAAGAATATTAGGGTCAAAGCCAGCAGGTGCTGAAGTCTTCAAAGTGGAATATATGAAAGAAGGAGGAATAAAGAATGACATCTGGGGATTTGGCTAGGTGATTTGATAAATGGTGCTGCCTGTAAATTATGTAGTTGAAAGGGAAAAGCAAATTTCAAAGGAAAGAAGCAAGTTTGTTAGAGACACTTTGAAGTCAAAATTTATGTGGGACACTCAGATGAAAATGTGTCATGAAACAGCTGCAAATATGGGTTTAAATATTAGGATATTAGGTGAGAATTTTGGTTTGGGCATACAGATTTGGGTGTTGGCTGTAAGTGATAACGTGTGAAATGGGAGACACACAAAAACCAAGAACACTCAGAAACACCAACATCAAAGAACTCAGTGGAAAAAGAAGAGCATTCAAAGTAGACCCGAGGTACAGTTAGAGAGGTGGGATGAAAGCAAGAGAATAGAAAAAACTAGTGATGAGGCAGTTTCAAGGGGAAGATCAGCAATGCCATTTATTACCATAATCAAGTAAGATTAGGACTAGAAGGTATCTACTGGGTAAGGGAAAAGGAGATTGCCATCCCTAAAGTTATTACTAATTTCAAAGTTAGAGAAGAAAATTCATATTATAGTAATTTCAGAGGGCCATCTAGAACAGTGAGGCTACATTTCAATGTACTTAATATCAGTGGTGTGCAGGAGATGCCATATATTTAATATTTGCTCATGAGAGCATATTGTTAAATTTTCAGGAATTTTGCAAGGCAATTGTTAAGTACAGTGATTTTTACAGATTAAATTTTACTAAAACTAATGTAATAAATATTCAAAACTCATCATTTCCTGGTTATTGTAATGTATTTTACTATAATGTATGCTCTTGAGGTGATTTCCATGTATTGTAACTGTGTGGTGGAGATTCTGTGATGGTGGTTATTGCACACCTCTTCCCAACTCTGCATTCAGTGACATGTTGATGGCTTGAAACCTACCATGGTGTTAGGTAGGGATAAGAAGTAGGGGAAACAGATGCCTTGTCTAGGGGTTTTCGTTGAATAACAGATGGTACTAGGAGATGCTTTCTCTACAATAGGAGGAACAAATTGACCAGAGTGGGCTTAAGGAACAGATGACATGTCAAGGAGGCCTCCAAGGACTGAACAGATGTTTGGTCTATGATAGGGAGTCTCCAAGGACTGACCAACCAGAAAGGGGTAGAGAGGCCACAAAGTAGAGATATGATCAAGGCTACAAAAGGGAGTCTTTGGAACATGTGTACAGGTAAGGTGACAGTATCCTCAAGTGACATACCCTCATTAACATAGTAAAACTCACACCCACCAGCACCATGACAGTTTCCAAATACCATGGCAAACCCCAGAAATTGCCTTACAAGGTTAAAAATGGGAAGGATTCCCAGCTCTGGGAATTCCCCACACCTTTCTAAGAAAAACCATGAATATTCCATCCCCTACTTAACATAGAATTAGGGAGTCAACATAAAGGGGAGAAATCTTGTCAAACTCAGGGTCTCCTCCACTTACAGGGTTGACCCGTTCCTTCTCCCGAACAAACTATGCTTTAATAAACTTTGGCACTTTGCTTGCTCACATCTGCTTGGTCTGCTCATTTGCTCCATCGACTTGGTATCAGTAACCATTTTTCGGTACTCAGAACCAAGAACCAGGAAACATGGACCTGACATCTGGTCCCCACACCTGCAATGGTGGGAATATTTACACCTCAGACATTGAAAAATACCACAAATAAGTTTGTTTGTTGATCATCTACTCTAAATTTAAGGATCTGTTGAAGAAAAGGTTTACAATGCAGTCGAGACTTAAAAGTGTGCTGTTATATTGTGAATAGTGAAATAAAAAAAGAAATATTCTTCTAGTATTTGAAAATTGTTAGCTGATTCAGGAAGAAGCTGTTCCTGTTATTGAGTTCCTACAAATGTTTGAGCTGGTTTACTTACCTCTTACTTGCATGTTGTTCAAGTGAACAAAATCTTTTGGCTTGTGATGAAAGTGCTAATATCTTTCCTCTTTTTTCTCCAAAGAAATATGATAAAAAAATACCTTCATCTCCCATCATTCTTTATTTTATATTGTGAAAGTGGGTGAGGAGGTTCAAGAATCATAGGATTTATTATACATGATATAGTCTCCATCTATCATTCTCTAAGATATTTATTCTCCATAAAAACAATTGTTCACATTCATTTTGACCTATAATATTTAACATATATTATTTCTTGGGGTGCTTAAACTGGAAACTTAACATTAAACATTAAATTTTGTTATACTTAATTTTCCATATATTAGACTGTAAGATCATGGAGACCATGGGCCAAGTTTTTATCTCTAGTGCCTTAACATAGAACCTGGCACCACAATATGTACCTTTAATAAGTGTTTGAATGAATGCACGCATGAAGGAGGTAGGGATTCATAACTCAGGCACAGATTTGACTATCTCCATATCCCACTTTCCATTCACGGAAAGTCAAGAAATAATAAGATACATCAACAGAGATCTTCATTAGGTAAGAACAGGAGAGACAGTATAAAATACAGGCATATGTGCATCCAACTTCAATTGCACCTAAATGAAAACTCACATTTGTGTAATTTTACTTATGCTGGACTTCACTGAGGCTAAGATCAGAGGTCACTGTAAAATACACTGGCCTTGTTTCATCCTTTAAAACATTTTCATCTTGTTCTTATAAACAGAATATAGAATATTTACAGTTGGTAATTTTCATGGATTGCATATGTTATTTCATGCAATCTACAACTTTCTGGGATGGGGATTGTTTTCATTTTACAGAAGAAGTAATAGGAGCAGAGAAATAAGATGAATTTCCTCATGTCACCCAGCTATTAGGTAGCAGAACCAAGTTTCGAATTCAGGTCCATTACACGCCAAAGTATAAGCTTATCCTTTTATACCATCTCTGGTATAAAGTGCTGAGACACTGAATTGTTGAATACTGAACAGTTGCTGCTAGGGGAAGTACAGAGTTAAGTTCTTGTGAACATTTGGTTACATTTTCACCAACTGATCAATACATAACCTTACTTTATATCTATTTCTGTTCAAAAGATCCCATATTTAATATTTACCATTGATTCATTAATACTGAACTCATGGCCACTAGCATTACATTTCATGGCATGACTTAGCAAAGCTTATCTAACACACATATTTTCCCCTTTGAAGAACATCGAGCCTTCTTGCACCTAGAAACTCTAGACAGCACTTAGCACTATACTTGGGGGCCATTATTTATTTATTATTTATTCTTTGTTGCTTAAGTATACTCTTCTCCTTTTATTTTATTTATTTAATTTAAGCATATTATGGGGGTACAAATGTTAAGGTTACGTACATTGCCCTTGCCTCCCCCACCTCTAGTCAGAGCTTCAAGCGTGTCCCTCCCCCACATGGTACACATCGCACTCATTATGTATGTACATACCCATCCCCTCCTCCCCCCTCCCACCTGCCTGACACCTGATAAATTTTTTTTTTTTTAACATTTTGGTTACATTTTATATCTTTGCCTCTCCCTAGCAAGGGTTAGAGGTATGCCCTTCCCCTCCACAATGCTCACCACATCCCTCAGATGTGGGTCTACCCCCCTAACCCCCAAATCCCTGGTGAACACCATCACCATTTGAGCACCATAGTGTTAATCAGTCAGTACCAATTTGATGGCGAGTACATGTGGAGCTCATTTTTCTGCTCTTGTGACACCTCACTTTGGATAATGGGCTTAAGCTTAATCCAGGATAGTATAAACGGTGTTAGCTCGCTGTTGTTTCTTAGAATTGAGTAATATTCCATTGTGACCATATACCAAATTTTAATAATCCACTCATGAATTGATGGGCACTTGGGTTGTTTCCATGTCCTTGCAATAGTGAATTGTGTTGCCATAAACATTCGGGTGCAGATGTCTTTATAATAGAATGTCATACGTATGCTCTTTTGGGTAGATGCCTAATAATGCTATTGCTGGGTCGAATGGTATTTCTATTTTTAGCTCTTTGAGATATCTCCAAATTCTTTTCCACAAAGGTTGCACTAATTTGCAGTCCCACTAGCAGTGTAAGAGTATTCCTGTCTCTCCACATCCTTGCCAGCATTTGTTGTTTTGGGATTTCTTGATACAGGCCAATCTCACTGGGATTGGGTAATATCTCATTGTGGTTTTGATTTGCATTTCTCTAATGATTAGAGATGTTGAGCATTTTTTTATATGTTTGCAGGCCATTATTCTGTCTTCTTTGGAAAAGTTTCTGTTCATTTCTGTTGCCCATTTCTTGATGGGGTTGTTTGATTTTTTCGTGTTAATTCTTTTAAGTTCTAGATATATTCTTGTTATCAGACCTTTATTGGAAGTGTAGAGAGCAAATATTTTCTCCCATTCTATAGGTCATCTTGCTGTGCAGAAGCTTTTTAATTTGATCAGATCCCATTTGTTTAAGTTTTGTTGCTGCACCTGCTTTGGGGATCTTCTTCAAGAATTCTTTGTCTAGGCCAATGTCTGAAAGGATCTTCCCAACATCTTCTTCTAGGATTCTTAAGGTTTCATGCCTTAGCTTTAAGTCTATTATCCATTTTGAGTGGATTTTTGTGAGAGGTGAGAGGTAGGGATCCTGATTCAATCTTCTGCATGTATCTATCTAGTTTTCCCAGCACCATTTATTGAAGAGAGATTATTTTCTCCAATGTATATTTTTGTCTGCTTTATCAAAGAATAGGTTACCATATGCAGATGGTTTCATCTCTAGAATCTCAGTCTAATTTCAAATATCGATGCTTCTGTTCTTGTGCCAGTCCCAGGATGATTATTATTGCTTTATAGTACAGCTTGAAGTCAGGAAGACTGATGCCTCCAAGTTTGTTCTTTTTACTTAAGATTGCTTTGGATATATGAGGTTTTTTCTGGTTCCATACAAAGTGAAGAATTATTTTTTCTAGATCTGTAACCAATGATGGTGGTACTTTGATGGGGATTGCATTAATTCTGTAGATCACTTTAGGTAATATTGACATTTTAACAATATTGATTCTACCAATCCATAAACAAGGTAGATTTTTCCATCTGTTTACATCTTCTACAATTTAATTTTTTTAGCATTTTGTAGTTCTCCTTGTATAAGTCTTTCGTATCTTTCATTAAATATACTCCTAGATATTTAATTTTCTTTGGGGCTATAGTAAAAGGTATTGCGTTTTTTTTTTTTGAGACAGAGTCTCACTTTGTTGTTCAGGCTAGAGTGAGTGCCGTGGCGTCAGCCTAGCTCACAGCAACCTCAGTCTCCTGGGCTCAAGCGATCCTTCTGCCTCAGCCTCCCGAGTAGCTGGGACTACAGGCATGCACCACCATGCCCGGCTAATTTTTTCTATATATATTAGTTGGCCAATTAATTTGTTTCTATTTATACTAGAGATGGGGTCTCGCTCTTGCTCAGGCTGGTTTCGAACTCCTGACCTCGAGCAATCCGCCCGCCTCGGCCTCCCAGAGTGCTAGGATTACAGGCGTGAGCCACCGCGCCCGGCTTATTGCGTTTTTTATTTGAGATTCAGCTTGACGGTTCTTGGCATATATGATTGCCTCTGATTTGTGTATGTTGATTTTGTAAATTGAGACTTTACTGAACTCATTTATCAAATCTAGGAGTCTCTGGGACAAATCCATGGGGTTTTCTAGGGATAATATCATATCAGCAAAGAGCGAGAGTTTGATCTCATCTGCCCCCACTTGGATGCCCTTAATACCCCTCTATTGCCTGATTGCTATTGCTAGAACTTTGAGCACTATGTTGAATAGAAGAGGAGATAGTGGGCATCCTTGTCTAGCTCCAGTTCGAAGTGGAAATGGTTTCAATTTTTCCCCATTCAGTATGATATTGACCATGGGTTTGTCATAAATGGATTTGATAATTTTAAGGTATGAGCCACCTATGCCTATTTTGTTAAGAGTTTTTATCATGAAGCTGTGTTGGACTTTGTCAAATGCTTTTTCTGCATCTATTGACAGAATCATATGGTCTTTGTTCTTGTTTTTATTTATGAGGTGAATTGCATTTATAGACTTGTGTATGTTGAACCAGCCTTGTATCCCTGGAATAAAGCCTACCTGGTCATGGTGAATTATTTTTTTGATGTGCTGCTGAATTCTATTTGCTAAAATTTTGTTGATGATTTTTGCCTCTATATTCCTGAGGGATATTGGTCTGTAATTTTCTTTTTTGTTGTGCCCTTTGCTGGCTTTGGTATCAAGGTGATATTGGCTTCGTAGAATGAATTAGGAAGGATACCATCCTTCTCAATGTTGTGGAATAATTTCTGTAGTATAGATATGAGTTCATCTTTGTATGTATTGAAAAACTCTGACGTGTAACCATCTGGTCCAAGACTTTTCCATTTGGGCAGGTTACTAATTACTGCTCCAATTTCTTGAGATTGGTCTATTCAGGAATTCTGTTATCTCCTTAGGGAGGTTGTATTAATCCAGGAATTTATCCATTTCCTCCTTGTTATATAGTTTTTAGACATATAGTTTTTTATACTAGTCAAACATGTTTTGTATTTCTGTGGTGTCTGTTGTGACTTCTCCTTTTTCATTTCTTATTGAGTTTATTAGAGTCTTTTCTCTTTGAGTTCTTGTCAATCTAGCAAGAGGGCTGTCATCTTTTTGAAACCAGCTTCTGGTTTTGTTGATGTTCCGTATAATTCTCTTGTTCTCCATTTCATTTAGTTCTACTTTGATCTTAATTATTTTTTTTCTTCTACTATGATTGAAATTGGTTTGCTCTTCCTTTTCCAATTCCTTGAGTGTATTCATTAGGTTGTCAATTCCTTGAGTGTATTCATTAGGTTGTCAGTATCCAAGTTTTCTGTTTTTTGGATGTGAACATTTATTGCTATTAGTTTTCCTCTCAGTTATAGTTTTGCTGTATTCCACAGGTTTTGGTAACAAGTGTCTCCATTATCATTTTGTTTGAAGAAACTCTTGATCTCCCTCTGAATTTCCTTCTTGACCCAATAATTCTTCAATAATAGATTGTTTAGTTTCCATGACTTTATGAAGCGTTGAGTATTTCTATAGGAATTGAACTCTAATTTTATACCACTATGGTCAGAGAAGACACATGGTATAATTTCTATTTTCTTGAATTTTTTGAGATCTGATTTGTGGCCTAGTATATGATCAGTTTTGGAGAAGGATCCATGGGCAGCTGACAAGAATATAAGTTCAACTTTATTTGGGTGGAATGTTCTGTAGAGATCTGTCAGACCTTTTTGATCAAGTACTGTTTAAGCCCATTATTTCTTTGCTTATTTTCTGTTTGGATGATCTATCCAGTTCATTCAGTGGAGTGTTGAAGTCCCCTGCTAGTATGGCAGTATTGTTTAACATGCTATTTAGATCATACAAGGTTTGCTTATGTAATTGGGTGCTCCTGCATTGGATGCATAAATATTAAGAATTGTTAAATCTTCTTGTTGGATCTTCCCTTTCACCATTATAAAGTGGCCATTTTTATCCTTTTCTACTTTTGCTATTTTAAAGCTTATGTTATCTGCAAACAGTATAGCTACCCTTGCTTTCTTTTGACTCCTGTTTGCCTGGATGATAGTTTTCAATCTCTTGAAGGCATCTTTGTGGGTTAGGTGTGTTTCCTGTAGACAGCAAATACTAGGCTTGTGGATTTTATCCACTCTGCCAGTCTATACCTCTTCAGAGGCCAGTTTAAGCCATTTACATTTATTGAGAGGATTAATATTGGAGGAATATTTCCACTCATATTGTTGGGTGAAGTCCTGTTGCTTTGTCTTGCTCCTTGAGCCATCATGCAGTTCAAGTTCTAGCATTTAATTCTTTGAAAATTTTACTTTGAGTAGTGTCTATTGCCCTGTTCAGTGTGGAAGGCAGGTCTGAGAACTTCCTGTAGGGCTCATCTGGACTTTGCAAATTCCTTCAGTTGATTGCTTGTCTGAGAAGGACTTTATGTCTTCCTCATAGATGAAACTTAATTTTGCCACATAAATAATTCTAGGTTGGATTCTGTTTTAGAATATTAAGGATAGGCACCCAATCCCTCTTGGCTTGTAAGGTTTCAGATGAGAAGTTTGCTATTAGTCTGATAGGCTTTCCTTTATAGGTTATTTGTTGTTTTTGTCTCGCTGCATGGAGGATTGCTTCTTTCATGTTTACTTTAGGCAGCCTAATAACCACATAATGAGGTGATTGCCTTTTCACGTTGAGTCTCCCAGGAATTCTGTGTGCTTCTTGTATTTGGATATCAAGATTGCTGGCCAAGCCAGGCATATTTCCTTCAGTATTCCATGAAATAAGTTTTCCAGCTCTTGTGAATGTTCCTTTTCCTTTTCCAGAATTCTGATCAATCTGAGGTTTGGCTTTTTTACATAATCCCACACTTCTTGTAAGCTTTGGTCTTGTCTCTTGTTTCTGTGTTCCCTTTCTTCCTCTGATTTATTTATCTCATAGGCCTAATCTTCAAGCTCCGAGATTCTTTCCTCTGCATGATCCATCCTGTTCTTGAGGCTTTCCACTGTATTATGGAGATCCTTGAATATTTCCTTCATTACCAGGATTTCTGTTTGGTTTTTCTGTATTATTTCAATTTCTTTGGAGAATTTTTCATTCATTTCCTGAATTGTTCTCGTGGTTTCTTTATGTTGGGATTCTATTTTCTCTTCAATTCCATCAAGTTTTCTAACAATCCGTATTTGGAATTCTTCCTCTGTCAGTTTAATCATATCATTTAAGTTGGTGTCAGTTGATGGAGATTGAGTATTTTCTTTTGGAGGTGACTTTTCTATCTGCTCCTTCATATTTCCTGTGATCTTTCATGGGTTCTTTCTCATCTGGGTGCTTTGTGAAGGACCGGAGGTGCTGGGACTGGTTTATGAGCTAAATTCTGGGATTCCAAAGGAATGATCTTTGGTAGAGCTGGGGATATGTGCTCTGGTCCTGTATCATCTTAGAGGAGTTTCAGCCTGTTAGGTTATCTTTGATCTGATGTCTTCACCTTCTGTCTATAGAGTTTGGTGGGTTTGGGCCCCTTGCTTAGAGTCCTAGGGGTTAGATCACTCTTGTGAGAGCGAGTCTACTATCAACCACTACTTTGAAGTGGGAGGCACTATGTTAGGCTCTGAGTTACTCTCTCTTTTGTTACCTGTGGTTTGTGAGAAAAAGTCAATTATCAAGGTATTCCAAGTCCTTTGTAGTGTGCTCTAAGCTTCCAAATAGGATATACAGGTATCTCAGTCTTTAGGGAATGTCCTGCCACTCCTAAGGGTTTCTATAGTCCTGTTACTACTTTAGGAGGGGTGAGAGGAGCATTAGGTATCAGTGAGCATAAGAGAGAATACTTCAGAGGTTGATTGATCTGTAGCTAGGGGAGAGCTGTTAATATGTTATTCAGAGATCTTTTGTCACACTTTTGGAGGAGCTCCTGGTGGTGGGAGTCAATTGGTGCAAATACTAAGGACTATGGTCAAGATTTTCCTTCCTGAATCACAGACCCATGAATTGGCAATAATCTGGGTGCCAAAGGCAAGCCTTTGTTTTCTGAACTTATCAGATGATCAAAACCAACCAGCTGTATGTAGACATCACTCTGTCCCCTTTTGCTTAATTCCAATGACTCACATATTCAAGCTATTCATACAGGGAAAGCAACTTTTCTCCTTTCTCCTGACCTTCCAGGGCTGAGTCTGATTTGGCGGGCTGGAGGGGAGGCAATGGATGAGACTGCTGCAAGTCCCAGACTGGGAAACGTCTTTTCTCATTTTTCTGCTCCCCCAAGGTCGGAGTCTGGCCTGTCAGAGGGGAAGATAACCCACCGGCCTGAGGAAAAGTCACTTCCTAGGGCTACCTAACCAAGACGTGGATACTCTCATTTCCTTACCCCTCCAAGGGTGGGGTTTGTCAAGTTGGTATGTTGCCTAAATCTCATGGCTATTGGAGAAGTCCTGCCCAAGGCCACTGAGAGTTCCAGATCAGAAAGAGACCTGCCACACTGCTCAGCCCCTGCTGGGGTGAGGTCAGTCCCTTCTGCACAAAACCCCAGTGGCCTGGTCACAGCCAAGGGTCTTTTTCAACCCTGGCAGATCTCAGCTCAGACAGCAGATTCCCTCCTCCCTTTGCAATTCCCAGGAATGCGGCTTCCTGTTTGGCTGGAGGCACGGGCTATCAGGGCACAATAAAGAGGTGAATATGGGTCTCAGCTTGATAGGCTGTCCAGATAAGCTGCTAGAACCACCTTTCAGTTGCCAGCAGGGAGGTGGAAGTGAAGCAGAGGTAACAGTCCTGTGACACAGGTTTCGGGTTGAACAGCCTTGGGGGCCATTTTAAACTGCAAAATTACCAAAAAAAAAAAAAAAAAAAAAAAAAAAAAGCAAAGCACAAAAACATGGAAAATATGGTACTAAATAGACTGTAAAAGAACACTTGTTTACAGTATAAGAAGCAAGAAGACAAAGTGTTGCCTTGTTTGACCTCAGCTGGGAACATGCACATTGGGCAACGCAAATATTTTGCTTCTCTGTGCATGTCTGCGAATGACCACAAAAGCACTGCAAGCATTGGTTTGGGGTTGCTAATAAATTTTAGTGAGTAGGTGAATATGCAAATATGGAATCTACAAATAATGAGAACCAACTGTATCTAGGATTTCCAAATCTCTTTTCCAGTACTCAGTTATTTCCACGACTCCAGATCTACACTTTCAATTGTCTTTTCAGCTGATATTTCCATTTGGATAGCTCAAAAACATTGCGTCTCAAACTAAAACCTGTTTTCCCCCTAGAAGCCCACTTCTTTTTCATTCTCTCATTTATTAGATCACTATCTAGTTTCAGCTAGAAATCAGAGTCATTGTAGATTCTTATATTGCCTCTAAATTTACAGTTTATTGCTTACCAAATCTTTTTATTTCTTCTGTAAAATATCTCTTCACCATGCCCCCTCCTCTTCCCCTACCTCCACTGTCGCAGCCCACAGCCTCAGACTGCCTGCCTGATCTGCCACCCTAGCTTCCCAGCTGTGCCCTCAGCTTCCATTCTGTCTATGCTGCTCAGAATCATTTTTCAAAAGCACAAAGACCATCATGTTGCCCTCTGACTAAAACCCCACAATCTAGAGGAGGATAAGAGCCAACTCCTTGTTTTGGATTATACAGTTCTTCCTAAACTGTAAACTTTTTATTTTCTCAATTTTACCTCATTCATTCCCCATGGCTAGCTGTTCAAAGCCACTCATTGATTTACACATCAATTACTTGTCATTTTGCACATCATTACCATTTCCTTTGCCTGGAATTTTCTTGCCCTCTTTATACCTGACTGACGTAAATTCATCTTTCGTGATCATTAATTAGAAGGTAGTGTTTTGGTAAATCTTCACACCTTCTTAAGGCGGCTTCCCCATATACCTACAGAACTTTGCACAGTTTTTTTCATGAGACATTTTTTCAGTGTACATATTATTGCCTGGTGTCTCTATATTCTGAAGTCCTCAAAGAACAAGGATTATGTTCAATTCTGTCTATTTCTCCAATGCTTGGCCTATAATAGGGGCTGGATAATGTGTACTGAATAAATAAAGCACACACACACTTGCAATTAATTGGGTGTGCTTCAATGCTTAATATAAGTTTAAATTTTATACACACATTCTTTATTATTTTCTCAAATCCCTTTGGCCACCCATTTCCAACTTGGAAATGCACAGGATGTAGGTTGTAATTAACATACCTAAATTCTGGTGGAATTTGTCAGCAGCGTTTCACTGACTGCTGTACTTACGCAGGTATGGGCTCTTCCTGCTTGAATGAAATTACAACTCTCTGAATGTCCTGGGCAGAAAGAGCCTGTAGAAGATTTGTACTTGGTCAGAGGGCTGGCTTTACTATCTGACTAGACATTTACTGTGCGAAATTTCAGTAAGTATGAAAACTTCCAAATTTTAGCTGCAACAGTCTTTATCAATTATCTACCTAAAGAAATGTGTTTTGTTTTGTTTTTTCATCTGAGGGACTCCAAGATGAGTAATCTAGCCTTAGTTCTCATGCTTCGAACCTCATTGTACACAAATAATGCTTGTAGAAACATAAATTAAATTGGATACCATGAAAAAAGAACTATGGAAACAAGGATGTACAAATTGGTCCTGATTGAGGAGACTTGGGGTGGTAGAGAGGGTGGCACCAGAACTGACCACTAAAACATTAGAAGATTTCAACAGACATAGATGACGCAAAGGCCCTCCTGGCAGAGGGGGCGGGAGCAAAGGTTAAAGGGGAGAATGTGTGGAGCACGTGTGGGGAATAGTGAGAAGGTCTGGCTTGAGTGGAGGATCTACACAGTGGAAAAAGGAACCAAATGACCGAGAAGGATCTTAAGTGCAGTGCTAAGGAGTTTGGCCTTTATTTCGAGAAATTGTTATGAAAAATAAAGATTTCTAATTTGAGGATGATATCATCTCACTTTATTTTACCAATAGCACTGGCGTATCAGATAGACTGGGGGAGTATGAGCCTGGAAGTCAGACAATGCCTGGAACATTTTGAGGCGTCTTCTGAGTAAAGAGCGTGAGGCGTGAACACGACAGTGACAGTGGGGATGGAGAGGTCAAGTGGATTGGGGGTTCAGTTGATGGGCCAGGTTTACTCCTGAATCATGAAGCTTTTTTCTCTCTTTGACTCTGTGAATTTTCTCTTTAAATCTCAAATCTTATGTCCTGTTTTTACAATTAAGCCAGTCGGTATTCTTATCTACCCCTGACTCATCGAGCTTTGGTTGGTTGATAATAAAGCCTACACATTCCTGCATAATTTATTTCCTTATATCAGAATTTAAACAATTGAAATTCCTTTATCTCTATAAATTGCCTAGTAAATCATCACATTATTCTCTTCTTTTTATAATTTAAACTTTATCATTAACCTCTTTTTAGATTGGGAACAGAGATATTTGAGAGAGCATTCTATCCAGTCTCCTACTGGGAGAAGCCAAAGGGAAACTGAGACGGTCTTTGGTTGTTAATGTGTGAATGAGTAACTTTTGTAAACATACCCTCCTACCAATGTTTCCTAAATTAATTTGTTTTCATTGCTTATATCCAAATGAACGAAAATGGTTTGTGGCTTTCTAGTGGATGCTTTTAAACCAAACTTAATTTATTAAAACACATTTCTTATATATGCTTTACTTTTTTTCTTTTCTTTTTTTTAAAGAATTATAAGTACCATAGAGAAAATCTTAAAATTACTGGAGTAGAAGGAGATTACCTCTGTAACAATATTGTATTGAGCTTCAGGATATCAGAAAGTGTTATTTTCATAAGATAGAAAGAATATTATCTTAATGATTTTATATCATCTGTAAGAACTATAATGATATCCATTTTTCATTCTTGATTTTAGTTAATTTTGTGTTCTTTCTTTTTCCCTTCATTTTGCCAGTGTTTTATAAATCTGATTTCTTTTCAAAGAACCAACTTTTGACTTTGCTTATCCTCTGTATTGTATGTTTATTTTTTGTTTCATTAATTTCAGCTTTTTTCTTCTATGTTCTTTGAGTTTAATTTTCTATTTTCTAAATTCTTAAGAAAGATACTTAACTTATTGACTTTTCAGCCATTCTTATTTCTCTTATATGCATTTAAGGATATAAATTTCCCTTTAAGAATGGTCCAGCTTCAAATCCTATGTGAAAGAGAAATACTATTGTATTTTATTTAAGTCATCAAAATTGTTTTTTCTCTGTTAAATACAGCCAACTTACATCCCCCCCAAAAGGCCTCAGTTTCATATATGAGTAAAAGTTAGATTGGAGACAAAGCCACAGCTCTAGTGTGTAGAGTAGAAAACATAAATTCAATAGAGGCGGGAGCTCTAACTGTACCCTGAGGACATACCCATGTTTCCATTTCCACTTCCCCCTGGGTCACAAAATACAAAAAAGGACATTTCACTTTTGAAAGAGGTTAGGGGATTTAGAGCCACTATATCATGACCTCATGAGGCAAACAGGCATGGCAATGGGTACATTTTCTCTTAGCTTTGCCAAGATGAGTTGTTGTGTTTTTCATATCTACCCATGATTTTGTCTTGAATATATACAGAAAGTATTTTGGATCAGAGGCAGAATAGTTATTATTACTTATATTATGATGATTTTGTTAGTCCCCCATGCCAGTGCTTACTCTTGAGGTGACAAATGGCCAGAGATGCTCTGTAGGTGAGGCAAGGAGAAAAATGGGTTTTCTCTGCTTATACAGAGAAGGAGCCAGATGCCTTCACTTTCTACCCTGAACAGAGGGAGAGAAACCGTTGTTCTAGAGATGGGATGGAAAGGGCCCCGGGTTCTCATGCTAACCTTTTGGAATGGAAATGTGTCTCTCGAAGTCCCCTGGTGTCTCTGTCACCACTTAGAGATGTCTTCAGGGTCCTGGGTCTCATTTTCCCTTGAAATGTATACACATCCCATGAGAACCTCTGGAGTCCTCTCTCTGGGGTTTTCTCACTATCTATAGAGCTGTAAGTTAACTTCCCAAGACTTGATCTTTAGCCCAGGATCTAAAGATTTCAGCAAAACTTACTCAGAAAGTCCCAACTCTGCAGAAACACAAAAATATTTTCTCTAAACACCACAATAACTTTATGTGAAAGCAAATGTTGTCATCCTCTTTTACTTACACCTTACCCTCCTAAATACTCAAAAATGTCAGAAGAGTGCATTGCATATCCAAGCTCTAAGTTTATGCTCTATTACATTTCCTTTGATTTATTGCAAAGACCCCTATTTTTTGTCATTTGATTTGCTTCTTTTTTTTATTCCCAATGTCTAGCATTATTTTCTAAAAAGTACCTCCAAAAAATATGAATAGGCATTTATATATTCTGGAGTCTAAATTTTTGTGGTTGACATAAAGGAATGCAGAAAAAAACCCACCTATATTAGAATTTTGACCATGGGAAATTTTGCAGTTTGATGGTTCTGAAGCAGTGCGATGAAATCAAAGATAACATCAGAGTCTATTAAGGCAGTGGTCCCCAACTTTTTTGGCACCAGGGACCGGTTTCACGGAAGACAATTTTTGCACGACTGTGGGGACTGTGGAGGGGAGAGGTGGAGCTCAGGCGATGGCGCCAGCGATGGGGAGCTGTGAAGACACATAAAGGTGCTTCTTCGCTGGCTCCTCCCACTGCTCACCTCTTGCTGTGCAGCTGGTTCCTAAATTCCATGGGAGGCATTTTTTCCACGGATGGGGGTAGGAGGTTGAGGATGGGGTGGGGGTAGGTTGGCGTGTTTGGGGACTGCAGGAGGTGGGGTGGAGGTGGAGCTCTGCTGCCAGTTGGTAACAGGGCAATGACCGGTACCTTCCACGGCCTGGGGTTGGGGATCACAGTACTAAGGAATATAGGTCTGTTTGCCTTCTGATAAATAACCCCATATTGATACAATCTCTTCCTCTTTTGCTTGTTGTAGTTTATATACATTCCTTTTGGCTATTGCCTGTTCCTTTTAAAGGCAATTGGTAGTTCTACCTATAGATGTAACGACCTTTTAATTTGCTATGATATTTGATATTAGACAATATAGGTTTTTATGACCATGTGTAAGATAAGACAGCTTTTGAGGAGTGATACGGGACTCTTCTATATGTACAATTAGGGTGTGTGTATGGATCAGTCAGGAAAGGCCATACTATGCTAGCAAATAGTCCTCAAATCTCAATGACATATAAGCAACAGAGATGCTCATGAGTTGATGGGAGGCTCCATCCTGTGTTACCCTCACTCAGAGATTGAGACTGATACCACTTTCACCTCTGGAGCAATCTCTACTATCCCACGGTGGTGAAAAATTTGGCAAATCATGCTCAGGCCTTAAAACTTTTGATTGGAAGTGACACATGTTACTTCCATTCACATTTCTTTGGCCAAAGCAAGTCATATGGCCATATCCAACAGTCAAAGAATTAGAAAAATGCAGTCTTACCTTGTTCTCTGAAGCAGAATGGGGAAATCTCAGTCAGTAGCACTAACAACTATTCCAGTGCAATTCACAAATTCAGAGCAGGGGAGTAGATTTTTCATGCAATGGTTCTGAAGCACTAGTCCTGGGAGTAAATAATATCTTTCACTGCACTCAAAAGTTGTGGCAAAGATATTACACAGTGGACTAGGGAGAGCAACTAAGAAAAAGGACCAGATGCCCCTCAACTTACAATGGGGCCATGTCCTGATACATCCATTGAAAATTGAAAATATAGTAAGTGGAAAATGCACTTAATATTCTTAACACTGCCAAATGTTGTATTAATAGCTTAGCCTGGCCTACCTTAAATGAGCTCAGAACACTTGCATAAGGCAGCCTACCGTTGGGCAAAATCATCTAACACAAAGCCTATTTTATAGTAAAGTGTTGAATATCTCATGTAATTTATTGAATACCATGCTGAAAGTGAAAACAGAATGGTTGTATGGGTATCATAAAAAGTCGAAAAATTGTAAGTCGAACCATAGTAAGTTGGGGACTGTCTGTACTTAGGGAATTGGGTAATAATCACTAAAATTTCCAGAAAACTGTTCTTGTTACCTCTAAAACCACTGTGGTCTTCCCTCTGTCATAGCAGTACAACAAGTTAGAATTGTTATCAGCGGTTTCAGAATTACGCAAACGTCACATCACTCTTACATGTGCACTTTGTAATCTCTATTTTGGCTGCTCAGAGGCAGTTTTCTTCCCTTTTTGCTTACTTCTCAGTTCTCAGTTGTGCAATGTGTTACCATCTTTGTCTCTGTTGGTGAAGGGTTCAGATAAAGAAAAATGACCCGATAAAGCAGGGATAAAAAACAAAGGATGGGTAACAAACTCCAAAATTGCAGCATTTCTATTCACCTGTATCTAAATACAGAACGGCTGAGTAAATGCACAGGGAACTTAAAAGTCCTGTGGACACTAGCCAGACAGAGGGCAGTGAGGGACTGGATTCCAGTGTGGCATGACGGCGTGGAACAGGATGGCTCCGGGAACGGATTTCAGAGGGCTGCGAGACCAGGCGGAGGCCGGGCCCTGCCGAGAGCCGCCCCGGGTCGCCGCCCCGCCCAGGCAGCCCCGCCAGAGCCTCCCTCGGGCGCCCGCGGCGGCCGGGCTGTGCCACGCCCACGCCCCTAGCAGCCCGGAGCCCCGCAGGGCCGGGGCCCGGCCGCGCAGTCCCCGCCGTGGGCGAGCTCCGCACGTGTCCTCGGTCCGGCGTTTGCCGTGTCCTGAAGGGACCGGTCAGGCCCGGCCTAGAGCTCCTCGTATCTCTTCTCAGCCGCTCGGGCGGCACTGATGCAGAGCCGCCGCGCTTCACGATCGGAGAGCCTCAGAGGAAGGATCACGGTGCTTGGTGTGGCCGCCCTGGGCTCCTACCCTCAGCCCTCCCTTTAGACCCGCTCTGTGCTGAGCCGACCTCCTGCCCGCCACAGTGTCGCGGCGCCACGCGGGAAGCCCGCAGACGCTCACTCGTGGCAGTCCGGGCCGCGGCGCCAGGTGGGGGCGCAGCGCGCGGCTCGGGCGAGGCCTGCTGGCGCCCTCTGCTGTGTCGTCACGGCCGGCCGGGCGACAGAAAGGGGAGAAGGAGCTCTCTGCCGCCTCTTCTAGGGCACGGATCCCCCAGGAGGACCCGCCCTCACGACCCGAGCCCTTCCCCAAGGCCCCACGTCTCGATACCATCGCCTTGGGGGTAGGGCTTCATACGTTGAACTTGTGAATTTTGGGGGAACCCAGATCAGTGCACAGAAGCCCCTAAATCACTCCGGACGTAGAATTTGGCCTCTTGGCCATTTTGCGTGATAGGCCCTAACAAATCTCTGGGGAAGGGTGCGGGGAACGTTCAGCATCTCGGAGTACGTGAAGTGCTTCTCTGGAACACACCATTCAACAGGAATTTTCTCTGTGGCCCTGCCCTCCTGTGCCACACTGTCCCTGGGCGAGGGCAGAATTTCTCTTTCTCTAACTCCCAAATTCAAATTCTCTATCCTTTATCAATCAGAGCAAATATTTCAAAAAATAATTATTAATGAGCCATTCCCTGTGGATTTATTCTCCCCTGAGAGCTGTTAACATTTTCTTAGTCACAAATTCGCTGAGAATTCTGGTGAATACAATCAGCTGAAGGTCATTGGATACATGCATGTTTTTGATCAGGCAGGGATCTTTTGAGATTATTTCCTAATTGTTCTGGGCTCTCAGAGACGTTTCCTGGCCCATGAAATGCTCCCCCATTAAACAAACGAACAAAACAGCATTGCAATATTACAAATGTCCACCGGAGGGAGCACCAGCCCAGCCCACGGACATCAACTGTACTGCGAGTTCAAAACCAGCCTCAGCTCCAGAATCCTAATCTTTGCCACATTAGATGAAATCCTGGGGAATACAGTGTTATCTAAAATATACATCAAGAGAGGATTACCTATCTTACTGTGACTGTTATTATGTAGCAATGTAAAGTTGAATTGGTAAAAAAAAAAAGAGCTAAACTGTTGATGTGCAATTTGCAGCTGTTGTTTTTATTCGTCACAGCCTAGGAAAGAAAGCTTAAAAAGCAATCTTTCAAGCATCTAACTGGATTTTGATTGTATTAATTGGTTGGATGGAAAAAATTCGGCAGGCCATTTCTCAAACTGTCATCTCTTTGTGGAAACGCTGGAGATTTTTTTATTTTTTATTTTAGCGTATTATGGGGGTACAAGTGTTAAGGTTACATATATTGCCCTTGCCCCCGAAGGCTGGAGATTTAATAAACATCTTTTTCCCTTCTCCATTCCCCCAACCAAGCCCCTCACTCCCGCCCGGCCTCCCTCTTCCTCCGCCCTCGCAGCGCCGGGCGGCGGGAACAGAGCGAACGAACGCAGCGCGGGCCTGTCACCTGCCATGGCGCCCGCCCGCCTGCAGAGGGAGCCCCGCCGCTCCCGCACGCGTCACAGACCTGCGGGTTACTCTTCACTGTCAAAGCGAGGCATTAACTTGGGGGGAAAGCCACCTTTGAGTGAGTTATGAGATACTTGCCTTAATTTTATTCTGGATATAATGAAACATCTAGCTTGTGAGACTGGGTGAGACCGGTTTGGACTCTAAGGTTAAGCAGCCTCGGCGTTATTTCTGCCTGTATTTCTTTGCTTTTTATAGTGGAGAAAAATAGGGAGACATTTTTTCTGGTTCCCTCTTTTAAGTTTTCGTCTTCCACTTTTTTTTTCCAGGTAATGTGAATTAATTTGACTAAAAGAGTTGATTTCAGGCTCCCACCGACTTTCTCCAGCATCAACGACAGCACAGAGACCGCCTGCAAACACAGCGCGACTGTGTGGCCCAGCGTCGCCCCCAGGGCGCAGCCCGAGACCGGAGTCATTTAGCAAATGGGGCCCTGCAAGTGGGCGTCTTATGAAGTGGGAGCCCGGCATTTCCCGTTGTTGTTGGCCCAGTCACAAGTAGAGATTTTCAAAGGACATCGCTGGCTACTAAGAGATATCGCCCAGGGAGATCAGGAGGTAATGAGTAATTCACGCCAGAAAAAATTCTAAGGGTTTTTCACTTTGAGGATACTTAAGTACAAAAGCCATGCAAACACGAGATAAATAAGCAAATAACTATTTGTAATTTCAGAAGGATCTTTCACTTTTCAAAAGGATATTTTCTATGGCTGTCATAAATAAGAACATTGTATAGAATATGTATATGTAATTATATTTATAAAGCTTGATTAGTCTGTTTTTAGGAATATAAAGTGCTGTTAAAGAAGTGATATTGTATAAATATTTTTATATTATAAGCGTGATATTCCTTTTGAACCACTGGCCTCTAGCCCAGTTCTAAGCTCATATAAATAGACTTCGTGGCTATTCAGTGATACTGAGCCCCAGCCCCAGCTCCGCCACGGAAGAACCTGGAACTCTGAGGATATGTATCTACCTGCATCCCAAGACTTTTCAGATCCTTAAGCAAAGGCACTTTGGTTTGTTTTTCTTAAAGACTGCCTCTGTGCACAGAGAGAAGAGGGTGGCTATTGTGTTGTTCCAAGAATGCAGAGTCTCACTCCCTCCATTCTCCTGTCCTTCAGCCCCTGCTCATGAGATGTGCTTCCTAAAATTCCTCTATTTAGGTCATTGGGCTGTAGAATTTTAGAATTGAAAGAAACTTTAGCAATCTTAGCGTAATTCTTTCATTTAACAGTTGAGGAAAAAGAGATGGATTATGACAAGCCCCCCACAGCACGGTTAAGTGAGCGGGAGAGCTCAGTTTTACGGTGTCTCCCCGTCCATGAACCATCCCTCCTTGCCGAGGACCCATCCACCGAGGTAGGTCATGGCAGCCATGGGTAGGACTCTGCCCCTTGAACACAGACCAAGGTTGGCAGTTGTCACCTAAGCTCGGCCAGTCTGGTTCTCCCTCCTGAAACAGGGAACTAGGATTCAGACGTGCCATGTGACGATGTGCCAGAGGCTGGAACTGAAACATGCAAGCCCCAGGGCGGGCCACTTTTTGCCATGGGGACAAGAAGTCCCGAAGGACTGCTCCGTGGAGAGAAATAAAAGGAAGCAGACCTCCAGTGGGAAGCAGGTGAAGGGAGAACACCTTCTGTTTTCCAACACCTGTCCTGTTGCAAGTTCCTGTTCTTGCCTGGGTTGGTAACTATGCGCCAACTTCCCTCCTTTGTGCCAGACACATTTGCATTCATCACATGATTGGATTCTCACCACAACTTTGTAAAGTGAGTAGTATCATCCGATGTACAAGGTCCACACTAGGGAGCATGCTCAGAGCAGGTGAAGTGCTCTGTATTCTCATGTCCCCATCTCTGTTGCCCCTGGATTTCCTAGGACCCTCCCCTGCTCCCTCACCTCGTCCTGCCCACCCCTCCTCTCTGAGCCCTCTGTGTTCCCATCACCTTCTTTGTGTCTCTGTGTTTTCTCCTTTTCTGTCTCTTATAAGGACAACCTCACTGGATTTAGGGACCACCCTAATCCACATACCTTTTTGCAAATTAGAGAGTTGTTAGATTGTGAAATACTTGGGAATGTTTGATTACGTTGGAAATCTATTCATATCATCTGATAAGTTTTAACATTATATTTATCAGTTAAAGAAGCAAAAGACATTCAATTAAAAAATGGACTTTCAGCTATGTTACAATTTTTGCACAGTTGTAAAGTAGTTAAAAATTTTTTTTACCTACAAAGCAAAGGCAAATAAAATTTTTTGAATTATATAATAGTGCAAATAAAGTTTTTCATCAATGGTGGCCATCAATAATTGTATTAAATAATTTAAAACTTTTTCGTTTTAAAATTTTGTGAATACATAATAGGTGTACATATTTATGGAATACATGTGATATTTTGATTCAAGCATAAAATATGTAATGGTCAAATCAAGGTAATTGACATATCTATCACTTTAAACATTTATCATTTCTTTATATTAGTAACATTCCAATTCCACTCTTCTAGTTATTTTCAAATAATACAATAAATTATTGTTAACTACAGTCACCTTATTGTGCTACTGAACACTAGATCTTATTCCTTCTATCTACCTGTGTTTTTATACCTCGATCCCCACTGGATCCACTCTCCCACCACCCTTCCCAGTCTCTGGGAACCATCAGTCTACTCTCTACCTCCATGAGATCACTTTTTCTTAGCTCCTACATATGAGTGAGAACATGTGATATTTGTCCTTCTGCATCTGGCTTAGATTAAATCATTTTTTAAAAGTCTTGACCAGGAATTGCGTGTAGCCATTTCAAGAATAAAATCATCTATTAAAAAATTGTATTGGTGATAGCAAACTTAGAAATACATTAACTATTAGAGAACAATTTTCAGAAGTTTAAAATTTAGTACTTAATATCTTCCCAAATACTTTGTGGTTTTTATCATAATTTTGTAATATAAAGAAAGCGTCATTTTTTTTAATACCAAGCTCCATATAGATGCCCCTAAATCCCCTGCAGTTTACCCTAGAGTTTGGAGAAATTTTTTGCTGTGTGAGTCATAATCTGGAAAAGGTATAACACATCATGTTAGAGACCTTTCTATGCATCAACAAATGCATGGATTTTTTTCTGTGTGTACACACACACAGTCCCCAATTTATGATGGCTCAGCTTAATTTTTTGACTTTATGATGGTGCAAAAGCAATATGCATTCAGGAGAAACTGTACTTTGAATTTTGATCTTTTCTGGAATAACGATATGTGGTACTTGATGCTGGACAGCCGCAGCTCTCAGTCAGCCGCAAAATCACGAGGGCGAGCAACTCATGCTCTACTGTGGACTCTTCTGCGAGATGGTCTTGCCGAACTGTAGGTGGCTATAAGTGTTCTGAGCACATTTAAGGTAGACGAGGCTAAGCTATGATGTTCAGTGAGTTAGGTGTGGTAAATGCAGTTTCAACTTACATTATTCTCAACTTTTGATGAATTTATTGGGACATCCCCCATCTTAAGTCAAGGAGCATTTATATACACACATATTTACAATACATGTTTATAAAACAAAATCATATAAAACCATATATTAATATATTTTATATTTATTGTATTTATAAAACTGTTTTTATAGATGTGAAGTGATAGTACACATCACTGATTCCTTTTCTTTAAACATAAATTTAATTATCTTTTAAGTATGCATAAAACTATTAATATGTCATTTTAAAAAATGGCCATATAGTATTCTATACAGTATGGTTGTACTGATGTCTTGTAATTTATCAGTTTTTTATTAATAGTATATAGGTTGTTTCCAGATTTGTCTATTTTTGCTATTACCAATAATGCTGCAATAAATATTTGTGCAAAACTATCTGTAGAATAGATTCTAAGAGTAGAATTGCCCCATCAGGCTATGTGATTTAAATTTTTGATAGAGACCGTAAAATTACTAGCAAACTTTAGCACCAGTTTATGCTCTCATTTATAATGTATGTGATAGCCTATTTTCACACACCATTCCAACAGTCTTAAATTGTCGTTCAGAGAGTTGGAAAATTTTACTTTCTTTCTTTCTTTAATTATGGGTGAGAAAATAAAAGAGATTTAATAAGAAACAAATATAGACTGCTCAACTTAATAATTCAATCAATGATCATCTGTAGGAGAAAACATAAGAACATAATAGAAATTCACTTCTTAATTATTCTAAGATAAAATGAGGCAGTAAAAAATAGGAAAGCTATTGATATAATAATTAATTTTATAGGAAAACAAACTTTGCTCTCACTTCAAGAGTGTTTAAACCATTATTAAAATAGATGCTGACCACCAACATGGTATTGGCATGCTGTAAGGGCAAGGCAGAGCACAGCATTCATGGGCCTGGTACCCGGGAGGCCTGGGTTAGAGTCTCATATACAAATAGTCTTATATGATAGTCTTATATGCAATTAGTGGTGTGATTTTGGGCAAATCATTATACCCTGTTTAACCTTTCTGTGTCTACTTTCTCATGTGTGTAAAGTAAGGGATTAGGACATCAGCAACTTAACAAAATTGTATGAATCAAAAAATGTCTAAATCTAATACATTTTGGTATTGATAAGGATTTCAAAATGAAAAACTTCTGATTCTAATCCTCCAGTAGGTGGTGGTATTATAACACCCCAAATGCTTACTGATCTAGTAACTTGGACAGGATTCTTCTCTCAGGATTCGTTTTAGAAATATTCTTTGCCATTGTAGCAAAATTTTAATGTTATACAGAGAATGAATTTATAAAATTTATTATGTTATATTTGATGTACTCACTTAGGATATCAGCTTATTGTTAATTTGTTTTTTATTGTCTATAGAAATGAATTCCAAATCCAATTAATAACCTTAGATGACATAATGACTTGATTTTCAATGTCATAGTTTTCTTAATTCAGTTAATTTTATAAATAGTTTAGTTTTAATTAATTGAATTATTTAATTATTAATAGAAGATTATAAGTGGATACAGATTGAACTTTGTTTATCTTAACTTTAAAAGTACTGTATAAGAAGATAGTTGAAAGAGAGCCTCAAATAAGGTCTCTAGCTACCCCGTTAAAAAGTCATTTTCTACTAGTTGTAGAAAGAAAATCAAAGACATCAATCAAAAAATGAGTTCACCCAAAGTTGCAGGATTTCAAACTTATTTGTAAAAATTAATCACATATATTAATGACATGTAGTTAGAAAATAAATAAATAAATAAATGTAATGTCTTAGCAACAAAAGCCTTACATAAATGGATAGTGATTTATCTTAGAGCAGAAAATATTCATTAACAGAATATGGTAAAACCTTCATAGGAAAAATAAAGGAAGGCACTTATAATTATAGAGATTAAATATAGTAAAAATGAAAATACTATTTAAGTTAAAACATAGATGAAATGTAAATATTCACTAAGAGCTTCTATGGAACATTTAATACAAATTGAAAAGTTAATAATAAAAATCTTCTGGAAAACCAATAAGCAAGTATACAAAATAATAACATAACAACAACATAACAAAAATTTGTTTACTCTATAAAATTTTTGAACACTTTAAAAAACTTTTGTTAAAATTAGATGGTAACTGGGGGACCATCTGTTAAATGTTAAAGCTGATAATGGAGATTTTTAAAAATTGGGAATGGATTATTATGATAAAGATCTTTCACTTCCTAAATATAACACGTTTATAGATACTTATATCATATAAAAATATCAATGTTAATATTAAACACTTCAATGAGAACTGACCACGGTGAATGCCAACAATGCATAACCAAACACTGGTTTTTAATATGCAGGTCAGAAGCCCTAAGTAGAGCTATTTTGTGCTACTTAAAAAAATTCTATGAAATTCTGCTTTATCTTAATAAAAAAAAGATTTAGGTTAAGAATGAGAAGTCACTTACAAAAAGGATTGTTATATATTGTTTCCTTGACAAGACATGTAATCTTGCTGTAAAATTTTTAAATGAGATAGGCAATAATCTGAGTTGATTTAGGAGGTATTGTCTGAATGAAGGATGAGGGATGAGTTCAGAGAGCCTGCAAATTTCAATTTTCATTTTTGAAAGAAAGAATGAATAAATATTAGCTATCAAAACTCTTGCTGTCTGAACACAGAAACCTAATAGACTTGGATAAGTGATATCTAAACTTTCATAATCCAGACTCAGGAACTGAATAGATTAAGATAATAAGGGATACTTATATTTTATGATGGATTTAGGCACAATAGAAAGGAGAAAGGAGCCTAAAAAAACCGAAGTGTACTTTTGCAGAGTGCAGAGAGTGCTATAAAGGAGAAAAGCCCTCCTTCTGCCTCCTGGGCACAGAGCTAGAGCACTTCCCCCAGCCTGCCTTGACACGGCCATGTGGGTGCAAGTGAGTTCAGCTCTCCAAGTCTGGCACATAGAAACCTCCTGTATTGTCCCCCACACTCTTCCTCCCTCTCCCAGCTCCATGCAGAGGAATTTGCTGAGGACTACAGGGACCTAGGGGTTGGTGGAGCCACAGATGGAAGGAGCCTGGATCCCCTGGCTGCTGTTCACCTCCAACATTTGTATTCAACTTTGCATGAGTGAAAAATAAACTTGTGCTATGAGATTTTGGAATTTGTTTTATAGCCATTAGCATTACTTACTCTAACTAACACATGTTACTGGATTTATATTTCCATTTGTCAAAATATAGTTTTTCTTAGTTGATAGTAATATACAAATGATATTTTATCTGCTGCTTTCTCCTCTTAATCTTTCCATCAACTTATTTTTGTATGTAATAACTGTTGACATGCTAACAATCTTAACACCTATATTAGTATTTCATATTGTTAATATTTTCTTGTGTAACCCATTCTTAACTGTTTGGAATTAAGTTTCCAATTTTTCACCATAATAAATTATGCTACTTCTATACTAATTATTTGGGAACTTTACCCAAAATGGAATTATCTGGCCAACTAAAGGAATGGTTGGGCAAGATAAATGTGGTCAGTTGCCATTAAATACTATATGAATTCCTAAAAATCACTGAGCTGTGCAAAATTGTGCAATAAAAAGCATGATCCATGAAAGAAAAAAATAACAAGTTGGACTTCATTAAAATTAATACTTCTGCTCTGCAAAAGACACTGCTTAAGGAATAAAAAGATAAGCCAGACTTTGAGAAAAATCTTTGCAAAACATATATCTAATAAAGCAGCATCCCCAACCTTTTTGGCATCAGAGACCAGTTTCATGGAAGACAATTTATCCATGGACGAGGGGTGGGAGCGGTGTAGAGCTCAGGCAGTGATGCAAGCAATGGGGAGTGGCTGTAAATACAGATAAAGCTTCTCTTACTCGCCTGCCAGCTGCTCACCTCCAGTTCTGTGGCAGCCCCATTTCTAAGTTTAATGGAAGATAATTTTTCCATGCACTGGTAGTAGGCTGTGGCCTAGGAATTGGGGACCACAGTGATAAGGGACTGGAATCCAACATACACAAAGAACTCTTAAAACTCAACAATAAGGAAACAATCCAATCGAAAAATGGGCAAAAGACATGAACAGACTCCTCACCAAAGAAGATATACAGATGGCAAATAAGCCTATAAAAAGATGCTCCACATCATGTGTTATTAGGGAATTTCAATTAAAACCATGAGATACTACTACACGTCTATTAGAATGGTCTATTAGATACTACTACCTTTCTATTAGAATGCGACATGCGACGCATATTTGTGGGAATCTGGTGCAAAACCGTCCATAGGGGACCTGCTTCTCAGTCCCAGTGTTTTATGAACAGAGCAGCTCCCTTCCTGCTATCTATTGAAAGTCAGCCCTCGACAAGAACATTTGTAAATACAACAAAGGAAAAAAGAAAGAAGAAAAATAAAAATTTAAATAAAGAATTTATAAAAGATTTAAAAAATGGAAAATGGGAAATTCAGGGTATGTTTACATTTTTCCCAAATAATAAATTAATTAATTGTGCTAGAACAAATTTGGTTTTCAAAGGAAGCATTATCACACAATGGACTGTAGTATTAACAGACTTGTTTTAATAATAGTCTTCAGTTTCTTTCATCAGTTCTTTATAGTTCTCAATGTACAGGCTCTCACCTCTTTGGTTAAATTTATTCCTAAGTAATTTTTGTTGTTGTTGTTGCTATTGTAAATGGGGTTGTTCTTTTGATTTCTTCTTCAGATAGTTCGCTATTGGTATATAGAAATGCTGCTGATTTTTGTGTGTCCTGAAAATTTGTTCATTTATTAGTTCTAACAGTTTTTTGGTAGAGTCTGTCTGTAGGGTTTTTTGTATATAAGATCATGTTATCAGCAAAGGTGACAATTTCATTTCTTCCTTCTGTATAGCAAAGAAAACAATTGACAGTATACAGAGACAACCTATGGATTGAGAGAAAATATTTATAATTACATGCAATAAGGGGTTAATACACAAAATATTTATGGAGCTCAAACAACTCAATAGTGAAAAAAAAAAAAACAACCAAAAAATCAATTAAAAAATGGGTAAGGAATCCGAAGAAATGTTTCTCAAAAGAACAAAAATGGCTAATGCATATATGAAAAAATGTTCAATATTGCTATAATTAGGGAACAGCAAATCAAAACCACAGTGATCTATCATATCACACTTGTTACAATGGCTGTTATCAAAAAAACTAAAGATAATTGTTGGTGAGGGTGTGGAGAGAAGGAAACCTTCATATGCTGTTGATGGGAATGTAAATTAGTCCAGCTACTACAGAAAACTGTATTGAGGTTTCTCAAAAACCTAAAAATAGAATTACCAGATAATCTGGCAATCCCACCTTTGGGTATTTACTCAAAAGATTTGAAATCAGTTTTTCAAAGAGGTATCTGCCCATGTTGCAGCACTATTCACAATAGCCAAGTTATGGAATCAACCTAAGTGTCATAAGAAGATAAATAGATAAAGAAAATGTGGTATAGAAACACAATTAAATACCAATCAGCCTTTAGAAAGATGGAGATTTTGTCATTTATGACAACACAGATGAACCTGGAGGACAGAAATAAGCCGAGCACAGAAAGACCAATCATGCATGTTCTCACTTACATGTGGAATTTAAAACAATTAAACTCATAGAAGCAGAGAGTGGAATGGTAGTTACAGAGGGTGGGGGCAGGAGAAATGGGTAGACGATGGTCAAAGGTACAAAAGCTCAGTTATATGGGAAATATGATTTTTTTAGTTCTATTGCACAGTGTGGTACATATAATTAATAATAGATTATTATGTACATTTCAAAATTGCTAAGAGAATAAATTTCAAATGCTCTCACCACTTAAAAATGTTAAGTATTTGAGGTGGTAAATATGTTAACTAGCTTGATTTAATTATTCTACATTGTATTCATAACATCACTTTGTACTCCATAAATTTATACAATTATAAATTGTCAATTTACAATAAAAGGTCTTCTGCTGCACCATTTCTATTCCACAAGTTCTGCTTCCAGAACAATTAATCAGTTATTTTTGTCTGTTTCTTCAAGTAATTAGGTCCACATTATTTAAAAAAAATACTTAATTGCTAGTTTTAGAAATTAACGACAGGTATCCCGTTAGTTTTTATACCCCTCTCACAGTCACCTACCACAGTCCCCTATTTTTATACTGGTAGATACTCTTTAGTGTTATGGTTTTTGAAATATCATTTGTCACTAAGTCAAGTAATTTATTATGAATATCTTGCCTTTCCTGCCTAATTTTTGTCTTTAATGATGAGTCTTATTATTTGTATTTATTATGCTTTGTTTTACAGATGTGTGATGATAACTTAAATTTGATTTACATTTCTTTCCTATCTCCAGTGAAATGTGAGCATTGACATTATTTGTATCAGTTCTTGATTATATGTTCAGAACATGAAATTTTTTATTAGATATGTTGTCAATTTTGGAATTTCATTGATTTCTTTTTAAAATGTATTTTTTTAAATATATTTTACAAATGTATTTTTCTATTTTTTCTGACATATATGGTTTGTAGTGTGAGTTTTACACTTTCACTCCTTTAGAATTTATTGTGGCTTATGATGTGACATTTTGATTTGATTTAATTCTTCTTCATATCAATATTCAATACTTTAAACATTTCATTGCCAATAATTTTCTTCCTCATTGGCCTTTCTTTGTTTTCAGAGTTATGTACAGCTAATTATTCACACCATCTATTCTCTCAATGCCTGTGTTATTCTCGTAGAAATCAGTAGTTCTTCTATTAGTATGGTGTCCATACTGGATTATCTTTCTATCCAGTTGGACTTTGTTTCCTTGAGTATTGTTTTAATATTGCTGTCTCTTTCCATGTCCTCTGGCATCTCTCTTATTTGGGGGTTGGATCACCCCATTCCCTCTCTCTCTACCACCATCTGCTGTGTCTTTAGCTGGGAGTTGACTTGGCAGTGCTGGTTGACCTTAAGCACTACTCTACTAAGGAGAGTATCTTCACTCGTTTTCTGCTTTTCTGCTCTTTACCTCATGGTAAACATTTTAATGAATCTTGAATGATTTGTTTTTTTAAAAAATCTCCTTGTTTTTAAAACATATTCACATTTTTTTGTTTTTATTTTATTTGGGTTGGATTTAGCTCAGAATAGGCACTATGGATTAGTGTTTCAACATCTGTTTGGAAATATCAACACTGTGTTTCACTGAAGAGGAGTTTTACTTGGTCCTTGCCAAAGAAGGACAGAGACACTAAAGTCATATGAATAGAGTAGCCTGTTAATTGAGTTTCAAATGATCACATTCATGATCAAGAAATTTGCCCACAGGAAATACCGGAATGTAAAGCATTTGCTTCTGAATGACAAAGCCCAGGGTCACTTATATCTACCTCTTCCTAGAAATATTTATTGACCTCCTTGTCACAAAGTGAGCCTTTGATGCACAGCATTTGTTGTCTCTGCCACTTCTGGGTTGCTTGTATTCTGCCTCTTAGAGTTGTCACCTTTCTATGTGCTGGTCTTTTTGGCCAGCATACTAAATTGGCCCAACTTAGTTGGCCCAACTAAGCAACAAGCTCCTTGAAGAGGGTCCTAGTAAGTTCCTTCTCTTCTCTACCTTATGGTGTCTAGACCAATGCTTCACGTAGAACAGGTGCTCTAGTAGCATTAATTGCTTGAAACTTAGTCAATAACTTTTGATCATAGTTTCCTAGTGCAATTCCCTAGTGTAAAAGTTTATCAATAAGCTATGATTCCTTTAATTATCTTCTCAGAAACACACACACTTTTTTTTGTTAGTTTTTTTTTTTTTTTTTTTGGTTAGGTATCTTTCCTGACACATTAGATTTTGTCATCCTACGTTTTGCCAGATCACAGGTGACACAATGTTGCTAACTGCCAGCTGAAAGGAAGTTTCAGAAGGTCATGAACAGCATGTGTCAGCTTCACAGATCTCTTGCCTTGTTCTGTTTTGCAGAATTGTACTTTTTAGGGATGTTTTTCTTCTCATAGCAAGACACACAGGAAGTTCAAAAATACATCTATAAATGTACTTCTCAGAAAATGTTTTGGTGTGTAGGGTTACTGATTGAAAGCAGGCGGCTCTACTGACTTCAAGCATATCCTGATTAGATGTCTTTATTTCCTTTGTGGCTCAAATGGCCATATATTAATCGGAATTTGAAACCATGGGTTCCAACCTCTTTTTTAAGTTGTTAGAAATTGCTAGCCACTAGCTTAGTAACAAGGGTCATTTGTTTCTGAGGTTGCAGAATAAATGTAACTTCAGAAACTGAAAGATAAATTTGGCTCACGTTGCACTGACGTGAGCAGAAATTGTTCAACCCAGATATCAGGAAGAATATACAGGTAGTAAAAACAATAAACCAAGAATATGATTGAACACATAACGTCACAACAGAGAAAAACTTTACATGGTGAGACCACAGCCACATAAGCATTCAGAGTAGCGTTATGTTTATAAGCAGCCTCTATTCATTGTTATTTTAAAAATGAAGGTATGTTTGCTTTAAAAAATCTATTTAATTATTTAGCAAGGTCTGACATTCTAAAGAAAAATCTTAACACAACATAGCAAGGAAATCGATTTTTCTAAGACCCTTTGTATAGGCAATTTTACAACTTCATTGAAAAGTGCAGTCCACACTTAAGTGATCTGTATATTTTAATGGATTAAATGATTATAAATTAAATTAATAATTTTTGAGATCTAATGCTATGCCTTTAAAACAGCTGTTCCATTCAACCAAAAAAGACAGCAATACTATTGTGAAATGCTTCATATGTTCTAAATGAAGCAGGCTTGTCTATTGTTTAGTAATTTATTCTTTTGATGGTGATTAGAAAAGAGAAAGAGCTGCCTGCTTCATTGCTCGAGAAGCCTCAGGAAGCATTGAGTAGTGTATTGGTTCTCAGGTCTGGGATATTGCCAACTTACTGGGTAAACTCGGTTAAGCCTGAAATCTGAGCACTAAAAATGTTTTAATGGGAAGCATTGTAATGATCCCACTTTCATAAAACTCTCCTTCCTCTCTGTTCTCCAGTAACAGACCAATCCCTTTAGCTTTCTCTAGCCAAGGTCTCATTGGCACCAGTGCAAAGCTTGCACAAAAGAGGCAGAAGCACTGGAAGTCATTGAAATGGAGTCGTTTTGTACATATGTAAAAATTGCATCCATTTATTTTGGTGGCTGGTTAGTGAAATAGTAGAGATATAAAAAGTAGGAATAGTGTAAAACTGAATTTTGGCACTTACAGAGAGCCAGCGTCTGCTTGGACCATCTGAGTGGTTAATCTTGGTTAGAGTTATACACAAAGTTTAGAGAAGAATGCTTTCTTGTGGGTTGCACAGAAAGAAAGGAAAACTCTAACCACTGAGAAGTACTTTAAATTTTTATGTAACAAGAGTGATCTTGAATATCTCGAGTTAATAAAGTTAGAGGCTTGTACACAATTAAATGAGTGAGTTCTATACAGGTCTCTTGAGTGTGGAGAGGCAGCACTCACTATGCTAAGCACCAGGGGTATGAAGACCAACTAAACAGGGCCCTTCTCATGAGGAGCTTAGAGTCCAGCACGAGGGACAAATGTAGTCCTGATTTAATATGTTATGATTCCATCTCCATCTCCTAATTGAATATATAATACTTCCTTTTTTTTTTTTTTTTTTTTTTTAGAGACAGAGTCTCACTTTGTTGCCCAGGCTAGAGTGAGTGCCGTGGCGTCAGCCTAGCTCACAGCAACCTCAAACTCCTGGGCTCAAGCAATCCTCCTGAGTAGCGGGGACTACAGGCATGTGCCACCATGCCCGGCTAATTTTTTCTATATATATTAGTTGGCCAATTAATTTCTTTCTATTTATAGTGGAGACGGGGTCTCGCTCTTGCTCAGGCTGATTTGGAACTCCTGACCTTGAGCAATCCGCCCGCCTCGTCCTCCCAGAGTGCTAGGATTACAGGCGTGAGCCACCGTGCCCAGCCAATACTTTCTTGAAATCTAGAATTAGATCCCACCTTTTAGACACACTTCTCTCTATATATTTCTAGTATTTTATATATGTTTATACTTGTTTTTCCATTTAAAATTGAATGTGTAAATGGTCACTTTAAGACTAAGGCGCACCCAATTGAGGAAATACCTACATACACACATGCATGGTTACCTTTGCATATTAATAATTTTTATTTTGTCTCAATTGCCTTTTTGTTAGTGTCATCACTTTTATTTTTTCCATTTCCATCTATTTTTATAAACTTCAATGTACTTTCCAGTAATTGCATCCCAGACTGGTGACTGATCAAGGTGGAAAACATTGACAAGTGAAAATGTTGTCTGAGAGACCGTGCACTGACTGCGCCTTGGCTCGAACCCTGCATTTAGGAGCTGATGCACAAAACACCCAGTTAGTGCCAAAAAATGCTTTAGGCTCAAAATGATTAGTCACAAAATTTCTGGTTGTAAAAAGGCTGATAATCTGTAGTCAAGTGCTACCTATAAATCAGATCATTTTAGTTTAGAGCAAGGTGGTAGGCTGTACGTAAGAAATGTACATCGTGTAACTCAGAAAATTATTAGAAAACTAATGAAATCTCTAATCTCAAGGAATTTAACATATGAATAACTTAATTGGTTGATGAGTGGAATAGAAGGAAATAGAAGATGTCAATAAGCCAAAGCCAACTTTTCAGAGTTCCAGGTTGGCATGAATTTGAAATTTTGGCTTCTAGGTAAATGTTTGGAAATTGATCATTTTTTTGTTACCTACCATTTAGTTCGGTGGTTCTTAAACTTTTTGAGTATGAGGACTCCCAAGTTGCTAGTAATGGCACTATTATCTCTTCAGTCTGTGGATGCTACTTGGGATAGATACTGCTAGATTTGAGGATTTTGTGCACTAGTTCCATGGCCCACCCACGTGGATTGTGGGTCTCAGGGTAGAGATCTGGTGGGCAACGGGAAGAGTGAAGCCTGAGGATCAGTATGTTTCCCATCCTACTCTTTGTACAACTTAATTTGATTTTCCTCAAGAATCTCAAGAATTCAGGAAGGAAAAACATGATTTAGGGGAGAGACAGTTTAGAGCCTAAGAATTACACAGATATTTCTGGGAGGGGAATAAAAGGAGAGGTCATTACTGTATATAAGAAAAAACATCTCCAGTGGATACCACCTGCCCTTGCTTGTTTTGGGAGTCATAAATTATCAAATCATCTGTAAGATTTGACATATGTATGACAAGGGAACAAGGGATTTCTATTTTAGTAGGTCATAGGTATAGTTCATAGTAACTTATCCCAATAGCTCTCTGTTCATCTCTCTCTCCTTTGAGTTTTTTAGCAGGACCATGTCTAAGAAATTAGTGCTAATCTCCCTTCCCTCCCATTCTTCCTTCCGTAAGCATCTATTGTGCATCAACTGGCTCCAGGAACTCTGCCTAGGTGCTCAGGATAAAAGGAAGAAAAACACAGTGTGAAATGTATAAATGATCTAAACATGAAAAATTCTAAAACTACAAAAAGATAATAGAATAATCTATCCCCCTACCTCTTGGAATTAGGAAAGATTTCTTTAACAATCAACCATAAAGAAAAAAAAAAGACTACTATTAATGTTCTTAAAACCAAGAAATATAGAGCAATGAAGTAATAATAATAATAAAAATTGCTAGGCACCAGTTTACAAGCGTCAGTTCATTTACTTCTAACAAGCCAATGAGGCGAATACTATTATTACTCCAGTTTTACAGATGAGGAATATGAAATTCATAGATGTTAAGTAACTTTCTCAAGGTTACAGCTAGTAACAGGTTGACAAAAGATATTTGTAAGTTGTGTAACAAACCAAGATTAATTTCCTAGACTATGTAAAGAATTCCTAATTCAATTTTTAAAAAAGACTGACCAATTTAAACATGGGCAAGCATTTAAAGGCAAGGAAATCCAAATGTCTACTATGCATATGAAAATACACTCAACTTCACTGGCTCATGGAAAAATGCAAATGTAACCAGTAATGAGACACTAAATTTTATCTATTATATAGGCATAAATAAATATACATGGCAATATCACCCCTTTGCAAAGATGTTTTAGAGGCAGTACTTTCACAGACTATTGGGTGGGAGTAGGTGGCAGCACAGAAAATAGGTGGCATCCAGAAAAAATGAAAATGACCATACCCTAATGGTTGGCAATCCTACTTCAGGGAATACATATGCAATGATGTGGTGGTAAATGTCAGTAGTATGCTGGTAAATGTGTAACAGCTGGATTTCCAGTGAGCAAGGCGTGGTGGGGTGTGTGTTTGTAGGTTTGCCATTTTCCATGGTGGAAATGCTCCCACCATAATCATATTCCAGCTATGCACATAATGTCTCTGAAGTCAGAATAAGGAAAGACATGCACCACCAGTTCTCCCCAGTCATCAGAGTCAGGTCCAGACCACTACTGTAAGACATTCTGCCACAAAAGCACAAGAGACATGAATGAGCATATTCATTCGAGATTGTAACAGCAAATTTTTTCAAACAAACTACATATTCATCATAGAGGAAATAATATATAAATTGTTGTAAGTTATAATAAGATCATACCACAGTTAAAAGAGATGAATTATTGCTACGCATATTACTATAGAACTGTTTCTACATATATTGGATAGTTCCCAAAACATACATCGGATAATGTGGAGTCATGCAAGCAAATTATACAACAATATTGTAATATTCTATAATATAAAAACACATATATTAACATATATTTTAAATTATGCATGTGTGAAATAAAAAGCTTTATACCAAAATGGAATAGGGAAAGACTTTTTCCTGTACGTGGGTCCTAGGATGTCAGTTGGGTATAGTGCATTGGCTTTAGTTCTGGATAGACTCAGTAGTGTCATCACTCTTCAGTATTATTTTTGCTGTAATCCTCATCAGTGATGCCTGCAATTGCATCAGTGGCCCAGGTTGCAGGAGTTGTGATGGCAGTGATGAGTTTATGCTGGCGACAGGGACACTGGGCTGCCAGTGCCCCAGAAGGCAGTCTCCTACAAGCAGCTTCCGTTCCTGCTGTACCAGGTGATGAGGAAGTTTCAGGATGAGCCCAGGCCCCGCTTTGGCCTTCTCCGTGGCCGAGAGGTTTTTTATGTTTCCTTTTTTTTTTTTTTTTTTTAAGATTAATTTTCTTGAGAACTTTATTCAGCAAAGACTCCCCCCCAAATAATTTAAACAGAACTATGTATGTTCTCTATGGGCACATGTGTATGTATACATATGGACATTATGTTAGCAATTTAGAGTATTTCCTGAGCTTCCTCTCCCCCTTTAAACTAAAGTTTACAGAGAAATAGCTGGTTTCAAAAACCTGTCTCCAATAACACCAGCAATTGAGGCTAGGAGGTAGTATTCTCTTCTTACTTCAAAGCTTTTAAATATAATTATGCTGATTTTTGCCTTTACCTCCTGAGTCAACTGCAGTCTGAGCCCCCAACCTTTGAGCTTACCACTCAAAAACTTACTTTTTTTTTTTTTATACAGAGTCTCACTTTGTTGCCCGGACTAGAGTGCTGTGGCGTCAGCCTAGCTCATAGCAACCTCAAACTCCTGGGCTCAAGCAATCCTCCTGCCTCAGCCTCCCAGGTGGCTGGGACTATAGGCACACACCACCATGCCCGGCTAATTTTTTCTATATGTTTTTAGTTGACCAATTAATTTCTTTCTATTTTTTACTAGAGACAGAGTCTCACTCTTGCTCAGGCTGGTCTCCAACTCTTAACCTTGAGCTATCCGCCCGCCTCGGCCTCCCAGAGTGCTAGGATTACAGGCGTGAGCCACCGCGCCCGGCCCCTCAAAAACTTACTTTAACCATAGTCACCTGAGAAGATGAGTCAGAAGTTTACAGAATCATCACTTCCAATGACCAAATGCTGCTGTTTCCCAGCCTCAAAAAGGATACAGCCCAGCAGCACTGTGCATTACGACTGCAGAGGGGACCAAGCTTGGAGCTGAACAGTCTGGAACAGCAGTATTCAAATGCTAGAGGCAGCGGGGAGAAATCAGAGTTGGAGTAGGGGGAATGTGTCTGTTTTCCTCTGCCCCACACTTTTTGGTAGTCCAGTGAAAGGAAAAAACGAATTTGGTCCACAGCAAGCCAGACTGTGTAGGTAATAAAGGAATTCATGGATCTCTCTTTATCACAGATTCCTCTCTCCAGGCACCAAATCACAGAAAAGCAGATGGCTGAGCCAGCTGAAGTCCAAACTTCAGAGCAAGCAGTCGTCTTCAAGGTGATCATCACCAGACATAGAGGCAGCTTCAGGGTACGTGGCATCTCTCCAGGGCTCTTTTTGGTCTCAGTGAGCGTGGTGAGCATGGTGCCCAGAGAGGCGTCTGTTTCTGTGGCCACATCCTTCAACATGTCTTCAGCCTAGTCTGCTTGGCTAGGCACTCATGTGCACAGTGGGCTGGCCAGCTGTGTGACGGGCTTTCTGAGTGGCACAGTTGGGCACAGCAGGCTGGACAGCTGCATGGCTTGCTATCCGGGAGGCAGGGCCACCACTGAGCTGGCTGTCAGGCCTAGTGTGGGCACATGTGGAAGTCTGACTGGCTGCCACTGTGTTGGCTGCCCTGCCGTGCAGGTCCTGTTCGTTGGGGGATTGGGTGTGGCATGAGTCTGGACACTGGTGTCTTGTTTATTCCACTGGGCCTAGGCTTCAGCTCGCCAGGACCGTGGTGCTGCCACCACCTATGTGAGCATGGTGGAATGATGGTGGGGCCCCAGGGATGCAGAGAGGCAGTGGCCACAGAGGCCCCAGGGCAGGATGCATTCTGGTAGTGGTTGTGGTTTCAAGATGGTGCTGGGCTGTAGCAGCTTAGGTCACGGTGGAGAGGAGCCGTCGACGTGGGCTCCTTCCCTGGCAAAGCACGGCCATACTATCTCCAGGCAACTCTCCGAATTGGATTCAAGGCTTGTAAATATTGTATATAGCTCCCATATCAAGGAATGGAGGAGCTTGCAGCAATAATGGGGACTGTTGAGGTTCTCCAGCTTACCTTTTTCCCATAAGAGGAAATTCCTCCTGGCTCCAAGCCGATCTCAGCAGGGGAGACTGCGTGTCAGAGGTAGGACACTTCCTCCCTGCTCCATGGGGTTGTCCTGGGTTTCCATGCTCCACGGGGATTTTGCTGCACTCTTGGTGCTCTCCGGCAGACTTCCTCTGTCATTGCAGTTGAAATATAGTTGTTCCTTTGTTGTTATTGTTGTTCCTTTTTGTGGGGGGGATGGGAGCCGGGAAAATCTAGTCAGCCACCCTGCCAACATCACCCCATGTACCTTTATTAATAGCAGCTTTTCTGGAATCAAAGGAACATGATCACGTTAAATACACGTATCAATTGTAAGACTTATCTCAACTTCAGAAACATTAAAATGTTTATTCAGGGAAGCTCAAAATGAAAGAATAGGGTAATTCAGCTGTCTGGGATGGTTTAGTAGTGGCAAGGCAAAAAACTCCATCACTTTGATATATAAGTACTTTTTATAGATCTATAGTTTAAAAAATACAGTGGTTCTTAATATATCTGGAGGTATATTAGCCACCTAACGTTTTAAATAAATATCAATGGTCATTACACATATTGTTACGTACACAGGCCTGGGGGTGCCATGAAGATGTGTAATGGAGCTCTCAGGAAATTGCCAATCTCAAGCACTCAGAATGTAGGCAGTAATGCTGAAGGCAATAAAAATGCATCTGAGTGGCAAGTTCCACGTGCTTTGTAATAGGATATATGCCTTTCCCAATAAAGTTATATGTAAGGTGAAGGAGAAGATGGGAAACAGTTCTGAGGAGAAATGACGGCCTGTGACAGTCAATGAGAAATGACAGTGGCTAGAGAGACAGAGTCCTGTAAACGCCAGGGCCATTTAGTGAAAGAGCAAACCATCCACTGTATCTCAATAGCCCTTGTAGCTCTCAAAAGTCTAAACTCTTTCCATACATTCATTTTCTTATTAACCTGTGTAGCACAGCTACACAATTAAAAACAACCAATATTTTAAATGTTTCCCTAGAATCATCAAGAAAATGTAAAATGTTATTTTCAGTATGCTGAGAGATGCAAGATTTGGAAATATTTCACTAAAGTCTTGGTCTAATGCAGAACATTCTCTGAAAATGCCAGAAAAATGAGATGCCACTTCATTGACAAAAAGAGCTCATATTTATACATACTTTGCCATCCTGAGTCCTTCTGTAAAGTAGACACCTTAACATTTTTTCTACTGGATTTCACTTTTTTCAGAGTTTTCATCTTACCCTTGTAATATTCTTTTTAGTTAGGAGAGGTTGGAGTTGTTACTAGCTCCCAAATGATGAAACACTTAGAGCCACAAATGTATTAAAATGACCTGCCTATGTCTACATAGCAAGTCATTACCAGAGCCAAGTATGAAGTCCAGGTTTCATGAAGACTAGCCACCTTTCATTCTTTCTATAACCTTATGTCAAAAGATTCCAAAGCCATGCGTACTTGTTTTAGGGTAGGGGTTATTTGATATAGCCTGAGAAGTTTCGTTAACAGGGCTTCCTTTATGCCAGCATTTGGGAAACTGCAGCTACTATTGACAGCCTGCAGGAAGAGGTTGCTGGTCCCTGGAGTGGGCTCTTCTCTCTGGAGAAGTTAGGAAACCATCATGACATAATTGCATACAATATTCTCAGTACTGTGTCATTCACCCCTGTAGAGGATTTATGGCAATAGATGACAAGTATAGCATAAAAAGAAAAAAATGGAATTTGAGGAAGTCTACAATCAATTTGAAATTTCCTTCTTGGGAAATGTAGATTGAAATTATCATGCTCTTGGGGTAGTATTGCCAGATGAATTAAAGGAAGCCCAAATTTAACATTTGCAACATACATTAAAAAATTATTTGTTGTTGCTCCAAAACTCAAATTTATCTTGGTATCCTGTATCATCTGCTAAATCTGGCAAGACTATGTCAGTGACCCCCTCCCCATCAACAATACCGCTAGCACACCTAGTTGGCAAAATAAAAGAGGCTTGCAAGAGAAAGTCCCTTTCTCCACCCAGGGAAGATGGTAGGAAGGAGAAAACCATCTGTACCTGCCTCTTCCTCCCTTGGCATATAAAGTGTGTATGGCAACAGAGTCCTAGAAAACTGTGGCGTTTGCTTCCTCTCTGCTTCTTCTCTGCCCTAACATGTCAGAATTCCTCTCTGCTAACTATTCTATCTTCTTATGAAGTGAACTGTTCTTTTTGAATGCCTGAGAAACTTCCACAGCCTTGTCAAACAGCAAAAGGCTTTTAAAAATATGAGATTGTCTTTTGTTTTTCCCAGCATAACAATAACACCCATCCCTTCTTCCACTGCATTCGCATATAAAGTGGTATAGGTATTTATATTTGTACATTTATATATTCTGTACTTGGAATTATGCTTTCAATACAAATTAACAAAATGCTTATCTTGAGTCAAAATTTACTCAGCATCTATGAGGTCAATTTATAAACTTTGCTATAATGTGTAATTAATAATATAATGAGGTATTATAGGATGATTTTGGTTAAGAAACCATTTGGACCTTACAATTTAAAAACATCTTCTAGAATTTATTTTTACTAGCAGTTAATGAACTTCTTTTTTTGAGACAGAGTCTTGTACTGTTGCCCAGGCTAGAATGCCGCATGGCATCGGCCTGGTTCACACCAACCTTAAACTCCTGGGCTCAAGCGATCCTCCTGCCTCAGCCTCCCGAGTAGCTGGGACTGCAGGCACTCACCACCATGCCCGGCTAATTTTTTCTATTTTTAGTAGAGACAGGGTCTCGCTCTTGCTCAGGCTGGTCTCAAACTCCTGACCTCAAGCAATCCTCCTACCTTGGCCTCCCAGAGTGCTAGGGTTACAGGTGTGAGCCACCATGGCGGCCTCCACTTTTAAACATTCTTCTTTTGAGCCTCCAGGAAGAACTTTCCAATACAGGCAGTGAGCATTTGAGGTGTAAGTCAACATCTTAAGGCCGTCTTGTGGGGGCCTAGGTGGTTGCCTTTCGTTTGATCTTTTTTTTTTTTTTTTTTTTTTGAGACAGAGTCTCACTTTGTTGTCCAGCCTAGAGTGAGTGCCGTGGCGTCAGCCTAGCTCACAGCAACCTCAAACTCCTGGGCTCAAGCAATCCTCCTGCCTCAGCCTCCCGAGTAGCTGGGACTACAGGCATGCGCCACCATGCCTGGCTAATTTTTTATATATATATCAGTTGGCCAATTAATTTCTTTCAATTTATAGTAGAGACGGGGTCTCACTCTTGCTCAGGCTGGTTTTGAACTCCTGACCTTGAGCAATCCGTCCGCCTCGGCCTCCCAAGAGCTAGGATTACAGGCGTGAGCCACAGCGCCCGGCCTTCGTTTGATCTTAAAGTCATCTATCATATCACTAACAAAATTATTTTAGTATTAATAATTAAGACAAATATGGAAGCACATTACTTTGTTCTTTGTAATATAGCAAAAGGAAAACAAATCCAAGGATGAAAATCTAGTTAGGAATTTGAAGAAAGCAGATTTATTAAAAGGCACAAGCTAAGCTATAGGGCTCGAACGATAAAGTGTTTGTGGGCATGCGTGCCGTGGAGAGAGAAAGAGATGCCCAAGGACTGTAGAAAGCTAATGTTATTTGTTCTGCTTCATAGAGTCGATCTTTCATGGGGATTGTCCTCTGTTACAACACAGTGACCCCTTAGAGTGGGGAGAGAAGTTAATGAAATAATATCTTGGCACTATAGTTAAGTAAAACACATCTACGACTAGAGTTCTGAAGAGCATTTGGATATACGCGAGCCATTTGTTGGAGTCCAGCTCACATCAGCACGCACACCTTTGGATCACGCTGTCCAAGACTTCGCTTTTTTAATCAATAAAACAAGAGGTTGACTTTGATTGCTGGAAGATTGAGTCAGATTATCGAGTGCACCTCCAGGAGACCTCTTGTAATTGATCTCTGCTGGAACAAGACCAGAGGTCTGCACACACAGACCACACCCAGAACTGAGAAAGTTAAGGCTTCAGTCGAGTTTTTATCTGAACTCGTTAGGCTGGAACTATTAATACTTTAGGTCATTTCCAGTTACTTTAAAGAGTTACATTATCATTTCTGTACTGGAACCTTGTAAAATGTGAAAATATTATTATTCCTAAATGAATTTACTTTTTAAAATTTCTTTTCCTAAACACTTCACTCCAATATCACAGCGATGTTCTCTGTGTCAGCTTTTCACAACAGTTTAGGAAGATCTGATTAACTTGGGAAAAACGTATTAATACCAGTTAATCAAAAACTGGTTAAATTCTTACACACACACACACACACACACACAGAGTTTAATTAAAATAAAATTTTATTATAGGGAAATCATTGCTTGGAACTTATGTGCATTCTGCAGGACCCAGGGATAAAAAATAAAAGAGCTTACTCCTGAGTATGCACTCATTGTTTTTGTCTGTTTTGACCACTGCACCTATCTCAGCATCTAGAACAGTGACTAGCACATAAAAGACACTCAATAAATATTTGTTGAATAAATTCTTAAGTAAAAAAATGACAAGATGTGCAGTGACCCTTGAACAATGCAGAGGGTAGGGGTGCTGGCCCTCATACAGTCGAAAATTTGTGTATGATTTTTGACTCCCCCAAAACTGAACTACATCAGTCTGCTACTGATGACCGGAACCTTCTAGTTAACACATGCTGTTCAAATCTGTGCTGCTCAAGGGTCAACAGTAAATGTGTAAAGGAAATGGAGAGTAAGAATAACACAAAGTGCCTTCTCTTTCGTTTCTTCCTTCCCACTGTTTCTCTTTTTCGTCTGTGTACTGAATAAATATTGAGGGTTCCTACATGCCAGTCCCTGTGGTAGGCTCTAGGGATATAGCTGCAAAATAGACAGACATCATGTCTGGCCTCTGGCACCGAAACTGGTTTAAATACTTCTGACTAGTATGAGTTGTGTGTCTTCACGGTGAAGGTAATTGGGCTGCTGGAGAGGAGAAGGTGGATGGCACATAGACACATCCCAGTGCCTGGAGAGAACTTCCATGATTTTAGCACCACTTAAGTGACCATTGTGTGGACAAGGGCCAGGGAACTATGTAAGTTTATCCAGGATTATTTCATTAAAGATGATTTGTTGTAATCAGTGAACGAAAGAATTTCTCCATGATTGTAAAGGTAAGAAAATTACTTTATTACATGGAACTTTCATTTCTTGTAATGGTATCTATTATCCTTGACTGTTAATTCTTTCATTGTTGTGTTCAAGTCAGTTCTCACTTTGACCTCAATCCACGTGCCAAATCTTCTCCCCAACTCCTCAAACCATAGGCACTGTATCCTCAGAAGGTTCTATTTTCCCTGAATATATCTTGCTAAATCTTCTGGAGTTTTATTGTGTAACATTTGCATGCAAAAGCATATATTTAACATGCGCGTGTATGTTTTGAAGCACAGCAGTGAATGAGCGCCAGGAGCCCTCTGCTCTCCCCCACGTTTGGGCCAGGACATGACTATCACCTCCACATGTGTGTTGCTTTTCATTCTTGCTTCTCAGCTTTTGCTTGCAGCTTCTAGCCCTGTCTGTGAGACCTTCCTCTTCTCCTTTGTGAAACATAGCCTTCACCCTTCAAAGCTCTGCTCAGGTACTATCCCCTGCACGAAGATTTTTGCGGTGCAGCCTGTAATCTCCCCCTTCTCTGAGTTCTTCCAGTACCTGTGGGTCATCCTGCTTACAGGGCATTTCAATACACGCTGCCTGCCCTTGTCACCTGGTGCCTTGTGCTTTGTCTGTCAACAAGACAAAGAAAGCTCCACAGGTAAGGATTCTCCTTTCTCCCACAGTGCCCTTGCACTTACTAGATGCTGAGTATTTGCCACGTGCCCTAGATGGAAAATTCTATTGTTAAGAGAAACAATGTAGTGGGCAGAACCATGAGTAGGATTCCAAAACCTCTGTTTAATTCCAGCTCACTGACCCCTACTAGGTGTAACCTAGATAATCTCTGATAATTTCCTGGTTATGCACACATGCGTGCATGCATCTGATAGGGTTGTTGTGAAAATTAAATGAGGTAATAATGTGAAAATCTGGCATATATTGGGTTTTAATGTTTGCTTATCTGACTTCTACATGATATTCCAAAGATAGTGAATATATTATTACTTAGCAGTATATTCAAGATTTACTGGCAACATAAAGAAACACTTGCTGTGATGCATGGAGCAACATTGAGCTCCCGGGCAAGCATCTTTCATCCAGTCATATCTTTATAATTTTTTGAATTATGGATTAGAGCTCATCTCCTCTTAATTACCTTGGGGTGCCAGGGATCTCCATTCTAGTTTAATTGAACCACATAATTTAAATAATTAATAAGTTGAGCAAATTGAATAGGAGGTCTATTTCAGGCATTCACAGTTCCCAATCAGGCAACCAAAAACAACAGGGACAGAATTTCAAGGAAAACATTAAGATTAAGCACCAAGGAGCAGAAACTTGGCAAAAATAGATGACTCCCACATATTACATTGATTATAGAAAATGTCATTGCTATTAGGAAACAAACTTTCTTTAGAAACTTCTCAAATAGAGATTGTGTTTACATATCTATAAGAGATTATTCATATCATTCCAAAATTTCATTTGCATTTCAGAATCTTTGAGCTGAAATGGACTGTAAATTCTTATCTATTGCATCTGTTTTCAGATAAGGAAATTGAGGCCCAGTGAATTCCTATGGATTGTCCAACATTACAGGGGTGGTTAACAGCAAAGCCTGGGCTAGATCCCAGGTCTCCTAATCTAAGCCCTGCCTCCTTTCCAGAAAATTCTGCTGCCTTTGGGCTTCTGTTTTTTTAGTATAGGGATTTGCAAAGTTTTTGAAGTCATGGAATCTCTTTGGCAGATGACTGACGTGTAAAATGGCTGAAACCAGACCTACTGTGTTGGGAGATTTGAGGAGTTGGGACCCCATTCTTTTCCCCACCCCAAGCAGTGGTAGTAGAGGCACTTCTAAGTAATTCCAGGGCTCAGGAGAAGGGGATAAACATCCGATTTGGCCTATTCTTTCTTTTAATAGTAGCAGATATTAATGCATATTTAAGACACATTTGCAGCTTAGAGTTGACAAAGATACTTTTTTTCTCAATATCTGGGTAACTCTGGTCACAGGAAAGTGAAACAAGAAAATTATTGACTGTGCAAATGTGGCCTCACATGTGTTTTCTCTACACATTTATGTCAGCACATCTGATTTCTTGCTTAAACATTTCATTTCTAATGCTGGATTCTTGCTGGTTGTGGAAAATTGTGCCAACATTTGCAATATTTTCAAATAGCAATTGAAACTTTGAAGGAGTATCTGAGGTGGGCAGCAGGCAGGAAGGTTTATTTAATTTTCATTATATGTTGCTACCATGCCTCCTCCACGAAGTAAATCGCAGCGTTTATTTTCATACAGTCGAGAGTGCAGCATTCACTGGCTACTTATCAAAAGCATTTCCTGATAGCTGCCCCATGTGCTGTCATGCCAGCTCCATCTTTCCAGAGAGACACTGTTGTGTTTGAAGCCCTTGGGAGAGAGACAGGAGCAAAGTAAGTTCCCTGCTGTCAGGGCGGGTCTGCTGAGCTAGGGATCTAATCGCTGCCGTTCTCTGAGCGGAAGCTTTGGACGCCTGGCCCAGATGTGACAGAAGAAAGAGCCAGTATTGTGAGAAGACTGTGTCACTATGGAGCCTGTCGTTGCTCTGCCTTCTTTTATGTCTCTTCCAAATCTTTCTTTTGTTAAATAATCTAATTCTCACTTGATGTTAGCTTATCATGTTAACCGACGGCTTTATGTTGTGATGCAGGGGAAAATAAAAACCCACGCTAGGCTATTTTCAAGGACAGAGAGTGAAATTACTCATATATACAATTTCTAATTGACTTTTCAGTTTTGGATAACAGTGTGAAAAAGGGAGAATTCATATTTTTATTAATTCATTCAAAAAATATTTACTGAGTACTAATTATGTATCAGCTACCAAACTAAGCCCTGGAGGTTTAAAGAAATATTTAGTGTGAGCCCACAATATGGGGAAAATATGCATAATTAACATACTTACAATTTATCATGACTGGGGCTATTTTGGTGCACAAAGGGCTTTGGGAACAGCACAGCAGCCTTGGGAAGAGAGATATTTTTAGAGAAAAGCTGATACTTGAATTGCAGTTTTATGAGAAGGACATTGCCATAAGCAAAAGGCTGTGGTCAAAATTCAAGGCTGGGAAGGAACATAGATGTGCTAAGGGCCTGTGATGTGCGCTAGGAGAAGGATATAGTGATTCCACGAGGGGGTCAAGGACACACCCTGCGGTGAATAGAAGCTGGCAGACATACCGCACCTGTGAGGCGATGGAGTCAAGATCTCAGTGTGTTTCTGTGGGATGGAATAAGTGCCTATGTAATAATAATGAGCTGTTAGAAGCAGCTCAAGTATCCATTGATGGATGACTATGGTATATACATACCTTACAAAGGCCTAACCTCTTAATTCCATCATATTAGAGGTTAGAATCCCAACATACGAATTTGAGAAGGACACCAACATTCAGTTCACGGCACATAAATAGTTAAGACACCATCAAAATAAATATCACCCACAGGGAGATGAGTAAGAAACGTACAGAACAAACCCATATTTTCAGCTAGCAATTCAGGCTCTAAAAATAATTAAAAAGAGGAGTAAGAGTGAGCTGAGTGGGGACAAGTTGAGTTAGTCTTGTCACGGTAGACATCAAAATCCAAATATGCTTGTCAGGAATTTTCCCTTAGTAGAAAGAGGCCATTCCCTTTTGCTCTGGTGGGTGAATTGGTCCTTGGTGGGTCCAGCACCAGACTTCCTGGGAGAGGGGGAAGTTTTCCTTTGGGACCCAGGTGGTCAGACAGGTGCCTCCTCTGATTCCCAGTCCACAGGCAGCATCATCCTCAAACTCTTCTACTGCCCTGCGGGAAGCTGCCACCGCTCCCGGCCTTGTCCCATGCTGCGCCCTGTGCCTGCACCCCATGCCTTGGTTCTCACCTAGATCCTTTTCCTGTGGTTGTTCAGAGATGATTTGTGATTTCCCAGCCCTTGTTTTTATTTTGAACATGCTCTATCCAGTGAGAAAGTTAGCTTTTATTTCCCTTGTGTTCCAAGAATTTTATTTTATTTATTTATTTATTTATTTAGGCATATTATGGGGGTACAGATTTTAAGGTTTCAATAAATGCCCATTTTCCCCCCTCCCCCCACAAGTCTGAGTCTCCATCATGACCATCCCCCAGATGGTGCACATCTCACTCATTATGTATGTATATACCCGCCCCCCTCCCCCCTCCCACCTGCCCAATACCCTATTACTGTAGTACCTATGTGTCCACTTAGGTGCTACTCAGTTAATACCAGTTTTCTGGAGAATATATCTGGTGCTTGTTTTTCCCTTCTTGGGATACTTCACTTAGTAGTATGGGTTCTAGCTCTAACCAGGAAAATATAAGATGTGCTATATCACCATTGTTTCTTAGAGCTGAATAGTACTCCATGGTATACATATACCACATTTTATTAATCCATTCTTGGATTGATGGGCACTTCGGCTGTTTCCACAGCCTTGCAATTATGAATTGTGCTGCTATAAACATTCGAGTGCAGGTGTCTTTTTTGTAGAGTGTCATTGGATCATTTGGGTAGATGCCCAGCAATGGGATTGCTGGATCAAATGGTAGATTCAGTTGTATCGCTTTAAGGTATCTCCATATTGCTTTCCACAGAGGTTGAACTAGTTTGCAGTCCCACCAGCAGTGTAGGAGTGTTCCTCTCTCTCCACAACCACGCCAACATTTATTGTTTGGAGATTTTTTTATAAAGGCCATTCTCACTGGGGTTAAGTGATATCTCATTGTGGTTTTGATTTGCATTTCCCTGATGATTAGAGATGTTGAGCATTTTTTCATATGTTTGTTGGCCATTCTTCTGTCTTCTTTAGAAAAATTTCTGTTCAAGTCCTTTGCCCACTTTTTAATGGGGTTATTTGATTTTTTCTTCCTACTTTTCGTGAGTTCTAAGTATATTCTAGTTATCAGTCCCTTATCGGATGCATAGGATGCAAAAATTTTCTCCCATTCTGTAGGTTGTCTGTTTACTTTCATGACTATTTCTTTGGCTGTGCAGAAGCTTTGTAGTTTGATCATGTCCCATTTATTTATTTTTGTTGCTGCTGTGATTGCCTTTGGGGACTTCTTCATAAACTCTTTGCCCAGGCCGATGTCTAGGAGAGTGTTTCCAACTTTTTCCTCTAGAGTTCTAATAGTTTCATACCTTAGGTTTAAGTCTGTTATCCAGCGTGAGTTGGTTTTTGTGAGAGGTGAAAGGTGTGGGTCCTGTTTTAGCCTTCTACAGGTGGCTATCCAGTTTTCCCAGCACCATTTATTGAAGAGGGATTCTTTTCCCCAGCGTATGTTTTTGTCTGCTTTGTCAAAGATTAGATGGCTATATGAGGATGGTTTTATATCAGTATTCTCACATCTGTTCCACGGGTCAATATTCCTATTTTTGTGCCAATACCATATTGATTTAATTACTACAGCTTTGTAGTATAGTTTGATATCTGGCATATTAATGCCTCCCATTTTGTTTTTGTTGCCTAGAATTGCTCTTGATATTCGGGGTCTTCTTTGGTTCCATACAAAGCGTAAAATTATTTTTTCTATATCTGTGAAGAATGCTGATGGGATTTTAATAGGTATTGCATTGAATCTGTAGATCAGTTTGGGTAGTATAGACATTTTGATGATATTGAGTCTGCTGATCCACGAGCATGGTATGGATTTCCATCTGTTTACATCCTCTGCTATTTCCTTCCTCAGTGTTTCATAGTTCTCCCTGTAGAGGTCTTTTACCTCTTTGGTTAAATATATTCCTAGGTACTTTAATTTCTTTGTTGCTATTGTGAAGGGAATTGAGTCTTTGATTTGGTTCTCAATTAGATTGTTGTTGGCGTATATGAATGCCTCTGATTTCTGTGTATTGATTTTGTATCCTGAGACTTTACTAAATTCTTTGATCAGTTCTAGGAGTTTCTTGGTTGAATCTTTGGGGTTATCTAGATACAATATCATATCATCAGCAAACAGTGAAAGTTTGATCTCTTCTGCCCCTATTTGGATACCTTTGATTCCATTTTCCTGTCTGATTGCTGTAGCCAAGACTTCTAGTACTATGTTGAACAGAAGTGGAGGTAGTGGGCAGCCTTGTCTGGTTCCAGTTCTAAGTGGGAATGATTTCAATTTTTCCCCATTCAGTATGATGTTGGCTATGGGTCTGTCATATATGGCTTGTATCATTTTTAGGTATGTCCCTTCGTGCCTATTTTCTTAAGTGTTCGTATCATGAAAGGGTGTTGAATTTTGTCAAAAGCTTTTTCTGCATCTATTGAAAGAATCATGTGGTCTTTGTTTTTGGTTCTGTTTATGTGGTGAATTGCATTTATAGATTTACGTATGTTGAACCATCCCTGCATCCCTGGGATGAAGCCCACTTGGTCGTGGTGGATTATTTTTTTTTTTGATAAGTGTCTGGATTCGGTTAGCTAAGATTTTGTGGAAAATTTTTGCATCTATATTCATTAGGGATATTGGTCTGTAGTTTTCTTTTTTTGTTGCATCCTTTTCTGGTTTTGGTATCACAGTCAAGAATTTTATATGGGCATAATTCTGATTCATGATAAGGTCATTCCAACTGTAGTCTTGGACACAATCTTAGTGTTTCTTTCAAACATTTGAGGCTTGTGCTAGACTTCCAGTTTTCATATTTTGGCTTACCAATTTCTGATGTGTGGAATTGGCATAGCCTTTGATAGGAGACTTCCATCAAATGTGTCTATAAGGACCATTTTCAACCTCCAGGAATACGTCAAAATGTTCAGCCTATGTCCCAGCCCTAATGTTTATGAGCAATCCAGCTTTCTAGGGCTAGAGTCTGTATGTGACTTAATTATATACTCTCTTCTCCACTAAAGCCGTCATGCACCTGGCTTGTGCGCGTGCACACCCACACACATCTGTCCTAGGTGATTGTCCACATCTAGAACTGTTGGCTTGACTTGCCTATGGTTGGTTCCCCAACACCTCAGGCCTCCTCCCATCTCAGCACTCTGCGTTTTCTCTTTGTCGGAGCTTGTATTTGTTCCTCAGACCTGATGCTCTCTCCCTCATGGAACTGTAGCTCACACTCACCCTAATATTTCAGCAGTTTCTGGCTTCCCAGGAAAACTACCTTCCCCTGGCAGAGAATGGGGGGGGGGGGACGGCGCCCCAGCTAGAAAAGGCTCCAGAGAATGAAATTTGATAACTTATAAAATGAAAGTGCATGTTTCCCTGATTTAAACATACTTCCTACATAACTTCTGAATTTATAAAAGACAGGCAAGGGAAGAATTATTCTTATTTAAAAGAATTTTTTCACTTATAAAATAATTTACTATAGAATGTTTCTCATTTATTTTAAGTATAATTTGATTAACCAGAATTTAATTTATGTGAAACTTTTCAGGAATACACTGTGTGAAAGAGCATGTTTCTAGCATTACATTTTTCAAAAATTATTATTTAAGTTGAATGGCAAATGTTGTCAGCTTTGGCATATATAGCATGGTTAAATCTATATATGGTACATTAAATAAAATGTTTGGTTATTTGTGTTGTAGAATAAATAAATTTTCTCCTCTTTTACCTAAAAAGAAAAATTCTGAGGTGAAACACCTTAGAGAGTTTGGGGATAATTAGTTAGAAGAAGTTGTCTTTTGGGATAAGAAAATGACCCACTATCAAAATGACATAGTCTTTGAGTTTTAAAGAAAGCGCTGTTTGTATTGTTCTCGGAACAGTTTGTACTGACCTATCCACTTTTTTGCTTGGTACACCTTGTTTTATTATGCTCTTGCATATTCGTAGATGGTTGGCTGCTGTTTGGTGTACAAATAAATGTCCACTCCTTGTAACATTCTTGATTACATGTAACTGAAATGTGACATTCTCTGAATGTGCTATGAGTGACACATTTAGAATATAACTCACTGTTTTCCTTTTGAGTTGTTTCAGATTTGGGGACTCCCTGGTGCTTGTTTCCTTACAAGGAATCAGCAGTGGTTTGCTGCTACTTTCACCAATGGTACTTGGAGGCAATCCTAAGCACCTAAAATTTTGATGGAAAAATATACCCATATAAGTTAACATCAAATGCATTACCTATTGATAACCCACTTGAGTTGTTAACAAATATGCAATCCAGGTACAGAAAGCACCTGTCTCAAAAGGCAGTGTATCCACTCTGTAACCTAAATTTCTGGTGTACTTCAGATGTGTTATCATCTTTCCCATATGCCTCCTTCCAGGTCAAAACTCCACACGATGGTGTGTGCAGGCTGGGGCCATACGCTAGGGTCTGAGTGGCTGGCCATCTTCGAGTGTGCATTGAGATGATACAAACAGCAGCCACAGCTACATTTGCAGCTCTGACAGTAAGTGTCCTAAAGCCTTTTGAACTCAGCGTCTTGGAGCCTGAGTGGCTCTGCACCGCTGTCCTTCCAGGTGTGCTCAGGCTCTCGTGCCCGCTGCAGCGCTCCTGCCGGCTGCCCGGGGGTGCTGCTCTTGAAGGAAGTGCCAGCTCTGACCAGCCATTCGGTAGCAGCCTTGTCAGCATCGCCTTCTGGCAGCAGCGCAATGGCAAAGACGTGGAGAACATCCCTTAGGTTTTCTTGTTTAGAAGGGAAAGCAAACATGGAGAAACTGATCTAACTCTGTAGTATTTTTCTCCTAATCACTGCCAGAATTTACTTTTGTTTCCACAGTAATCAGCTGCTGTATTGCTTTCAGCCAAGTTATCCTTCCCTCTTTTAAGGGAAGCCATACCTTACAACTTCTCCCTTTTCTGATCTGTGGCTTTGAAATCCTTAACCGATTGAACAAAGTTTTTGTTTGTAAGAGTTACCACTTCAGACCGTTTACAAATACAAACATGAGATGGAGCAGCCAGATTTAGAAAGAATTCAAGTGTATGTATTTCTCTATGTTTATGCTATCAAGTTTTCCCTACATGTCTCTCTCAAAGCAAGGCCCACCTTGTTAGTTAACTGAAAAGAGTCCTGTCCATTAGATATCAGCTTCATTTTGTTTCCGTCCCTTAATCTTTCATCCCTTCATCCTTCCCTGTATCATGAGAATAAGACACCACCATTCTCCTTTCTAAGGTACACAGGATCTCTTTCAGAACCCGGGAACCTTTAATTTTACTAAGCAATGTAGATGACTCCTAACATCACTCAAGTGCAGGTGACCCTGGGCTCCACAACCTGACTCTTTCCAAGCTATCTCCTTTGCCAGATGTTGGCCACTCACTGTGTTCCACTCTCAGCCCTTGTCCTTGTCTCCTTACCTGCTCTCATCCAGAGTGGTCACCCAAACACTAAGCCACTGCTTCATGATCCAGCCTCTGGTAGTATCCAGGATCCGAATCTTTGTAATCACTTCTTTTCCAGAATTTGCTTCTCTTTTTCATCGGCCTGGTGGATATTCCAACATTTTTCTTCATCACGCAAACTCAGCATGTGAACTTGCCAGTTGCCTCAGCCCAGACTGGCTTCCTCCTTGGCTTTCTGCTTTGTATTCCTGACTCATGTTCTCATTCACCTGGACTTACAATCTGTGTTACCCTTGATCCCGCCCTCTTTTCCACTCCATGTCTAACCGCCACTGTGTCCTGCCAATTCTCTCCACATGGGCTCTTGTCTCTTTCTATTTTATTGCCATTGACATCGTTACACTCCATTTTACTTCCTGTCATGACTGCTGACATCGCTCTCTGCCTCCTCTCCCTGACTTCAGACCCTCTCCAGAGACTCAAATTTATCCCACATTGTCCTAATGCTGCATTTTTACCCAGATGCCAATGTACTATTTCCTAAGGAGAAAGCTATCTGCTGAGGAGACACTTACATGCCATGGCCAGTAATTTGTTTCTCAAAGGGCAAGATACCTGGGAGGCTAACTTGCAATCAGGAGGATGACTAGTACATATGGCATCGGAGCGAGGAGTTAATTAGAAAAATTGGGCTGTCTAATGTTATGAAGAGAGCGAGCGGGACTCACCTGCCTCCACACTGAAGATCCCGTAGCACTCAGACGGGCCGGATCGCGTCCCCGGGCCCCTCTTCCTGGGCGGTGCTCGAATGAACTCCGCTGGCACAGCCTCTGTGACTCTTCGCTTTCTAAGCCTCCGCAGCTGGCCCCGGGGCTGCCCCTGAGAGATGTCAGCACATTCCCATCGAACCAGGCGGCCTGGCAGCCATCCTCTCATCTGTGCTGCCTTTATATGTTCATACTCGGACCTCTTACATGTTGATTATAAATTTAATTCCTGAGTGGTGGCCTGATTCTCCTTATTTCCAAGTTCTTGGTGGAAGATAGAATCCCAGTAGCCACTATTTACCAAGAATAGTAATTTAATCACACGACATAAAATTAGAAAGAAATCACCCACAATCCCATACTCTGACATTATTAACATTTTTGTGCATTCCCTTTCTACCTTAATGTGAATTTTATGCCACTGTAATTAGAGTATACCCATAGATGATGCTATATCTTACACTCTAACCTTTCCAGAGAAATACAGTAAAAAGCTGAAAATAGAAACAGAGAGGCTAGAAAACATTCAGAAAACAAAGGCTGAGACATATGAGGCTCGGTGAGGGCAAGTGTAGTAAGGAACTAATAAGGCAGTGAATTAAAAATAAATTGTGCATGAGAGGTGCAACTGAAGTGACTGGCAAATTCTTTCTATAAAACAATGGTAAAACTGGGCAAAATTGTCAGAAACATTTCCAAATGACCAAAAAAATGACCAAAAAGTCCCCAGTAAATGGAGAGGCATTTATTGATTAGAAAAAAACCATCATTGTCAACTTCATGAACAGTAAAAGGGTGGCATTTTTTCCTGGGGATATTCCCTTCCCCATTTCCACCCTGTCATGTTCTGGGGTCTTGAGTGGTCCTAGTTCATGAGCTTCACCAGGGGTGACTTCTCCCTTCTGTTTGATTTGCTTCAAGGACGAGTCTTAGAGGCCATCTGATGCCCAAGCAATGCATTCAGGCAGCACTCTTTCAAGATGGGTGGCGGGAGCAGGCCAGTGGCAAGGGCCAGGTGCAGGCGGGGGTCAGATGACCAGCAGACCAGGAGGAGAATCTCCCTCCAAAGACCATTCTCAGAGTCTGGGGGCTCTTTCCCCCTTTCTTATACCTGCATTCAGTCTGGGCCAGTTACCAGGCATTTCTTTCATAAAAGGAGTTGAAGCTACTCTTATAAGGACAAGCTTTGTTTTCAGGTTTATGAAAGTTACATCTGTGCTGAGGTGGTCTTGTCTCCTGGAAATCTCTGGGCCAGGTTGCATCACACTGTGAAGTGGCACATAGTGTCGGCCCTGGGAGATGCATATGTGGCCCTATAGCTATCATGACACTTATAGGGCAGAACTAAGGTTGTGGTCCTGGTTGGGGGCATGGAAGACTGGTAGACCAACCAGAAAATCAAAAGAGGGATCCTAAGCTCAGAGAGCCATAGAGGGGTAGATAAGTTCTTCTTATTGCCTGGCCAGCGGGGCGGCATCACACATGTACAGGAGTGACTTGAGACAGTCCAGGCTCTCCAACACATGCCTGGCTGATTGGAAGGTTGTGTACATGCTGAAGGAAGGTGTGAGAGAGGCCTGGAAGAAGGTGGAAGCCAGCAGCCTTGAAATGTCTGAGCTTTGAATGCATTCCCCAACCACACATGGATCCGTTAACACAGGGTAGAAGCCTTACTCGCCTGAGGTGTTCCAGCACAACCTTTAATCAATCATTAGCTGACTATGAAGCTATGAAAATATGTGGGAAAACCTTAGAAAATAAGGTTAGAAAGTAAAACTAAGAATATAAAAAGTAATCAGAGATACTAGTAGCTATAGATCATGGAGGATAGAGATGTAGCAGATTAAATCCACAGAAGTTACTAAACAAAACAAACAAAAAAATCCAGTAACAAGAATTTTCACACACAACAATTAGAATCTAAAGCTACTACAATGTATTCTATAAAATGCCCAGTTTGGGGCCAGGCGTGGTGGCTCATACCTATAATCCTAGCACTCTGGGAAGCGGAGGCGGGAGGATTTCTTGAGGTTAGGAGTTTGAGAGCAGCCTGAGCAAGAGTGAGACCCCGGCTTTGCTAAAAATAGATAAAATTATTCATGGTGCCCTGCACCTGTAGTCCCAGCTACTTTTTGGTACGTGACTTTCCCATGGCCAACACCACCTGCTTTTCCAGTCAAAGCCAAAAAGCATGGCCTTTTGGCTCTTTGATGTTTGATGCTGTTTTCAGATAACAAACAATCTCAGCTCCAGTGCGAGACCCTAAGTCCTTGACCGTCTTGCAGCACCTAGCACCGCGTGCTGGTTACCAGGCAACCTTGGCTCGCATGCGAGGCCACAGGTCCTTGGCCGTTTGCCTGGAGAAACAGTTTCTTCAGCGGGTCAACAAGCCACGTCCTGCTAATTGTGGGAACAAGCAATGGGCTCCCGTTCTGCTGACTTGGGGTCTCAGCCAATCTGACCCTGGGACAGCTTGCTTCAGCTCACTTCAATCACTGGTCGTGAATATGTATTTATCCAATTTAAATTTACCCAATTTAAAGATCAGAGAGAAAATATTTAAGAAAAATGAACAGAATCTCAGGGACCTGCAGGAAAACATCATGCTCACCAACACACGCATAATAGGAGTTCCAGAGGGAGAGAAGAAAGGGACAGAAAAAATATATGAAGAAATGATGGCCAACAACTTTCCAAGTTGATGACAAATATCCAAGAATTCAATGATCTTCAAGTAAAATAAACAAAGGAAATCTATACTTAGACACATTCAAACTGTTGAAAGAGTCAACTTGAAAGGAGAAAGAGAAAATGCAAAACCTCATCTTGTCTAGGAACAATGGAATTATGACTGAGTTTCCACCAGAACAAAGGGAGGCTACATAGCAAGGAATGACATGGATCAAAAAAGAAATCAGAGAAAAATTAGAAAATATTTGGAACTGAATGAAAATGAAAGCACAACATGTCAAAAGCAGTGCAGAGGAACATTTATAACTTTAAATGCCTATATTGGGAGAGAAGAAAGATTGCAAATCAATAACCCAAGCTTCCATCTCAAGAATTTAGAAAAATAAGATCAAATTAAGTTCAAAGCAGGCAGAAGAAAGAAATAATAACAAAATGGAAAACAATGAAATTGAAAAAAGAATAATAATAGAGAAAAATTGATAAAATCAGAAGGTGATTCTTTGAAAAAAACAAAATTGATAAATTTTCAACTAAATTGATCAAGAAAAAAGGGAGAAGATCCAATTTATTAAACTAGGAATGATACAGGGGACATCACTGTCCACCCTGGAAATTAAAAGAATTATAAGAAAGTGAAAAAAGAGAGAGAGGAAGGAAGGAAGAAAGAAGGGCATCTAGATTTGAAAGGAAGAGGAAAAACTGTTTTTATATTATTATTTTCAGATGACATTATCTTGTATGTAGAAAATTCTAAAGAATCTGTAAAATTATTAGAACAAATAAATGAATTTATCAAGGTTACAAGATATAAGATCAACATGTCAAAGTAAATTTTTTAGATAATATAAGCAAATAATCCAAAAATAAAACTAAGAAAACAATTTCATTTACAATAGCATCAAAAACAATAAATAGGAATAAGTTGAAAAAAAAGACTTGTACACGGAAAACTATAAAATATCATTGAGCAATTTTAAAAGATTTAAAAAAAATACAGCAATAGCCCATGTTTATGGATTAGAAGAAATGTTTAGGATGTCAGTTTCCCCAAAATTCATCTATAGATTTAACAGAATTCCTATCAGAATCCCAGCAGATTTTTTTGTAGAAATTGGTAAGATGATCCTGAGATATTTATGAAAATGCAAAGGAACTAGACTTGCCAAAACAATTTTGAAAAATATGAACAAAGTTGAAGCATTTACACTGCCAAATTTCAAAGCTTACAATAAAGCCACTGTAATCAAGAGAGTGTGGAATTTGAAAAGATAAATATGCAAATCAGTGGAGCAGAATTCAGAATTCGATAATAAACTATTACATTTCTGGTCAGTTGATTTTTTTATAATTAAACTTTTTTATTTTGAGATAATTATAGATTCACATGCAGTTGTAATAAATAATACAAAGAGATCACATGCATTTTTTACTTAGATTTCCCCAATGGTAACATCTCCTAAAACTATAGTACAATGTCACATCCAAGATGTGACACTGATATAGTCAAGACATTAGACATCACTGTCACCACAAAGATCCCTCCTGTTGCCTTTTTATGGCCACACTACTTCCCTTTCTTTCCATCCCCTTGACCTCTTGCAACCACTAATCTGTTCTCTATTTCTATTATTTTGTTATTTCAGAATGTTATATAAATAAGAGCATACAAATGACCATTTGAAATTGGATTTTTTCCACTCAGCATAAGTCTCTGGAGATTAATCAAAGTTGTTGAGTGTCTCAATAGTTTTTCCTTCTTATTGCTGAGTAGTATTCAATGGTATGACTTACCAACAATTTGTTTAACTAATCACCTGTTAAAGGACATTTTGATTGTTTCTAATTTTTGGCTATTACCAAAAAACCTGCAAAGAATATTTGTATATAGTTTTTAGTGGGAACATAAGCTTTCATTTCTCTGGAATAAATGCCAAAAAGTGAAATTGCTGAGTTGTATGGCAGTTGAATGTTTAGTATTTTAAAATTGCAAAGCTATTTTTCAGAGTGGATATACCACCAGAAGTGTTTGAGTCATCCAATTTCTTTGCTTTCTTTCAATAGTTGGTATTGTCATGATTTTTCATTCTAGCCATTCAGAACAGTGTGTAGTGATTTCTCATTATAGTTTTAATTTGCATTTTCCTAGTGGCTAATGATGGAACATCTTTTCATGTGCTGGTTTGCCATCTGCATATTTTCTTTGGTGAAATGCCTGTTTATGTCTTTTGCTCATTTTCTAATTGGATGATTTTTTTTTTTTTGCAGTTGAGTATTGAGAACTCTCTATACATCCTAAATACTAGTCCCTTGTCAGATATGTTGTTTGTAATATTTTCTCTCACTCTGTAGCTTGTCTTTCATTCTTTTGGTTAGGTCTTTCATAAGCAGCATCATTGTCATAGGGAAATATTCTTTTAAACTCTAATGTGATATCACCACCCACACATGTAAATGGCTATAACCAAAAAGATTGACAATATCAAGAATTGGTGAGAATGTGGAAAATCTAGACCTCTCATACATTGCTGATGGGCATGGAAATTTGTACAACTACATGAGAAAACTCTATGGCTTATTCTTCAAAAATCAAACATAAATTTACCAAACAATCCAGCAATTCCTCTTCTAAGTATCTATCCAAGAGAACTGAAAATTAATGTCCACATAAAGACTTGTACTAATGAGATAGGGAACTGGCAGGTACTGCTTTAGGTACTACCTTGGGCATTGCTGTGGCATTACCTAACTGATCCAGGAAGTCTCAAAACAGTTTCAAATTACCCTGATCAAAACAGGATAGAGGCTGGGCTAGTTCCAATCAGTTAGAACCAAGATAGGGATAGGATAGAGGGTGTCACCCCGATTCCAGAAAAACACCTCCCCACATGAATATTCCTCCCTTGTTTAGCTATAATTAAGCCATTGCTTAAATAGAAGGGTAACAGGAACCAGGAGGCAGGTTCTCTTCTGCAGGGAGAACTAGCCTCTGCTCTGTCTGTGGAGTAGACTTTCTATAGTTTCTGAATAAATCTTTCACTTTATACATTGGCTTGCTGCTAAATTCTTTCTTTTATTTTGGCATATTATGGGGGTACATATTTTAAGGTTTCAATAAATGCCCTTTTCCCCCCTCCCCCCACAAGTCTGAGTTTCCAGCATGACCATCCCCCAGATGGTGCACATCTCACTCATTATGTATGTATATACCCTCCCCCTCCCACCTGCCCAATACCCTATTACTGTAGTACCTATGTGTCCACTTAGGTGCTGCTCAGTTAATACCAGTTTGCTGGTGAGTATATGTGGTGCTTGTTTTTCCATTCTTGGGATACTTCACTTGTAGTATGGGTTCCAGCTCTAACCAAGAAAATATAAGAAGTGCTATATCACTGTTGTTTCTTAGAGCTGAATAGTACTCCATGGTATACATATACCACATTTTATTAATCCATTCTTGGATCGATGGGCACTTGGGCTGTTTCCACAGCCTTGCAATTATGAATTCTTTCTCGTACGAAGCCAAGGACCCATTTATATCTCAAGAGGCTACCAGGATTAAGAGTCACTTTTCTACGTCACTAATGTTCACAGTAGCCCTCTTCATAATGGCTTCAAACTGGAAACTATCCAAATGTCTATCACCTGGTGACTGGACAAACAAAATGTGGTATATTCATACAATGGAATACTATTTGTCAAATAAAAAGGAAGAAACTACTTTCACATGCTGCAACATGGATGAACCTCAAAAACATTATACCAAGTAAAAAAATCTAGACACAAAAGACTATAAATTATAGATTCCATTTTTATTAATTTCCCAGAAAAGGTGAGTCTATATAGAGAAAGCAGATCAGTAGCTGTATGGATTGGGTGTAGGAAAGAGATAAGCTGCAAATACAAAAAGGGGAGTTTTGGGGGGTGATAAAAATGCTCTAAAACTGGATTGTGGTGATAGTTGTACAGCTCTCCAAATTTACTAAAAATCATTGAGTGGGTGAGTTTTGTGGTATGTAAATTATTCCCCAGTGAAGCCGTTAAAAAATTAATAGTGCATGAAATGCTACATTAATAATTGTTTTTCTAAATATTTTTTTATAGCACCAGTTTAATAAATAATCACCAACTTTCCACTCTGCTTTTAGGAAAGCCATACTAGGGGAATAAGAAGAAAACAACCCTAAGTTATTTAATCCTAGACTCTTCTTATACTTGTCCAAGAATAAGTAAGCACTGACTATTTTAAGGATTCTCTTGAGTAATAGAAGTTAGTGAGCTGGAAGAATGGAGCCAGATAGATACCGAAAGACCATAATTTTTCCCTAACGTGAACTTTCAAAGCTGGTATTTGCTCTACAGTCAAACATTTCCTAAAACTGCTCTCAGTCAACTGTGCTGAAATATTGAGGAATTCCATGTCATTGTACCTCCCCAGCTTGTGATGTGTGTAATAACATAATGCAAATGACTGTTTTTGCTCAGAGAGCTTAAACTCTCTTTTGATGAGTAAATAATATTCTTAGACTTGAATCGCAATTATTTACAAATTAATTACATAGCATATTTATTCTCTTGCCTGAAGAGCTATCATTTAACTCCGAAGGAAATGCATGATTGTTTTTTACCTGTATTAATTCAGAGCACAGTTATGTGATCATTACTTTGAGTCCCTAAGACCAAATAATCAAAGTTTAGTCAGTAGGAAGAAATTATCATGCAATTTCTGTCCTCTCCAAGCACAGTCTGTATTCTGCTGGCAATAAACTGTATTCTGTTGACAATACGTTGATTGCTCAACAGGACAAATGCAGATTATTTTCTTTTTATAAGCATGAAATTCGTGTCTCTAAGATGTTCAGTGCACATCAGTCTGCAGCATTTCCACGCAGAGCCGCAAGTGCTTGTGTGATGATAATCATCTGTGCGAATCAAGGGTGACCTTGTGGATGACCTTGTCAGAGGCATTGTTTGTTAAGTGGGCTTGATGGGCTCTTGGCCAGCACATGAGTGTCAGAAAACATTCTGTCATGTGAATTCACTTATTTGATACACAGAACTCACATTAGAGACCCAGTTGGCAAAACAGATATTCGTAGTATAGCAAATTAGTCTTCTGTGTCCTTGGCTCATTTCTTCCTAAGATGTTTTGGATAGTCACCTTTGGCTAAGTTTCATGGAAGGGGCCTATTAGAATGACATATGGTAATTCCATAGTTGACTTTTTAGCCTGATTTCAATCTTTAAGTGACAATCTTTTCCCTTTTTGCTGAAACCAACTGATTAGATTCACAATCTGCTTGTTTTGGCAGGGCATATTCATAGGAAACCTTTCCAAAGAGGGGAAGATGCATAAGAGGAAAAGTAAGAGGTCGGGTGCAGTGGTTCACGCCTGTAATCCTAGCACTCTGGGAAGCTGAGGAGGGAGGATCACTTGAGCCCAGGAGTTTGAGGTTGCTGTGAGCTATGATGACGCCACTGCACTCCACCTAGGGTGACAGAGCAAAATTCTATCTCAAAAAAAAAAAAAAAGTAAAATTAAGAATGAAGATAAAGCTATAAACTTCAAGGGCTCTAGTGTTGGACATTCTGCTCTCAAAACTATTCAGGCTCCATCTCTGAGTAGTCAGGATTATAGCCAACTCAATTAATCTAAGTCTCATCTGTAAAATGGGGATGGGTTGATTTTCTTTTTTATCTTTTAATACAAATAAGATATTATATGTAGAGCACTTAGCATAAGGCCTAGCATATAGTAAATGCTTAATAAATGTCAGCTATTATTAGTATGATGTAGTATAATTAGTATTAATTAGTATTGGCACTAAAAATTAGTATTAATTTTTTCATAATTTTGCATCCATGATGATGAAGTTTTTTCAGCCAAATTATCTCCTTCACTAAATTTTAAAACCATAAGAATAGTGAAAAGGAATATGCTTCATCTTTTTGATGTACTAGAGTATCGAGCAAGAAATTCTACTTAACATTATGGATATTTAAGATGTGCCTACATGTTACTAAACCTCAAATTTTGGAAATTTGATTAATGCCTTTCCTGTATGTATATAAAAGTTGATGTAGCTACTTCAAGATATTTAAATTAAGTGATTTAAGTGGCATTGTGAAAGTGCAAAGTAATTTTTTAAAAAGTTTTAGTTTCCTCATTAGTAATGTTGGATTAGTAGTATCTGTCACATACCACAGCAACAAGTGCACTAATGGTAATGTCAGGACACTATACCTAACCTGCCTTGTAGCATGATTTTGGAGATGATCAATGAGAACAACAGTGAAAAGAGAGAGAAGGTTGGGGTTATAGCACTTTTTATTTCTTTTTGAGACAGGGTCTTGTTTTGTCACCCAAGCTTGAGTGCAAAGGCACCGTCATAGCCCTCTGCAACCTTAAACTCTGGGCTCAAGCAATCATCTCACCCCATCCTCCCAGGTAGCGTGGGACTATAGGCATATGCCATTGTGGCCAGCTAATTATTTAAAAATTTTTGTAGAGACAGGGTATCACCATGTTGGCCAGGCTGGACTTGAACTCCTGTCTTCAAGTGATCCTGCCTCCTCAGCCTCCCAAAGTGCTGGAATTATAAACATGAGCCACCATGCCTGGCCTATTCTAGTACTTTTGAGATCAAGTTTAAGCACAAGTAGCAATACCTTCCATAGCCAAAAAATCAATTTTTCTACTTGAATAAATTTCTTTGATTCTTTGATTTTCATCTTAGAAGACTGCTGGGAATATTAATTAAATACTTGATACCGAAGAGCTCTTTTCTGCTAGGTAGCAGGTGGTTACCATTCAATTTGACTTATTTTAGTTAAACAGTTTTGAGCATAGACTATGTTTCTGGAAGCATAAATACAATTCTCTAACATTAAGTGCTATAGGACATCCTTAGAATAATTACTTATTAGATTTTTCTTTATGGAAAACAAGAGCGTGATAGAGAAATAAACCGCTTTCTAGAAAATTACTGTAGGATGTAGAGATTACATGTAGTTCATGATGCCATTTCATGGCTCATCCTACTTAAGGTTTTCTGAGTACCAGAGTCTGAATTTTTATTGAAAAAGTAGCAACAACAACAGCAAACAACAAGAAAATGTCAGAGAAATATGTCCATAATTTAAAGAGGAAGATCCTTGTGGGATTGTGACCATTGATTTAAACCATGCGTCCTCAAACTACGGCCCGAGGGCCACATGCAGGTGTTTTTGCCCGTTTTTTTTTTTTTTTTTTTTACTTCAAAATAAGATATGTGCAGTGTGCATAGGAATTTGTTCATAGTATTTTTAAAACCATAGTCCAGCCCTCCAATGGTCTGAGGGACAGTGAACTGGCTCCCTGTTTAAAAAGTTTGAGGACCCCTGATTTAAACATTCCTTTAAAGGACACCAACACTCATGTCAATGAGAAATAACTGATACTTTCCAAGAATTGAATTGCTTTTTTAATTTAAGTCCACTGAATTAGAATCCTGACAATCTGAAAAAGGTAATTTATGAGAAAAATTTAAGGAAAGATAAAATAGTTATAAAATTATTAAACCCATAATAAAGAACACAAAGGATTCTCATCGGATCTTAGTTTTTTAAAACATATATGTTTTTATTCAGGGAAAAATTACATACAGTGAAATGGACAGATTATAAGTGTAAAATGTGATGAACTTTGATAAATGTGCACACATAAGTTACCACCACAGTGATAAAGATATAGAACATTACATCATCACTGAAGAAAATGACCTCATACTTCATTCCAATCAATCTCTAACTTGCTGAGGCAACCAGTGTTCTCATTTCTATTAATTAGTTTTGCCTGTTCTTAGACTTCATATAAATAAAACTACAGTACAGTTGAGTAGTATCCCTTATCCAAAATGCTTGGGAGGAGAAGTGTTTCAAATTCAGATATTTTTTCAGATTTTGTAATATTTAAATATGCATAATGAGATAACTAGAGGATGGGACCCATCTCTATCGAAGTCCCCATTTATATTCCTGATATTGTTATTTGTGACTCTTTTTTCCTTGATCCATCTAGCTAAAGTTTCAAAATTTTATTTATTGATCTTTTTAAAGAATCAGCTTTTATTTTTATTCATTTTCTCTATCATTTACTAGTTCTCTTTTAAAATGATTTCTGATCCTGTATTAGTTCCTTTGGTCTACTTAGTTTGGATTTAATTTGCACTTCCTTTCTGGATTATTAGGGTGGATGCTTATGTAATTGATTTTAGACTTGACCTTCAAATGTAAGCAATTAAAGGTATAAACCAATCTCTAAATATTGCTTTTTGTTCCATAAATTTTAATATGTTGTGCTTTTATCATCATTCATTTACAAATATTTTTCAATTTTCCTTGTGATTTCTTCTTTGAGTTCTAAGTTATTTTTAGAAGTATGTTTTTAAATTTCAAAATATTTTAAGATTTTCAGGATATCTTGTTAATGATTTCTAATTCCTTCAGTTGTGATCCCAGAGCATACTCTGTATGACTTTAATACTTTTTAAATTATAGAGGCTTGTTTTATGACCAGAATATGGTCCATCTTGTTAAATGTTCCATTTACACTTGAAAAATTTTTATCCTGCTAATGTTGAATATAGTTCCCTGCAAATATTAACAGGTCATATTTGTTGATAGGTTCTTTAAGTATTCTCTATTTTTTTCTGATTTTTCTGTCTATAATCAATTACTAAAAAAGGAGTGCTAACATCTTCAACTATAATTGTGGATTTGTGTACTCTTTTCATTTCTGTCAATTTTTTAATAATATATTTTGAATGTGTTATTAGATATATAACATTTAGAATTGTTATGCTTTCCTGCTGACTTGTCTGTTTTATCATTATGGATTAGTCTTCTGTATCTCTGCCTATTTATTTTCTTAAGTCTTTTTTGTGTGCTATTCCAGCTTTCTTCTAATATGGTTTTGCAAGATGTATCTTTTTCTATCCTTTTACTTGTGACTGGCGATTGTATAATGAAATATGTTTCTTGTGGACAGTATAGTTGGGTGTTGCTTCATTTCATATCTAATCTGATAATCATTGTATTGTTATTAGAATATTAACCCCTTTAATTTAATACAATTATTTATCTGGATAGATTTATGTCTGTCATCTTCATCTTGCTTTTTTGTTTTTTATTTGTCTCATCTATTCATTGTATTTTTTCCTATATTCCCATCTTCTCTTGGATGAATTAAGTGTCTGTAGCAATGTATTTTATTTCCTTAATGGTGTATTAGGTATAGTTATATGTTTCATTGGGGTTTTTTTGTGGTCTAGTGGTTATCATTATCATGACTTTAACCATATTTTTATGGGGATATTGAAATAAAAGATAATTGGTTTCTATTACCCACATATTTATCATTTCCAGTACTCTTCAGTCTTTGGATCATAATTTCCTCTTTTCTCTCTCTCTCACTTTTTTTTTTTTGAGACAGAGTCTCACTGCATCGCCCAGGCTAGAGTGCCGTGGCATCATCACAGGTCACTGCAACCTCAGACTCCTGAGCTCAGGCAATCCTCCTGCCTCCCGAGTAGCTGGGACTCCAGACATATGCCATTATGTCTGGCTAATTTTTCTATTTTTGGTAGAGATGGCGTCTCGCTGTTTGTTGCTCAGGCTGGTCTTGAACTCCTGAGCTCAAGCAATTCTCCTTCCTTGCCCTCCCAAGAGTGCTAGGATTACAGGCATGAGCCACCACGCTTGACCCATAATTTTCATTCTGGTAGCATTTTCAGTCTTGCAGTGCAGGTCTGCTAATGATTGATTCTTTCATTGTTTCAGCTATTTTCTTTCTAAGGGTTTTTATTTTGTCTTCATTTCTGAGTAATATTTTCCTTGGACATTGAATTCTAGATTAACAGGGCTTTTTTTCCTTTCTAAGCACTTTAAATATATCGTTTTATTGTCTTCTGGATTATATTGTTTCTGATGACAAATCTGTGTACATCTCTCGGTTTTCATTTTTTGAAGTAAGCTGTCATTTTTTTACTTCTATGAATACTTTTAAGATTTTCCTCTTTGGCTTTTGTGTTCAGTACTTTGACCATGATGTGTTTAGGTGTGCTGCCTTTTATCTTTATCCTGCTTGGGGTTCCCTAGATTCATTGCTCTGTAAGTTTGTTTTTCACTAAACATAGGTAATTTTTTACTCTATTTTCTTCAAATATTTTTCTGCCTCATATATCTCTCCTCTTTTTGTGGAACTCCAATTACATTGAGAAGTAATTTAGCTCCAATTGAGATCATTTATTTTTGTCCCACAGGTCACTGAGGCTGTATTTACTTTTTCCAATCTTATTTATCTCTGATCTTTATAAGCTTCATTGGTTTATCTTTAAATTTAAGCACTTATTTTTGTTGTCTACAATCTGTTATTAAATCTTGCAATGAGCTTTTAATTTCAGATATATTTTTAAATCTTATAATTATCTCTGATTTTTCTCATAGTTTCCATTTCTCTGCTGATTTTTACCATCTGTGCATTCATTATGACTATCTTTTCCTTTAAGTCTTTGAACATTATAATTACACCTGGGTCAGGATGAAGTCTGTTTGTATTAATTTTTTCCCCTGACTATGCCCCATGCATTACTGCTTACTTACATATCTAGTAACTTTTTATTGGATGGTGTGGGTGATATGTTGCATAGAGTCTGGATTGTATTATCTCCCCCTAAAGGGTGTTGAGTTTTGTTTCGGTAATCAGTTAAGCTAGTGGTGAGTCATTTGTGACCTATTAGTTTTGTGTATATTTTTTACTATGAGAATGTCTTTTTTCTTTTTAACTTCATCCTAGGGCATGGCCCTCACTCAAAGGTGTGATTTCCTACTCAGCTTTCTCTACTCTGACTGCACTGGAACCCCAATGTCTGTCTTACTCTGCAACCTCTGGTGTCACCATACAGGTCTCACTAAAGAAGGTGAGCTCTGTGAAGATTTTTAGAGTCTTGTCCTGCAGATGTTTAGCACAGCCCTTGGCAAAGACTTAGGTTTATGCAGACTTATGGGGTGAATGTCTGTGCTGCTGTCACTTCTCTAATAAATTGCCCTGCAAATTCCAGCTACCTTAGCAGCCTGGAGCTCTCTTCTCTTCATCTTGGCTCATTGAGACTGCTGTTTTGCTTGGGCTCCACCTCCATGTGCCACAGAAGGAATATGCCTCAGGCAGAAAATTGGGGTTATGGTGGAGCTTATTTTGAATGCTTTCCTTCTCTCAGGGATCACGGTTCTATGCTATCTATGTTTCAATGCCAAAGAAAAATTGCTTTATATATTTTGCCCAGTTTTATAGTTGTTTTTGGTGGGAAGGAAAATCTCTTACTCCATCAAAAATGGAAGTGGAAGTTCTATATTTAACTTTAATAGTCTGATTCCACATTATAAAGCATAGCTTTAGATCTCAACATGATTTATCCTGACACCTTTTTCTCTGGGCTACTCACCATGCATTGTGAGTACGTTCAGAGTAAATGACTAAAAAGTATCTTAAATGTGGTATTTTTCCCAGAAAAACAGTTGATAAGTAAATGTATAAAATATTATAAATATCAAAGTCAAGTATTAACTATTTTTTGCTCTGTTTTATTTGACTCCTGTAGATAATTAAGAACTGACTGTATCAGGCCTTTGTCAAATGACAGTCTCTTTCTCCTTTCCCTTTATGTTTGATAATAGAACATCAATCACAGGCCATTTTAAATTTCTACTCACATAAGAATCATTAAATGGATACTGTAATGCTAGTTGTATAGTCTTATGAGAAGACTGGAATTTTGTGTAGATCAGAATTAATGAGAGTCTTGGATTATAAATCCAATATCTATTATAATATAAATTTCACCATCTAGGCTCAGAAGTGGAATATATTGGCTTCCTAGAGCCCCTAATGGAGATTGTAACCCGCTACTCCGGTTAATTGTATCCTTGTGTATGTCTAAAAGAGATAGGATGCTAAAACTTCAACCTCAAATTTATTTTTGTACCTTGCCAAACACACTAGGACAAAAGGTGGAATTTCATACAAATTCAGTACATAAGTATATTGGATCAAACATATTTTCACATCACTTGAATTGCAGATTTGCTGGACTTGTACTTCAGTGCTCTCTTTCTACATGAGGCTTTTAACTCCACGGTCTCCTTGGTTCATCTCTCATGTGTGCTCTGCCTCACTGCTTGCCTTGTTCTCTGGCAGCAAGATAAACACTGAACAGAGCCTTTTATCTTAGCAGGGCCTCTCCAGATACAGCATTAGAATGACTTTTATCTCTTCGATATATTATTTATGGGATTTTAAGTTATTCTTTCACTTTGAGTATGAAACCAAAACTTTCCTGTGCAATGCAGCAGACGTGGCAGTAAGTACACATGATTACCTGTCTCCTGTGAGTTAGTCTGCAGTGCTTTCTATGGCTAATCATTTTCAGCTGAGTTATTTTCTGGCACTAACATCATGAACTTGGGTTTATAGGACTTTGTGACGGAGGAAAATTTTAAAGTCAGGCATATTGAAGGGTGACACACAACTTTTTTGTATAGAGGCTATTTATGGTAACAACCACCACAGATCCATTCTCAATTGCATACCATTGCTCTACTTGCCAAGATAACCACTTGACCACGCTAGAATGAATGCTGCCTTCTGCTTTTTGGCAAATGTTCCCCTGGCTGAAGTTTCTCAAAGGTTGTCCATCAACCACCTCCATCAGAGTCATCCTGAGTATTTGGGCACACCAAGACATTCACCACATCTTTAGGGTTGAAGCTTGGGACTTATATTTTAAACATGCATCCAAGGTTATTTCCATGCTTGCAAAAATTTTGGAGCCAGTTTCTTGAGGGGAGATATTTTAAGATCCAAATTTTAATTAGTAAATTAATTAGTAAAAATATTTACTAATTAAACCTATAATCTGATGAATTCATATACTAGATGATTTACTGTTAAATTTGTGGTCTAGAACTTTGCATATATACCTATTAATGTACTTATTGCAGCAAAGTTTTTTTCTGTAGCCTGTACCAAAGATTTCAGTTTCAATTAAGAGCCATACCATATCCCTACTTTCTTCATGGGATATAGCAGGGTCACCTTTATGGTTCAGGTCCTTCTTTCTAAGATTATCAGTTTTCTGGACTAATTTGTTATAGTAATTGTTGCAAGTGGTCATTCCCTCTGAACTAGGACTGATGGTGCCTCTTGGGATCTTTGTAACTTTCTGCAGTTATTCCTGTTCATGTTAAAATAATAAATGGGATCGTCTAATGGATGCTCTGATTCCTTGATATGACTAAGAAATTTCTCTGGACACCTACCAGGTTCCACACTGTTTTCTAGCTTATTTTCTAGACAGTGCCAGGCCAGAAGCCCAAAGTGGCCTCTCACCTTCTATTTGGCCTTCCTACTTCTGCTTTTGTTCTCAATAATAATTTCTCAACACAGCAGCCAAAGAGATCCTTGAAAACTTGATTCCCATCGTGCCAAATGGCTTCCTGTAGCAGATGCTCTAGTGCACTGCCCAGATAGCCGTCTCCAGCACTGAAGCACTGTTTGCCCAGATGCTGGGACTGCAGAGAGCCGAGAGCACTGAGGTGAGTCTTCTTAAGGAATGTCTCAGCTGAAGAGAGTTGCCGCATCCAAGGTCACTCTCATGGAAGCCCGCACCCGTCCACGTTTGACGCAAGGGTATAAAGCCTGCACTGAGATGGACGTTCTGGCCTCAGAGCTCCCAGTGGGATAGGCCACATCAGAGTTTAACTTCTTCTGCCAAATTCTGCTTCCTTCACACTTCCATCGGTATAGATCCTGGCATCCCTTCTCAGAAACTCTCTGCCCTTTCATTTCCACCTCAGAGTGTGTCCCAGGGAAATCAACCTCCATGCCTTCATCTCACACAGAAGAGATCCCAACTCCTTCCCCAGGAGGCCCTGTGCGGTCTGGGCCTTCCTCCTCCGCCCTGTCTCCTTTCCACATATTCCATTACAGCCACCTTGGTTTTCCTACTGTTCCTCAAATACTCCAAGCTGAGCCTCCCCCTGCTTTTTGTACTTCCTTCTGCTCAGAGCAATCCTCCCCCAGATCTCTGCCCGGCCTGTGTCCTTGTCTCTTTTCCAACGTCACTCCCAGAGGCCTTGGAGGGTTCTGATGATCCTTTCTTTTTTTTTTTTCCAGATCATATATTACCTTTAATGAAAATAAATTTACTGGGAAAATAGTGGGTTGGGTGGCAACTCAATTTGACAGATTATGATTCAATTTCAACCACAGGTTGGCTGTGGATATAAGAGCTCAGTAAAAGTAAATGAAAACATTTTCATAGAATCAACTGGCTCCATGGAATTTACAAAAATAGAACATTGTATGTTTTATCATTATTTGGATGATGTGCTACAATGCTTAATATCTGAAATGTATAGTGAATATACGTATGTATATATGCACTCCTCCCTCAGACAGTTGTTAAACATGTACCATCAGCTTGACCTTTAGGGTAAGGACTTCCTTGCTTTCTTTTATAATCTAACCCCTTTTAGATTTTCCTCTCACCTAGGTGTGACCCAGGCACTGGAAAGCCTGGAGAAGTATCTGGCACATAGTAGATGGTTATTTAAAAGATGTTGCTGGAGACCAATTTAAACTACTGAGGGATACTGATTTTAGAGAGCAACCAGCAATGGTAATGCAATTCTGAACCTTTAAGATAAAATAACAGGCCGGGCGCGGTGGCTCACGCCTATAATCCTACCACTCTAGGAGGCCGAGGTGGGTGGATTGCTTGAGGTCAGGAGTTCGAAATCAGCCTGAGCAAGAGCGAGACCTATCTCTACTATAAATAGAAAAAAATTAATCAGCCAACAAATATATATAGAAAAAATCAGCCGGGCATGGTGGCGCATGCCTGTAGTCCCAGCTACTCGGGAGGCTGAGCCAGGAGGATTGCTTGAGCCCAGGAGTTTGAGGTTGCTGTGAGCTAGGCTGATGCCACCACGCTCGCTCTAGCCTGGGCAACAAAGCGAGACTTTGTCTCAAAAAAAAAAAAAAAAAGATAAAATAACAGAAAAAAATCAGGGGAAGTATATTTGTTTTATAATTTGTGTAAACCTCCTCACATCTTTTTAGAATTAATAGGGTATAAAGTTAAATAAAAAGCCACTGTAATAAGAACTACAGATGACTACCACAGGAAATGCCCAAGAGTGTTTTTCATGTAGAATCTCATAAATAAAATTTGTAAGAGTAGGTGATATAATAAAAAACCTGAAACAACACTTTTTGAATATTTTAGTAACTCATTGCTTTTACCATTTCTTTGCTTGCTTATTAAATATGCATTGAGCATTTTAGATAACTAAGAACATAGAACAGTGATCCCCGCCCACAAGGAACTTAAAATCCAGTTGAGGAAGGAAGTGATGAGGCTTTGGAGCAGGGATGAGGCCCAGAACCCCACCAGGTACGCAAACATCCAGGTTGTACAAATCCAGTTTCAGGGCTCACGTGGACTTCTAGAGGCTCCTCTCCGCGTCCCCTTGGAGTCATGAAGGCTCTGCTCAAAGCCTGCCTCCACGTGACACTCGCACGCATGACCCTGCGCAGGTGACCCCACCTTCCTGAGACCCACGTCTGCGGCAGCACGCAGCGCCCCAGGACGCACGGGCCCAACGCCAGCGGCCGCGCTCTGGCAGCCGGAAGCGCCTCAGGTGGCACTGCGCGGGCACGGGCGCCCTGCCGCCACCTGCGCAGCCAGCGCTCGGGCGCCCTGGGCCCCTGCCCTGAGGGTTACCCCGCACGGAGGATTTGTCCTGCGGGAAGGGGAGCCTTCCCCCCAGTCCCTGCTAATCTTTAATGAAGTCCGCCCGCTCCCGCTCCGTCAGCTTCTGTTCCCTACCCGGCTTTGCTTTTCTTCAAAGCATTTATCAAGCTGATATTTTATTATGTATTTCTTTGTTTCTCGCCTTTCCCTTACTTGAATTTAAAGCCTGTGAGTTCAGTCATTTTCCCTGCTCAAGAGCAGTGCCTGGCATGTAGCGATGAATGTTTCCGAATGGACGGATGAATGCATGAATGACCTCCAGTTGACCCGACCCACTCACACAAAGTAATGGGGACAAAAATGTCTATTTTGCCCTCTGCTTTTTGATCTAACACATTTTCACATATCATTATATGTATGTTTCTTAGTTCTGATATTTATTGGCTGCCTGACCTGAGGTTACTTATTTAACCTCTGTGCCTCAATTTTCTTTTTGATGAAGTGTAATAACAGGGTTATTGTAAAGAAGAAAGTGCTTAGAGCAAGTGGCTGGGATGTGGCAACTTCTTTGTAAGTGATAATCTGTTTTTAAAGTTATTATCATTCTATTCAATTTAAAATTAAATTTTACTTTAATGCTTAAAGGTATTTTATCATGAATATATTTATTTACTTAACTGTTTTTTTGTGTGACTTTTAGCCTGTTTCTAAGATGCTTCACAGTCATCCTTGTACATTAATTTTTTTTGCACATCTGTAATTATTTCTGAGGATCAGTGCCTGCAAGTAGAATTGTAGCTATAATACCACACAACTTCTATTAGGGTGAGCTCTGCTGTGACTAACTAAAAAAATATAATGGGTCCAATACAGCAAAAGTTTCTTCCTAACTCAGATTTCAAAGTGGGTATTGCTAATTCCCTCTCTTCCAAGCCGTGCTAGGCTCTGCCGTCTTCAGGATGTGGTCTCCGGGATTGTGACACCGGTCAGCTTCAGGCGGGGGAAGGAGACACAGCACGGGGAAGGCACATCCCTTAGCTGGTCGGCACAGAAATGATGCTCCTCATATCTGCTCTCACTCTACAGTGAGTGAGTCACACGCCTTGCTTAGTCAGTGGCACTAGGAAATGACCCTGGCTAGCTTAGCCACTCTACCCTAGGTGAGGGGAAGCATGAATTATTGGTGGACTTGTAGCTGTCTCAGCCAGAGAACATTTTTAATACTGTTGATAGATCACATCAAATAATCCTCAATCAATAAAAAGAGATTATGTCTACGAGGTACTCTAAAGAGTGAAAATTCATATTTCTCAAAGCAGAAATGATGTAATTAAATAAATATGTGAACTAAAATGCTCAACCCCTACCGGCTGACTGAATGGACCCCTTCGTGGCCAGAGGAATATTCAAGGGCAAAGTTGCCTGCCAGGTGGAGGGAGGTCAGACAGGCCTTATCATACTCCCCCCTCCCTTCTTGGAGACTTCCTTTGTAACCCATTAACAGGCCTAAGGGTATGCAAGACAAACCTGCAGGCCCTCAATTTGCAACAAATGGTGGCTTATCTCTGGTAAACAGTTTATGTTAAAACATTCCTCGTCTTTAGACAAAGCTTCATGTCTTTAGCCAATTACAATCTAAAGAATCTTTTAAACCCACCTATAACCTGTAAGCAGCCCCCCCCTTCGAGATGGCCCTCCTTTTTGGGCCAAACCAATGTATGCCTCCCACACATTGATTGATGGCTTTACCCATAACCCTTTTCTCTAAAATGTATAAAAACCAAACTGTAACCCAGCCACAGCGAGTCCACTTGCCCAAGGCCTCTTGGCAGTGGCTCCGGGTCATGGTCCTCAAATTTGGCTCAGAATAAATCTCTTTAAAATTATTTTGCAGACTTGGCTTTTTTTCGTTGACACATATTTGTTGAAATTTGTAATATTTCTTTGAGGCATTGCCCTCTCATTTGGGGAATAAAGGTGACAAACAATTGCATTCCTCTTTCTCTTTAGGTTCTGAACAGAACTGAGAATTCTACCCAGAGGTCAGGTGGGGACCACAATGTTGTAAACCCAGTAGTTGGACAGAGACTGTGCCTGGGCCTGAAGCCAAAAGGGCCCTTTCCCTTGTCTCCTCTCCTCGCATCCTGGGTCTGGGGGCTGCTCCTGAGGAGCGCTGTGTCTGGAGAATGGCGTTTGTGAGCGCGCTCGCCCAAATGGCTGCCCTGCAGATGGCAGCCTGTATTGTACAAATCTACTCCTGGAATGCAGACGCCAAAAATCAGTGAGCTTCCAGGGTCCACCCCAGGAAAACTGGCCTGGACACCTGAGCTAGGCATATTCATTAGCTGGGAGCAGGAGTAACCAAAAAGAAGGTAGGACAGTACCTAGAATGAGAGCTACCAGAACAGGCCAGACACGAAGAAGGAATCTTGTGCCCAGTTTCACCAATCAGATAAGTCACACCCCTTCCATGTGGAAGAACTTGTGAGGCAGAGAAAGAGTTTGTTTTGGTAAGGGGGGGGGTTGGGGAGGAATGGCAGGGGCAATATGTGTAACCCTAACAATATTTGTACCCCCATAATATGAAAAAAAAATAAGGAGTTGTTAAAAAATTTGAACTGGGAGACCAGCACTTTAAGTTCCTACATAAGCAAACCCAAGCCCAATGTAAACAGTAAAACAAAAGACTGCAGAGACTGCTAATCACGAACTGCTAACTAATCTCTAACTGGGTGCTTTCCACCCTAACTAATCCAATACGTTTTCTTTGGCTGCCGTCCACATTTGGCCTGTAGGAGATCATTGCTGGTGCTGCCTCAGTGGCGCGCTCTGAACCTCCTCTGGTTCTGACTGATGCTCCATTGGTGAATCGTTCTTTGCTCAAATAAACTGTTGGATTTAATATGTCTAAAGTTTTTCTTTTAATGGAGTGGTTGTTTTCTCTCTAATACCTCATGAAGAGATGGAAGTCTTCACTGTATGGACTGAGAAGGAGGTTGCTTCCCTGTTCTGCTCACACTAATCTTACTGGTAGATTCCAGTTTTCAGGAAGGAGAAAGTGGAGGTAGAAAGGAAACTGGCTCAAGGCTCAAGCACTAAAGAAATAGCAGGTCTCACTTTCCTGCATTGAATTGCTGAGAACTTAGTCACATGGCCACACATAACTAGAGGAAGGCTGTGTAATATACTCTAGCCGGGTGCTCAAAGGTGAGAACAGATCTTGGCAGACACTCACCTGTCTCCATCACAGTAACCTGGATACCATTCTTCCTCCTATACCATTGATTTATCCTTTTGACTTTCCCTTCAGTAAATCCTGCCCACTGAAGAGTGGGGATGTAGGGAGACGAGAGAGGCTGCCTCTTTCTCCCTCTGAATCTTAGAGTAGTTTGAACACTGCTTCAAAGTTGAGGATGATATAAACCTAGGGTGTTATTGGTGTGTTGTGGCCCTGTTTCACCTACTAGAGTTGGAAGGTGAAGGTTGTATTTGGCAGGCCTGTTTGTCCTGTTGTTTTTCTACACCTTAACTCACAGGTGTGTGGTCTAGAAAAAGTTCAGTGCCTTAAGTCTGTCCCCTCACACTTAATCTGTGGTATATTTTTCAGCTATGAAAATTCCTGGAGGAACTGAGAAGTGTTCATTGACTTACTAATGCATTCTAATGTATGCACCAAAGATAATTCAGATGAAAGATTTGGTAATTAAGAATCTATCAAAAGATGCACTGGGCAATCCATTCCAACCAGGATTCTTTGTATAACTAGGGAATTCCTGGGAAACTTTTAAATAAAAGTATGGTCTTTGTTCTCAAGTAGCTTAGAATCTAAGTTAAAAAGAGTGATCTATGGAAAATGTGGAAAAACAGCCCATTTTATAAATTATGAAGTACATAATGTGCCCCTTACCTGAAGATATTAAATAAGGCTGCTTTGTTTTTACTTTCCTGTTGAAACTGGGAACAATAGCTATGTATAAGTATATGCCCTTGAGCATTTTAAGTACTCTCACAGATGTCTCCAAATATAAGATTTTATTTTGGGCAGAGGACAACTGAATGATTTATAAACCTCAGGCCCAAGTTTAGTAAGATAAGCTAAAAATGTTGACAATATTTTAAACTGTGAAATAAACTTTTATCATTTTCATTTGGAATGGTTCCCCCTAGGTTATTCCAAATATCTCCATCATGAGAATAAAACATTTTATCTACGAGTAAAATTACTTCCTAGATGTAACTTCTTTTAAAAACATAAATCTAATAGCACACTTTTCCAAGTGATTTAAAACTGTAAATCTTCTTAAACTTTAAAAAATGCCCAGAGGCATATTATCACTGACGGTCCCAACTAAAACCTTGTGCTTCACCAATAAGGACTGAATCTATCCTATTTCTGCCAGAGAACGGGTTGTGGCGAAATCATTTACAGACGCTCATGGTGAAACGCTGGGTTAGCCTGTCTCGTGCTGTGCTGGGCAGCTCCGTCTGTGTCTTTCAGACTCGGGAGCAAACCTACAGGCACAAACCAGGCTGGAGGAGGAGTCAGGCATTGCAAAGAAATCCAGTCCCATGAAACCTCTGCTTCCCTTTAACACCCAAAGTGACTGCTTTATTCTAACATTTAAGACTAGAAAATACTTTTATCTATGGTCATGCTCGATTCTGAGGCCATGTTAGAACATTAAGGAAAAGTATCCAATGGGAAGAAGTAAACTCTTACTATGTCAAAGGACAGCCCAATGATATAACTTAAGATAACTTGGCACATATGAGGCCTACAGCTTCTAAATAGTTAATGCTATAAGTGTTTCAAAAGATAACTTCTATGTATACAAGAAAACTATTTGATATTTTCTTGAGTAATTAAAGTACATTATACTTATATAGCACATCACAATATATTGACTTTTTTGTTCCATTGTCTAGGATTACTTACTAAATTTTAGAAAATGGAATAGTATTGGGCTATTAAAAATTTAAATAGTGCTTTCTGTGGTATCTGTGTACTCAATTTTGAACTGTTCGTAGGACACTGTTAAACCATGAGAAATATGGGGGTTTACATAAGTCAAAGGACATGGGGTTACAAAGGGTGACCATATAATTTATTCTCCAAAACGGATGCTTCTAAGAGTGAAAGGGGACATATTAATAATTATATTGAGACAACAGGCATATACTGAGACTGTCCTAGTCAATTTGGAACATGAGTCACCTGTTTATTCTTTGTGTCAAATTACTTTGTGTGCATGTGAAATGACTGAGTTGGGTTAGATCAGGGGTCTGTAAACTAGACCATAGGCTAAATCCAGCCTGATGTACTTTTTTTGCAAATAAATTTTTATTGGAACACAGCCACATCCATTTGTTTACCACATCTATTTGTTTACATAGTTTCTTTTCTTTTTTTTTTTAAAGCTGTTTTTTTTTTTTTTTTTTTTTTTTTTTTTTTTCTGAGACTCACTGTGTTACCCAGGCTAGAGTGCCATGGCATCAGCCTAGCTCACAGCAACCTCAATCTCCTGGGCTCAAGTGATCCTTTTGCCTCAGCCTCCTGAGTACCTGGGACTACAGGCATGCACCACCAAGCCTGGCTAACTTTTTCTATATATTTTTAGTTGGCCAATTAATTTCTTTGTATTTTTAGTAGAGATGGGTTCTCACTCTTGCACAGGCTGATTTCGAACTCCTGACCTTGAGTGATCTGCCCACCTTGGCCTCCCAGAGTGCTAGGATTATAGGCGTGAGCCACCACGCCTGGCCGACTCATCAATTTTTAATATTTAGTCCCATTTGCTTTATAGTTTCTGCTATCTATGTATGTGTTCACACATACACATTTTTTGGTTGAATCTTTTGAAAGAAAATCAAAGATGTGAAACTACCCCCATAAGTACTTGGATATATACCCACTAAGAATAAAGACATTCTCCGACAGGCGTGAGCCACCATGCCCGGCCTGTCTACACAGTTTCTGTGGCTGCTTTTGCCCTACACACCAGTGGAATGAGTCGTTACAACAGAAACTATACAGCCCACAAAGCCTAAATTATTTACTATCGGGCCCTTTATAGAAAAAAGAGATTTCTCTCTCTGGGTTAGGTAATATGTAAGAGCTCATGCAGCTGTAACATTTTGTGATTTTTTTATTATTCCTGTTACTTCAACTCTCATATCATTTGTTGAATAAAGAAATAGCTGTACTTGGCAAATTTTATTTAAAGATTGCTGGAAGAAGCCTTGGCACGAGGCAGCTGTCAGACGTGCAGGCCGGGGAGGTTATGTGGTGAGCATTTGCTGACCTGTTTCTGGGAGGCTGTGGTGGGCACGTGTGGGACGGAGGGCAGCCGTGGGTGTGAGGTGGGGCCAGGGCTCTCGGAGTCCTGGGAGAAGATGGCATCCAACTGCCTGGCTCAGCAGAATCTCAAAGGCTTTGATAAGTCGTAGGGCTGCCAGAGGAAATGTTGGGAAAATAATTGGATATGGGAGTTGAAATTTCAGGACAGAAGTAATGGGGGAGAAGAAACATCGGCAGAAAAGTGGGCTTCTCAGAAAAAGGATGTTTAGTAATTTGGGGGAAGGCTTAAGGAAGAAGGTTTGTGTTCTGGATTGCAAGCTGTCCAGAAGCAGGGATAACTCTGCCTGGGTATCTTAATAAATCTTATTCATTGGGCAGAAAGACTAGAGTGAGGTCAAAGCTGTAATTATTAATAGTAAAGAAGTGGCAGTCACTCACAGTCAGAGCAGGGGTGTTTGGTAGTTTTGTGGTTTGCACTAAACTTGTTTTTATCTGTGCCCAGACAAATTGTGAAGTGGGTTTTTTTTACTCACTTTGTCATGGTCACAGAGTGACCTTGTCTAATGCTGATGTTCTTTATGTTCGATGTGACGTAGTTTATGTCCAAGGGGAAGGAACACGAAGGTCTAGCAGTGAGTGATTGTTAGTAGACCGTCACTGAGCAATGACTCCATGGAACTCAGCAGGGAGGTTTGAGTTTTGTAACTGAATCCATTCTTGCTCAAAAAAAAGAAAAGAAAACAAAGAAAGAAAGAAAGAAAGAAAGAAAGAAAGAAAGAAAGAAAGAAAGAAAGAAAGAAAGAAAGAAAGAAAGAAAGAAAGAAAGAAAGAAAGAAAAGAAATTACATGCTTGGTTTTGTTTTGCTTTCTGCATCACTTTCCAACTTTGAGGCTTCATGTTTTGGGGGTGAGCATTTACCCCAGCACATGGTCTTGCAGGTGTCATAAACTGGGCAGAGCTGAGCTATACTTGACCTCATAGTAAAAGTCTGTACGTTGTAATGCAACAGGCTCATTAGCTTTATTTGGCCATAGAAGCAAATAGATTATCCATCCTGAACTGATCTATAAAATAAAACTGAGAATATTTACTTGAACATATCAAGATCCAAAGTCTTTGGTTGTGTGGTCTGTCTGAAACCTGATTCTCCACTTTCTCTGTGATTACATTTCTTATTTGTGTACTGCATTTCCTGTATAAGTGACACACAAAGGCAATTAGGCTGTGGGGTTAGTATCTATTAGCAGTGTTACATTTTACTGAATATTGAATAGTTTATTAAAAATTGTTTTTATTAAGTTAACTGTTTGATGATACCATCACATTAATAATAATTTTAGGCAATAGAAAGATTTTTATTTTCTTAATTTTTTTGTGTATTTGGTGAGATAATCCAAAAACTATATTAAAAAAGCAAAAATTTGTATAAATTTGCATGATATGAGTTCCATGGAAGGTTTAATTTTGTCTCCCACAGTTTAAGTGATTTTTTTTTTCCAGCTGTTTTCTGGTTGATTGAACTAAGAGTAGTTACCATAACAACCGTGGTTATTACCATTGGGTTAATGGTCTTTTCTTACGACACACTTATCAACATGTTCATGGTACAAAAGTGAAAAATTCACAATGTGAAAAGAGGGTTTCTTTCATGGCCCCTGCCATCCAGTACCTATCTCTAGATACAATCATGGTTATCAACTTACTTTATATCATTCAGAGATATTCAATTATTATGCAAGTATTTACAAATGTATTCTTTTTACTTTGTGCAAATGGTTTGCACTTGTTTTTCACTTAACAGTCTATCTTGGATTATTCTATTACAAGATACATAAAGCTTTCTCATTCTTTTCAGCCATTAACTGTGGTCTATAAATATAAATATGCAAAGGCTATTTCAATACTCCCCTGTTATTGGATATTAAGGTTATTTTCAACCTTTTTCTAGCACAAATAATTCTTCAATGAACACCCTTATACATATACTGTATATTTGAGGGACAAATTTCCAGAGGTACATTTTCTGGGTCAAAGGTCCTTGACATTTTAAAATTCAGTAGCAAGAGAACACTCATTGCTGATCATAAAAATAAATAAAGAAAGAAATAAAATAAAATAAAATAAAAATGAATGAAAATTGAATGAAATACATCCTTTACTATACTTTTTTCAGGAAGGGCTTTCTGGAAGTATGTTATCTGTTGCCTTAATATTTAAAGAAATGTTTGGCTGGGTTTTAAATTATTGGTTTAACATTTTTTTCCCCTTAAGTTTTGTTTGCATAGTTTTAAAATTTAAGCGTTGTGTATTGTTGTGGAAATATGAGGCTAACCTAAATTTTTGGATTTGTAGGCGAAACTTGATCTATATGCTTAGCTGATCAAAACATTTTGGGATATGTCTTATTCTTTATTCCCAATATTTTATTCTTGACAATTGTCAAACCCACAGACAAGTTGTAAAATTAGTACAATTAATATCTCTGTATTTTTCTCCTAGACTCATCAATTTTTTTCTTTTTTTTTTTTAGACAGAGTCTTGCTTTGTTGCCCAGGCTAGAGTGAGTGCCGTGGTGTCAGCCTAGCTCACAGCAACCTCAATCTTCTGGGCTCAAGTGATCCTTCTGCCTCAGCCTCCTGAGTACCTGAGACTACAGGCATGTGCCACCATGCCTGACTAATTTTTGCTATATATTTTTAGTTGGCCAATTAATTTCTTTGTATTTTTAGTAGAGACAGGGTCTCGCTCTTGCTCAGGCTGGTTTCCAACTCCTGACCTCGAGTATTCCGCCCTCTTTGGCCTCCCAGAGTGCTAGGATTACAGGCGTGAGCCACCTTGCCCGGCCGACTCATCAATTTTTAATATTTAGTCCCATTTGCTTTATAGTTTCTGCTATCTATGTATGTGTTCACATACATTTTTTGGTTGAATCTTTTGAAAGAAAATCAAAGATGTGAAACTACCCCCCTAAGTACTTGGATATATACCCACTAAGAATAAAGACATTCTCCGACATAACCACAAGACCAATATTACCTTCAAGAAATTTAACATTAACTTAAACATATTTTCTAAAACACAGACTATTTGTAAAAATCCGTCAGGAAAGACATTGCACACGCCCACTCTGTAGTCTATCCTGGCGGGTAGCAACTTCCTGTAAGACAGTGATGCTTCATATTTTTAGATCCATGTCTCTTTGAAAAATCTGATGCTGCCTTCTCTTCTGAAAAATGTCTATGCAGGAAATGACGCACACACAACTTCATGTAAACGCGAAGAGTCCACAAACACCCCCAGTCCCTGTGTGTAAACACTCTCAGGGAAGGTGAGGTCCATGAACTCCAGCTTAAGTTTTCTTAATGCCCCATCTAAATTCTTCCCCTTTATGTGTTTACCTTTTCAGGACCATAGCACTTAAAAAATGATGGAGAGAAATTAGTCTCAAGTCCACCACATTTTGTTCTCTTGCAAGGAATGTGGAGGTGCTGCTGCAGCTGCTGTTTTCTTCTTCCCCTCTCCCCTCCTTCCCTTTCTCCCCTTCCCCTGTCCTTTCCCTCTTCCTGCTTCTCCTTCTCACTTCTCCTTTTCTCTTTTTTATAATTGAGATATGATTATACACAGTAAAATGCGCAGAACTTAATTGCTTAATTTGATGATTTGACAAATATATACACCAATGAAACCCATACCTCAGACCGGGCGCGGTGGCTCACGCCTGTAATCCTAGCACTCTGGGAGACTGAGGCGGGCAGATCATTCAAGGTCAGGAGTTCAAAACCAGCCTGAGAAAGAGTGAGACCCCGTCTCTACTAAAAATATAAAGAAATTAATCGGTCAACTAAAATATATAGAAAAAATTAGCTGAGCATGGTGGCGCATGCCTGTAGTCCCAGCTACTTGAGAGGCTGAGGCAGGAGGATCGCTTAAGTCCAGGAGTTTGAAGTTGCTGTGAGCTAGGCTGACACCATGGCACTCTAGCCAGGGCAACAGAATGAGACTGTCTAAAAAAACAAAAACAAAAACCCATACCTCAGTAAAGATATATAGCATGTCCATCATCCTAGAAAACAGAATCAATTCCTCACCTCTCCGGAGGCAACCATTATACTGATTTTCACCCTTAGAGATTACTTTTTTGTTTTCTCAAAATTCATATCAATGAAATAATAGTATATGCACTCTAATGTCTGACTTCTTTCGCTATTTGTATTTTTATTTTTGTAACATAAATGTCATTCATATTGTTGTAAATATCAGAAAGTTATTTCTTTTTATTGGTGGATAGTATTCCATTTTATGAATAAAGCACAATATTTTTACCCATTCTCCTGCTGATACATTTGAGTTGTTTCTAGTATTTTGCTAATATTAATTAAGCTGCATTGAACTTCTTGTGTAAATCTTTTTTTGTGAACATATATTTTCCTCTTGGGTGAATAAATACTTAAGAGTGGACTTGCTGGATCATAAGCGAGATGTATATACAATTTCATAAGAAACTGCTTAAAATGTTTTCCAAATGCTATTTGTACTCTCACCAACAATGTATTATATTTTCTATTTCTCTGCTTCCTCACTAGCATTTGGTTAATTCTTCTAATTTCAGACAACTTGGTAGATATGTAGGGTTATTTACCTTTAGTTTAAATTTACACTTCTTTTATGACTAACAAAGTTAGATAAATTTTTGTTTTTATGCATTTATATTCTTTTCTGAATTGTCTATTTCAGTCTTTTGTTCATTTTTATAGATTTGTTTATATTTTGTTATTAATTTCTAGAAGCTCTTTATTCTGAAAATAAATATTTCGACTATACAGACACACGTATATATAAATACACACACATATATGTGTATGTACATACACGTATCAATACAGTGGATTCTTCTTATTTGCGGTTTCCAACCCCAAAATTAATACTCAGGAAACTTTTTTTTTTTCTTTCTTTTTTTTTTTTTTCTTTTTAAGAAACTTCTGGAATTGATATCAGGAAACTTTTGAGGTCTCTTGCAAACATGATTGGAGTTGAAAATTTTGAGTCATCTGATTTGCATGTTCCCAACTAAAGTAAGACAAACTGATGCTCTGCTTTTTGATTTAGTTATCTTACTTCAAACAAGTGTCTTTTTGGGAGCCTGTTTAGCATTCGATTTTGCGCCTTTTTTGTTGATGACTTTTCTGTTTAGTATGGCCCCAAGCTTAGTGCTGAAGTGCCGTCTGGCATTCCTAAGCACACGAGGCCGGGATGTGCCTTATGGAAGCAATATATGTGTTAGATAAGTCTCATTCAGGCAGGAGATACAGCACTGTTGGCTGTGAGCTCAGTGTTATTTGATCAGTAGTATATATTAGTAAGGTGTTTTTAAAGAGAAACACATACAAAACAATGTTATGTATTGATCAGTTGGTGAAAATATTGTGACCCAAGGCTTGGGAACCTAACCTTCTACGTCCCTTGAATAATGTTGTCTAGTTCAATGTCGTTTTGTTATAATGTTGATGAGAAAAAGCGTCGATCCCCAGCCCGGGCCCCTGTCTGTGTGGCATTTACTCATTCTCCCCATGTCTATGTGGGTTTTCTTCATGTTCTCTGGTTTCCTTCCACATCCAACAATGTGCACGGGAAATGAGCTGGCACGTCTGCGTGGTTCCGGGTGAGTGAGTGTGTGTGTGTGTGTGTGTGTGTGTGTGTGAGTGCGAGCGACCTGCCATGGATGGCATCCTGTCCAGGGGTGGGTCCTGCCTGGTGCGCTGAGCTACTGGGACAGACTCAGGCACCTGACCCGGAGCTGGAATAAGTGGGTTAGAAAATGACTGAATGAATAAAAGTTATCACAAAATAAAAATTTGTAAAATCTGCAATAATCACACAGGCATACCACAGTAACGATGCGGTTCCAATGAGCCCACTCTATTTGTGATTGTGTTTTAACTGTACGGGGAGGACTTGCTCCCAACACATTTTGCTTTGCAAGCGTTTGTTCCTGGATTTAACCCACCATTGCTAGGACCACTGCCCTCACCCACTGATTCACCAAAAATTGGGTAAACAATTATCTTACTTGGTTTTATCAATCTTTCTTAAATGTTTGCATGGCACACATTTATTTCAGTGCTTACTATGAGAAGGGTTTGGGGTCTTTATTTAGAAGTTTGGTGATATTTTTGTGACCAGAAATATGCCATAGAAACTTAACTCTTGTTTATATTAATTAGCCTATGGGAAAGTTAGTTTTATTACATGTCATTTTGCTTAAACTCACAGTTTCCAAGAACCTATCGACAACATTAAGTAAGGATTTACTCTGTTCTCCCTTGGAACAATATAGTTTAGTATTCATTCATTCAGTGTTTGCACTGGTTTTATAGAACGTAACTGCTCTGAATAAGAAGAATTGATATATCTTTTCTATCTACCGTGTTTCCCCGAAAATAAGACAGGGTCTTATATTTATTTTTCCTCAAGAAGACACCCTAGGGCTTATTTTCAAAGGATGTGTTATTTTTTTTTAAGTATGGTACAACAATCTACATTTATTAAGATATATTTAAGTCATATTCTTCTGGAACATCATCATAACTCTCCAAACCCTGAATTCCATCCTGAATTTCTTGTGACTCTATTTTCTTTAGAACCATTGGCCCCAGTCTCTCATGTTAAGCAATAGAGCTCTCACGGGGCAGATGAGAAGGGCTGCTTTGCTGCTCTGTGATGAAATGGGATGAAATGCAGGGGTTGTGCAGATACACTGCGTAGCCACCGCCATCACTAGGTCTGATTTTCAGGGTAGGGCCTATATTGCGCAAATGCTTAGAAATCCTGCTAGGGCTTATTTTATGGGTAGGTCTTATTTTTGGGGAAACACAGTATCTATTTTTTCATCTACCTACATTTTCTCCCAGTCTGTGGCCTGCCTTTTTATTTGGTTACTGGTATCTTTTGAGGACAATAATCTTAATTATAAGAAGTACCATTGATTATTTTTAAATCAATATCACTTGTTACATTATCAAATATTTGCCTACTTTAAGGTTTCAAAGATATTCTCCTATTCTTTCACCTAAGAATTTTATAACTTTAATTTAGTATTTGTGTGTACAGCCAATCTTGAGTTGATTTTTGTGTATGGCATGAGGAATGGGTCATGACTTACAGCAGTATGACCCTCCTAGCTCTTGAATGCCGTTTGTTGAAAATACATATATTTCCCCATTGAATTTCACTGGTGCCATTGTTGAAAAGCAATTGACTCTACCTGTGTGGGATTTAGTTCTGTTTGGATTTAGTTCTGTTCTGTTCTTCTATTTATTATACTATCCCCGTAGAGTAGTATGTCAAGTAACTTCAGTTTCTGTCGGCTCTCCAACTCTGCTCTTCGTCTTCAAGACTGTTTTGGCTACTCGACGTCTTTCCAATTTCCATGTAAATTTCAGTATCAGGTCATCAATTTCTACAAAAGTGTTTACTGGAGTTTTGATTGGAATTGCACTGAATCTGGAATTCAATCTGGGAAGAATTTACATCTTTACACTCTTGATTCTTCCAACCTGGAGACATAGCATATCTCTCCACTGTCCTCCATTTTTAAAGTTCTATTGAAATTTCTTCTTGCAATATTTTGTAGTATTTTGAGCAGTGCTCTTACTCATCTTTTGTTCCACTTATTCCAAATGGCTGTACTAATGAAGAAAAAAGTATAGCAAATAACCAGTGTCAGAATTGAAAAAGGGACATCATTACCAGTTTCTTAATTCATTAAACAGTTAAGAAATTTTTATGATCAAATTAATATAAATAAGTTCTTAGAAACATACGACTTATTAAAACTGACATGAAAGAAAGTGGAAATTATAAATACTTGCATTTCTATTATAACAATTGAGTGCATAATTAAAAACAGTTTTACAAGAAAAACTTCAGGGCTAGAGGCTTTACTGGTGAATTCCATCAATTTTTAAAGGAATAAATAATGGCAATATTAAAAAAATTATTTGAGAAAATAGATAAATGAGCCCTTCCCAACATATTCTATGAGGCCAGCATAACCCAAATACTAAAAATGGGCAACACATTATAATAAAAAATGTTAAAAGTCACTATCATTGATGAGTAGAGATGCAAAATGCTAAACAAAATAGAGTCTAAAAAACTATAAAAGACAAAAATACATCAAAATCAAGTTGTGTTTAGTCCTAAAAACTGAAGGTTAATTTCATACTTAAAAATAATTAAATTTGAGCCAGGCACAGTGGCATGTGCCTATAGTTCCAGCTATGTGGAAGATTTAGACAGGAGGCTCTCTTTAGCCCAAGAGTTCAAGTCCAGCCTGGTCAAAATAGTAAGACCCACTCTGTAGAAAAATAAAATAAAATTCACCAGATTAAAGAGGTAAAGGGCATAAATCATATGACTATTTCAATAGATGCGGAAAAAACATTTGTTAGAATTCAACATTTACTTATAATAAAATCTCTTAGTAAACTTGGTAAAGAGGGGCAGCTTCCTAAATTCAAATCTAAAAAAAACTTTTTTTAAAGTGCAAATAGCATGCTTCATGGTGACAAAAGCTTTCTTCCTGAGACCAGGAAGAAACACAAGTACCACTCACAAAGACCATGTCTTAAAAACATTATATTGGAATTTCTAACCCACGCAGTAAGACAAAAAAAACAATTAATGACTTGAACAGAAAGAAAATGACTTATTTATTCATCGATTATATAAAAAGGAATCTTAACAATTATAGAAAATTAAAGAAATTAAAAAGAATCTGCAGATAAATCATTAGAATTAATAGGTAATTTTAACAAGATTCTGGATATAAAGTCAATATAGAAATTTAATTTCTGCTTAATGGCAACAAACAAGAATATGAGACAGAGCCCCTGCAACCCCCGGTGCTTGTGTGTGCACTTCCAGGACCGGGCGGCACACCACCATCCCCTCCGGGAAACAGTGATGATGAAGGATGAATAAGGCCTCAAAGATACTTCAAGCTTGGGAGCAGGATAGCTGACTAGAGACGCCTGGCATTAGTCCCCTTACTCTGACAAGAAGGGACCAAGGCAACAGATGAACAGCTAAGATTTGACTGGAGTGTTGGAGGGAGAGTGCGGGTGTTCCGTGGGGGCATGGAGACACACCTGTGGTGATTAGAAGTCCAGGAGGGCAGGGTGGAGGCATCCACCCTCTGCAGCCCCATTCCCTCCACCCAGATCAGGTCTGCCTGGAGTCAGGAGGGACTTCCCAGTGTGGGTGAAAGGTAAGCAGAAGATCCCCACCAGTCCCATTGCCACCCTAAACACCTATAGTCCTTACAAGAGAATCCCATAGTCTCCCAGTCTGGAGAGCTACTGGGAGTTCACGCAGTTGCATCATCCCAGATTAGGTGCACAAAATGTGCACTCCTCACCCTCCACCCGCTCCCTGAGAGCCACGCTGCTGCAGCACTGCACCATATTGAGGCCAGAGCTACCTCTGGAGTGTGTCATTCTTTGGGGGCCAGTAGTCACAGCACCTCTCTAGCCCTGCGGCTCCATCTTTATTCCACCAAGCCCATACCAGTGGCTGAACACCACAACCCCAGCAGTGCAGAGCCTGAGCCTTGGATGGGCCTGACACTGGTCCTGTGCAGCAGAGAAACCAACTCCTACTGCACTCACTTCCATCCAGAGGAGCAGTCTGGCTGTCCTACGCAAGGCGAGCCTGCCTCTGAGCTGGCCAAACTGCTGCATGCCCTCTGCCCAGCAGGAGGTTGAGGCCCTCAACCTCTGAGCAGCTGACATGCTCCCAGGCTGGCAAAAAGCTATGTGCCTGTAGCCAGGGCCTGAGTAATAGCCCTGAGGTGTCTCAACCCCTGCAGACAAGCCTTTGACTTGTCCAACAGCACCTGCAATCAGAGCCTGAGAAACAACTGTGCGGGCTACCACTGGCAAGCAAACCTCTACGTCAGCTGAGAAGTTTTGTGCATCTATGTCCCAGGCTCCAAAAACAGCCCAGTGGGACACTTCCCACAGACACATCCCGAGACCAGCTGAGCATCTATGCATCCAAGTTCCAGTTCTGAGAAGCAGCCTTGCAGCCCACCCCTAGCTGTCATACTCCTAGGTTGACTGAGCAGCCCTGTGCTCATGTTCTGAACCTTAGAAATAGCCCCATGGGCCACCCCCAGCAGACATACATCCAAATAACTGAAAAACTGTCCTGGGCCTAAGAAATAGCTGTTAGGGTTGCCTCTAATAGACATACCCCCCAGGCTAGCTGAACAGCTGTGTGCCTGCATACCAAGCCTCAGAAACAGCCCCATGGGAGCCATTAGGGGGCATGTGCCCAGGCCAGCCAAGCAACTATGTGCTCATGCTCCAGGCCAGAGTAACAGCCCCATAGCTGCAACCCCAGTGAGCCAGACCCCAAGTTGGCTGACCCTCTGCATGCATGCATGTGCCCCCAAACTGAGAAACAGTCTGGTGAGTCCACCACTAGCAAACCTGCACCAATGTCACCACAAACTCAGCCTAGGATGCTGAGAAACTCACAAATGTCACTAGTGTGAATAACAGCTGAAGAAACTACAGAGACTACAACACTGTATTCACTTAGAACCAAGGCAATGTCCTCCACCAAACCAACATGCCAAGACCGATTAATACAAATAATTCTTTCTCTACAAAATCTACTCCATAAAATTGGAAGCAGAAACTTTTTTGCCAGATGCATAGAAATCAATGTAGGCATACATCAACCATGAAAAAGCAAGAAAACACGACATCTCTGAAGGAAAACAATAATTCTCCAATAACAGATCCCAATCATAAGGAAATATGTGAAATTCTAGAAATGAATTCAAAATAATAATTTTAAGGAAACTTAGGGACATACAAACAATATAAAGAGAAATTTAAATGAAATAAAATAATTTATGATTTGAAAGAGAAGTTTAACAAAGAGATACATATCATAAAAAAGAACAAAACGGATGTCCTATAGATGAGGATTCAATGAATTAAATAAAAAATACAAGCAAGAGCTTTGACAATAGATTAGACTAAGCAAAAGAAAGAATTTCTAAACTTGATGACATGTCTTTTGAAATGTTAATAGTATGGGCAAAGAAAAGGAAAGAAGAAAGAATAAAAAAGTGTACAGGATTTATGGGACACCATTAAGCAAACAAATATTTGTATTATGAGTGTTCCAGAAGGAGAAGAGAATGGAAAATATAAGAAACACATATTCAATAGCAAAAAACTCTCTGTCTTGGGAGAGATATGGGTATGCAGGTCCAGGAAGCTTAAGGAACTTCAAATAGATTCAACCCAAACAAGTCTTCTCTGAGGCACATTAGAGTCAAATTGTCAAAAGATGAAGACTTTTAAAAGCAGCAAGAGAAAAGCATCAATTCATATATAGGGGTATTTGTATTAGACTAACAGTGGATTTCTCAGCAAAATCTTTACAGGCCAGGAAAGATTGGGATGATATATTCAAAGTACTGAAAGAAATAAACTGTCAGATAGCAATATTTTACCCAGAAAAGCTATCCTTCAGAAATGAAAGAGAAGTAAAATCTTTCACCCATAAGCAAAAACTGAGAGAATTTATCACCACCAGACTGTCTTTACGAGAAACACTCAAGTGAGACTTACATATGGGTCCAGCAAGCTCCCTCTGTGTGACTCTGCTCCCTGGGAGTCTTACATATTGAAGTGAAAAGATGATGGCCATCATGAAAATATGTGAATCTATAAAATTCACTGGGAGAGTGAATACACAAAGGAGAAAGAGAAAGGAATCAAACATTATCACTATAGAAAACCACCCAACCACAAAAATAAACAATAAGACTGGAAGCAAGAAGCAAAAGGAAAAGAAAACAACCAGAAAACAATCAATAAAATGCCAGGAGTAAGTCCTCACATATCAATAATAATCTTGAATATAAATAGGTTAAACTCCCTATTTAAAAGGTATAGACAGGTTGAATGGGTAAAAAACAATGCTCATCTATGTACTGTCTACAAGAAACTCATCTTACTTGTAAAGACACACATAGACTGAAAGTGAAGGGATCCAAAAGATAGTCCATCTAAATGGAAACCAAAACCAAGCAGGAGTAGCTATACTTATATCAACAAAACAGACTTCATGTTAAAAACTATAAAAAGAGACAAAGGACATTATATAAGGATAAAAGGATCAATTCAGTAAGAGTATATAACACTTATAAATATATATACACTCAACACTGGAGCACCCAGATATATAAAGCAAATATTGTTAGATATAAAAGGAGAAGTAGACTCCAATACAATAATATCTAGAGCCTTCAACACTCTATTCTTAACATTGGACAGATCTTCTAGACAAAACATCAACAAATAAACATCAGATGTAAACTATATCATAGACAAAATGGACCTAACAAACATTTACAGAATACCTTACCCAACAGCTTCAGAATGCACAGTTAGGACACAAAACAAGTCACAAAAAGTTTTAAGAATCAAAATAATATCAAGTATTTTATCTGATCACAATGGATTAAAACTAGACATGAATAACAGGAGAAACATTCAAAACTATACAAATACATGGAAATTACATAATGTGCTCCTGAACAACCGATGGGTGGAGGAAGAAATTAAGAATGAAATTTTTAAAATTTAAGTCTTCAGGAGAAATAAATGAAAACAGAAATACAACATTCCAAAACCTATGGGATACAATAAAAGCAGTATTAAGAGGCAAGTTATGGCAATAAATGCCTACATCAAAAAAACTAGAGGGATTTTAATGAAAAGACCTAATGATACATCTCAAGAAACTAGAAAAGTAAGAACAAACCAATCCCAAAGTTAGTAGAAGAAAAGAATAATAAAGATCACAACAGAAAAAAATAAAATTAAGACTAAAAAACCCACAAAAGATCAAAAAACAAAAAGTTGATTTTTTGAAAATGTAAACAAAATCGAAAACCAACTAACAAAAAAAGATAGAAGACCCAAATAAATAAAATCAGCAACAAAAAAGAGATGTCACAACAGATATCACTGAAATACAAAGGATCATTACAGACTACTTAAACAACTATATGCCAATAAATTTGTTTTTTTCTGTAGCCCTACCCCCCAATGCCAATAAATTTGAAAACATAGAGGAAATAGATAAATTCTTGTACATATACAATCTACCAAGACTGAACCAAGAAGAAATCAAAAACTTGAATAGAACAATAACAAGTAATGAGATTGAATCAGTAAAAAAAGTCTTCCAAAAAACAAAAGTTCAGGACTGGATGGCTTCACTGCTAAATTCTACTGAAACTTGAAAGAAGAATTATACCAATTCTTCTCAAATCATTTCAAAATATTGAGGCAGAGGGAATTTTTCCTAACTCATTTGACAAAACCAGCATAATTCTGATACTAAAACAGATGAGGACACAACAAAAATAGAAAACTATTGGCCAATATCCTTGATGAACATACATGCAAAAATTCTCAACAAAATACTAGCAAACTGAATTGGACACTACATCAAAAAGGTAATACAGGCCGGGCGCGGTGGCTCACGCCTGTAATCCTAGCACTCTGGGAGGCCGAGGCGGGCGGATTGCTCAAGGTCAGGAGTTCAAAACCAGCCTGAGCGAGACCCCGTCTCTACCATAAAAATAGAAAGAAATTAATTGGCCAACTAATATATATAATATAAAAAAAAATCAGCCGGGCATGGTGGCTTGTGCCTGTAGTCCCAGCTACTCGGGAGGCTGAGGCAGGAGGATCGCTTGAGCCCAGGAGTTTGAGGTTGCTGTGAGCTAGGCTGATGCCACGGCACTCACTCTAGCCTAGGCAAGAAAGCGAGACTCTGTCTCAAAAAAAAAAAAAAAAAAAAAAAAAAAAGGTAATACACCATGATCAAGTAAGATTTATTTCAGGGATGCAAGAATGGTTCAACATATATAAATTAATAAACATCATAAATCACATTCATAGACAAAAACCATATGATCATCTCAATAGATGCAGACAAGGCTTTTGATAAAATTCAGCATCCCTTCATGATAAAAACCCAATGAATTAGGTATAGAAGAAAAGTACCTCAACATGATAAAGGGCATGTATGACAAACCCACAGCTAACATCTTATTGAATAGGGAAAACTGAAAGCTTTTCCTCTAAGAACTGAAACAAAACAAGAATGTCTGCTTTCACCACTCTTATTCAACATAATACTAGAAGTCCTAGCCAGAATAATTAGGCAAAAGAAAGAAATAAAGGGTATCCAAATTGGAAAGGAGGAAGTCAGATTGTCCCTGCTTGCAGATGATACGATCTTATATATAGAAAAACCTATAGACTCTACCAAAAAACTCTTAGAACTGATAAACGAATCCAGTAAACTTGTAGGATACAAAGTTAATATGCAAAAATCAGCAGCATTTCTATACATGAACAAAAATTATCTGAAAAAAAAGCCAAGAAGGCAATCTCATTTATAATAGCTACAAACAAAAAACAAAAAACAAAACCCAAAACAAAAAAAACTAGGAATAAATTTAACCAAGGAGGTGAAGGACCTCTACAAGAAAAAGTATTAAATGCTGATGATAGAAATTTAAGAGAATGCAAACATATCATGCTTATGGATTAGAAGACTTAATATTGTTAAAATGACAATACTAATCAAAACAATATATAGATTCAAAGCGATTTCTATCAAAATACCAATGACATTCTTCACAGAAAAATAAAAAGATTTCTAAAATTTGTATGGAACCACAAAAGACCCCAAATAGTGAAAGCAATCTTGAGCAAAAAGTACAAAGCTGGTGACATCACACTACCAGGCCTCAAAATATGCTACGAGGCGATGGTAACTAAAGCATTATGGTACTGGAATAAAAGCAGACACACAGACCACTGGAAGAGCATAGAGAACCCATACATTTATCCACATATTTACAGCCAACTGATTTTTGACAAAGGTGCAACGAACATTCACTGGGGGACAAAACAGCCTCTTCAATAAATGATGTTGGGAAAACTGGATATTCCTATGCAGAAGAATGAAACTAGACCCTAACCTCTCAGCCTATGCAAAATCAACTCAAAATGAATCAAAGACCTAAATGTAAGACCTGAAGTAATAAAACTACTAGAAGAAAACATAAGGGAAACACTTCAGGATATTGGTGTGGGAAAAGATTTTATGAATAAGACCACAAAAGCATAAGCAACAAAAGTAAAAGTGAACAAATGGGATTATGTCAAACTAAAACTACTCTTCACAGTAAAGGAAACAATCAACAGAGTGAAAATACAACCTACAGAATAAGAGAAAATATCTGCAAACTACTCATCTGATAGGGGATTGATGTCCAGAATATACGAGGAACCGAAACATCTCAACAGCAAAACAACAACAACAGCAACAATTCCTCAGGGACAGTATAAAAATAAATAAATAAATACAGAACAACAAAACGAAGCCCTAATCTGCTTAAAAAAAGGATAAATGATCTGAAGAGACATTTCTCAAAAGAAGACATACAAATGGCCCAACAAAATATGTGAGACATTGCTCGATATCACTAGTCATCAGAGATATGCAAATCAAAGCCACGATGAGGTATTATCTCCCCGAAGTTAGTATGACTATTATCAAAAAATTTTAAAATTTCTGGCGAGGATATGGGGAAAAGAAAACTCTTGCAAACTGTTGGTGGGAATGCAAACTAGTATGGCCACTGTGGAGAACATATGTAGGTCCCTCAGAAAACTACAAATTGAACTACCATATGATCCAGCAATCCCACTACTGGGAATTTACCTACACGAAAGGAAATCATTATAGCGGAGAGACATCAGTGCCTTCTTGTCTACTGCGATACTCTTCACAGTAGCCAAGATGTGGACCTGGGGGTCCAACAACTGATGAATGGATAAAGACAGTGTGGTCTATATACGCCACAGAATACTACTCAGCTATAAAAAAAGACTGAAATCTTGCCATTTGCAGCAACATGAATGGAACCGGAGGTCATTATGTTAAGTGAAATAAGCCAGAAACAGAATATTAAGCATGTGGAAGCTAAGGAAAGTTGATCTCATAGAAGTAAAAAGTGGAACAGGGGACATAGAGGACACTGGAGGCTGGGAAGTGTAGTGGGAAGGAGTGATAGGAAGAGGTTTACGAAAGGATATAAAATTACAGCTAGATGGGAGGAGTAAGTTCTAGTATTCTACACAACTGTAGGATGACTATAGCTAACAATAATTTGGTCCCAAACAGCTAGGAGAATATTGAATGTTCCCAACACAACAAAATGACAAATGTTTGAGATGATGGATATACTAATTACCCTGATTTATTCAGCATACATTATTTGTACCAAAACATCACTATGTACCCCCAAAATATGTATTAATACAATTATTATTTGTCAGTTAAAAAAATAAAAAGTTAAAATTTGCCGTAAGGAAAAAAAAGAAAATAAAACATAAAAAAAGATACCATTTGCAAAAGCATAAAACACTAATAATTTGGGAGAAAAAATTTAAAAATATGTGCAACACCTTTGCAGAAATATATTATTGCAAAAAGTGAAAAAATATCTAAGGTTTTAGGAATTCCACTTGTGTGGAAGACTCAATATTTAAAGATGTCAATTACTACCAAACTGATCTATACGGTCAAAGCAATTTCAATCAAAACAATTGTGTGTGCATTTTGTGTGTGTGTAACTTTGTGTATATGGGTGTGTGTGTAACTTAATAAGCTGGTTCTACATTTTATATGGAAGTGTAAAGGGCCAAGATAGTCCAACCATGATTGAAGAAGGACAAGGTAGAAGGACCTACTGTACTGGAAAACAAGAATGATTACAAAGCCATTATAATTAGAACTGCGTGGAGTTCTGTGTGGATCAGAGGTAGACTCCTCGACCAATGGCAGAAAACACAAAGCCCAGAGATCACTCATTCATGATATGGACATTGGAGTCACGACTAAGTGGAACTATAGTATACCTTGCAGCTCCACCTGTAAGAAGGAACCCCAGCACTTAGCAGGCCTTGGCAGGTTCTAGAAACAGCATACTCCACACCTGGGAAAACTGTTCCACCCATACACCAGAGAACACAGAGGATGCCAGCTCTGAGAGGCCTCAGCAGCAGATCCGGACCACAGGACAGAGCCTTGCCACTAGGCCATATGGCCTAGCTGACGGCCTATCACAGAAAGTTAGCAGACGTGGGAAAAGATGTTGTGTAGTATTCACGGCAACCCCCAAAAAGAGAATCTCCACCCAGAAGTCTGGGGCTCTAGAACAAGGCTGTGCCATATATTGCAGAGAATTATAGACCTTCTGATCAACAGGGCCACTGGGCCCTGGTTGAGATAGGGTACCTGACCACGGGTAGCAGTCAACTGTGTTCCCAGAAGCCGAATAAGCAGGAAGCCCAGACACCATGTCGCAAGCTAACGCTGCACCATCACGCCTCCCTTGGTGCTCACCTCCCACCAGTGAGGGGTCCCTGTGAGCAGCTGACAGCAAAGGAGACAGAAAAGGCCCCCGCTTGGTTGGTAGACAGATGGGCTCAGGTGCGGGCAGAAGCAGCAAGCAGGTGTTGCCACCTTGGCCTGCACTCAGGGACGGCCCTGAGAGGCAGCAGCGAGAGGCCCTCATCCTATGGGCAGAACATCCCGACAGGCACCTGGTCATCTGCTTTTTGTGGAAAGAGAAGCTGCCCGAGGTTGTAACACACTCAGAGACCGTGGCGAACGGCCTGGCCAGCTGGTCGCAGACTGGGAGGGAAAATATTGGAAGGTTGCAATTCATTTTGCTTTATTTATTCCAATAGAGAGTTTTAGTCTTTTATTTGTTTCCTCATAAAGTCAACACAACTCAAAACTCCCTCCCATCCAAAATCATTTAAGTCGAAAAAAAGAATTGAGTTGCGTTTGCGATAACAATCCCAGGATTGTTACTGTCAAATTTGTTTTTAGCCACATTACTATAATTGTGACAAATACCTCAATATTGGTAAACTAAGCTAATTTACATTTACTGCTTCATTGCGTCTGATATCCATGATTCTGTACAAATCTCCTGTGCTATTTTCAATAACAAGATTATGCATGTAATACGAGTAAACTTTCTCTTACCCCTCATGTCCTCCGGCTAGTCTCCAGAGGCCGAGGACAGCTCGTTGTTTATCTCTGTGACAAGGTAGATGTTTAATCAAATACTCCTCTGGGCAATCATAGACTGCATGTTCTCTGGTTAGCTTCATAAGAAATGTAACAGGAAATTTACTTATAAAAGACTCACGTTAAACTTTGGTTTATTACATGGTTTTGGGAAACTAGGATCTAAAATATAAAATGTAGGGAATTAAATAATTATTATATGCTCTTTAAAATAACATACAGTGTTTCATATTTTTACAATAAATTACTTCCTTGATCTGCAGATTAATAAATAACAGTTTCTGATATCTTGTGCTTGCCTCTAGAACATTTCTTGGTCTAGACCTGTACTGTCCACTATGGCATCCATGAGCTGCATGTGGCTATGGAGAACTTGAAAGGTGACTCTGAATCAAGTTGTGCTGTGAGTGTAAAACACAAACTGCATTTCGATCACAAAGTATAACAAAAATGTAAAATATTATATTAATAATTTTTATGTCAATTACATGCAAAATGATAATAATTTTTATGTGTTGGGTTAAATATCATATATTATGAAATTTAATTTCACCTGTTTCTTTTTACTTTTACAATGTAGCTACTAGAAAATTGAAAATTATATATATAGCTTGCACTGGAGGCTTGAATTATATTTCCATTGGGCAGCACTGGTCTAAATATGATTAGAAAAATTGTCAGGATATCTGAACACATGGGTTCCAGGAATAGTCTTTTAATTATGAGTAGTAGTAGGAATTGGCATTAGAGTCCTCAGTTCTGGGAACTCTAAAAGTGTGTCAAGTATTTGTCTGGAGCTGCATAAGATCTGTGTTAGTTAATAAGCTCCTATAACTGCCATTACTTTTATGGTTAATAAAATAAAGGTATAATGAATAAAATATTTGCACACATGGAATGCAAATTGTGACAGCTATCTTCCCAAATCTCCTACTGTTATTAAGTCTAAACTCAAATTCGTACAATGATCATGGTTGTGTCTTTACTCTTTCATTCACATGCTAGACCGTCGCTGTGTTAAGGGAGATTTATGGGAAGGGCTGAAGGAAAGTCAGTGAGTAGAACAGCAACAACCAGAAAGCAAAGCACACAGCTCCAGCGATAACATAGAAACACAAATACTATCAGGCACCCATTCCAGAGAGCTGGGATTTTCCTCTACTTTCCCCTCCCCACTCTCCACAGTCAATTATTCCTTCCATTCGGTATCCTTAAATAACTCTCAAACCTGTTTCTTCATCCTCACACCCATTGCTACGGCCTAAGCAAAACCCCTTATCATCTTTCCCAGGACTGTTGCAGTGTCCATGGCTTGGGTCCCAAATTCTAATTCCCTTTGAATCCTATTATTTATTCTTCAAATGCGAACCAACTGAGCCTTTTCTTTCCTAAAATGCAAATCTGTTCAGCTCCTTTATTAAAAGTTTTGTAAAAATATGGACTGCCTGTGATAAAGTATGCACTGCTTAGAAAACATTCAAGACTTTCCCTTCTGCCCACCTTACCCACAGTCCCCACTGTGCCAGCGTGTTGGGCTACTCCATGCTCCACTAGTGCGCCAGACCTGCCTGGGCCTTTGAACCTGCACACAGTGCATTCGCCTGGGATGCCCTGCCTCCCCTAACTGCCTTCCGCCTGATCAACTCGTATCATCCTTAAGGGGTTATGAACTGAAGTTTGTCCCTCCAGATTCACATATTAAAGTCCTGACTCCCAATGTGACTATATTTGGAGATAGAACCTTTAGGAGGTAATTAAGGTTAAACGAAGTTATAAGGATGAGGCCCTAATCTGATAGAATTAGTGTCCTTATAAGAAAAGACACCAGAGAGCTTGCTCCTTTCTGTCTCTCTCTCTCAGTTGTGTGAGGGCACAGCTAGAAGGTGGCTACCTGCAAGCTGGGAAGAGAGCCCTCAACGGAACCCGACCACACTGGCCCCCTGATCTCAGACTTCCAGCCTTCGGAACTGTGAGAAAACAAATGTCTATTATTTCACCACCCAGTCTGTGGTACTTTGTTATGGCAACCTGAGCTGACTCATACAGAAAGCTCTGCCCAGCCCTCAATCCCAGGGAGTGCACTCCAATGTCCGAGACGGGTGCCTTTCTTCTGCTCACTCACAATACCTGATACTTTAATCAGAGCTCACATCATGTGTGGTTATTGCCATTTTAATCTTCTATGTTGCTCTCTGAACTCCTTGAAGGCATGGAAAGCCTTTTTATTCATCTTTGTATTACAACTCCCGGCACTTAGTTGGTTTGAAAGAGGTGCAGGCAGAGGCGACCCTTGTTGGTTGAGCATATAGAAGTGCTTTATAAAAATACTCCAAGGCAAATAAGAGTGTTTGGGGGAATAAATTGTTCGTAGAGTTCTGGTAAGTAACTTCTGACTTGAAGCCATCCAGCCAGCGAAAGCGGCAGGGATCACGGCCAGGCCAGCAGGTGTGGCTGGAGCCATCTCCGCCAGCCCTGTTTCACGGGAAATGTACCGGCCACCACACTTGGTTATTGCTCTCAGTGGAGGCTGGGGTGTCCCATCGAGGCATCCTTGTGAAAGGAATCTGCTCTCTCCTCCTGTGACAGCAGATGCAAAAGATTAATGGCAAGGGATAAGAAGGAATCTGTAGTCATCAGAACGCTGTAACCCGATGTCTCAGAGAAACACCAGGGATTGTGTATTTGAGATGCCTCCATTTCTGCAAGCTGTTCCGTCCTCACACTTTCCCACCGCAAAACTAACAGGGGCCACTTTTCTTACTTTTGGCTAGGGCTATGTCCTCTGTTTCTCCCCTCAGATGAACTTTGTAAACGGAGTCAATTCTTTGCTATTTAATGAGAGCCCAGGTAACAGAGATATGATGTCATGCATGTTCTTTTCTTGTCTTTATCAGTTATCTTTCTCTTTCCATTTGTGACCTACCTAACTTTTCATTTTCCAGGTATGTAATGTTAAGTTGATTGTGCAAGTTAGATTTGGCAGATTTTGATGGTATGCTGGAGAGTGTGCAGAAGTGGGGGGTGAGCCACCTGAAAGACTGCCAAGTGGCTGCTGAAAAGATAAAAAAGCATAGTTTATCCATCAGCCTACATGGAGCTGGGCATAGCAAGTTCTGGGTTAGAATTCTGACAACTACTGATTTCCTGTGTGCTCTGATAAGTTACTTGACTTCTCTGAACCTCACAATATATAAAACGGAAATCATGACACTTGCTCTGTAGTGTTGCAAAGCTCAGAGATAACATGCATAAGGCACTTGGTGAATGTGAGCACTCTATAGATGTGAACTATTATTAATGATACCCCTGTTGGCCATTATCCTGGGAAGGCATTTACCTCTGTTGGCAAGGGAGAATTAAAGATGACTAAGGCAGATTGCAATTGTGGGACAGGAAAGGACCTTATGAGATTGCTATATCTTGATTTAGTAATGTCTAAATCATTCCTGATAGATAGTTTTCATTTTCTTTTTTAATATCTCTGAGAATGGAGACTTCAACACTTTACGAGGAGATTTATCCTAGTGATTCATCGTCATCATGGTTAAAAGGTTCTTCCTTATATTCAGCAGAAACCTGTCTGGTTTTAATGCAAGCTCATTTCCTCACATTCCAGCCTCAGGGGAAAGGGAGAGAAGCCCGGAGTCCTCAGCTGAGAAGGCCTTCACAGACTGAGCGCCAGCACCCTCACTCCTTTTCGGTTTCTCCCTTGTGCTAACTGACCACAGGGCCTCTAATAGCTCCTCATGGACACTGGTCCCCAGTCGCGTTGTCATATCTGATCCTTTTATATGAGGCAGGTTTGTTTTCCCCACATTTGGTCAAAAGTCTGATCTGGCCCTGTACTCTTGGCAGAGTCAAACTATTACAGAATGAAAGGGAAAGATGCCTTCTCAAGCCCCCAAAGACCCACCAACGAACAGCATTTTGATGGCATGCTAACAAATCCCAGGGCTCATCATTAGAATAAAATTTCCTGTCACAAACAGAGGATTTAGAAATGATTCTAATATCTTTTGTGATGCACCATAGTAATGTAGCATGGTGGTTAAGAATGCATTCTGGAATCACAGACACTCAGGTTTGGAACCTCAGCTCCTCCACTTGCTAAATGTGTGCCCTTTACCAAGTCACTTAACTCCCCCCAGCCTCAGTTTTCTCCTCTATAAAAGGGACAACACAAGTGCTAACCTCGTAGGGTTCCTGAAGTGACCCTGGGTCCCAGTTATCTGTGTGCTGGCCCTCGGCCCCAAGCCCCACACAGTGCCTCTGCCATGGACGGCATCCTGCACGTGTCTCCTTCCCAGCGAGCCCTGGGGTGGACTTCCTTGGACGGAGCACTGGAGGGACGCTGCAGGAGGAGGGGCTCCCTGCTGCACAGTGGGTCCGTGGTGAGGAAACTCTGCCCCAGCCTCATGTCCAGAAGCTTGGCCTGGCTTGGTGGCCTTCCATGCCCTCTTGATGGGAAGATGAGCACCTTGAAGGCTCCTCCCACACTGTACCCTAATCCCCCCTGCCGGCTCTGCTCTCTGAACGCCCACGCTGCTCGTTGCTAACCACCTGTACTCCCAAGGGCTGCTTTCTGCTTGCCCAGTGACAGCACATCAGCCCTAGTCTGGAAAACCAGGAAACGTCCCTGCTATTCAGGGGCTGAACTGTACCTTCTGCAGCAAACTCTGAGCCCCAAAGCCCTTTCAAGTTTGTCCTTCCTTTGGTATTCTCCATAAGCTCTGGGGTAGCATGTAGAACATCTTTTTTTGCAGGCAGAGTCTTGCTCTGTCACCCCCAGGTAGACCGCAATGGTGTCATCGCAGCTCACAGCAACCTCAAACTCCTGGGCTCAAGTGATCCTCCTGCCTTAGCCTCCTGAGTAGCTGGGACTACATGTGGACCACAATGCCCGGCTAGTAGAGACAGGGGTCTTGTTCTTGCTCAGGCTGGTCTCAAACTCCTGAGTTCAAGCAATCTGTTTGCCTTGGCCTCCCAGAGTTCTAGGATACAGGCATGCCCGGCCCTTATAGTCGATTTTTTATCAGAATTTAATAATTATTTATATCAAACTTCTGATTAACTCTCCCTGTGGTTGCTCTCTCCTGACCAGTCAGTATCCAGACTGAAAGGACACGAAAGCACCCCTCTTGGATCTCTGACTGCGGGAGGCGTCTTGATTGGAGGCCCCCCCAGCTGCTGTGCTGATGGAGCCCAGTGTCCATGCCAGTCCACACTGCCAAGGCTGCCCTCCACTGATGATGGAGCACGGCAGGGAAATTAGGGCGGGCTTGTTCTTGGTTGGTGTGGGTGCCTTTGATGGGCAACCCATACACTTCCTTAAGACTGCACTGTGGTCTAAGATTTCTCCCACCCAACTTTCCTTTTCTCCCAGTCCTTTCTGCAGCAGTTAGACCTACACTGTGACCTCTCCTTTCTCTCCTCCCCAGGTCCCCTCAAATCTGTTTCTCCATTAATCTCTTGCAGATCTAATCCCATCTTGGTGTCTGCTTCTTAGAGGACCCAAGCAAACACAGTTACTATATTGATAATAATTAATTAATTAATACAGGTAAAGCACATAGCTGGTGCTTGACAACTGTTGGATATAAGGATACTGAGGATGACAATGATGGCCAAGGTGTCATAATCCCTTCCTATCAAGGTATCAATGCTAAGTAACATCTTGGTTTTGTTTGCTAGTGAAGAAGTAATAACTATTGTGCAGGACAAGTCCCCCAGTGGCCTTGGCAACCCAGCTCATTTCCTTCTTTTCACTTGTCATTCTCAAGGATAACTGTAGAATGTGCTGGGAAGGCAAATCTGAGATAAGACAGAACAGCCAGGCTCTGCTCCCATCCTGCAGAACAGGACGTCTTGCAATGATTTTGTCCAGTGAGTCTAGTTGCTCCCTGCCATAAAACTCAGGACAGATGGTGATTTTGGGGTCCTTCAGCTATGGTGCAATGTGGGGCATGCACAGACCAGATTGCATCCAGCCTGGGCAGCTTTCCTGAACCCTGGGGAACTGGCCTGCCACGAATCCTTGGCTTCTCTAATCCTTGGCTGCCTATCTGTAAGTAAGTTGCTTCTCTTGTGTGAATTTTCTGTCCCACCAGACTCACGCAAGTGGACTGATGCTGGTGCATGGCATTGGCAAGGTGTTCAGTGTCTTCTCCTGGGATTGACACTGAAGCACTGTGAACCTGCTTCACATATTGATCTTCTGATCACTATCAATCAGGGACACAGGTGTGCTGTTTGATGGCACCCCTGATTGGTGGTATTTCTAAAACTTTTAATTCATCTTCCTTCTCTGCATTTGACAATAAACACAATGCCAGCAAAAAGTCCCAAGTAGCAATTTGGAATGCTGTGTTTTAGTACCCAAGATCATTAATATTTTATTCTGATAAGTTGAAGAAATATGTAATAATATGGGAAGACATTAGCTTTATATGTTACAGGATATTCTTTTCATCTCAGAAGATTTTTCTGATTTTTGTGTCTCTAATTTAAATCTAGAAGCAGCATAAACCGCTATCTATGTTCCAGTTCACCCTTAGATGCCCATGTTCTTGGTCTGGCAGCCCTACATGCCAAGGAATTCATGTATCTCTATTATTATGACTGGAAGGAAAAATACATTAGTTGTTTACAGTGTTTTTGAAATGGACTAAAAAATCACTTGTCTTAATAGTTGCATTTCAAAGTTAACACTAATGGAATTTTTCTTTATATCTGGAAACTGTACACTGATCTGAGCATCCTTTTCACATATAATGGGAAAGAGCTTGTGCTATGTTAGAGGAGGAAAAATAGTAGGTAAGAAATCTAAGACAGTTGGTTTCATCCCATTTAATGTGAGTTTGATCATGACGCTGGCTGGTTTATCATTCCCAAGACTCCTCCTCCTGGGGTCTGAAATACTCTTCAAGGACCCAGATCACTGAGGGATGTGCAGTAGCCCTCCCTGCCCAGCTCTGACGAGGTCTGCTGTATTTACCACCACACGATATTCAGCATCCGGTGGCCTGTGTGTGAAGGATGGCAGGTTGTGAATAACTGGTACCAATTTTCAGCTATGGAACTGATCACAAAAAATTTTACTGCAAGTGAATAGGAACACTTTTATAAGGTTTGATTCTCCAGGGAACCCAAATGGATACATATGGGACTTTCCAAATCAATTCAGAGGCAGAGCCATGAAATGTGGCTAACTAAACATTTTGGCTGATTCAATCACATTGTGATTGGCAATATGTATTCTGCAACCTGGATTCAAACAGAGACAATTTAACCTCAGAGAGGTGACCTGAAGGGGGTGTGCTGTTAAGATAATTTATTCTTTCAGTTATATTCTTGTTGCAGCAGAAGAGATAAACTTGGTAATTGGGAATATTTCTAGGCTTGTATGCTTAGCCACATACACCATTAACATAAATGCTGCCTTTCACTCAGGCCCTTCAGAAATAGTAGCTGTGATTAATATGCTCACCCATATGGTTTTTTATACCCTTTAAAAGCAAAAGATGATTTTAAAAAAATTAAACATGGGTTGAAACTCATTCTGTAATCACACTAACAAATGGCATTTTCAAGGATATAGCAGAAAAACATTGTGCTAAGCAGAAATGGCAGCTAAGAAATTGATTTCTTATGACAAAGAGAAGCTTTTTGCCTCCTCATTTTCAATGGAATAGAAAGAGAACCCTAAAATATGCAATATAATCAGGCGGTTTCTTGTCTTTGGCAGAAAGCCAAAACTATAGCTTTACATTGTCACGTGAGATTCTCCCTCCTCTGCGCTCCCTTCCCGCCCCTGCCTGGGCCCACCCATCGGAGCTCTTCTTCCTCTGGTAGCAGCATGTTGGGATTCGCCGGGACACCCCCTCCCTGTCTCCCTGTGGACAGCACAGATCTACAGATGTTTCCAAGTCACTGAAGAAGGAACTGGAGCCCCTTGGAAATTTAAACGGTCCTCTGTCAGCCCAGGGCACAGAGAGCTCGGTGCAGGAGGACGGACTCGGGGGTCACCAAGTGCCTCTTGGAAGCCCACGATGAACTCATGTTCAAACGTAGTTCACGGGGGCAAACCACATTTTAAATTTTGAATTAGCAGAGTCAACCGGTACTATATACTCAAATACATTCTTTTATGATTTCTTTTGTGTTTGGCTAAGCCTTATGTGCCAGTTTGCCCTGAGGGTGACATGGTTATACCACGCTCATTTCTAGTAGACAGTCTATTATAAAGGGTATGTGTTCTTGGAAAGGTGTGTGTTAAAGAAAAGCTGAAAATAATGTTTTGCAATTTATATGAATAATACACTATAAACAGGGAATGTGTTTATAAGAGATATTATTTTAGTCATATCCTGCTGTGATTTATTGCTCCATAGAGTGGGAGGACAGGGGCTAGAACCTCACATGAGACCATGAGGAGAGACAGATGTTGGAAAAACCTACCCAGTTACAGGTGTGCAAATTCCAATTGGTGTGCAAAGGACAGTGTCAGCCAAAGTTTGTCAGGAGGCCTTGACTGAGCCCCCCCCCGCCCCACTGCACTGGCCCCAGTCTGGATCAGCTCTTGGGACCCCACAGCCCTCATTTTATGACAGTCACTGTGTTTGTCGTTACCAGTCCGACATCCACTGTACCTGGCAGATTATACTCTTCGTGAAGGCAGGGCTCTGATTTGCTTGTTGCTGAATTCTCACAACTATTATGTGCCCACACACAGTAGGTGCTCAATCCATGCTGAGTAACTGACATTAATACTAGGTGGAGAGACTAGTGGGTAGCGACCAGTTGGGGAGGAAAGCAGGAGGCCAGAGTAGAGGCAGGCTGTGAGTCCCAGCACGGGGCTTATACAGCCAAAGCAGGCCAGGCCTACGCGGGGGACACCTGGAACTGGGAAGTGGGCAGGAGTCTGGCACTGGGCTGACGGCAGTGTGATGACCCAAGTCAAGGCCAAGTTTACCGGTGGGGTTAAGGAGGCCTGGCTGTGAGAGAGTACGGAACACAGAGGCCGAGATCCAAGCTCGGCTTGATGCTCTGCCTGTAATGAAAAAATGTACCTGTGTAGATGTCGCCACACCAGTTACCAACTGGCAGCAAGATGCTGACCTCGTGACCCTATTCCAGCCCCCCACTCCTGCCTCCATCCCTGAGTGACCGTGAGTGGGTCAGTTAGTCACTCCTAGTCTCAAGTTGCTCCTTGGGAAAATGGTTATATTAATAGTAGAGCCCTCTTGCCAACTAAACAGTAGCTTAATGTCTGTTATCACGATTATGTAAAAATTAAAAAGAAAACTTACAAGATAGGAAAATACTTTAGGATATTAAGCATGACTGACTCAGCGTTCTGCAGCCACACATGGGTCGGAGACCAATCCTTACAGGGTCCACCCTGCAGCTGTGGCCACTGGGTGCCTGGGTGCTCAGGACACTTTCCTTCTTTCCCAGGCATCATGTTAGCCCCGTGGGCTGATGGTCCCCAAAGAAGGAGACATGTGAGAGATTCAATGTCTTGGTACCTTGATAAAGGGAGTCTTCGTGCTTTTTAGAGGAAGAAAAGATCCGATATCTCTCACAACCAGAGCTGTGGGGTAAAATGCCCACCTGTCAGAAATGTGAACCCCATGTGGGCAGGACGTGCTCATGTTGAGAGGACTTTGTCTAGTCCGTGGCTGTAGCCTTGTCACCAGAGGAAAGCCCGGGACCTGGCGGATCTTTGGTAGGTAATGTTCAAACGAATGAAGGACGCCTCGTGTATGGAGAGCTCCCTAAGTGCCAGGCAGCGCTGAAACCGCTTTGCCTGCAGTAGCTGATGGGACCTCACCAAAGTCCTCCCTGGTAGGTGATGTCACCCCTCTGTATGGAGGAGAGACTGCTCCATCTGAGGGAGGAGCACGGAGACCCAACTAACACCCCCAAGATGCCATCAGTCTGCCCAAGCCCTGGGGTTGAGCTGAGTCGTCTGGATCCAGAGTGGGGGCTCTCAGCCACCCCACGTATGGGAAGGGAAGACTCCCCCCACCCCGGGGTCAGGATTTATTTGCTCATTCATGTGTCCACTCACTCATTCCACAAACACTGAGGCACCTCTGCTACATGCCAGGCTCTATGGCAAGCCCTGGTGACAGACTTTGAAGAACAGCGGCTGGGTCGCAGTTTCATGGAACAGCAACAAGCTCTGTGCGACCCAGCCCTGGACGGCACCTTGCACTCTGCTCGGCCGTCCCCGCCCTTTCCTCTTCAGGATCTTGCTCATTTGTGCTCCCATTTTGGTTCTATCTGTTGTCAACGCCAGTTATTTCACTGAAGGCTCCGCGTCCTTTAGCTGCTCACACACATCCCCTTTAATTCTCCCCTTGCTTTCCAATTTGTGCCCAGTTACCAGAGGAAAATCTCTTTCCAACACCCTTACCTAGACCTGACAGATGGAAGGAGATCAGTAATGAGATATTTCTGCCAAGGGACAGAAAATTCATGTAAAATTATGGGGACAAAACTTCAAAGTCCCTGAAATTGACTAAATAGGTCATATTTTCTTAATACTGTTTTATTACCTTTAATTAATTTCTTCCTATTCAAGAACCAGCCTTTAAGAGAAATATCAATTATTTCAAATACAAATTTAATTTTTTCTATGTTGTCCTATTTTTGTTTCATGTACAATATGCAGTATTTTGGTGACTCTATGACTGGTCAAGGGTTTTAGGGCTCCTCTGAGCCCCCAAGTGTCATTTATTACATTAGTTGAATGGAAAAAAGTGTTTTAAATTTGAAATACATGCCAGTAGCTAGCAGGATTTTTAACTCATTATAGAATAAATTGTGAAGTTTATTTGGAAAGTCATGGTTATAAATCTACAAAATGCTGGCACTTTCATGCTGTTTTAAAACAGATCTTTCTTTTATGTATTAATTCTTCCGTTTTCACATTCCATGGTTCCCCTCAGGCTCCCCATCCTAACAGCTGGGGCAGCAGTAGGCTCTGGGACACATAATATTCTAGAATAGGTTTCTTTTTTTTTATTTAAAAATGCAGTCTGCCAAAGAAGGTCCCTAATGCCTTCCAAAAAGAAACAGCTGGCTGTGGGATAGACTTTCTGAACTGATCCTAACCTGTACCCAACAAACCCAGAGTACACAATTTTCTAGCTTTTTTGTGTTTCCATTTTCCAAATAGATTCTTTTTAGAAGAACTATATAGACTTTTGTTTATTCAGAAACTGAAAGCGTAAGAGTAATGTTCCAAATCTCATAAGGCCCATCATAAAAAATATTTTTTATTTAACAAACAATTTAAGACAGGAGAGACACTGAAACAAGAAGAGCTTATCTTCTGGAATTGTCATCATTCCTTCCTTCCAGATGGATCCCAAAATATTTGCCAGGAATGATGCTTTATTTATGGCTTAGGATAGAAATACATAGAGAACCACAACAACTGTCTCCACTGAAACTATTTTCTGCAATTACTGAAGGAAATAACAGAAACGCTAGGAAAACACATATTCATCAAAATAGCAGATTTTTTTCTTTGTGAGCTGTAATTAGTTCCTGTGCCAATTTCCATTCTCTGAATTGCATGCTAGATGATAGGCAGTTTTGTGTGTGTGTGTGTGTGTGTGTGTGTGTTGGTGATAGAAAAATGAATATATTAGCTCATAAGCACATGCTGACCAGATTACAAATTACTTTCTCTGGAATGTGTCCGTAAATAAACAGTCTTTCTGAAAAAGAAGTCCATTTTTTCAGAAACATTTACTTGGAAACATTAGCTTCAACTTTCATATACCTTTATTTTATTTTTGGTATATGTTAGCTCCTATAATGTCATGAAGGAGAATAATTGGACCTTCTCTCAATACAATCCACTTGCATTGAGTGGTAACTGCAATCATTTGGGGTAAATTAAGAATTATTTCATTGCAGTGCCCCTTTTTCATTCTCATGCCAGTGAAGTAGAGTTCATAATTAATATGGAAATTTTGGTTCCATTTTAAAATAAAAGTATTGAGCACTTACTATATGGTAGACAAGATACTAGGAGATCAAAAAATGAATTGGATAAATTCCTGCCTCCAACACACAGTAACATTTCTGCTCCCTGGTTTAGAAGTTTCCTGTGACCAGTGAGAGCGCTCCAGACCTGGCTGAGGGGGATGTGGCGACTGGCCACCTTCTTTCTGCACACTGACGCTTTGTGGGAATGTGCTGCTAGATCCTCTGACTTTTTTTTAAAGAAATATAAAGAAAGCAGGATTTTTATGTATTGCTATTTATTTTTGAATATTGAGAATGAATTCAAAATTTTTAAAACCCCATGCAGGACGAACAATTCATATCTGGTTTTGAGACTGGGATACATCTATTTTTTTAATTTAATTTAAAAAAATAATTAATAAGTGTGCATGGTTCAAAGGCCAAAGGGACAAAAGTTTACATAGTGAAATAGAGGATCTCAGTCCCCAGCCCTGTCCAGAGGCAAGTCCCTGTCACCAGCTTCTTCCAGATGTTCCAGATGTTGCAGAGGCCTTCGTGCATACACAAGCATACGTGCATACGCCCTTTCTGTGCACACAAACGTGATGCTCTATTCAGTCTTTACATTTTTCGTTTAAAACCCTGCACGTTATGGCACTCGCTCTGAGTCAGGGTCTGCAGAACTGCTGTCTGCACAGCGGCGCATCACGCAGAGGCACCATGGAGCCTTCCCACCAGGCCCTGTCGATGGCTGCTTGCCACGTCACCTGTCCTTGTCATTGCAAACCATGCTTCAGAGGCTATTTTCCATATTATTTTATACATGAATGAGTGTATCTGCAGGCCAAATCCCTAAACTCCTTCCTGCAGCGATTCTCCACCTGGTGTGCGTTGAAATCACGCGCCATCTTAAAAATACTGACAACTGGGTCCCACCTCAAAGATTCAGATTATTGCCTGGGCACTGGGAATTTTAAGGCCCTCGGGAGATGCTAATGGTTGAGAATCCCTGCCTTCCAGAACCCAGACCCACCCAGGCCGGGCCTGCCCCAGAAGGAGGCTGTGGTATTAGACTTTTGTCCAGTGAGAAGTGAGAATCTGTGTGTCATGGTAATTATAAATTATATTTCTCTTATTATAAGCGAAGTTGAACATATAATTATATGTTTAAGGTCATTCATATTTGATTTTTTGTGAAATGTCTGTCCCTTCTTTTGCCCATTATACTGTTGGTCTTTCTTTGTCTAAATTAAAGAAATTAAACCTTTGCGAAAGGAGGTTTTGTTTGTTTGTTTTTATCAGCTTGTCATTGTCTTGACCTCCTTGTGGCATTTTTCTCTATAAGGAATAGTTTTATGTCATCCAATTTACAAAAAGTTTTGGTTTGAGCTTTGCACTGTATTGAGAGAAATTCTCCTCATTCTGAGATTTTTTTTTAAATTTATGACTTCTAGAATTTTAATGGTTTTATTTTTAACTTTTAAACTTTTATTCATCTTGAATTCTGGCATTTAATATTTTGGCATAAGTTTTGTGGCATAGATCCAACTATGTAATGTATATGTAATAAAACTATTTTTTCCAGATGTCCAAAACCATAAACTGAATAATTAATCCCCCATTAATTTGGAATGCCACTTTTATCATATACTAAATTACCATAAGGATTTGAATCTAATTCTAGACTTTGTATTCTATTCCTTTAATCAGTGTACTTATGCACCAGTTCCAAACTATTTTTGTATTGCATTATAGATTGTTGACAAAGATTTGTAATATGTTAAAACAAATGACCCCTTATTACTCTAACTTTTCAGAAACGTTCTGGTTGCCTTGCCTGATATTTAACTTTAGAACAAGCTTTTCTAGTTCCATAGTAATCCTGTTGGGTTTTTATGGGGGATTATGCTGAATTCATGTAATTAGAGCTGAGCACACAGTCCCTTCACGATGCACCTCTCGCTGACTTCTACCTCCCTTCTGCTTTCTCCCTCATCCTGAAAATTCCAGCCCTGATAGCATACTGGAAGTTCCACAAACAAATCATGTTTCCTCTACACCTTTCACTCAGCTGGAAGACCTCAAGGCAGGATCACCATGCTGTCCTGCCCCCACCGCACTTGCCAGGCTCCTCACTGCTCACTCTCATTCTCTGCCTCCCAGATCACACGCACGCAGTGCCTCTCAGAAGACTGGGCGGTTCCCCAAGGCCCACCTGACGCATTGCATTGCAGTTGGCTGTTTACTGGTGTCAGAGAGGAAGGTCAAAATGTACATGCTGAGACTCAGATGTGCAAAACAATTGTAAAGTTAAAGTTTTTCTCCAACTGACCTCATCTTACTTTAAATTTCCATATCAACTATGAATGGGCAGAACAAAAACCCCTTGAACTTGTTAACTCCTGTGTCACTTTTAATTTTAAAAACTCTTGAGAATATTTAGTCCATTCAAAGCTTCAACTTTCTTTGGCGCTGTCTCTGGTCTCTCAAGAGTCTTCCCTTCGTGATCCTTTCCTCCCCTTGATGGCATGTGAACTTAGGAGGGCTTTACAGTCACAGCAGAAGGGCTTTCATCACCGAACGCTGCTGCTTCTGGACACCCTCTGGTGTCCACTGAGATGTGGCTGGTCCCTTCTGCTTGATTTGAGCCTTATGCTGGGGCCCGGTGCTGGCATGGTGCCACAGTGCCTGGGCTGTCAGGTCTCGGTAGCTTTCTCATCCCAACCCCAGGCCTCTCCCTGTGACTTTTGCAGTTTCTCTCTGGGGAGGGTTGAGTGGATCCTGGATTGTCTTTTGTGCTTCTTGCAACATTGGTGCCTCTGTGAGCCAGCACTCAGGTACCTCCACAAGCCATCACTCACTTTCCCTCTTTGCTCTGTGGCGTCACGCTGGGACATTGACAGTCTTTCAAAGCTAAGTGTAGAGGATGCAATTCCAGCCCTTGCTGTTCTTGGACGCCCATTACATGTCCAGGCTCCCTCCCTCACTCTGTGACCTTGGTCAAATTACTTAACTTTCTATGCCTCAACTTCCTCAGCTGTAAAACAGGGATGGAAATAGTACCAAAAATCGTCCTGTGATTCTAAAGATTACATGTAAGCACTCAACAAATATCTTCTATTTTATCAATATTATTATTCTACTCTGCCTCCGCCTTGAGGTGCAAGCAGAAATTAGAGAACTTTACTGCCTGAGCATTTAATAATTGATTTAGTGTCATTACTGATTTCTTTCAGCAAGTGAACAAGATAGGTTTTTTTTTTACCTCCTTTGTTCTATTGCATTTGGATTAAAATAGTGATTTTTTAAAAAATATTCCTAATAGAAGCTTTTCATCTGGGTACACAATTATTTAAAAAGTAAACTTAAGCAGAAACTTCCAGTTAAGGGTATGATAGACTAAGATCCTACTGAATGATTTCCTTCTGCTGCAATTGTGAGACTGGACCTAATAAAAACCACCACCTGATAGAACTAGGCAGTGAAGACAAGGAGAAAGGCTCTGAGGCACAGTGCATGCTTGCTCTAAGGAGGAGAGACATGGATTCAGACAAGTAAGTTTCTGACTCTGCTGCTTTTAGTCTGGGGCTAAGTGGTCTGGTCTGAGAAACTGACCAGAGTGAAGCCAGGAAACTGTGAATATTGGAGAGGGTGGGGTCATGCTAGAAGGGAAAAAGGCAGAGAAGGGATCCTCAATTTCTGCTCATATCATATCTCTCACTGACCCCAGAAACATGCATGCATGGAAGAGACTCAAGGCAGCTCCACTAAGGATCTAAACTGAAACTGAACTGCTGTCCAACTTGCAGTTCAAAACCAGCCAAGAAAATTACCTGCTAAAGAGAGAGAAAACAACACTATCAGAGCAAAATAACAGTATCCTGGCTCTATTAACATTGGTAATGACGAGCACACAATCCGAACTTATCCAAAAAGATCCAAGAAAATGCAACACATGCTCAAGAGAAAACAAAAATGAGTTGTGTCTGGACTAGAGATGAACCAGATGCTGGGACTGAGAGAAAAGGATATTAAAGCAGCTATTATAACAATAGTCAATGAAATCAAACAGAACATGCTTTCTGTGAATGAAAATCTCAGCAGAGAAATTAGATATATCAGCAGAGAGATAAAAACAATAAAAAAGCAAGTAGAAATTATAGAACTGAAAATTACAATTATTATAAAAATTCACTGGAAGAACTTAACAGGTCAATAGTCACAACAGAGGAAAGAGTGAGTGAACGCAAAGATAGAGCAATAGAAATTATCCAAAGTGAAAAACAGAGATTTTGAAAAATTAAGAGTGTCCTATTAGACTCAATAAAATAGCCAAACACACATATAATAGGAATATCAGAGAGGAGAAAAAGAACGGGGAAGAAAAAAATCTTTGAAGAAACAATAGCTGAACATTTCGCAAATTTGATGACAGAGGGATGTTGGATACAAGGTGCTTCAGAAACACCAATCATGGCAGAGGGGCAAGGTGGCCAACTAGAGACATGGCTTGCCAGCCGTCCCAGAGGGAAGACAGGGGTTCAGATAGAGCAGAGGGGAGAGGAGATGCACCATGGGTGTGGATCATAGAGAGTGGTGCCAGGGACCTCATGGAGGAAAATTGCAAAACAGAGAAGGAAGAAGATAAAGGAAAAAAGATATTGGTGAGGATCAAGCCCAGAGAGGCTAGGAGCCCAGTGAGGGGTGAAGGGGGATTCCTCTCGCTCCTGTGAGCCTTTGGTGACCAGCAGGCTACTAGGTTTCTTGGACGCTTTTCCACCCCCATGAGCCCAGGCATAGTGGCAAACATGGGATAATGGGGGGAACTTACATGATCCCAGACCTTGGACATCCCATGTGAGGTCCCCTCCAAGGACAGTGATGTAAGAGGCCAGAGAGCTGGCTTTCTCCCACTCAGATGTGTTTCCTCTCCTCCCCCTGCCCTGCCCACTGCAACTGGGAAAGCAGTTTGAGCTGGTGATTAGACGCGTGGCCACCTTTCCCCAGTGGGCATGTGCTATAGGCTGAGGGTTCCACGGGGAGTGGGACTCACACCTTTCCCCTTGGGGATCTATGGTGCCCAATCTGGGAGCTCCTTGCCCACTGGCGCTTTGCACAATGGCACACCGGAGGGTCAGACAAGCAGGCTGGACCCCAGGCCACCTGGACTCAAGTGGTTTGCTGGAGGACACGGGAGGGAGATCTCAGAGCTGAACTCATGCGGTGAGGGAGCCCACGTGGACAGAAGTGACAGGAGAATACTGTGGGGTTCCAAGATGTGGGGATCTGGAGAGCACCCAGCCCTCCCCACAGGAAAGCTGTACTACTGGGAAGATCCCAGCCCTGCACCACAGCAACCAAGCGCTTAGGCCCCCCGCGCCCCCAGCCCTGCTGGTCTGGAGAGCCTGCCCTGACTTTCCTCCCAGCAGTTCTCCCTAGCAGCTGGGAAAGCAACCTCTCCAGGCTCATTCAACCTAACCACACTCTGCCTCACCCCTCCACCCCACTTCTGCTGTGGTGGACATCAAGCAACCCTCTGGGAGCTACAGGGCCCATTCCAAAGCCTGCGGCATCCAAGTGCTCCACCTGAGGGACTAGAGCTTACCACACGCATGAAAGAACATCTCTGGGCCGGGCGCTGTGGCTCACGCCTGTAATCCTAGCTCTTGGGAGGCCGAGGCGGGCAGATTGCTCAAGGTCAGGAGTTCAAAACCAGCCTGAGCAAGAGCGAGACCCCGTCTCTACTATAAATAGAAAGAAATTAATTGGCCAACTGATATATATATATATAAAATTAGCCGGGCATGGTGGCGCATGCCTGTAGTCCCAGCTACCCGGGAGGCTGAGGCAGAAGGATCACTCGAGCCCAGGAGTTTGAGGTTGCTGTGAGCTAGGCTGACGCCACGGCACTCACTCTAGCCTGGGCAACAAAGCGAGACTCTGTCTCAAAAAAAAAAAAAAAAAAAAAAAAAAAAAAAAAAAAAAGAACATCTCTGTAATCAACTCTTTCATGCAAGCATCAGCTATTGACAGGGAGAATAGCACTATAGTTCATCACAGCGTCTACAAACTGAATCAAACAGGGCGTGGCTGATTCTTACTAACAAGTACGATACACCGGGAAGAGGTGAAGGCAGCAGGATAGAGGCACCCTAAGGGGACACATTATTAGGAGACAAACAAAAGTTATGTGCAGCTTGACCTGCGAGGGGTCTCCTCCTCCACTGCAGACCTCTGGCCTGATCAGAGAGCTGCTTAGGATCTGTATAGGGACAGTCCACTGGAAAGCGGGTGCAGCAGAGATCTGGTGACTGTTAATACAAGGCTTCTGCGATTGATGACACTCTGATCACTCTGGTGTACAGAGCCAGGTCCGCTCAGGACACAGACATCCAGCAGTGACGTTGGCATCACCGCTGCTAGGCTGGGGGAACAGACACTCTCCTGCACTGAGCCCTGTGACTGGGATTTGAGCACGCCTCCTCCCTGGAGTGGAAGCTGAACAGAGGGGGAGACACCACAGGCACCATTTCAGAAGTCTTGGGTGACTGCCTCAGTGGATCCTAGGTGTTGGGGGAGAACCTTAGCTGAACGGTAGCACTGGCCTGCCTATGTGGAAGTTGGGACACTAAGAAAAGCCTCTGCCTGTGTGACTGGGCATCACGAGTGCCCATGCTGGTGCAAAAGGCCCACATAGGGGCAGCTCTTCCTCCCAAATCCCCAGAGTCAGCTCTGAAGCTCTCACTGTGCCCAAGTCTGAGGCTCTTCCCCTGTAGCTCCAGGAGCCCTGCTGGGCCCACGACTCCACCCCCGAGACTCCAGAGTTGTGCCTGGACTTCAATGCCTGGACTCCAAGACCCCACAGCTAGGTCTCTACCACTACTGCTGGGCTGGCAGAACCTACCTGAGGTCCAACACTTCACTCAGGATGCCCCAGCCCTGAGTAGTCATCACTTCTGGACTTGGTTCAAGAGAGCCCCCAGTAAAGGAGAAATAGGTGCCATGCATGCCTATTAACCCAAAGCCAAGAGAAGAGAAACCAGGTGAGAAGAAACCAGAAAAAGAACCCTGGCAACATGAAAAAACAAAATAGTCCAACACCCCCAAGAGAACACAGTGGAGCTATAGTAGTGGACTCTACCCACAAGGAAATTGCCAGAATGATAGAAATGGAATTCAGAATATGGATAGCAAATAAGATGATTGGCATTGAAGAGAAAGTTGAAAACCAAGAAAAAGAAGTGAAAAAAATTTTCAGGAAATCAATGACGGTAAGGAAAAAGTTGTTAGAGAGCTAGACAACATAAGAAAGAATATAATAAAACTTAAAGAAATGAAAGTCATTCAGGGAATTTCAAAATACAGTTGAAAGCTTTAACAACAGGCTAAATCAAGGAAAAGAAAGAATCTCAGAGCTTGCAGACAAGGCTCTTGAGATAACCCAGGCATCGAAAGAGGCAGAGAAGAGTATAAAAAAGTCTGAGCAATCACTGAGAAAGATATGAGACTATGGGAAGTGTACTATTGAAATTATAGGTATCCCTGAGGTGAAGAAGGAAGAGCTAAAAGCATGGAAAACATATTTGAGGAAATTATTGAAAAAAACTTTCCAGACAATGCCAGAAATTCAGACATACAGATACAAGATGGACATTGAACACCGGGAAGATTCATAGCAAATAGGTCATTTCCAAGACACATAGTAATCAACCTGGCCAAAGTCAAAATGAAGGAGAAAATTCTGCAAGCAGCAAGACAAAAGTATCACATAATGAACAAAGGAAAACCCACCAGTCTAACTGCAGACTTCTCAGCAGAAACCTTACAAGCTAGAAGGGATTGGGGCCCCATTTTCAATTGACTTAAACTGAACAACTGCCAGTCTAGAATTTTGTGTCTTGCAGAACTAAGTCTCATAATAGATGGAGAAATTAAGTCCTTCCTAGACAAGCAAACACAGGAAATTTGTCATGACCAGACCTGCTCTGTACGAAATACTCAGAATAGCACTATACATAAATCAGCACAACAGATATCCACCAGTGTAAATTCACCTATAAATACCCAAGATTCACAACTCCTATAAAACAATAGAACAAGAGGTAAAACAAAGCAATAAGCGACTATCCAACAGGATGAACAGACCAACATGCCACATATCCATGCTATCAATCAATGGTAATAGACTGAATGCTTCTCTCAAAAGACATAGGCTGGCTCTATGGATGAAAAACAAAACCAAACTATCTCCTGTCTCCAGGAAACACATGTAAACCACAAGGACACACACAGACTCATTGTGAAAGGATGGGAAAAAAATACTTCACACAAATGGAAATCAAAAGAGAACAGGAATAGCTGTTCTCACATCAGATAAAATTGACTTTAAGCCAACAAAAGTAAAGAAAAAGAAAGGCACTATGTAATGGTAAAGGGAACTATCCAACAAGAAGACATAACAATTCTAAACACCTATGCATCCAACATAGGAGCTCCTAGATACATAAAGTAAATCTTACTAGAGCTAAGCAAAGAAATAAATATTAATAGTACCATTGTAATTGCTGGGGACACCAACACCCCACTGTTGGAGCTTAATAATTTAAGCAGAAAATAAATAAAGAAGTAATGTACTTACACCAAACTCTAAATCAAATGGACCTACCAGACATTTACATAACATTCTACCCCAAAACTAGAGACTACACATTCTTCTCAGGAGCACACGAGACATTCTCCAAGTTTGATCATATCTTAGGCCACAAAAAAGGTCTCAAAAATTCAGAAAAATCAAAATTATACTATGTATCTTCTCAGAATACAGTAAAATAAAACCGGAAATCAATTACAAGAGAAAAACTCAAACCTACACAAAGTCATGGAAATTAAACAACCTGATGCTGAACAATTATTGGGTCAAAAATGAAATTAAAATGGAAAGCAAAAAATTCTTTGAGCTAAACAGAAAAGGGGACACAAGCTATCAAAATCTTTGGGACACAGCAAATACATACCTCAGGGGGAAATTCATAGCCTTAAATGCCTACATCAAAAGACAGAAAAATCACAAACTGATAACCTAATGTTACACCTCAAAAATCTAGAAAAGGAAGAACAAACCAAACCCAAAGCTATCAAAGGAAAAGAAATTACAAAGGTCAAAGCAGAACTAAATGAATTAGAGAATAACAACAAAAATACAAGGGATTAACAAAACAAAAAGTTAGTTCCTTGAAAAGCTAAACAAAATTGACAGGCCTCTTGCTAGATTAACCAGGAACAAAAGAAAAAGGACCTAAATAAGCCCAATCAGAAATGAAAAAGGTGACATTACAACTGATATCACTGAAATACAAAGCACCATCCATGAATATCATGTAAATCTCTATGTACACTATCTAGAGAACATAGAAGAAATGGACAAGTTCCTGGAAACACACAACCTCCCAAGTCTTGACCGGGAAGAAATGGAATTCCTTAATAGACCAATTTGATGGTGAGTACATGTGGTGCTTGTTTCTCCATTCTTGGGATACTTTGCTTAGTAGAATGGGCTCCAGCTCTATCCAGGATAATATAAGAGGTGGTAGATCACCATTATTTTTTGTGGCTGAGTAGAACTCCATGGTACACATATACCACATTTTATTATTCCACTCGTATATTGATGGGTACTTGGGTTGTTTCCACATCTTTGCAATTGTGAACTGTGCTGCTATAAACATTCTAGTGCAGATATATGTTTTATAGAACGGCTTTTTTTCCTTTGGATAGATACTCAGTAATGGGATTGCTGAATCAAATGGTATTTCTACTTGTAGCTCTTTGAGGTATCTCCATATTGCTTTCCACAGAGGTTGTATTAGTTTGCAGTCCCACCAACAGTGTATGAGTGCTCCTATCTCTATGTATCCTGCCAACATTTATTGTTTTGGGACTTTTTGATAAAGCCCATTCTCATTGGAGTTAAGTGATATCTCATTGATTTGCATTTCCCTGATGATTAGAGATGTTGAGCAATTTTTCATATGTTCGTTGGCTGTTTGTCTTCTTTTGAAAAGTTTTTGTTCATGTCCTTTGCTCACTATTAAATGGGTTGGTTTGATTTTTTCTTGCTGATTTTCCTGAATTCTATATAGATATCGCTATCAGACCTTTATTGGATGTGTAGAATGCAAATATTTTCTCTCATTCTGTAGGTTGTCTGTTTGCTCTTGTGATAGTTCCCTTGGCTGTGCAGAAGCTTTTTAATTTGATCAGGTTCCATTTATTTTTTTATTTTTTTTTTGAGACAGAGTCTCACTTTGTTGCCCAGGCTAGAGTGAGTGCCGTGGCATCAGCCTAGCTCACAGCAACCTCAATCTCCGGGGCTCAGCGATCCTACTGCCTGAGCCTCCCGAGTAGCTGGGACTACAGGCATGCGCCACCATGCCCGGCTAATTTTTTGTATATATATTTTTAGTTGGTCAATTAATTTATTTCTATTTTTGGTAGAGACGGGGTCTCGCTCAGGCTGGTTTCGAACTCCTGACCTTGAGCAATCCGCCCGCCTCGGCCTCCCAAAGTGCTAGGATTACAGGCGTGAGCCACCGCGCCCGGCCCTTTCCATTTATTTTTGTTGTTGCTATGATTGCTTTTGGGGTCTGATTCATAAATTCTTTGCCTAGGCCAATATTTATGAGAGTTTTTCCTACATGTTCTTCTATAATTCTTATAGTTTCATGCCTTAGGTTTAAGTCTATTATCCACCATGAGTTGACAAGAGAAGGAAATCAAGGGCATCCAAATGGGAGCAGAAGAGGTCAAACTATCACTCTTTGCTGACAATATGATCTTATATCTAGAAAACCCCACATATTCTACCATGAGACTACTGGATTGACAAACAAATTCAACAAAGTCTCAGGTTACAAAATCAATGTGCAGAAATCAGTAGCATTCCTATATGCCAACAAAAGTCAAATTGAGAACCAAATCAAAGACTCAATACCCTTCACAATAGCAACAAACAAAGAAAATAAAATATCTAGGGATATATTTAACTAAGGAGGTGAAATACCTCTACAGTAGAACTATGAAACACTGAGGAAGGAAATAGCAGAGGAAGTAAACAGGTGGAAAACCATACCATGCTCATGGATCAGCAAAATCAACATTGTTAAAATGTCTATACTACCCAAAGTGATCTACATATTCAATACAATCCCTATTAAAATACCACAATCATTTTTTCCAGATTGGAAAAAATAACTCTACACTTCGTATGGAACCAGAGAAGACCCTGTATAACAAAAGCAATCTTAAGCAAAAAGAACAAATTGGGAGGCATCAATTTACCAGACTTCAAGCTATACTTCAAGGCTATAGTAACTAAGACAGCATGTAATTGTCACAAGAACAGAGACATAGACCAATGGAACAGAACTGAGAAACCAGATATAAAACCATTCTTATATAGCCATCTAGTCTTAGACAAAGCACACAAAAACATACAATGGGGGAAAGAATCCTTATTCAATAAATGATGCTGGAAAAATTTGATAGCCACATGACTGAAACAGGGTTCACACCTCTCATTTATTTCACATTTTTAAATGTTCATAGATGTTCACTAAGATAGACAATATTCTGGGCCATAAAACAAGACTTCAGTACATTTAAATAGATGAAAATCACACCAAATAGGCTACATTAGTACAATGGAATTAAATTAAAAGTAAAGACAATGGGGTCACCAAGAGAATCCAAAATATCTGGAAATTAAATAACACACTTCTAAATAAAAATTAGTTCAAAAGAGTCACAAGAGCAATTAAGAAATATTTTTGACTAGATGATAAAAATACAGCATACAAAAATTTGTAAACTAAACTAGGACATTGAGGATAATTTATAGCATTAAATGCCTATACTAGGAAATAAAAAAGTTCTCAAATAAATTATCTGAGTCTATACCTTGAGAAGAATAAATTAAACCCAAAACAAGAAAAAATAAGAAAATAGTGAAGATAAGAGCTGATATTAATAAAATAAAAAATAGTAAAATGATAGATTAAAATCTTAAAACCAAAAGTTAATGTTGGAAAAGATTAATGTAACAGATAAATTTCCAGCTGTACTTATTGAGAAAAAAGAAAGCAGACAAATTATCAATATTATGGATGAAAGAAAGGGAATCACTGGAGGATCTCAGACATTAAAAATATAATAAGGGAACTTTATGGACAACTTTATGCCAATAAATATGACAACCTAGGTGAAATGGATACATCCCTGTAAAGACACAAATTACCAAAACTGACACAATAAGAAATAGCAAATATGAGCCATTCTATATAAATTATTTTTTAAAAGACTTCATAATTTTAAGAAAATTTACAAATAAAGCCCAAATAACCTCACAGATGAATGTTATCAAAGATTTCAGGAAGAAATTATGCCAATCTTACACAAACTCTTTCAGAAAACAGAGGAGGAGAAAACACGTCCCAATTCATTTTATGAAGCTAGTTTTACCAATTCCAAAACCAAAGATATACTACAAGCTAACTGATCCAATTTCTTCAGAAAGCCAATAACTTAACAAAAAAGAGAGAAAAGGCTTTCCAGACTAAAAGAGATTCAAGGTGACTCCCAGCATTGCTCAAGATAGCGTAAGCTGATCATAACCCATATGTACCACTGATCACAAATAAAAAACTGCACACAGTACAAGGAGCAACTATTTGAAGATCCCAAAAAGTAAGCAATGGGTGAATTAGGGACAAAGGGCAAAACTCCAATAATGACACATAACAAGAACAGCTCCAGTTGTGTAGAACTGCATGTCAGTGCAGGAGGCTAAACTCTGAGATCTCTGTCTTTCTGGCAGGAAGAATGAGAAACAGTGAGTTGTCAGAGATTATAGGAGAAATTCCAGATTGCATAGAGCTGGATATCGGAATCTCCTAATTCTGTGTATGAAGTGACTTAAGTCTCAAGGTCACCTCTGAGCTATATATATGTGGAATGGACCAAAGACATGGAGCAAAGAGTTCAAGAACTGAAATCCATAGAACCACTGTCTGAGTCCCAGGCTAACTCTTGCATTGTGCACATGCTGGGAAGACCCAAACAGCATACTAAAGGCTTTGAAGACTAACTTGACATTGGAACCATCACCTATAGAAGGAAAGATGAAATTTTCAGTTGGACCTAACTGGGATGATTGCCTATTAAAACAACAAAGTAGCGTTCTCAGAGGAGAACTGAGAATGACTGAATATTCTCTCCCTCAGGCCAGAGGCAAGGCCAGGATATCTTTTCCCACCACTCCTATTCACATTGTACTTAAGTCCAAGCCAATACAACAAAGCCATAAAAATAAATAAAAGGCATACAGATGGAAAAAAATAAATAAAACTGCTTGTTTTATTTATTATTAAATCAGATGACATGATTATCTATTGACTGTCTACAAAGAAAATCCCATGGAATCTATAAGAAACTCTGAGAACTAATAATTGATTTTAGCAGGTTGCAGAATAATACAAGGTTATTTTTACAAGCTAGAAATCAGAATTGAGAAAGTATTATTATTTATAATCACACAAAAGTGAAATATTAAGTATAAATCTAACAAAATATGTACCATATTTATATGCTGAAAATTAAAAAATACTGATGAAAGAAATAAAAGAAGATCTAAATAAATGAAGAAATGAAACATGTTTATGTACTGAAAGAAACAGGTGGAGGTTGCCATTTAGCCACTGGTGCAATTGTGTCTGACCAGCTCTTAAGGACCCTGGGTAGCTATGGTGCTTCCTTTGTCACCTGTGACCTGCTGGTACTGAGATATCAACAGGGAGGACTCTGAGACACCCCAAAGCAGGGAAATGGGTGCAGTATCCTCTGAGGAGGGGGCTTTACTGGATTCTTCACAGAATAAACTCTACAGAGATGTGATGTAGGAAACCTTCAAGAACCTAGACCTTATAGGGAAATGTGAAAAGACTAGCACATTGAAAATGAGCACAAAAACCAGGGGAGAAATCTAAGAGGTCATATGGTTGAGAGACTTAGTGAAAGCAAAGAAGGTAGTCAATGGGGAAAACAATTGATCAAATGTCAAATCTTAATATGAACAAAATAACTTCTACTGGAGCAAAACTACATGAATGCAGCATGTGTGGGATAGTCTTCATACATCATACATCCCTTAATATGCACATGAAATCTCACACTGGGCAGAAACCAAATGAGTGTCAGGAATATAAAGAGAAACCATATAAATCTAACAAATGTGGAAAATCCTTTGGTTATTGCCACAGCTTTCAAAACTATGAAAGAACTCACTAGAGAGAAACACTATGGATGTAAGGAATGTGGAAAAGCCTTTGTTTATTACACAACCTTTCAAGGACACATAGAAATGCATACTGAAGGGAAATATTATGATTTAAAGAATGTTGCAAAATCTTTCAATATCAAAATTTATTTTGATTACATAAAAGAACTCACACTGGAGAGAAACCCTACAAAGTAAACAGTGTGGAAAAGCCTTTATATATTTCCAACCTTTTCAAAGACATGAAAGGACTCATACTGGAGAGAAAACCTACATATATAAGCAATGTGGTGAGGCCTTCACTTTTCTCACATACTTTCAAAGTCATTAAAGAACTTATACTGCCGAAAAACCTTATAAATGTAAAAAATGTGGTACAAGTTTTCTCAGTTATTTTAGAAGCTTATTTTACTTGCACTGGAGAGAAACCCTGTGAATGTAAGAAACGTGTAAAAGCCTTTTATCCTGGAAGCTTGTGAAGACACATGATAGCACACACTGGAGTTTGACCTTATAAATGTAAAGAATGTGGGAAAGCCTTCTAGTCTAAATCCCGTCAAGTGCATGAAAGAACACGTATTGAAGAAAAACCCTGCAAATGTAAACAAGGTGGAAAATCATTCAGTTGATCCAGTTCCTTTCAAGCACATGAAAGAACTCGCTCTGGAGAGAAATTCCACTAGTGTAAACAGTGTGGTAAAGCTTTTCTTTGTTACAGTGCTTTTCAACAGCTTGAAAGAACTCCCAATGGAGAGAAATTCTATGCATGTAAACAGTGTGGTAAAGCCCTGAGTAGTTCAGGTTCTTTTCAAAAACATGAAGAATTCACACTGCAGAGAAACCCTATGAATGCAAACAATGTTCTAAAGCCTCCTGTCATTCTAGATCCTTATGAATGCATGAAAGAACTCATACTGGAGAGAAACTGTTTGCATACAAACTTTGTTTTATAACCTTCAGTTGTTCCAGTTTCTTTTGAACACATGACATAATTCACACTGTACCTGACCTCAGCTCACATGAGTGGATAGAAGTGAGAGAGTTTGCAGAATCTGTCTTTCAGTTTGCATCAGTGTCCTTGGGTCAGGGCTTTGGAAATGCTGTGGTTCTGAAACAGAGCTGGTTCCTTTAGTTCTCACCCCATGGTATCTTCCTGTACACATCCTAATTGATAAGCACCAGCATCGTGTTTTTTTAGGGCTATTTTGAGGTAATGTCTAGCTCTGGTTTTCTATCACAACCTTATAGTGTGGAAGCTTTCTGGAAAACACGTTTAAAAATTTACATATGTCTCACACTGGAAAGTTTCTCTGCAGCAACTTTAGGTGGCTCTGAAGTGAGAGGGCTGTAGAAGCAGTAGTAGAACCCACATCATGGGACACAAACCCTTTGACCACACAATATCCACTCTCAATAATCATCAGCTCTGCACCAACAACCACAGTCAGAATCATCTCCAAACTGCAAATGGAGTCACAAAGACACCCCCTGCCATGTCTTAGCTGTAGGACACACTCCAACATCTTACCTTCCCATGTTCTCTGGCACATGACACCCTGAAGTTTTCTGTCCTTGCTGAATTGGGCAGGGGTGGTATGTGTCAAGCCCTTCCTTTATCACAGGCAGTGCCCACAGTTTCTTAGATAGTAAGTCAGAGTGTCCTGCAAGGGAAGTGGTAGGAATTAGAGAAGCCAAGTCACCATCCAACCTCCAAACAACGTCTGGTCTTTCCCCGGCTACCCCCCACCCCCAGAGGTGATATTTCTCTCACTGGAGACCTCTAGTGTCAATTTCCTAGGCCTCCATCATCCCCCAAGCACAGATGTGGGTCAGGTGGTAGCATCCAAGGCCACAGTGCATACAGTGGAGCCTGGTGAGGCTACTGGAGTGAGGTCTGCTGGCAGATGAGACCTCAGTGGACATGATGGGGACTGGGTAAACAGCAGTGGAGGGCATGGTGGCCGAGCCATGAAATACACAGCTTTGCTGCCCTCAGTGAGTTTTCCATGGTAAAGTAAACTGACAAAGGGTCAGGTCGTAAGGGATATGTTTCCCTAACAGTTTGAAAGGCTGAAACATCATTATTGAATCCATTTTAGGCCTTAATTTTGCATTCTTGGACTCCCATTTGTGCTTTTTTGTGTTCTATGTTCGGGCAGTGTGAAATTTTTCCCTATCAAGATGGGCCGAAGGGCTACTTTTTCTTTGAGAGACTTAGAGAGTAGAAGGTACTCCTTCTGCCACATGGGATAGGTATGAAAACAATTCACTCTTTGAAGATCAAGTGTATGTGGGTCTATGAAGAGGTTTGTGTAAAACCTGTTTACATGTATCTGTGTGAGTTTTAAAATCCACAAAGTATTAATTGCCTCAGTGTAACAGGTTCTCTAATAGTTATGGTAAACAAAGCTGTGCTAATAATCCTATCTTTCCTGACATTCTAGAAGACAAAAACAAAGTAAACAAGCAAAAATATACAATGTATCATGGTGCTTTTTCCTGAGAAGAAGAGAAACCTGAGAATGCAGAAGGCTTGTAACGTGAATGTCTCTGGGCACATCTCTTAGTGTCTCTGGGCTGATATATCTCTGGGTTTATGAGTTTATGTGTCTGCGTCTGAGTTTCCCTACCCTTAAGTACAGTGACAAAGTGTGATTTTGTATGTTTGTCTGGGGGCATGCATGTGTCTGTATTTTAAAATCTAATATGATTTTATTTCATTTTCTTGCTTGATTTTCATGGTAAGACCTCCCTTAATGCATTGAATAAAACTGGCGAGAGCAGACATTATTGAGAATCTAATTTTTGACCATCAAATTGATGTTGCTGGTTTTTCATATGTTGCTTATAGCAGGTTGAGGAAATTGTCTTCTATTCATAGCTTAATGTGGGATTTTATCATGAATGGGTGCTGAATTTTGTCAAATGGTTTTTTGCATCAGCTGAGATGATTGTCCTTTTCTGTTATTTTGCTAATGTCGTATATTATTTTGATAGATTTTATATGTTGAACCATCCTTACATTCTAGGAATAAATCTCCCTTGGTTATAATTTTTACAAAAGGGAAAGAAAGAAACACTACTGTTAGCAAACTAATTCTCCCCAAAATGATGTCTTAGATCCAATGTAACTCCAATCAAAATTCTAGAAGAATTCCTTGTACATGCCTACAAGGTGAGTGTAAAATTTATATAGACAGCCAGAGGTATTAGAATAGTCAAACAACTTTGAAAATGTAAAACCAAGTTGGAAGATTCATCTTGCCTTATTTCAAGACTTACTCTAAAGCTACAGTAACCAAAACAATGAGGTTTGATGAAGAAATAGACACATAGATCAATATAACAGAATAAAAAGTCCAGAAATATATATACACAAATGTGAGTAATTGATTTTTACAAGGGTGCCAAGGCATTTCACTGGAGAAATTTTGCCAAAACAACTGGACATTCATATGTATAAAAATAAACTTGGAATTATATGCTGGAGCTTATCCAAAAATTAACTCAAAATGGCTCACAGACCTAAACTCAAAATGTAAAACCATAAAACATTTAGAGGACAATAGAGAGGGAAATCTTTGTAACCTTGAGCTAGACAAATATTCCTATATATTACACCAAAAGCAGGATGCATAAAAGAAAAACTTGATAAATTGGATGCCATCCAAATGAAAGTCCTTGGCTCTGTAAAAGACACTCCTAAGAGAATGAAAGGACAAGTACAGTCTGTGAGAAAATGTATCTAAATCACAAATCTGACAAAGTATGTGTATCCAGAATATACAAAGGACTTTCAAAACTCATCAGCATGAAAAAAAAACCTAGCCCATTTAAAAATGAACAATAGATTTTAAAAGAAAGTGCATCAAAGAAAAAAATTAATACACGGTAGGCAAAAAGCCATAAAAATATCCTCAGCATTATTTAATGCTGAGGCACGTGCAAATTACAACCACTATGATGTAGCGCTGCACACTCATCAGAGCAGTTACAGTAATAAATAGTGATGACACAAAATGCTGGTGAGCATACAGAGCAACTGGAACACTCATATATTTTTGATGGAAATGCACAATGGTATAGCCACTTCGGAAAATAGTTTAGCCATTTCTTATGAAATTAAACATACATTATCATAGGATTATCAATGCCACTCTTAGCATTTACCCAAAATAAATGAAAAAGATTTACATAAAGGCCTGCATGTGAGATTGTATGTCAACTTTACTTATAACCCTCCCAAACTGAAAACAGTCTAAAGGTCCTACAGTTGGTCTCTGGATAAATAAGTCGTGGTACACCTAACCAATGGAACACACTCAGGAATATATGGCGTGCTGGCAAAGGCACAACTATGGGCATGGAGAATAGCTCATTAGCTATGAGAGAGAGGGTTTCACTACAATGGGGTGGCAAGATAGATTTTTTTTTGTAATGATATAACTGTCTTATGGTGGTGGTTACAAAAATTTATGCATTTGTCAAAATTCATAGAACTGTACACCAAAGAGTGAATATTACAGTATTATAAATAGATTTTAAAAATAAGTTTAAGAGATATAATAACTAGATGATCTCTATTTCTACTGTGATTTGAGCAAACCAAACCAACAGGAAAAAGACATTTTTGAGATTATGGAGTTCATATTAAATGACACCAAGAAATTATCATTGTTTTTGTTAGAGGGTGATACAGTATTGACATTGCGATTGAGTTTGAGACATGCTTACTACAGTATGGCATACATGCAATCACTGCACCATTCTATTTGAAATATGTCTAGAAATTTTCAAACAATTAAAAAAATAGTCAAAACAGGAAAAAAACTGCCATGAATCAAAAGTAAACAAAGATAAATTTTCTGAAAAGGCATGGCTTCTGGATTTATACCATGCCTACATTATGCTAAAGCCCATGCTCTCTACCATTATGCTACACAGCTACCCTGTGCATTTGTCTTATTTGTGGTAATTTGTCTATATACTTATCTGAAATATAAAGTATGTGAATAATCTAAGTATGACTACTAATATTATTATCAGATAATGTGAAGATGCATGGCTTCATAAATTTATATATATATCTTTTTATTTTAGCATATTATGGGTGTACAAGTGTTAAAGTCACATACATTGCTCATGCCCTCCTCCCCCCTTGAGCAAGAGCTTCAAGCGTGTCCATCCCCCAAATGTTGCACATCTTATCATTGAGGTTGTATATACCCATCCCCTCCTCCCCCCTCCCACCCTCCTGACACCCAATAAATGTTACTTCTATATGTCCACTTAGGTGTTGATCCGTTAATACCAATTTGCTGGAGAGTATATGTGGTGCTTCTTTTTCCATTCTTAAGATACTTCACTTAGTAGAATGGGTTCCAGCTCTATCCAGGAATATAAAAGAGGTGCTATATCACCATTGTTTCTTAAAGTTGAGTAGTACTCCATGGTATACATATACCACATTTTATTAATCCACTCATGAAGTGATGGGCACTTGGGTTGTTTCTATTAGCTTTGCAATTGTGAGTTGTGCTGCTATAAACATTCAAGTGCAGGTGTCTTTTTCATAAAGTGACTTTTGATCTTTTGGGTAGATGCCCAGTAGTGGAATTGCTGGATCAAATGGTAGATCTACTTGTATCGCTTTGAGGTATCTCCATATTGCTTTCCACAGAGGTTGAACTAGTTTGCAGTCCCACCAGCAGTGTAGGAGTGTTCCTCTCCACATCCATGCCAAGATTTGTTGTCTGGGGACTTTTTGATAAAGGCCATTCTCACTGGAGATAAGTGATATCTCATTGTGGTTTTGATTTGCATTTCCCTGATGATTAGAGATGTTGAACATTTTTTCATATGTTTGTTGGCCATTGTTCTGTCTTCTTTTGAGAAGTTTCTGTTCATGTCCTTTGCTCATTTTTTGATAGGGTTGTTTGATTTTTTCTTGCTGATTTTCCTGAGCTCTAAATAGATTCTAGTTATCAGCCCTTTATTAGATGTGTAGCTTGCAAACATTTTCTACCATTCTGTGGGTTGTCTGTTTGCTCTCTTGACAGTTTCTTTGGCTGTAAAGCTTTTTAATTTCATCAGGTCCCATTTGTTTATATTTGTTGCTGTTGTGATTGCATTTGGAGTCTTCTTCATAAATTCTTTGCCTAGGCCAATGTCTAGAAGAGTGTTTCCAACATTTTCCTCTAGAATTCTAATAGTTTCACACCTAAGGTTCAAGTTTATTACACAGCGTGAGTTGATTTTTGTGAGGGGTGAAAGGTGTGGGTCGTGTTTCAGTCTTCTACATGTGGCTATCCAGTTTTCCCAGCACCATTTATTGAATAAAGATTCTTTTCCCCTATGTATGTTTTTGTCTGCTTTGTTGAAGATTATTTGGCTATATGAGGATGGGTTTATATCTGGGTTCTCTGTTCTGTTCCACTGGTCAATGTCCCTGTTCTTGTGCCAATCACAAGCTGTTTCAATTACTATAGCCTTGTAGTATAGTTTGAACTCTGATTGTTACCTCCTATTTTGCTTTTATTGCCTAGGATTTCTTTTGCTATACGGGGTCTTCTCTGGATCCATATAAAGCATAAAATTATTTTTTTTATGTCTGTGAAAAATGATGATGGTATTTTGATAGGGATTGTGTTGACTCTGTAGGTCACTTTGGGTAGTATAGACATTTTAACAATGTTGATTCTGCCGATCCATGAGCCTGGTATATTCTTCCATCTGTTTACACCCTCTGCTATTTCCTTCTTCAGTGTTTCATAGTTCTCCCTGTAGCAGTCTTTTACCTCCTTAGTTAAATATATTCCTGGGTACTTTATTTTCTTTGTTGCTATTTTGAAGGGAATTGAGTCTTTGATTTGGTTCTCACTTTGACTGTTGTTGGCGTATATGAATGCCTCTGATTTCTGTGTATTGATTTTGTATCCTGAGACTTTACCAAATTCATTTATCATATCAAGGAGTCTCATGGTTGAATCCTTGGGGTTTTCTAGGTATAATATCATGTCATCAGCAAATAGTGAGAATTTGATCTCTTCTGCTCCCATTTGGATGCCCTTAATTCCACTCTCTTGTCTGATTGCTGTAGCGAGGACTTCCAGCACTATGTTGAACAGAAGTGGAGATAGTGGGCAGCCTTGTCTTGTTCCAGTTCTAAGTGGGAATGCTTTCAATTTTTCCCCATTCAGTATGCTATTGGCTGTGGGTTTGTCATATATGGCTTGTATCATTTTTAGGCAAGCCCCATCTATGCCTATTTTGTTGAGCATTCTTATCATAAAAGGGTGTTGAATTTTGTCAAATGCTTTCTCTGCATCTACTGAGAGGATCATATGGTCTTTGTTTTTGCTTCTGTTTATATGGTGAATTACATTTATATATTTGCGTATGTTGAACCATCCCTGCATCCCTGGGATGAAGCCCACTTGGTTGTGATGAATTATTTTCTTGACAAGCACCTGAATTTGATTGGCTAGAATTTTGTTGAGAATTTTTGCATCTATATTCATAAGGGACATTGGTCTGTAGTTTTCTTTTTTTGTTGCATCCTTTCCTGGTTTTGGTTATCATGGTTATGTTCATTTCATAAAATGTGTTGGGGAGGTTTCCATCATTCTTGATGTTGTGGAATAATTTCTTAAGGATAGGCTCCAGTTCTTCTTTGTAGATGTGGTAAAATTCGGGTGTGAAACCATCTGGTCCAGGACTTTTCTTCTTAGGAAGGTTTTTTATTGCTGTTTCAATTTCAGTACTTGATATTTGTCTGTTCAGGAATTCTATTTCTTCCTGGTTGAGCCTAGGGAGGCTGTGTGTTTCTAAGAAATTATCCATTTCCTCCACATTTTCCAGTTTGTGTGCATAGAGATTTTTGTAGTATTTATAAATTATATCTTGTATCTCGTGGTATCAGTTATAATTTCTCCTTTATTGTTCCTGATGGAGCTTATTATAGATTTTCCTTTTCTGCTTTTCATTACTCTAGCCAATGATGTGTCAATTTTGTTTATTTTTTCAAAGAACCATCTTTTTGTTTTATTAATCTTCCATATAGTTTCCCTGTTGTCAATATTGTTTAGTTCTGACTTGATCTTAATGATTTCACTTCTGCTTGGTTTGGGGTCGGTCTGTTTTTCTTTTTCCAGCTGTTTGAGATGATTCATTAGGTTGTCTATTTTTGATCTTTTCGACCTTTGGATATAGGCATTTATGGATATAAACTTTCCTCTCAGGACTCCTTTAGCTATGTCCCACAGGTTTTGGTAACTTGTGTCACCTTTGTTGTTTAGTTCAAAGAATCTTTTGATTTCCATCTTGATATCCTCGTTTATGAAGTGATCATTCAGCAGAAGGTTGTTTAGTTTCCATGACTTTGTGTAGAAATGAGAGTTCCTGTTAGGATCGATTTCTACATTTATTCCATGGTGGTCTGAAAAGATACGCGGTATAATTTCTATTTTTTTGAATTGTTTGAGACATGCTTTGTGTCCTAGGATATAGTCAATCTTAGAGAATAACCCATAAGCTGATGATAAGAACATATATTCAGTGGTTTTGGGGTAGAATGTCCTGTAAATGTCAGTCAGGCCCATATGTTCTAGGGTTCTGTTTAAGTCCATTACTTCTTTGTTGATTTTCTGTTTGAAGGATCTGTCCTGTGCTGTCAGTGGGGTGTTAAAGTCTCCAACTATTATGGTGTTGTTGTTTATCCATTTGGTTAGATCAAGTAGAGTTTGATTTATGAATCTGGGTGCACCAAGGTTGGGTGCATATATATTTAGAATTGTTATGTCCTCTTGTTGAACTGTACCCTTCACTATTATATAGTGACCTTCTTTGTCTTTTATTACTTTTGTTGATTTAAAAACTCAGTTATCTGTAATCAGCACTGCCATACCAGCTTTCTTCTGGCTTCCATTTGCTTCAAATATTGTTCTCCACTCCTTTTTTTTGGTCTAACTGCATCCTTGCAGGTTAATGTGTTTCCTGAATGCTGCAGATACTTGGCTTGTGTTTTTTTGTCCATTCGGCCAGTCTATGTCTCTTGAGTGGGGAGTTCAAGCCATTCACATTTATTGAGGTAACTGATAGGTGGGGCAGATTTCTGTTCATTAAGTTGGGTTGAACTTTGTTGCTTTGTTTTCTCTCTTGCCATTGTGGTATCTTGGCTTTGACCTTTAGATTTGAGTAAATTAACATTCGTGAGTGTTTATTGTGCTGATCCGTGGGTAACACTGTTTTGAGCACTTCTTGAAGGATTGTCTTGCTTGGTGAATTCCCTCAGTCTTTGCTTATCTCAGAATGTCTTGGTTTCTCCTTCATGTACAAAACTTAGTTTTGCAGGGAATAAGATTCTAGGCTGGGCATTGTTTTGTTTCAGAAGAGTGAGAATGAGGCCCCAGTCTCTCCTTGCTTGTAAAGTCTCAGTAGAGAAGTCGGAGTTATTTGAATTGGCTTTTCCCTTGTATGTTACTTGCTTCTTTCATCTTACAGCTCTTAGAAGCGCCTCTTTAGTTGATATTTTGGTCAGTCTAATTACTGCATGTCATGACATCTTCCTGTTTGCATTGAATCTCCCAGGGGTCCTCTGAGCTTCTTGAACTTGTATATCGAGATTTTGAGCAAGGCCTGGGAAATTTTCCTCTATTATATCTTCAAATAGCTTGTCCAACCCTTGGTAGTTGTCTTCTTCCCCTTCTGGTAACCCTATGACCCTCACGTTAGGTTTCTTCACATAATCCCACATCTCTTGTAGGCTTTGCTCTTCTCTCCTGTTTCTCTGCTCTTATCTCTGTGACTGATTTATTTAATTGGAAGGTGTCATGTTCAATGTCTGAGATTCTTTCTTCTGTTTGATTTACCCTGTTCTTGAGGCTTTCCACTGAATATTGTAGTTCCCTGAATTGATTTCTCATTTCCAGGAGTTCCTTTAAACTTTTCTTATTGTATTGATTTCTTTAGTGAACTTTTGTTCCAGGTCCTGGAGCCTTTTTGTGGTTTCTTTGTGTTGGTTATCGAGTTGTTCTTGCAGGTTGTTGAATTTTCTTATGATCCACATTCAGAATTCCTCTTCTGTCGTTTTGGTTGCCTAATTTTGGTTGGTGTCCATTTCTAAGGGGCTGGTGCTCCTCTTTGGGGGTGTGGTTTCTGTTTGTTTCTTCATATTTGGAGTTCCTTTGCTGATTTCTTCTCATGTCGATCAGTTGCTGCTTCTTTCCTTTAGGTTTTCGTTTGTGTAGTTACATGCCTTGTTTAGTTTCTGAGCTGGTAGGTGGTGTCTGTGGGTGAGATTCGACCATACCCTTATGATGAGTATGTAGGTGCCATGAAAAGGGTGTGCAGAATGTCCTCCCTGTCAGTAGGTGGAGCTTGCTTGGAGGAACAGGCTATGCTATTGTTTTTGTGTCACCGGTGCCTCTGGTGCCTCAGGTGGTGGGTGGGGCCCTGGGACTTCCAGGTGTGTCCTTTTCTCTCCCTCAGTGGGCTGGTCTGGGAGTGAGTCTGGGCGGAGCTGGGTTGGGTAAGCCTGCCCTCAGCCACCACCAATGCCATTAGCAGGGGTCAAATTTCTGTTTTCTGCTTCTAGGAAATGTTGTCAGGGAGGGGCTGGAATGGTCCCGCTTAGTCAGAAAGTCTGCGTGTGGGGGTGGGGCTGTCTGAGACCTGCAGTCTGGAGCGGGCCTCGCTTCTTTCCACCCTCCCCAACGCCACGGCTACTCCTGGGCCTCTGCCAGCAGGCAAGACCTCATGCCACTGGGCCTCCCCTAGCTGTGATGCTGGCCGGGAGTTTCCCTGCGCAGGAACGCCACCTGGGTTGAGATCACTTCCTTCCTTTGGTAGGAGGGTTGCCCTCTAGGATGCTGATCTGCCCCTGAAGGCACACACACCTCTGTAGGCTATTCGGGTATATCCCTTCTGTGTTCCGGGCAATGCGAGACCTGGGTGCATGGGATCTGGTCTGCAGGTCTGACCTCTGGGCCCCAGAATTCAAACTATATCCCCACCAGGGAGAGGAGTGCCAGTCCCATTTCTTCCATGGGGAGCCCTAGCTGGGTCTATTTCTCTCAGCCCGAGGGTCTGCCCCATTCTCCTGGGATCACCATGCCAGCAGCACCTGGGAGGGCTGGCGGGTAGGGAGCTCACCATCTGAGTACCCCTTAGTCAGCTGTAGGACCCCCAAAGGGAAGGTCCCATTCCCTGGAGGTGCCTCCGGCTGGTGGCTATATTGTCTCTCTTGGCAGCTGCGGGTAGGGTTGTGGGAGCGGATAATGAGGCAATATGGCGCCTGCCTCGTGGCTCCGGTCTGTGCACAGGGAAGTGCCCTGTGGGAGTTGGGAGCCTGGTGCCGTGTCCGCTATAGGCTTGCAGCTCACTCACGGTGGCTGTCTCTGGGCTGGTGTCCGCAGGTCTCTCCACCTGCTGAGGAGCCCACCAGCAGTCTGAGATGCAAGGGATGGGAAAGCTAACTGCCCCACCTACCCTTGCTGGTGGTCTCCAGGCTGCTCCGGAGGTCTCTGCTTCCAGTTCTCCTCCGCAACCTCCTCCCGTGGAGTCTCCCATGGTTTGCTTGTCTTCTTGCTTCTTTCTTCTAATTTCTGCTAGAATCTGTCTTTTCTGCAGAGACACTCTGTCTGGTGGTGTTTCTTGTCAGCCATCTTCCATCAATTGGTTTAATATGTGGCTTTTTCCATGGAAATAGTATTTTTTTTGCCTTAGAGGATACCACTGTATTAGTGCTTTCTCTAAATAATGAAAAGCTGCCAGGAATTTAAAACACTCACCTCGTATAGAAACTTGAGAAAGTTCCTCATATTTCACCTCTGTTTATGTATCTTAGTTGAAAACAATCATTTCAGTATTATTTCAGTGGAGTCAAATAGATGGTAGATCATTTGAATATTATGAGAGGCATTATGCTAGTTCATCTGAGGATGAGCATGGAGAACATGTAGGGCAGGGTGACACCCTGTGCTTTTCTCTTGTCTCCCCACTGCAATGCACCTGGCTAAATTGCAGAGTGGTTTTGCAGACTCACAAAATCTCTTCAGGTCGTTTCACTGCCGAGAGAATGATGTTACTGTACACACTTCAAGGTGAACCCAGGAGGTCCCCACTGGAGGGCTGTAGAGAAGCCATCTGTACCAATAGTAGAGCCGCCATCTGCAGGCACCTTCCCTGTCCTGTTTGCTGCTTGGCCTATTAAAATGAAATGAGGCCCAGGAAATTCTGCAATAACATAAGCATAAAGTCATCTCATCATAGCCTTTCTCTTTTTGAAAGAAGGATAATCCTTTTCTCTCTCTGTGTGTACATATATAATGTATGTGTGTATTATATGTATGTTATATATAATTTATACACACACACATTTCCACACCAAACTACACCAATTAAAAAATAGTTGACGTTTACTGAGCATTTGCTATATACCAAACATTGTTCTAGCACTTTGTGCTTATTAATTCATTTAACCTTCACACAAACCATGTGTCTATTTTACAGATGAGAACATTGAGTGACAGGCTGGTAAACAACTTGAACCAGTCCCCACAGATGACAGCTGTTTATCCAGGACTTGAAACCAACTCTTGGTCCAAGCCTTCACTTTTAACCCTCACTGCGCTTAGTTGCAACATGTATTTAAGTTTAGAAAGTTCCTCCTCTCTCTTTCCCCACCTACCTTCAGGTATGAATATAGGACATGTTGTACTATATGCTGATTGGGATCCAATTCTTGTTTTGTCTCCAAACCAGTCCTTTTGATCATATGCTTCTGTGGAGAACGACCCCAGGGCAGCCTAATAGCTGATGGGACGCCCGATTCGGATCAGGCCAATCTCGGACATCTGAATCAATACTCTTCTCCAGGAATTCTGTAACCGGGACTGGTGAGAAGAGGGAGTTTCTCTCCTCTGGAGAAAGCTGCAGAACGTGAGGCTCGGGAGCCAGGGCAGCTGCGTCTCCCGCCACAGGGCGGAGCCCACCTTCCTTGGGGAGCGGAGGGGTGAGGGGCGAGAGCCGCGGAGGTGCAGCTGTGCCCAGGCTGCTCCGAGTGCCGGACGCCGGCCTGCGCCTGCCCTGTGCAGGATTTCGCTTGATTACATGGCCTGCCCCTTTCTTTGATTGTATGGGATGCCCCAAATGGTCTCTTTTAGCAAATTCCCCTTTTTTGCCAAACTACATTGAGCTGTTTTTGTCACTTGGAATCTATATTAAATTGTATTACTGTCACAGATTTTCACTCCTCCCTCTGAATACAAGATTCGTCCATACGCGATGCCATGCGACTTGCTTTCCTCCTGGTAGAGAGTGTATATCCCTGTCCCCATTGACTTTGGGCTAGGCCCTAGGAACCACTTGCGCCAAATGTCATGTGAGAAGGGCCTGGGTGGCAGTCTGACCGGGAGTCCGAGAGACGGCAGGCGTCCACCCCGGCCTTGTGCTCCTGCCCTCGCCCGTGAGAGCAACGCCTATCCAACAGGGGGCGCTGCTGCCCGGGGCGGGCTCCAGAGAGCCTGCGCCGCCCACCTGCCACCTGCTGCGCTTCCACGGGACCATAGCGCTGCGGCAGCACCAGCTCCTGACATGAAACCCGAGCGACACATACCCTTTGTTTGTAAGTCTCTGAGATTTAGAAGTTATTACACAGCATTGCCTCAGCAAGAACCGACTGATAGACTATCATATAACCTGGACCAATTTGCTCTGTGCAAAGTGCTTTTGCATGCCAGGAGTCTTTAAGCATAGGACTCTTGGTAGAACCTATAAATAATTTTCCCAAGGCTACTGAAAGAGGTGGGAATCAAACATAGCTCTGTCTTATTCCAGAGCCCGTACTTTTAAAGATATTTATACTGCCTCAAGCTGTATCATACTTTTACAATCTGAATACATAGTATATTTATTTGCTGTGCACGGGGAAATGTGATCTGACTTGGAACGTATCTTAACTGGTATACTTTATTATGAGAGTATAAGTGATTATTACATATATATGAAATATATAAATGCATTGTTATAAGGTTATGCTATTCTATATAGATGTAACTAGCTCTAAGAAATCTGAAAAGTAGGGATATTAAAGATATTGAGCCAGTAAAGTAGTATAAATAGTCAATTTTTATTTATAATATTAAAATCTTGCTCACCTTTTTTTTTGAGACAGAGTCTCACTTTGTTGCCCAGGCTAAAGTGAGTGCCGTGGCGTCAGCCTAGCTCACAGCAACCTCAAACTCCTGGGCTCAAGCAATCCTCCTGCCTCAGCCTCCGAGTAGCTGGGACTACAGGCAAGTGCCACCATGCTCGGCTGATTTTTTCTATATATGTTAGTTGGCCAATTAATTTCTTTCTATTTATAGTAGCGACGGGGATCTTGCCCTTGCTCAGGCTGATTTGGAACTCCTGACCTTGAGCAATCCACCCGCCTCGGCCTCCCAGAGTGCTAGAATTACAGGTGTGAGCCACCGCACCCAGCCTTGCTCCCCTTTTAAATGGACTTTTCTTCAGATAAGGAGCTCTCCATGCATATTTAAAATGTCGTAGAATTTATAAAATTATATTTATATGTATTTTTTTCAGAAATTATGTAAAGGTGAGTTACATCTGTAACAGACTGAATAACTTTGCAATAAACTATGTCAGCAGGGGAGGTTTTATAGCAATTAACAGGTGGCTTTAAAAAAGTAATTGATGATTCAATTGCATTCCTAACTATTATTTTTGAAAGAGTTTTAGACATTCTAACAAGCAGTTTCAAGGGTAATTGTTACTGTTGTTATTTTTAGAAACATGGCAGAGTCTAAGTACCAATTTGTTCTGCCATCTACATATTTGCCTAATTTCTACAAGTGATGAAATTTATCTGTCCTCGCTGGAGTTGTCTATTGGCAGCATGTCTGGATTTAGGGCAGGAGGAGGAGGGAAAGGGGAAAGCTTGGCCAAGACAGAACCCCTACACAATGCGCTGGCTTGATGCCTGGCTCTCTCCAACACCCATTCATCTATGTGCTTCATAGAATGAAAGTACAAACAAAGCATCAAATGGCTTTATATTGTGCTGATCAAAAGACAGAATTCTAAAACCATTTTTGGAACCCTCCACTCTTCAAATCTTTCTCCCAAAGTATCAATTCTTTTCCGTTTATATCTCCTAAGACTGCCATAGGATCTCCATTCAAACCTTTCATCCTCTACATCAGTAAGAGGTTGACCCAATGACAAAAGTATTTTTTAACATGCATCTTTTTCTTCTTGTTGGTTGGACTGATAACTTTTTGACTGGCCTTTCGAGCTCTTTGATCCATTAGGAATAAAATCTTTACTACTTGTAGAGGACAGTCTGGGACCTGGTGATAAAATACAACAAATGAGCGAAGGTCTTGAGTCAAGATTCAGAAGGGCCCTACCTCTGGGTGCAAGCTGAAATGTCAGAGTCAGGAGTCCTGAGACTGTCTATCATCCTTCTTTGCCGCTGGTGTACCCGACAGATCTGGGAAAGGCATTCTTCTTAGACAACTCTCTGCACAATCACTGTAACTCGCTGAGGTCTGTGATCAAACTTTAGGCAAACATTGGACAATGGAAATGAGTGTGGACATGATCGCATGGGCTTTGTGGGTTGCAGTAACAGAAGGGGGCTGCTATTTGATTAAGAACTGGAAGAATCTAGCTGCAACCACAAACGCAAACACTAGCAGGTGAAAGATGTTAGCAAAGCATGCATGAATTTGAATACGATATAGTCAGGAGATGGAAGTTAAGCATTAACACAAAGCCTTCCTTATTCTTTTTGGCATCTCCATTGGGGTCACTTTAGGACTGTGCCAGTTTTTCTCAATGGAGCTTTTTAGGATCACACAAAATTTTCAGCTCAAACAACAGAATAAGCAGTTGTACTTTACTATTTTCAAGGTCACCTATAGAAGGTATTTGCATTCTTCCTTTAATTGAAGTAGGCTCTGTATCCCTTTAAAGTTCCTTCATAAAATTCACCACATTTAATTAGTATTTAGAGTTGAGGTTTAGAAAAAGAATAAAAATATTTTGAAAAGATTCTATTCATTATCAGTAATATATTGAAGGTATGTTGCACATGTATTTTCAATGGCATTTTTTTTCAGATTAGCCATAAGCTTGTTTTCCTACAAGGGAAAATGTTATCATTGTCATGGTTAAGCACTGCCCCTTTACCTAAAAGAAACCAAAACAATTCTGTGTCTACTCCTTTAGTCTGGAGCCCATTAAATTTGATTTCCAATGTTTTCTACAAGGCTTTGTTTGAATCTATGTTTATATCAAACTAAGTTGTAGTTTCACATATCATTACTTTTTATTGACAATACCAAGCTTCAGGAAAAGTGATCACTCATCAGATACACAGCACAACAGCATAACTGAGGCTGACATAGAAAATATGCAAGGAAACTAGTTAGAGTACAGACAAGCCCATGCCTGTTCTATTAATGGGTGACATTTTAAACAATAGAGCTGTCAGACCCTACTGCGGCGAATAAAGGGGTTTAATCATGACAGGAATTAGTGCACACGACAGGTGATTATGTGTTGGAAATATGCCAGGGCCAGGGCCAGCTGCAATGCTTCACATTATTTTGTAATCTCAGTAATTGCAGCTATGGAAAAAAATTATTTGGGATTGGAGAGGGAGGGTTGGGGGGGAGAAGTAAACAAAAACCACATACAACCCATTTATTTCCACAATAGAGGTCTCTGCAAATGGGAAAAGTTCAACCCACATTACAAATTTTAGTCCATCCCCTTCTCTTCAATTCAAAAACACAGCAATATAATCATGCCTTTTTTTCCCTTTTCTCAAAGTCCAATTATAGTGTCTCCTTGCAAATAAAATAAGGTTTCAACCATCTACTCACTAATTTCAGATGAAAATTCCTTCTAAAATTATTTAGGTTACAATATCCAAAGCCACTCAGGAAAACATGGGACTCAATCAAAAGGTATTTTCCCATGTTGAATATTCTGCTATTTAGCTATGATAAATACTGTATTCGATTATTTTCTGTTGGAGTTTATAAAAAGAGATATTTCTTTCACTCTGAGGCCACTGTAGAGAGTAATCCAGTTAGAATTAATGATTTAGAGAATTCTAGACACAGAAGCCTGGAAAGCAAATCAGAGAAATGAAAAAAAAAAGGCAAGTTACAAAGTTTAACAGGAAACAAAATTCTGGTTTTTCATTCTGGTTAACTTTCTACAACAACAAAGCAAAATGTAAAAACCAGCCTTGTCTTAGTTGTCGATCTTTAATCTTATCTACTGATTGCTTTTCAATGGAAATAATACCTCAAGTCTTTCTGTTTTCCTCATACAAAACATAACCTCAGCACAATAAATTTCTGTCACATGTTTTATTTGTTTTTTGTAACTTTTTATTTTGCAATAATTTTACGTTTTCAGACATGTTGCAAGAATAGGGTTAGGAATTCCTTTATCCCTTTACCAAGATTCAGCAACTGTTTATATTTTGTCCCACTGATTTATTACTCTCTCACTAAATATTTATTTATATATGCATATTTTCTGAACCTTTGAGAGTAATGTGGAGACATTGAGCTCTTTTATTTCTAAATACTTCAGAGTGTATTTCCTAGGAACAAGGAAATTATCTTACATAAGCATAGAACAATTTCCAAAATTGGGAAATTTAACATAGACACACTACTATTAGCCAATTCACAGGCAACTTTTGTCAATTATTTCAATATAGCCCTTTACAGCTAATTTTATTTTCTCATGTAGAATTGAATCCAGTATCACAAATTATACCTTGCTGTCATAATGACTCAGTCTCATTTAACTCAAGACAATCTCCATTTTCCTTTTTTTTTTTAATCTTTATGCACATCACCATTTTGAAGGAGAACAGTATTTATTTTACAGAATGTTCCTCATTTGGGTCATGGCTGTTTCCGGGTGATTAGAGTCTAGTAAGTGCACTGTCACGTGTACTCTGCAGCAATGCTGAGTCCCTCTCAGTGCATCATGTCAAGAGGCGTATGGGTTTGCTCTGTCCCAATATTGACAGTGTTAACTTGGATTCCTTAAGTAAGGCAAAATGGTCCATGATCCAACACTGTAGAGTTACTACTCCCTATAATTAATAATCTGTAAGGAGGTACTTGGAGACTCTGTAAATATCCTGTTTTCCACCAACCTTTATCCAGTTGTAGCATCTGTTGATGATTTCCTTTATACCATCTTTCTGCACTTATTAGTTGGAATTCCACTGTAAGGAAGAACTTTTCCATCTTCTCACTTATTTATTTACTCATTTCTTTCCTAATCAGTTTATGTCAATATAGACACATAGATTCTTACTTTCTGCAGTAAGTTATAATCCATTGTTTATTTTGATGCCCCAAATTCCTATATTGGGTGAGTAGAAGCCTCTTCAAGCTAGCCGCTGTGTCTTGATTTACTGTCATTGTGTTCCCACTATGTACCAGTTGGGGTTCCACCAGGGAAACAGAAACAGCAGAGGGGAGAGAGAGAGATTTGGAAAGAATTGGCTTCCAAGATGGTGGAGCTGTCTAGGCAAATCAGAAGCCTGCAGGTAACTCTGGCAGGCTCAAAACTCTCCTTCAGGATCTGAAGCTGTAGTCCAGAGGTGAATTTCTTCCTCTTCAGGAAAACCTTAGCTCTGCTCTTTAAGGCATTTTTAGCCTAGCCAATTTGACATATAAAACTGACCATTGCCCTTACTTTCTGTTACAACATCTTCCAATTTCATCTTGTAGATTACCTGCTAGTCCTGGAATCGGACTTTTCTCCAAGAAGGCCTAGGTTTTTTAACTGGTAGATGGTATTTAGAAACCAAGATCTGGACGCCAGATGTGTTCATTGCTTTGGTGTTCCAATTGTTTACAGGCCTTATGAACAGACAGTACTGGGATATATGTGCACGTGTGTGTGTGTGTGTGTACATTTAAACATCTGCAGAGGGTGGGGGAGGAAGAAGGGGAGAAAGATTAAGACAGGAGATGGAAGGGGAGTAAGAGAAGGAGGAGGCGGCAACGATGCCAACGTTTTACATCAAGTCAGGAGCACAAGTTCATAAAATAAAAAAAACCCCAAACGCTAAAGTCTAGCCTTGGCCCTCTCTCTGTGTAACTCTCTTGTTCAGCAGTGGGAAACCTGACTTCCGTCATTCTCAATACAGTCATTCATTTGCTGCTTCCTATAATAAACAGAAAGTAGTTTCCACATTGCTAACGATACCAGTATAGTATGAAAAGTAAACTTAATGACTACAGTTTAATTTTTGTTTACAGGGATTTCTTTCAAATAAACTTGACATGTAATGATATACACAAGTCTTAAGTGCACAGTTTAATGAATTTGATGAATACAAACACACTCATAAGATTCTATCCAGAAATAGAAAATTTCCTTCACCCCAGAAAGTTCTACTTCCAGAAAACTCTTTCTCTCTCAGAGGTAATATTTTTTCTATTTTAAAACACAGATGAGCTTTGCCTTTTCTAGAACTTTCTATAACTGAATCATATATTAGATACTCCTTTTGTCTAGCTTCTTTTAGTCATAATTTTGGTGAGATTCATCAATGTTTTTCACCTATCAGGAGTTCATTCCTTTTTATTATTGAGTAGCAGTACATTGTATGGTATATCACAAATTGTCTATCTATGCTTCTATTGATTAACATTTGAAATGTTTCCAGTTTGGGGTAAAGAGAATCCTGGAATAAATATTTTTAATTCCCTGGGTAAATATTTAGGAGTGAAATTTCTAGGAGATAGGGTGGGCAAACATTTAATTTTACAATAAACTGCTAAAACTTTTTCCAAATGGCTGAATCTCCTGGTGGTGCCAAAGAAGAAAGCACTTGAGCTTTTATTATACCAGCTTGCTCAAACGTGGGCAGAAAGGCAGGGGGAGGGTTGAAGTTCAGGAGCTGTGAGCAGTCAAATATAAAATAACAGAATAAGACTTCATCATGGGAGGCACCAAGCTGTCCTTTATAATCCCTATTGTCTTGTTAACATCAGTAGTCACGGCTCTTCTTCCTGTTCTGATACTATGTTTCTGTCCACTCTTTATTTGCTTCTTATCATTCTAGCTAAAGGTTAATCAATTTTTTTTTCAGAGAACTAGCTTTTGTTGTCATTGATTTTTCTCTATTGTTGGTCCATTTTCTATTTCATTGATTTCTACTCTTATCTTTAATATTTTCTTTCTTACCTCTGTTTACTTTGGATTTAATTTTCACTCCTTTTTTATTTTACCAAGAAGAGTATGTTAAAACCATGTATCACTTTGAACTTACCTATTTCTTCTTTTAGTTCTGTCAGCTATTGATTTATTTATTTTGAAGCTTTGTTATCAATATATACCCATTTTGAATTGTTATGTCTTCTTGACCACTTTATTATTATGAAAAGTCCCTCTTTATACAAGACACCATTTCTTGTTTTGAAGTTTACTTTGATAGTAATATAACCACTACAGTTTTCTTTTTATTAGTGTCTATGTGGTATATACTTTTCATCCTTTTAGCCTATGTTTTTATATTTAAAAACAGCTACTTGTAGATAGTATATTGTTTATTCTTGCTGTTTTAACCAATCTCAGTCTCTAACTTAAAGTGTTTAGACAATTTACATGTAATAAAATTATTTATTGATATGGTTTAGTTTGAAACTACCGTATTACTATTTTTATAACATTTGATCATTTTTCTTTTATCTTCTTTTCTGTTTAATTTTGGATTGGAATTATGTTATGACTCTACTTTATCTACATTATAGTTCTAGTAGCTATATCTCACTTTATATTTTTAAAGATTCCTCTGAAGATCTCAATAGACATCTTTAACTTATCATTATTTATCTTCAAATAATGTTATATCACTTTTCATATAGTGTAAAAACTTTCTAATAGTATACTTTTATTTCTTTCTACCATCCTTAGTGCCATTTTAATAGAGATTTTAATTTTATGTATGTTATAGACTCCCTAATACATTATTATTATTATTATTGAGCCATCAATTATCTTTTAAAGCAATTAAAAATAAGAAAAATGTATCTAATTCATTTACTCACAGTTTTAACATTTTCAGTTCTCTCTTAGTCCTGCTGTTAGTGTAGAAGGTTCAGTTCATGAATAGTTAAACTGGATTTGGATTTTGTTGCTTTTACGATTATCTTTAGTACACCAAAGCTTCAAATTTCCTCAGCAATGGTGTAAAGGCTATGAACAGGGAGCTGATTCCCTCTTCCCTATCCCTAGGAGCAGGGAGGTTTCTTGCTCCTCCTTGAATGTAGGTGTCTTTTGACTTCTGTCAAAACATATTGCCATTTGGGGCATTGACAGGTTTTCCACCTCTCTCTCCTTCAGTAGCAAACAGCCTCTGCCTTGAACCAGAGAAGGGTCTGATCTGTTCCAGTGGCAGCTGATAACCATTAAGAGTAGGACTCATGAGGGCCTGGAGTGCTCTTCCAAAGGCAAACAGTGCTGTGTCCTGTCTCTTCCCAAAGGGTTTGCCACCCTTTGGGATTCAGTTCATCCTGTCGCTTTACAACCTCAGCTCTCTGATAGGCTCAGAAATTGTGAGTTTTAGGTTATTCAGATTTTTATCATTGTCAGAGTGACAGTAACATTGGCTGATAGCCTTTTATATCCTAAGTGGAAAGGGGCTTCCACACAAACTTTATTTTTATGATGATTTCATTCCAAATATTTTCTATTTTTTTGCAATTTCTTCCTTAAACCATGCATTATTGAGAAGTATGTTATTTCATTACTAAATATTTGAGTATTTTAGGATGGCTTATTATTATTGATTTCTACTTTAATTTTGTTGTGGTCAGAAAAGATACGCTGTAAAATTTCATCCTTTTAATTTTTTTTTTTTTTTTTTTGAGACAGGGTCTTACTCTGTTACCCAGGCTCAAGTGCAATGGCATGATCATAGCTCACTGCAACCTCAAACTCCTGGGCTCAAGCGATGCTCCTGCCTCAGCTTCCTGAGGACCTGGGATTGCAGGTGTGTATCACCAAGCCAAGCTATTTTTTTCTTTCTTTCTTTCTTTTTTTTGGTAGAGACAGGGTCTTGCCCAGGCTGGTCTCAAACTCCTAGCCTCAAGAGATTCTCCCACCTTACCCTCCCAACATGCTGGGATTACAGGTATGAGCCATCATGCTCGGCCTCATCCTTTTGAATTTACTGAGACTTATTTTATGAGCTAGGTTATGGTCTACCTTGATTAATATTACATGCATACTTGAAATGAATGTGTATTCTGCATTTGCTGAGGATTATGTTCTCTAAATATCAAGTAGGTTAAATTGGGTGATAGTATTCCTCAGGTATTCTAAATCTTTCCTTATTATTCTATCATTGTTTAGAAATATATAAAAATGTTCAACTATAAATATGGATTTGTTTATTCCTCCAATTAATTGTGTCAATGTTTGCTTTATATATTTTTAAGCTCTCTATAGCACAAACATTATGATCATTATGTCTTTCTGGTGAATTAACCTTTTATCATTAGGTACTGTCCTTCTTAATTGTTGGTAACAGTCCTTGTATTTGTGTGTTTTTTCTTCTGGTATTGCTATATCCACTCAGGTTTTTTATGTTTACTGTTATAGCGTAAGGTATATCATTGTCCATCGTTTTACTTCCGATCTATTTGTACCTTTATATTTAAGATGTATCTCTCACAGATAGTCTTTTTTTATTCAGTCTGACAATTTTCACTTCTCAATATGAGTGTTTAATTCATTTATATTTAACGTAATTATTGATAGTTTGGATCTAGGTCTATAACTTTGTTATTTAATTTCACTTTATCCCATCAGCTTTTTGATCATTTATTCCTCTTTTTTTCTTCCTTTGCATTATTAAATATTTTTAAAATTTTATTGTGATTCTTCTGTTGTCTTTGAAGCTATGCCTCTTTGTAGTATGTATGTGTTGTATACATGTGTGAATTTGCCTTAGAATTACAACATAGACCCTAAACTTATCACAATTTACTTAGTGTTAATATTGTACCTCTTCATGTGAGATGGAAGAACTATGAAACGGTTTAATGCAATTTATTGTCTCATCCTTTGTGCTATTGCTGCCCTGTGTTTTACATCTAATGTATCATAAATTTCACAACATATAATATTAATAATATTATTACACTTTTATTTTTGGTTTAAACACTTATATGGCTTTTAAGTAAATTAAGAAAAGGAATAGAGATATACACACATATTATATATACATGTATATGTACACACAAAAAAGATTAAGAGAGAATCTTGTATATGTACCCATATAATTAGCACTTCAAAGGCTTTTTATTTCTTATAGACTCTAGTTTTCATCAGGTGTCTCTTCCATTCCAAGTGAAGAATTCTATTAGTATTTCTTATAGCACAGTTTTGTGGGTTAAAATTTCTCTCACCTATTTTTTATCTAAAATTAATTTATTTTAATGTTATCTTTTATATTTTCTCCAAATAGTATTAATATTTTGGTTATCATTGTTTCTGATGGGAAGTCAGCTATCATTAATATCATTGCTTCCTTAGTTATAATATGACATTTTTCTCTGGATGCTTTCCAGATTTTTATTTACCCTTTAGTATTCACCAGTTTAACCATGATGTGATAGATATTTCTCTTTCTTTCTTTCTTCTTTCCCATGCTTGAGGTTTGCAGAGCTTCTTGTGATCTAACATTATGCTGTTTCACTACATTTGAAAACCTATTAGTCATGTCATTATTTCTTCAAATTTTGTTTTGCCCCATATTCGTTATCTTCTCCTTCTGAAACTCTAATTGCACATGTTAATAAATTTTATATTGAACCACAAGGCTCTGTTCTCACATCCTTTTCAGTAGTTTTTCTCCTCTTTTCATATTTGATTTATCTTCAAGTTCAGCAACATTTTCTTCCACCATCATCAATAAGATGATAAGCCCATTTACTAAATGTCTTTCATTTTATACATTTTACTTTTTGTCTTCCAGAGTTTCCACTTGTTTCTCTTTTACAATCCCCTTCTGTTCATTTATACTGACTATAATATCCTTTAAATTATTGATATATTTATTTTACTTATTCTAAAGTTCTTCCCTTCTAATTTTAATATCTCTGTCATCTTGAAATCTATTACTACATAATGCCTTTCTCTTAAATACTGTTCCCATCTTCCTATTTATTTTCATGTCTAGTAATTTTTACTGTGTCCTGGGCATTTTTAATGATGCATTTATTACTAAAGACAGAGATTCTGTCCTTATAACTGTATATTTTTGTTTTAGCAGAAAGTTAACTTTATTGGTATCAAACCTCAATCTCTATCTCCCCTAGAATAGACAGCAACTAAAAATGCTCAGTTATTTCAATTTTCCAAATGTTGCTTTCACTTAAAAACTTGGTGTGTCTCCAGTGCATACAAAGTTCAGGATTCAGGCAAAGGAAGATAGGGGTTATATGCAGTTTTTAGAGTTTTCCTTCTGTTAATCCCTAATTTCTGGGGTTTCTCATTTATTTCCTTTGCTCTATGTAGCATTTCCCAAATCCATACTAGGACTACTTAAGCCAATAAGACCAGATTTCTGCATTAGCTCTTCTGCTTCATGCTGTCCATGAAGACTGGGATGTGCTCTTAAAAAAAATGTTAACCAAACACAAATTTTTATTAAGCATGGTTCTCTTGATTCAAGGATGGACTTCTCTCCACTTTCTGTGTGCTTTTGGTCACTCCACACTGTCTATGTATAGTTGTTTTTTATTTATTTATTTATTTATTTTATTTCGGCATATTATGGGGGTACAGATTTTAAGGTTTCAATAAATGCCCATTGCCCCCCCTCCCCCCACAAGTCTGAGTCTCCAGCATGACCATCCCCCAGATGGTGCACATCTCACTCATTATATACGTATATACCCGCCCCCCTCCCCCCTGCCCAATACCCTATTACTGCAGTACTTATGTGACCACTTAGGTGCTGTTCAGTTAATACCAATTTGCTGGTGAGTATATGTGGTGCTTGTTTTTCCATTCTTGGGAAACTTCACTTAATAGTATGGGTTCCAGCTCTAACCAGGAAAATATAAGATGTGCTATATCACCTTTGTTTCTTAGAGCTGAATAGTACTCCATGGTATACATATACCACATTTTACTAATCCATTCTTGGATTGATGGGCACTTGGGCTGTTTCCACAGCCTTGCAATTATGAATTGTGCTGCTATAAACATTCGAGTGCCGGTGTCTTTTTTGTAGAGTGTCATTGGATCATTTGGGTAGATGCCCAGCAATGGGATTGCTGGATCAAATGGTAGATTCACTTGTATCGCTTTTAGGTATCTCCATATTGCTTTCCACAGAGGTTGAACTAATTTGCAGTCCCACCAGCAGTGTAGGAGTATAGAATGTTTTTATTTCCATCTTGATTTCTTCATTTATGAAGTAATCATTTAGTAGGAGGTTGTTTAATTTCCACGTTTTTGTGTAGAAATGTGAGTTTCTGTTAGGGTTGATTTCTACTTTTATTCCACTGAGATATGAGAAGGTACATGGTATGATTTCTATTTTTTTAATTTTTTTGAGATTTACTTTGTGTAAATCTCTAGGATATGGTCAATCTTAGAGAATGTCCCGTGAGCTGATGAGAAGCACGTATATTCAGTGGATTTTGGGTAGAATGTCCTGTAGATGTCAGTCAGACCCAGTTGTTCCAGGGTTTTGTTTAAGTCCATTATTTCTTTATTAATTTTCTGTTTGGAGGATCTGTCTTGTGCCGTCAGTAGGGTGTTGAAATCTCCGGTTATTATGGAGTTGCTATTAATCCTTTTGCTTAGATCCAGTAAGGTTTGCTTTATGAAACTGGGTGCACCTAAGTTGGGTGCATATATATTTAAAATTGTTATCTCTTCTTGTTGAAGTGTGCCCTTCACCATTATATAATGACCCTCTTTGTCTTTCACTACTTTTGTTGCTTTAAAGACTAAATCGTCTGAAATTAGAACTGCCACACCAGCCTTCTTTTGGCTTCCACTTGCCTGGAATACTGATCTCCACCCTTTTACTTTTAGTCTATATGCATCCTTACAGGTTAGATGTGTTTCCTGAAGACAGCATATACTTGGCCTTTATTTTCTTATCCATTCAGCCAGCCTATGTCTCTTGAATGCAGAGTTTAAGCCATTCACATTTATTGAGAGAACTGATAGGTAAGGTAGATTACTGTTCATTCTGTTGGGTTGGATGTTGTTGCTTTGATTTCTTTCTTGAGCCATTGTATTATCTGGCCTTTAATCTTTGGGTTTTGGTTGTTTTTATATTGGTGAGTTTTTATTATGTTGTTCCATGCGTAGCACTGTTTTGAGTACTTCTTTTAGGGCTGGTCTTGTCTTGGTGAATTCTCTGAGCCTTTGCTTGTCTGAGAATGTCTTTATTTCTCCTTCATATATGAAGCTCAGTTTTGCAGGGAAGAAGATTCTAGGCTGGGCATTGTTTTGTTTCAGAAGAGTGAGAATGGGGCTCCAGTCTCTCCTTGCTTGTAAAGTCTCATTAGAGAAGTCTGGTGTTATTCGAATTGGCTTTCCCTTGTATGTCACTTGCTTCTTTCGTCTTACAGCTCTTAGAAGGGCCTCTTTAGTTGATATTTTGGTCAGTCTGATGACTGCATGTCGTGACATCTTCCTGTTTGCATTGAATCTCCCAGGGGTCCTCTGAGCTTCTTGAACTTGTATATCTAGATTTTGAGCAAGGCCTGGGAAATTTTCCTCTATTATATCTTCAAATAGCTTGTCCAACCCTTCAGTATTGTCTTCTTCCCCTTCTGGTAACCCTATGACCCTCACGTTAGGTTTCTTCACATAATCCCACAGCTCTGGTAGGCTTTGCTCTTTTCTCTTGTTTCTCTGCTCTATCTCTGTGATGGTTTTATTTAGTTGGAGGGTGTTATCTTCAAGCTCTGAGATTCTTTCTTCTGTTTGATCTACCCTGTTCTTGAGACTTTCCACTGTATTTTGTAGTTCCCTGAAATGATTCTTCATTTCCAGGAGTTCGGTTAAACTTTTCTTCATTGTGTCCATTTCTTTTTCCAGATCCTGGAGGCTTTTTGTGGTTTCTTTGTGTTGGTTATTGAGTTGTTGTTTCAGCTCGGTGAGTGTTCTTATGATCCACATATGGAATTCCTCTTCTGTCATTTTGGTTGCCTGATTTGGGTTGGTGTCCGTTTCTAGGGGGCTGGTGCTCCTCTTTGGGGGTGTGTTTTCCGTTTGGTTCTTCATATTTCCTGAGTTCTTTCGCTGATTTCTTCCCATGTTGATCAGTTGTTGTTTGTTTCCTTTAGGTTTTTGTTTGGGTATTCACACGCCTTGTTTAGTTTCTGAGCCGTTAGGTGGTGTCTGTGGGTGAGATTTGACCACTCCCTGTATAATGAGTCAATAGGTGCCATGCAAAGGGTGTGCAGGATGCCATCCATGTCAGTAGGTGGTGCCCTGAAATGGCTGTGCAGGATGCCATCCCTGTCAGTAGGTGGCGCTTGCTTGGAGGAACAGGCTATGCTGTTGTTTTTGTGTCCTGTTACCAGCTCTTGTTCTGGGAGGAGCTGGGTTGGGTAAGCCTGCCCTCAGGCACCACCAATGCCTTTAGCAGGGGTCAAAGTTCTGTTCTCTGCTTCCAGGAAAAGCTGTCAGGGCAGGGCTGGAATGGTCCCACTCAGCCAGAAAGTCTGCGTGTGGGGGTGGGGCTGTCTGAGACCCGCAGTCTGGAGCAGGCCTCGCTTCTTTCCACCCTTCCCAACTCCGCAGCTACTCCTGGGCCTCTGCCAGCAGGCCAGACCACATGCCACCAGGCCTCCCCGGATTGTGATGCCTACGGGGAGGTTCCCTGCATAGAAACGCTGCCTGGGCTGGGCGCACGGCCTCCCTTTGGTGGGAGGGTTGCCCTTTAGGATGCTGATCTGCCCCTGGAGGCACACACACCTCCACAGGCTGTTCACAAATATCCCTTCTGTGCCCCAGGCAATGCTAGACCTTGGTGCACGGGATCTGGTCAGCAGGTCCGCCCTCTGGGTCCCAGAGTTCATACTATATCTCCACTATGGAGAGGATTTCTGGTCCCAATTCACCCACAGGGAGCCCAAGCTGGGTCTATGTCTCTCAGCCTCTGAGTCGGCACCGTTCTCCTGGGAACACCGTGCCAGCAGCACCTGGGAGGGCTGGCGGGTAGGGAGCTCACAGTCTGAGTTCCCCTTAGTCAGCTGTAGGGTCCCAAAAGGGAAGGTCCCGTTCCCTGGAGGTGCCTCCAGCTGGTGGCTGTATTGTCTCTCTGGGCAGCCACAGGTAGGGTCGGCGGAGGGGAGAAGGAGGCAATATGGCGCCTGCTGCACGGCTCAGGTCTGTGCACATGGAGGTACACAGGGATTTGGGAGTCTGGTGCCGTGTCTGCTACAGGCTCACCGCTAGCTGGTGGCGGCCATCTCTGGGCTGGTGTCCGCAGGTCTCTCCACCCGCTGGGGAGCCCACCAGCAGTCCCAAATGCAGGGGAGGGGAAAGGTGATTTATCCACCTACCCTTCCTGCTGGTCTCCGGGCTGCTCCTGCGGTCTCAGCTTCCAGTTCTGCTCCGAAGCCTCCTCCCGTGGAGTCTCCCGGGGTCTCAGGTACCCCTCCTTCCAGCCCTCGTCTGCTGTATGTTCGCCTTCTTGCTTCTTTTTTCTAATTTTTGCTAGAATCTGTCTTTTCTGCAGAGACACTCTTTCTGGCGGTGTTTCTCGTCCGCCATCTTGATCCTCCTCCTGTTTGTTTATTTTTGAAAATATTTTATCCGAAATTTTATCATCATTACTTGCAGGAAACAGTCCAATATAAAGAACCTTGCCATTACCAAAAGCAGGACTCTCATTATATAGTTTGAAATATAATTATTTTGGAGGTTAAATAATGTATTCAACTAAACATGTAGATCAAATATTACGTTATTATTTTTTTTTAAATGTGTGTCACCTATCCAACTATCTTAAGCTTCTTGATGGTAGACTGCTATCTCTTTATAATCTTATTTTCCAGCATTGGTACTCAAGACAGAATTCATGATAGTGAATAATGCTTATATTCTATAAGAAACCCACTTTCACAATAGTTTATAAATTGACAAGTGATAGGCCACAGGCCAAATATGGCCTATTTTTGTGTAGAAATTTTTATTTAAAATTATTTTTAGGCCAGGCACAGTGGTTCATGCCTGCAATCCTAGCACTTTGGGAGTTGAGGTGGGTAGATCACTCAAGATCAGGAGTTCGAAACCAGCCTGAGAAAGAGGGAGACCCCATCTCTACTAAAAAATAGAAAGAAATTAATTAGCCAACTAAAAATATATAGAAAAAAATATCAGCCGGGCATGGTGGTACATGCCTATAGTTTAAGCTACTCGGGAGCTTGAGGCAGAAGGATTGCTTGAGCCCAGGAGTTTGAAGTTGCTGTGAGCTAGGCTGATGCCATGGCACTGTAGCCCGGGCAACAGAGTGAGACTCTGTCTCAAAAAAAATTATTTAAAAAAAAATAACCCACTATGATCAAGTGGGCTTCATCCCAGGGATGCAAGGATAGTTCAACGTGCATAAATCAATAAATGTGATTAACTACATAAACAGAATCAAAACCAAAGACCACATGATCATATAAATAGATGCAGAAAAAACATCAGACAAAATTCAGCACCTTTTATGATAAAAAACCTCAACAAGGCCGGGCGCAGTGGCTCACGCCTGTAATCCTAGCACTCTGGGAGGCCGAGGCGGGCAGATTGCTCAAGGTCAGGAGTTGGAAACCACCCTGAGCAAGAGCAAGACCCCGTCTCTACTATAAATAGAAACAAATTAATTGGCCAACTAATATATATAGAAAAAATTAGCCGCACATGGTGGCGCATGCTTGTAGTCCCAGCTACTCAGGAGGCTGAGGCAGGAGGATTGCTTGAGCCCAGGAGTTTGAAGTTGCTGTGAGCTAGGCTGACGCCATGGCACTCACTCTAGCCTGGGTAACAAAGCGAGACTCTGTCTCAAAAAAAAAAAAAAAAAACAAAACCAAAAAAAAAACAAGAAACCTCAACAAACTAGGCATAGAAGGCACACATCTCAAAATTATAAGAGCCATAGATGACAAACCCATAGCCAACATCATGGTAAATGGGGAAAAGTTGAAAGCATTCTCACTAAGAACTGGAACAAGACAAGGGTACCCACTGTCACCACTTCTATTCAACATAGTGCTGGAAGTCCTAGCCAGAGCCATCAGACAAGAGAAAGAAATAAAAGGTATCCAAATTGGAAAAGAAGAGGAGGTCAAAATATCACTTTTTGTTGAAGATATGATCTTATATCTAGAAAGCCCCAAAGACTCAGCCAAGAGACTCCTGGAATTGATGAATAAATTCAGCAAAATCTCAGGTCACAAAATCAATGTGCACAAACCAGTAGCATTTCTATACATTAATAATAGTCAAGCAAAGAATCAAATCAAAGACTCAATATCATTCACAACTGCTACAAAGAAAATAAAATGTCTAGGAATATACTTAACCAAGGAGGTGAACGATCTCTACACTACGAAACACTGAGGAAAGAAATCTCAGATTGCACAAACAATGGAAAAATATATTATGCTCATGGATCAGTAAAATCAACATTATTAAAATGCTCATACTACCCAAAGTAATTTACAGATTCCATGCAATCCCTATCAAAATACCAACATCATATTTCACAGATTTAGAAAAAATAATTCTATGCTTCGTTTGGGATGAGAAAAGAGCCCTAATAGCCAAAGCAATCTTAAGCAAAAGCAACAAATCTGGAGGTATCGCTTTACCAGACTTCAAACTATACTACAAGGCTACAGTAACCAAAATAGCATGGAATTGGCACAAAAATAAAGACATAGACCAATGGATTGCAACAGAGAACCCAGATATAAAACCATCCACAAACAGCCAACTGATCTCTGACAAAGCAGAGAACAATATACCCTGGGGGGAAAAAGCCCTATTCAATAAATGGTGCTGGGAAAATTAGATAGCCACATGCAGAAGAATGAGACAGGATCCATTTCTCTCACCACTAACAAAAATTAATCCACTATGGATAAAAGACTTAAATGTAAGGCATGAAACCATAAGAATTCTGCAAGAAAATGTAGGAAAAACTCTTCTAGATATTGGCCTAGGAAAGAATAAGTGACTAAGATCCCAGCGGCAATTACAACAACACCAAAAATAAATGGGACTTGACTAAATTAAAAAGCTTCTGCACAGCTAAGGAAATAATTAACAGAGCACACAGACAACCTACAGTATTGGAGAAAATATTCACAAATGGTAAATCTGATAACCAGATTCTAATTCTGGCTAATAACCAGAATCTACAAAGAACTCAAGCAAATCAGCAATAATAAATAAATAAAACTATGGAAAGGGGAGCAAAAGGAGCTTTACAAAAAAAGACAAATGGCCAATAAACATATGAAAAAAAAATACTCCATGTCACTAATGATCAGAAAAATGCAAATTAAAACCACAATGAGATATCACCTTACTCCACTCAGAATGGCTTTTATTAAAAAGTCTAAAAACAATAGATGATGGTGTGACTGCAGAGAGAAAGGAACGCTTGTACACTGTTGGTGGATCTGCAAATTAGTCAACCTCTATGGAAAGCAATATGGAGATTCCTCAAAGAACTAAAAGTAGACTTACCATTCAATCTAGCAATCCCACTACTGGGTATTTACCCAGAGAAAAGAAATCATTTTATCCAAAAGACACCTGAACTTGAATGTTTATTGGAGCACAATTCAGAATTGCAAAGATGTGGAGTCACCCCAAGTGCCCATCAATTCATGAGTGGATTAACAAAATGTGGCATATGTATACCATGAAATACTAATCAGCCATAAAAAGGATGAATTAATGCCTTTTGCAACAATTTGCATGGACCTGGAGACCATTATCCTAATTGAAGTATCTAAAGAATGGAATAACAAACACCACAGGTACCTACTATGACATTGTAACTAACCAGTGAACACACACGTGCACAGAAGGAGGTAAAACTGAGTGAAAATCAAGCAGGGGGCAGGGGGAGGAGTAGATGGGGAGGAGTGGATGGGCAGAAAACTACCTAATGGGTACAATGAACACTATATGGGTGATGGGCACACCTATACCTCTGACTCAAGCATTACATAAGCAATCCATGTAACCAAAAATATTTGTACCCCATAATATTTTGAAATAAAAAAATGAAAAAAAAGAATGGATTCATTTCAAAATTATTCAAAAATTATACTACAAATTAGCTAATCACAGAATAGAGCAAAACATCCCTGGCTGAATCAGCTTTATTTTTGTAGCAACACATTTGGAACAGGTACTTTTGTATCTGTTTCTGCCATCTGTGATGCCTGAAATCATTAGAAAAAAAATATTCATATGTGGAAAGAAGGCAGCTCCAAGGGCTTTTATTGGGTTATGGTTGCCAGGGAGACCATTTTACTTGGTAATCAATATGTTCAGTATGTCTCTGTTGCTTTGTGCTTAACTCCTAAAGATACCATTGCAAAGTGGATCCATGGGAAACATTGGGGAGGAAAAAAAGAAAACCTTGAATTATTAGCTTCAATGAAAGAAACCTGGATAACTTCTTATTCCTATGAAGCTGGAAAAAAAAAAGAAAAGAAATGACTTTGTTATATTTTTGTGCAAAGTGAATAGAATGAGATTTACTTTTTAATAGCAAATTGGCAGGGCTAAGTAAGGTCCCTGGTATTTTCTTACAATCCTGTGAAAACAAAGTACAGGTTCCCTAGCAGGAAGCTAAGGTCTTCTTTTAAAAATCTCTCTCTTTCTCTCCCCAGCATTTTTTTTTCTTCAGAATTATCTTTCAATTATAATATATAAAAAAAAAGAAACAGACTTGTAGTTTTTAAGGACCCAGGGCAATACAGAGTATTAAATTCCAATCACTGTCACATAGAATCACAGACTTCTTCACACAACCGAGGAAATGGAGCCCTAGAGAAAGCTAGCAACTTACAACTGATGGGAACTAGAGGAGGCGAAAGAAATCCTGAGGGAAGGACTTGGGGTGCCAGGGGACTGTTTTGAGGCCATTAGAGTACTTTTTCTTAATGTGAAGTTGACCCTTGACTGTTTGGTTGCAGCTTGGCTATCTCAAGTTAGCAGACAGCAACATGAAAAGAGCAGAAGCGTGACAGAGTGACACAAAACTACTGCGCCAACACTTCTCAAATTATCAAGAGTTGGTTCTTGAGGCATATATTTGTTTTAGGGTCATATATGTTCATTTCAAGTCTCAGATCCTGAGGGATTTAACATTTGCATATCAGTGCAGTTGATTTTACTTTTTGCATTTATATAATTTTGAAATATATTATTGTGAGAATGATTAAATTTGAAATTATCTTGGTCAGAGAGGTAGGCAGGCAAAAGAAAATGGCACAAAATGGTGAAATGATAGAAGAGCAAACATAAAAAGAGATTTTTAAATTCTTCTAAGTGAAAAACTACAAGTAGATAAATGCATGTAATATATTATTTATGTTTGTCCAATTCAATAAGAATTTTACTTTCTCAATTTTTTGGCTCAGTGAAATTCTTGAGCTGGCTTGTGAGAGATAAAGTGTGGGGAGGGATATATTTGTCTAATTTCTCTTTCAAAAACAACAGCTAATAAATGTAAAAGACTAAATTTAGATTTAGTTCTAAATGATCCAAAAACGATGTCAGAAAATGTTTAAATGGAAATATAGCAGGAATAAGATTTCTGGACTGTTTAAAATAAAGGGAATAAAAATTGCTTAAAAGATATATAGTTATATAGTTCCCACATGGGTGTCCCTAGTTTTCTGCAGCAACTACAACTTCTGAATTAAAATTCAGATGTTTGTAGATAATATTTCTGTGCTTCTCGGAGAAGACAAGGGCTGTTGTTGGGCTCACAATGACTTGAAGATACTGCTCCAATGATTACAGTCTTTGAATATTAGCATGTGTGTATTGCTTGAGAGAGGTTGATCCTAATCCAGAGTTGGGGAGTGCTCTAACCTCAATTCTCTTTGGCTACATTGTCCTAAATTCCATTGCTTTTCGTCTGTTCAAACTTGGTACAACTTGCTACAGTGGCTATTTCCTCACCTGTCTTCTAGGACAGCAGTATTTGTTGCTGAACTCCCTCAGGGAGGCATTGGTTGGTTGGAGAGCAGATTCTCCGGGGCTCTGTTCTTCCAAGGAAGCTCGCCAACTTACCTCTCAATCATAGTTCCCCAGTGAGTCTTAACATCTCCTCTGAAGTTGCTTCTAAAACTTGAAAGAGGAAGGGAAAATACAGTTATTTTATCTTACTATTTTTAAATTAGAGTACTTTTAACAGTTTTAGATATACAGAAAAATTGTGAAAACAGTATACAGAACTCCCCATATACCTGGTATCCAGTTTTACCTATTATTAATATTTTATATTAAAATTAGTATGGTACATTTGCCACAATTAAACAACCAACGTGCATACATTTAGTTAGTGGAGTCTATACTTTATTCAGATCTCCTTAGTTTTTATCCAGTGTCTGTTTTACAAACCAGCGTCCTGTCCAGAGCCCCACATCACCCTTCACTGTCTTTTCCCCTCAGGCTTTTCTTGGCTGTGACAGTTTCTCAGGCTTTCCTTGCTTTTAATGACCTTGACAGTTTTGAGGGGTCCTGGTCTGGTATTTTGTGCAATGTCCCTCAAATAGGATTTTTCTGATTTTTTAATTTGTCAACAGACAGGATAGTATATTTTTGAGAGGAAGACCACAGAGCCATTCTTGTTGCATCATTTCACAGATACATACTATCAACGTGACCACTCAATGTGGATGTTGACCTTGAATACCCGGCTCAGGTAGTGTTTGTCAGGGCTCTCCACTGTGAAATTATCCTGTGAAGTGGTTCCAGAAGAGATTAGCATTCGAGTTGATGGACTGAGTAAGGCAGTTGCCCTCCACAGTGTGGATTGGCACCACTCGGTCTGGCAAGGACGTGCACGGAACAAAAAGGGAGAAGGTTGAATTTGCTTTCTGTCTAACTGATTGAGTAGAGACATCAATATCTTCCTGCCCTTGGTGCTCCTGGTTCTCAGCCTGTCAGACCTCAACTCGAGTCTAACCACTGGCTGTCAGGTTCTTAGGCTTAAACTATTCCACTGGCTTCCCTGGGTCTCCAGCTTGCAGATGGCAGGTGATGAGTCTTCTTAGCCTGCATAATAGTGTAAACCAATACCTTATACTCAATCTATGTATCTATGTATCTGTGTATCTATCTATCTATCTATCTATCATCTATCTATCTATCTATCTATCTATCTATCATCTATCTATCTATCTATTTATCTATCTATCTATCATCTATCTATCTCCTATCAATTTTGTTTCTCTGGAGAACCTTCCTGACTAATACAGGTGCATACAGATTTAGTACCATTATGTCTCCTTGGAGAATTAAGTTCTTTATAATTACTTTATAAAGTTCTTTGTAATTTATAATAACACCCATCTTTATATCTGATGATTTTTGTTGTTCTGAAGGATGCTTTACCTTAAATTAACATAGCTACCTCAGCTTTTAAAAAATTACTATTAGAGTGTCATGTCTTTCTCCATCCCTTACTTATAAGCCTATCAGCGTCTTTATGTTTAAAGTGAGTTTCTTATAGACAATATGTAACAGGGTCTTGTTTTTTATCTACTGTTACAATCTGTCTTCTAATTGGTATATTTAAACTCTTCATATTTAGAGTAATTAATGATTCTAGTGAGAAGACTGTTATAATCCTTATCCTTGTTTTTCTGTAGGTAACGATGATTTACTTTCTCTAGGTTCTTCAAGTTTTCTTCTTTGTCTTTGTCTTTCTGCAGTGTCAACATGATTTGCCCAGGTGTAGATTTTTTGATATTTATCCTGCTGGGTGTTCTCTCAGCTTGCCAGAGTTGTAATTTGTTGTCTGTCATTAATTTTGGAAAATCTTGGCCATTGCCACTTCTAATATTTTCTCTGCTCCATTTTCTCTTTCTCTTAATTCTTGTATTCCTGTTGCATGTATGTCACACTTTTTGAAAATTGTCCCACACTAATTAGATGGCCTAATTCTTTTTCTAATTTCATTTCAGTTTGGGAAATTTCTACTGGCCTATATTCAAGTTCACTGATTCTTTCTTTGGCCATGTCCAGTCAGCATTTTTGACTTGTAGCATTTCCTTTTAATTTCTTATTAGAGTTCTGTTTCTTTTCTTCTTTCATAACTATGTTATTTTACATGTTGTCTACTTTTTTTGTTAGGCTCTTTATCATATTAATCACAGTTATTTTAAATTCCCTGTCTGATAATTCCAAAATTTGTCATATTTGAGTCTGGTTCTGATGCTTGCATCATGTCTTCAGGCTATATTTTTTCTTACATTTTAGCATGTTTTGTGCTTTTTTTTTTTCTTGAAAGCCAGACATGATGCATTGAATAATAGGAACTGAGGAAAAAGAGATTTTATGTGAGGTTTTATGTTAATCTCTGTAGGAGTTAGGCTGTGTTTAATGTTTGCTGTGGCTGTAAGTATCAGAAGCTTTAAATTACTCTATTGTTCTTGTTTTTGCCTACCTTGTTGTCTTTGGGCTTCCCTAAGTACTCCTACTCAGATAGAGTCTGCATCTTGTATTTCTCTCATTTCTAATTCACTATAATCTTACTGGAGCCTTGTAAAGTGCTAAGGTTTGGAGGAAGGAAAATATTCTATAATCTCATGATTAAATCTCACATTTTAAATGGGTCTGTTTCCATGGGCTGATACCTTCACAAGGGTTTCTTAACTTTTTAAAATTTTCTTTTTCCCTTTACATGAGGCAGAGAGGCTAGAGGTAGCTGGAGTTGGGTAACTGCCTTTCTGAGGCTTGTGAGAAAAGATTCTGAAAAAGTCTTTCCTCTTGGTGAACAGTCTTTGCTAGAGAGAAGCCTATTGGTTTATTTTACACATGATCTTAGCCAAGAGGCTGAGAAACAATTCTCTTGGCTTATTTTATAACGGTTACTCTTCCCCTCCCCCTGCTAGAGACACCATAGGATCTAATCTAGTGTAGTGTAGTACTCAGCCTGCATCCGAGACTGAAGCCCCAGGAATTTCTCACTCTACTATACTATACTATTCCATACTCAGCCTCCAGCAATTTATCAAGTTTCCATTTAAACGTTCTTACCAGTTTATGGCTCCTGAAGCTTCTTGTGTAGGTAAGAAGACCTCAGGTGTGATGCTCTGAATTCTCCTATCTTTCCAGATTTCTGGGTAAGGGTTTGTTTTGCAACCTAAGTTCTACGATGGATCCAAGAAAAGTCATTCCTTTTCACTTTGTTTCACTTTTTCTTATATTAAGGTTGGGAGTGATGACTTCTAAGTTCATTTCATGTCAGAGCTGAAACCGGAAGTGGCTTCCAATCTCTTTTGTTAAACCTAATCTTTAGTGGAAGGTTATGGAGTTGAATCTAAAACAAAAAAATCCTACACAGTAATGATAAGCAGGTATTTTCAGTACCATTTTGGAGAGCAAGACCTAAGTCACAGTTATATTTTCCTATCTCCTTTACAGAACAACCTATAAGATAAAGTGAAAAAGGTGATTTTGAACATTTCCCCTTTTTTCTTTCCCTGTTTTTTACTACAATTTGTGGCTTTGGTCTCTGGTTCACTGGGGTTTGAATTTAGAAAATTGGCACTTTACTAGATTTTCTTCTAGTGTTCAGAGATTGCTGAAGGAGACCCAGGAGAGGGGACAACCTTTGTCCCATCACCAACAATTCCTTCAGTTTCTGTGATTCTCTCTCACAAACCTCCATCTATTGCTGAGACAGCCCATTGCAGACTCTGCCTGAGTTCAAAGAATTCAGTTCCGGATGGCTCTCTGTCAACTCCCCCCACTGCAGCTCTGCCTTTGTGTTGCTGCTGTACATTTTCCTCTTAAATTTAGCTGGAAAATTTTGAACAGCGAGCTAGTTAAAGACCTCTCTAATCTTCTCATAATGAGATTTTCTTTGTGGGATGACATTTCCACAAATGCTCCACTTTTCCATGAAAAAAATAAAGAGTCTAAAGAAATGGCTTAGTGCAGGAAAAAGCCTAAAGATGGCATAGCTCTCCCTTATGTGACATAGTGTCACTTAATGCTTCAACCCGTTTCACCTCTCAGATAAATAACATCCAGCTTTTCTATTTTCTTTCTCTTCGGTCAGCCTGGACTGGCCCTCTGATACCTTGTGTTAGAGAATCTGGCTGTTTATGCACAGAATGAGGTGGAAGGAAACTGCTTATGGCAGAGTCTGCCTTTGCTTCTAGCAAAGCGTGAATTAGGAAAGGCTGTCTTCAAATCAGTCTTCTATACATACTGCTAAGAAACTTGATACTGAAGTGCTTATCATTAGAAATTCTTTAGAAAAAGCACACATCTGTGAGGGAAAGGGCTTTCTTTTTAAATAGCATCAATTATAATTCAGTTCCTGTTAACTGTCCAAAGCCCCCAAAAGCACATTAAAAAATGGAAGTTCCTGGAGTGCACTTCAACTTTATATTTTCAAATGCATTAGAGACTTTAAAGTATAGTCAGGTTTGGGGAGCTTGTTATGAAAAATTTGAATAGATTTAAAAAGTTAAAAATTTTACAAGGTGATTAAAAGGGAGAGGAGTAAGAAAAAAATGAGTAACAATATGTTGAGATTATTATCAAGACATTTTCAAAGATGACTGTGTCTCTATATGGCAAAAGATTATAAAAAGTATTATGATAATCACAATCCTGAGTAACGGGGCTCATGGTTTACACAGGTCCTTTCTTTCTCCCAGTGATTTAAGGCTCCCAATGGATACCACATTCACCTTCCCACTGTTTGCCTCAGTGGAGCTGGGTGGGTTCTGTCCTCTGCTTACAGCTGAAGTAGTGAAATTCTCCCTGCAAGTTTGCTTATCCATCCATATTTCAGCTCTCACAATCAAATTTGTTATAGCCCCCATATTTCCTAATCACTGACTTGCAGGTAGTACTGGTCTAAGATAAAGCTTCCACAAGTCCTTAAAAAAATAAATGAGTTCTCATAAAGCTGAATTTATTCAATTTGAAAGACTGACTTCTAAATTGTGATTATGTTCTTTCTACCTCTTCAGTTCTAGAAAACTGACTTTTCTAATTCAACAAATAAAATAATTTTTTCTAGCTCTAAACTTTTTCATCTTTATTTTTTTTAATTTTAGTGTTCTTGAAATCCCAAAGACTATTTTACTGATCCTTAATTCCAAAATTAGAATATCAATGCTGACTTGTCTCATAATCAAAAGCAAGTAATGAAACACATAGAAAAAATATCCACATGTGTTAAATAGGTAACACTTGTCCTGTTGATGTTTCTGAGGCTGTGGTTATTATTCTTCAGACTATTCTGTTGCTTCTGGCTGCCACACTCTGAATACTTACCCTCTGTCAGGCACTAGGTTAATTGCTTGACATGAATTATCCCGTCTAATCTTAACCATACCAGATGGGGAATGACATGATTATCCTGCATTTACAGGTAAGGGAGCCACATGGAGGTTAATCCCTTCAAGGCTGCATGGCTTTAAGTGAAGAAGCAGAATTCAAAACCAAGCTAAATTCACAACTTTCCATTTTAACCAGTATGTCGTTATACTATTTGACCTTTTGATGTGGGAAATATCCAGAAGCATTAAACAACAGGTTCAATTAAAAATCAATTGGGTACATAACCTATTGTATATATTTTCTTGTTTTTATGAGCCTGTCACATTCTGGATATGGAGTCAGGATAATATAATAAACTTAATAATCAACATATATTGAGCTTTTATTATCTGCCAGGAACTACAAATGGATTCTCTGATTTAATTTTCACAAAAATGCCTTGGGATAGAAAACTTTATTGTCACTATTTGCAGATAAAAAAATTGAGACCTTGAGAGAATAATTTGACCACGATCCTATTATGGTTAATAAAATAAGTGTGTAACACTCTGTCAGCAAAATCCAGTGCTATTTTCCCACATCAGTGCAATTAGATTATCTCAAGTACTAATCCTTGGGCATGGGATTAGAATAAGAAAAGTAAACAAATATACTTTTTTGATGAAGAAGCTTGTTGATTTTTTAAAGGTATCATTTGGATATTCAAACTAGCTCTTCTTCATTTCTTGTTTCATTTTTTGTCCTAAGGCTACCCTCAAATCAAGTAAAAGCAAAGAGTCCTACTTTACCCCCAAGTGCTGTATATAAGTATCCTCCCTGTCAATTTTCTTTTTTGATAAAAGTTGCGAGAGTTAACTAAATCTGTGGATCTGGTATCTCTTATCCGATTTTGATCTTTATCATTAGTGTGGTGGACACAGCCCCAGTGAACTGCACCTTCTGGTGTTCGCACCTCTTGGAATTCCTCCCCTGAGTGTGGGCAGGGCCTGTGATTTGCCCCTGAGCAACAGAATATGGCAAAAGGGACAGGATGTCTCTCCTGTGTTTTGGGTACATTTTATTGTGATGCTGATACACAAATAAGACTCTGTCTTTCTTGAAGACATGTAAGAAAGACTCTCTTTCACTGGCCTGGAAGAAGCAAGAGGCCATGTTGAAGTACCAAGGAACCATGAGTGGCCTCTAGGAGCTGAAGATGGCTTCCAGCAAGAATGGAAGCCTTGGTCCTACAACTTTCAGAAAATGAATCCTTTAACAACATGAGGGAGCTTGGAAGCAGGTCCTTCCCCAGTGAGCCTCTGATGAAAACACAGCCCACAGCCCCATCCCCACCTAATGGCAGCAGGACACCCTGAAGCAGAAAACCAGTGAGGCTGTGCCCAGATGCCTGACTGACAGAAACCATGAGATGACAAATGTGGGTGATTTTACACTGCCAAATTTGTGACAGTTTGTTAAGCAGCAATAGAGAACTAGTACAAAGACAAGTGCATATGCTTAAATTTAGATAAATTCTTCTGAAACTAAAAAATAAGATGATGTTGCTAATGATACTACAGATGAATCATCCACGCTCCAAGGTAAGGCTGACCCTGCTACTTTGTTACCTAGATTCAATCTCTTCTGGCCTCCTCAAGGACACTGCTTCAGGAATTCTCCCCTTTCCTGCATTATCCTCCTCACTCTCTCTGTTGGATCACTGTCATCTGCTTATGTGGTAGACTCACAATGGCTCCTGAAGATATGTTCATGTCCTGGTCCCCAAAACCTGTGGGTGTTACTTTATTTGGAAGAAGAGTCTTTGTAAATGTAATTAAATTAAGAATCTTTAGATGGGGAGCTTATCTTAGATTATCCAGGTAGGCCCTGAGCACATCACATGTATCATTATAAGAGAGAGGCAGAGGGGGACTTCAGAGACACAAAAGAGGAGGAGGACATGTGACCACAGGGGCAGGGATTAGAGTGGTGTGGCCACAAGCAAGAAATACTGGCAGCCACCAAAGCTGGAAGAAGCCAGGAACAGATTTTCCCCTCTCGCCTCTGGAGGGAGCTTGACCCTGCTGAAACTGATTCTGGACCTTTGGAATCCAGAACTGAGAGAGAATAAACTTCTATTGTATTAAGCCACTGAGTTCATCATGATTTGCTACAGAAGTCACAGGACACTAACACAATTTACAAACTTGCCATTATTTCCCCCATCATTGAAAAAGCAAATCCTCAACTCTACTTCCCCCTCTAGCAGCCACTCTTGTTTATAGAAAATTCCTCGGAACAGTTGTCTCCACTTAAAGGCTCCAGTCTGTCTCCACTCGTTCTCTTGTGACCCCATTTTGCCTCTGTCTGCCGCTGAAATTGCCGCGACTCCTCTGTTGCTGAATGGCCAGTCGTCCTGGCTTCTCACGGTGGCGGACACTGTGGGACTGTCTCCTGGAAATGCTTTCTTTACTCGGCTCCCAGGACATGTGACCGTCCCACTCCCTCTGCCTTTTTTTTTTTTTTTTCACTTTTGAAGTTCAATGCAAAAATGCTTTATTTTTTAAAAATTCAAGATATTATGGGGTACAAACATTTTGGTTATATGAAATGCATTTGCCTTGCTCAAGCCAGAGCCACAAGCGTGTTCTTCTCCCATACAGTGTGCCCCGTCTCCATTAGCTGTGAGTTTACCCACCCCACCTGCTCTCACCTGAGCGGCACCCAGTGAGTATTACTGCCAAGTGAGCACCTTTGTGTTGATCAGTGAGTATCAGTTTGATGGAGAGTACATGTGGTGCATGTTTTTCCATCCTTGTGATACCTCACTTCAAAGAATGGGCTCAATTTCTATCCAGGATAATGTAAGAGGTGCTAGATCATCATTGTTTCTTGTGGTTCAGTAGTATACGCCAATAACAGTCAAGGCAAAAATCAAATCAAAGATCCAGCACCTCTCACAATAGCATCAAACAAATTTAAATATTTAGGAATATATTTAACGAAGGAGATGAGAGATATTTATAGGGAGAACTACAAAGCACTGAGAAAAGGAACTGTAGATAATGTGCATGGATGGAAATCCCTACCATTCTCATGGATTGGTAGAATCAATATTGTTAAAATATCCATTGTACCTAAAGTGATCTCCAGAATTAATGCAATCCCTATCAAAATTCCACCCTCATTCTTTACAGATTTAGAAAAAATTAATTCTACATTTCATCTCGTATAGCCAAAGCAATGTTAAACAAAAAGAAAAACTTGGGAGGCATCAGTCTGCCAGACTTTAATCTTTACTATAAGGCTATAGTAACCAACACATCATGGGACTGGCACAAGAACAGAGATATAGACATTTAGAATAGGACAGAGATCCCAGATATAAAACCATCCTCATATTGTCATCTAATCTTTGACAAAGCAGATAAAAATATACATTGGGGGAAAGAATCTCTATTCAATAAGTGATGCTGGGAAAACTGGATATGCACATGCAGAAGATTGAAACTGGATCCCCATCTCTCACAAAAATCAACTCACGTTGTATAATAGATTTAAACCACTCCCTCTGTCTTAAGGGCAAGGTGCTCTAGTACTTTGCTGCATTCTCACTTCTGTCTTTGAGAGCTCATCTGGTCCCACGGCTTTAAATAACATCTGTTCCCAGTGACTCCCAAATGTGTATCTATGGCCCAGTGTTTCCGTTACATTCCAAACTTGTGTATCCAGCTGCTTACTCAGCCTGTCTACTCAGGTGGCTGGTTGGTATCTCAAACATAATGTGTCCAAAATTGAACTCCCGAATTTCCCCTCAAGCCTGCTACTCCTTTAACTCCCACCTTGTGGTTGTTCCTGTGAAACCTTTGGGGTCCTCTTTGCCTCACCCACTTCCCTCATATCTCACAGCTAACATCCAATCCATCAGCAAATCCTGTCAGCTATTCCCTTCAAACTGCACTTGGAATGCAGTCATTTCCTGTTAGGCAGGGACCACATCTGCAGGTGGCAGATACAGGCCAGAAAGGTGATTCCTAGGGGTGGGAAGGTTGGGGAGGGAAGGGACTGCAGGGAAAGTGCAGAACGCCTGACCATCATGTATGCCAGTCCCCTGGTAATATCCCAGCCTCCCATAAGTTCTCCCCTAGACCAGACCAATAAAAGGAAACTACCTAGGAGTCCTTAAGATCTTTCTCCACTCATGAAGACTGACCCGTTCCTCTCTGGAATGTACTCTCTCTTTGTATAGCTCCCTTCTTTGCTTGTATAGCAATAAAAGGTGTTTGTGTGGAATTGCTTCCTGTCTGCAATCACTCCATTGCACCAGCCTGCTTGTGATTTTCCAAGCAATGAGCCAAAGAATCAAAGAACCAGGACAACAGTCCACCGAGAGGCCACACCTGACACTTCCCACAAACTTTCTGGTAACACCTTGGGCCACACCACCTTCATTTTGTACAAGCATCACTGCAGTAACTTCTTTAGTGGTCTTCTTGATGCCACCCTGGCCATTTCTCCATCATCTACACATGGCAGCCAGAGTAGTCTTGTGATGTCCTGAGTCAAGTCCTGTTATGGCCCTGCTCAAAGCCCCCGGTGGCTTCCCGGTGCATGTCGGGGCTCCATGACCTGAGTGACCTCTTTGGCTCTGTTTCCTGTGGCCCTGCTCTCTTCTCTCCACCCCTGCCAGGTCCTCCAGGCAGCCCTTCTGCCTTTCCACACACACTCCTGCCCACCTGCTGTTCCACCTTGCTGGAAGCCTCTCCCCGCCCAGACAGCTTCCTGCCTACTTTCTCCTTCCCTCAAATCTCAACTCAAAAGTCCCATTTGCTATGAGGCTTTTCCTGGCTTCTTGGTCCAAAGTTGCTAACCCAACACTTCCCAGGCACCTTTCTTGCTTTATTTTTCTTCTTGGCACGTATCACTATCTGATATGCTTACATTTTACTTATTTATTGCCTAGTCCTCTTGCTAGAATGTAAGCTTCCTGGCCGGGCGCGGTGGCTCACGCCTGTAATCCTAGCTCTCTGGGAGGCCGAGGCGGGCGGATTGCTCGAGGTCAGGAGTTCGAAACCAGCCTGAGCAAGAGCGAGACCCCGTCTCTACTATAAATAGAAAGAAATTAATTGGCCAACTGATATGTATATAAAAAAAATAAAAAAAAAAAAAAAAAAAAAAAAAAAAGAATGTAAGCTTCCTGAGGGCAGGGAATTAGCCTTTACTGCAGCAGTGTCTGGAACAGAACTGCATTCATCAAGTATCTGTTAAGTAAATCAGTACATGAACATCTTATGTGGAATATTATAAACAGCATGAAGCACAGGCAAAATAAACACATTATAAACACATACATTAAGAACAGCCATTACAAAGGCCAACAGAGCTAAAATATAATTATCATATAATCAATGTGATGATTTCAAAGAAGAGAAATTGAGCTTACCTTTCAGATAAAGAACTCCTTGCCTCCCGCATGATGCGAAGCCTTCACGATTATTATTTCATGTGTCTTCAGAATGTCTCTGGGAGCTGGGCCAGGGACTGCATTTTTATTTCCTTTATTTAATTGTTGGAACCCCTTAAAATGCTATTTGAACCATGCAGATTACCTTGATTCTTGTTTTGGTTTTGGTTGTAGAGATAAAGTCAGTTGGTCCTTAGTAAGTTGAAAAATATTCTCATGAGAGATCAAGGTGACCCTTACAATCTTTTGAGCAGAAACTCTGGTTCTTGTCTCCGTGTTCAGATTGGTTTTCCACAGGCGGGAGCCTCAGCAGCCCAGCACCGCATCCTGCCCAGACCAGGCTGTTCCTCTGCGCCGGGCGTGACATTAGGAAATGTTTCTTTTGTGACAGGAACTAGCTTCAGTTTCCATTTAACAAAGGCCAAAGCAGAGTGAAACGGCAAAATCAATGGGACCTGAATGAATATTATTAGAGAAATACAATATTGTCTGATTATTGTGAACACAGAAGGATTGAAAAAATACCCAACCAGAGGTGCAGATGAAGCCATTAGAGGGCACTTCCATTTGTCCCTTGCGCTGTGTTCCTCGCGTGCTTGTAGTCAGACAGACTGACGGAGTAGGAGACCACTAGCCCCGGACAAGACATCTTCAAAACCCAGTCTAGAGAAAGCCAGTTTCAGTTTTAATGCTGCTAAACAGCACTGCTTGCCGCAGCATCCTTTTTGTGCATTACATTCTAAAATATCTAAATGAGCACACAGAGACTGAAGTAAAATAACAATCATTCTAAATCTACTATATCCCATCAAAAGACATCATATTTTCCTATAATTATATTTTTTTTATGATGCAAGCTATGAGCCAGTTTGGCAAACATTTTCTTTTGGGTTTGCTGTTTCTTTACATCTGGGTCTTGGAGGCTAATGGGTTCATACCACACTATGAGGCTGAAAGAATGCAGACTGAGCAACCTACCTGCATTTTGACACCTTTGCTCACATTTGAGGGTTTGCAAGCAATTCTTTATTTTCCAATGCATCTTTGGTTATTATGTATTAGAATAAATATACCTGGACTGGACATAAATGATTTATTGTTTGGAGATAATTATGGCACATTATAAGGAAAACAGGTTATTTAGAGATAGATTTTACGCTCTTAAGGGCAAGAAATATCTCCAATTCATGCTTGTATCCCTCAGTGGCCACTGAGCACAAAGCAAACATTAATGTATATTTTCAAGGAAGCATGAATTGTCACCTCCTAGGGCAGAGAACAGTAAGACCGAGGACAAAGATTTGGAGGAGGAAGGATTATGGAGGAAGAACATTTCTGAAGAGACGCTCACATGTGGGCATGGCACGTTGGCTGGGCCGAATTAAGAAACGTTGAGCAGGCACTGGCAAGTTCCTACCTGATGAAAGTCCAGTGCCAGTTCTGAGTGAAGGATACTCCTCAGGAACTCACTGTGCCACTTACCATTGGGGCAGGCACCCTCCCGCACCTGCTGAGCCCTTGTGTGCTCTGAGCCCTTGTGTGCAGAGGCCGTGGAGGAAAGCGGAAGCTAGGGTCTGTTTCACTCGTCATCGGTGATGTCTTCGGCATCTCAGGGAACTGAACCCTGGGTCTCTCTGAGCTCCAGGCTGTTTGTTCCGGGAACAGTGACTCTGCATTGTCAAGGAGACCAAAGGCATCCATCCCTTTGCCACATCAGGTAGGATGGTATATGGCCCTGCTCAGAGAGGTCTGAAGTGTGAGGTGATGGCACCCATACCTTCCAGCTCCTTCCAGCTCTGTCTGTGGACAAGTCGGCGAGGAGAGTGAAAGCTGCAGAATGTGACCCACAACGCAGAGACCTAACAAGTGAGAATGAAGGTGCGCATGTGCACGTGTGCATGTGTGCATGCGTGTGTATGTGTGTGTGTGTGTGTGAGAGAGAGAGAGAGAGAGAAAGCGAAAGCGTAAGAGAGAGGGTCAAGTAGGCAGAGATGAAAACAGAGAGACTTGCAATGCTTAAGATTTATTTTTCGATAAACTCAAGTGTTTCAGATTCCTGCAACTCAGTACACAGGCTAGAAGCAAAACTGCAAAGTGCAGCCGCCCCCAGAGCGCTCCAGCTTCCACCCACATAGACCTGCTGTGTCCAAGCTCTGAGAGCTGAACCAACCAGCGTCACTGTGGTATGCTTTTAAGGAGGGAAGGCGGGGAAATGAGCGTATGAGCTACTAAACTCACTGGTCCAGCCATTAGCTAGTGGGCTGATTTCCTTTCCTCTTCACATATCTTTTTTTTTTTTTTCTAATACATGTCAACCGGCTGGTTTGGGCAAAAAGCTAAAGAATCGGTCACCTGATTACCCACAGCATGCACCCCAGCTTTCTGATTATCACAGTGCTTTAGGGAGACAATACAAATGGGCCCTTGAGAGTTTCCTGTTTTGTCAGTGACTGTCGCAGAGCTTTAACTATGCTGTGCTGAGTGCTCCAGCGGCTGTGAAATGGTGCGGGAGGTGGGTTCTGTTGTTATCTCCATATCAGAGTGGAGGGGACTGGAACTAAAGAAGGTGAACTGTCTTGTCCACGGTTCCACGACTGAAACCTACAAGACTGGGACCATGATCTCCAGGGTCTGGCCCCAGGGGTCATGCTCTTAGTCACCATCCTCAAGGGCCTCTCCATCTTAGTGGCTTTTAAAAAATTAGAAAGCATGACTTTTCAAAGTAGTACAGCACTGGAATATGTGATGACAATGCCAGTATTGCCCCAGCTCTCTGCAGTCCACACTGCTAAGTTACCCTATGACTCTCTTTCCACACCACCTTTACCCCACGCTCCATGCAGATCACAGCTGTAGGAATTTTGTTGATTTTACAAAATGGAACGCTATAACACACATTATATCACAGCTTTCTTTTTTCACTCAACTGTCCATCACATACCTCACTTCAGGTCAGTGTTCATAGATCTGACTCATTCGCACAATGCATTCAATCATTCTCATAGAAATAGAAATTTAGGTTGTGCTTTCAATGCTTTTTTTGTCACTAGAAACAATACTGAAAACAAATTCTTTGCACATTTGCTCATAAGTACTAGGATATTTGTTTCTATATGTAGAGCTCACACATTGAAATCATTAGGTAAATGGCATATAAATGGTATAAAATTATTATGGTCTCTATCAACAAGGTGCAAAAATGTCTTTCTCTACATTTTCAAGACAACCAATGTTTTCTGTTAGGAGATAAATTGCTCTTGGCAGAATATTTTAATTGCAAAAGGTACGTTTCGTTTTGGTGTTAACTAAAAGTCTTACTCCCCAAGTCTTAGTCCCCAAATGCTTTTGACATCAATCACTAGGCCTCATGATTGATATCAAAGGCATTTCCAACCAAGCCACCCCAAACAAACAATCTTAAAAGAATGTGTGTCCACAACTTGCAGGAAAGCCCCCTACCCTGTTTCATTGGTTTTGCCCCCTCCCAAGGCCCTCTTAAGTGGAAATTCCACAGCTGTTCCTTGCACCATGACAATTTGTTTGAAATGATAAATCTGTTTATTTTGATCATTGCACAACATTTTTCTCTATTGCAGAAGGTGGGTGAAAGAAGTTCTGAGTCTAGAAGACTATCTCATCTTGGTCTGGGGGAGAAGGAGCAAGTAGAAGTGCTATCATAAAATATTTGAAACACAAACATTAATGAGGGTAGACTACATACAATCCCAAATCTCAAAGTCTTAAACAATACATTTTATTTTATTTCTTCATCATGTCATAATACAAAGATTGGGAGTGGAATGATCTCATGGGCCAGACCTGGAAGCTGGACACATCACATTCCATTGAGAAGAATGCATGGTCCCATTCTTGGTTCACCTAACTTCAACAACAGCCAGAAGTCTACTCCTCCAGTGCTCAGGGAAAGAATAAAAGAGTACAACTGGACATTGACCAACACTAGCATTTTCAACCATGAAGAGTGAAAGTGTAGTGGTGGGAAAGCACGGAGAGTTACCGAGGTAGTCAGTGACGAAACTCTGAAATGGAATGCAAAGTGCTCGTGTGCTTACAGGTGAAGACAGCGGAGATATTTTGTTGGCTGAGCAGGTAAACATGAAAGGAAAGGTAGAATAGAGGGTGTTGTTGTTGAGGATCTGGATATCAGCCTCTCATCTTGATTTCACCACGATATTCTCTGGACGGGTGACTTTAATTAAATAGGCTTCCGTGTCTTCCTCTGTGTATGGACTTGGAGCAGAAATGGACATATGTACTCTAATATCAGAACTTTCAGTGGGTTGACTACTAAAATACATCCGTGTCATCCATATATATTGTGATATTATTGTCTTTTTGAATAAATTTGCGGACATACATTTCAAAGTTACCAACAACACTGATCAGTCCATTTCTTGTCATTTGTATATCTGAAATCCATTAGTTCAAGGCTTAAAATGGCATTGCTTTTCTATTTTAATTATTCACTCTAGTTTCTGATGACAATACCTACAATTTATGGAGCCCGAACTCTGAGCCAAGTCCTTTACTTAGTGTGTCGTCACAGAAACCACTGGAGGGAAGTGCTGTTACCCTCAAGACGAGGGCATCGAGACGAGAGGCTAGGTGGCTTCACTTAATGCACCACAGAGCTGGCTTTAGGAAATAGCCATGTCTATCTCCTTTGATCTGGAAAGTTTTAACAGCTGACACAGAGTTATTAAAGGTTCAAGTTGGCCTTTTTATTTATGAGAGTCTTATGATTTTTCACATAGATATTTATCATTGTTTATGTTTCTCACTAGGATTTCAAAAATCTACAAGTGTTGTTATCCTGAATGCTATTGTTTATAGCTATTTACCTAATTTCACCCTTGTTCATATAATATTCAATATATTTCAGGTGCACAAATAATAATATTACTTAAATCATGACTCTAAATATGAATATGAGAGTCTTTAATAAAATTGGAACTGATTGTCTAATTGAAATTAGAATTGTCTTGAAAGTTAAGCAAGCAGAAAGTCCTGAAACAAGAATGTAGATTTCATTGCCTTGCTTTTTTTTTTTAACAAAGTCATTTGTTTTTTAGTACTGGTTTATTTAATTTGAACACTGTAAAATTTACAGATGAATAATGATCCTACAGAAAACTAAAGCTTTTGTCTTTACATTTACAATACTTTTGGAATAACCCCTATGTTATTTAAAATTGTTCTATAAGAAAAGTGAAAGAAAAGTATGAAAATGTTCGATGCTTTTTTGAGGAGTCTGGTAGAGTTTGCATAACCAACTAAATAGCTTTTATTTGCATGCTCAGATAACATATTGATATTTTGAATACTGTTCAAACAGAATAGCCAATATATTAATTTTGTCTAAAGAAGATACTTGCTCATACTTACCACATTTAAGAGGAAAATTTATGGCTAATTTCCTGTGTGAAGAATTGCTTTGGCTTATGTAATTATTACTACATGGAAGAAATATTCATTTTCTTCCTTTTAGAGACATTCCAAGTAAATCAATTGAATAATTTCCATAAATAGTGAATAGCTCAATTTTTGTGATACTTTTTTATGTGTTTACTTAAAACACAAATATTACTCATAGGAAGATGTATGGTTGACATGTATGTTACATGTGAAGCCCATTTGCTACAACTTTCAGAGTTTGTAGGTTTAAGCAGCATTCTGCTATGACATTTTCTATGGATCTTTGTAATCAGCAGCACCACAAAATGTATTATATGATTCTTAAAATTGGACTGAGTAAGGAAAGTTTAAATTGAAATTGTCATGACTTTAGTGCAAATATAGTCTTTTTTTATCTTTTCTTTTTTATTTCAGCATATTATGGTGGTACAACTATTAAGGTTATGTATATTGCCCATACCCTCCCTCCCCCCTCGAGTCAGAGCCTCAAGTGTGACCATCCCCCAAACGTTGCACATCTCACGCATTGTGTTTGTATATACCCATCCCCTCCTCCTCCCTCCCACCTGCCCGACAGCAGATAAATGTTATTCCTATATGTCCACTGAGGTGTTGATCTGTTAATACCAATTTGCTGGTGAGCACATGTGGTGCTTGTTTTTCCATTCTTGAGATACTTCACTTAGTAGAATGGGTTTCAGCTCTATCCAGGAAAATACAAGAGGTGCTATATCACCGTTGTTTCTTATAGCTGAATAGTACTCCATGGTATACATATACCACATTTTATTAATCCGCTCATGTATTGATGGGCACTTGAGTTGTTTCCACATCTTTGCAACTGTGAATTGTGCTGCTATAAACATTTGAGTGCAGGTATCTTTTTTGTAGAGTGTCATTGGATCTTTCGGGTAGATGCCCAGTAGTGGAATTGCTGGATCAAATGGTAGATCTACTTGTTTCGCTTTAAGGTATCTCCATATTGCTTTCCACAGAGGTTGAACTAGTTTGCAGTCCCACCAGCAGTGTAGGAGTGTTCCTATCTCTCTGAATCCACAACAACATTTATTGTTTGGGGACTTTTTGATAAAGGCCATTCTTACTGGAGATAAGTGATATCCCACTACAGTTTTGATTAGCATTTCCCTGATGATTAGAGATGTTGAGCATTTTTTCATATGTTTGTTGGCCATTATTCTGTCTTCTTTAGAAAAGTTTCTGTTCATGTCCTTTGCCCACTTTTTGATAGGGTTGTTTGATTTTTCCTTGCTGATTTTCCTGAGCTCCAAATAGATTCTAGTTATCAGCCCTTTATCGCATGTGTAGTTTGTGAAAATTTTCTCCCATTCTGTGGGTTGTCTGTTTGCTCTCTTGACAGTTTCTTTGGCTGTGCAGAAGCTTTTTAATTTTATCAGGTCCCATTTATTTATTTTTGTTGCTGCTGTGATTGCTTTTGGGGTCAGACAAGAGAGCAGAATTAAGGGCATCCAATGGGAGCAGAAGAGATCAAGCTCTCACTCTTTGCTGATGACATGATATTATACCTAAAACCTCAAGGATTCATCCAGGAGACTCCTTGAATTGATAAATGAATTTGGTAAAGTCTCAGAATACAAAAACAATACACAGAAATCAGAGACATTCATATACACCAACAACAGTCAAAGTGAGAACCAAATCAAAGACTCAATTTCCTTCAAAATAGCAACAAAGAAAACAAAGTACCCAGGAATATACTTAACTAAGGAGGTAAAAGACTGCTACAGGGAGAACTATGAAACACTGAAGAAGGAAGTAGCAGAGGATGTAAACAGGTGGAAGAATATACCATGCTCATTGGTTGGCAGAATCAACATTGTTAAAATGTCTATACTACCCAAAGTGACCTACAGAGTCAATGTGATCCCTATAAAATACCATCATCATTTTTCACACATATAGAAAAAATAATTTTATGCTTCACATGGAACCAGAGAAGACTCCGTATAGCAAAATCAATCCTAGGCAATAAAAACAAAATAGGAGGTATCAATTTACCAGACTTCAAACTATACTACAAGGCTATAGTAATTAAAACAGCTTGTGATTGGCACAAGAACAGGGACATTGACCAGTGGAACAGAACCTAGAACCCAGATATAAACTATCCTCATATAGCCAACTAATTTTCAACAAAGCAGACAAAAACATACACTGGGGAAAAGAATCCTTATTCAATAAATAGTGCTGGGAAAACTGGATAGCCACATGTAGAAGACTGAAACACGACCCACACCTTTTACCTCTCACAAAAATCAACTCACGCTGGGTAACAGACTTGAACCTTAGGTGTGAAACTATTAGAATTCTAGAGGAAAACGTTGGAAATACTCTTCTAGACATTGGCCTAGGCAAAGAATTTATGAAGAAGACCCTAAAGGCAAATATGGTCTTTAGAGTCTAATTAGTATCATTAGAATACAGAGTTTGGACAAGTCTACATCCACCATCTATCAGCCAGATTGTTTTCCAGGTAATATATTCCTTTGATTTAATCTCTTCCTTGCCTGGAAAGAGAGCCTTCCAAGGAGATGTTTCTACTATCTATTTTCAATTATCACAATCACACCACCATAAAAGACGAAGATAAACATTTTGATTGTAATAGTGTCTCAAAATAGAGCTCCTAAATTGCCATATTCATTCATTATCTGGCATGAAGCTTTCACATTACTTTATCATACTTTAAAATCAGTAAGGATCATGTTGTTGAAGGAAGAGTATTATTATAGTTTTTGTTTACCCCTTTGTTAAAAGCATAAATACCAGTAATTTGTATCATTTGGCAAAAAGATAATTGAGCTTATGGGAGGTCATGGGGTAAACAAAATAAGCTTACAATTGAAAACTCAAATGAAAGACCCTGCCCTCCTGTGTGTGTGGCCCATGCACAGACCTTTGGCCGTCAGCGCTTGACTGCTCTCGGGCTGCTCGGCTTCCCCGTGTGTTCTGACAGGAGTTTGTAAATACAGGTTTAAGCACATGAATGAATGGATCCAGTGCAATTAACTATAAAACCTTCTACTACATATTAGAAGAAATCTGAAGGACTTACAGGACAGTAACAATGTCTTCTTTTTTCATTTTTTCCATTTTTGAGGGGAAGCCTACATTGCTCATTAGGAAACAAACACTCAGAACTGGTGTCTTCTTCACTCAAACTGATGTCCTCTTCATTCAGAAATGGCAGCAAACAACACCCTTCTTCAGCAACATTTATTGGTAAGAATCATTGTCTAAATTCAGCATTTTTCTTCAAAGCAGTTCAAAGTACTGACTTTGTGTGTGTGTGTGTGTGTGTGTATAATAAAGGTATATAAAATAAGATCTAACAGAAAAAAGCAGGGATCAGAATTAGAGCTTTTTGATTTTTCTTGCCACTCTCGCCAACTCATTAAATTCAAGTAGCTCTCGGTTTTTGGTTTTGGAAGAATTAAGACTTTCAAGGTTAGAGATTTTCGGGTGAAGTGGGATGGTGTACACTGGTACTGGGTGCGGTTTCCAGCCATTTGAGAAGTAGAAGGAAGTAGGAATTAAGAGGAAAATGATTCCTTTAACGGAACCTGTTAGTGTTTGTCCACCAACTCGGGACGCCGCGGCGTCAGCGGTGCTCTCCGAGCGGCCCAGGGCGGAGCGCCGGAAGGGCGGAGCGCCGGAAGGGCGGAGCGCCGGAAGGGCGGAGCGCCGGAAGGGCGGAGCGCCGGAAGGGCGGAGCGCCGGAAGGGCGGAGCGCCGGAAGGGCGGAGCGCCGGAAGGGCGGAGCGCCGGAAGGGCGGAGCGCCGGAAGGGCGGAGCGCCGGAAGGGCGGAGCGCCGGAAGGGCGGAGCGCCGGAAGGGCGGAGCGCCGGAAGGGCGGAGCGCCGGAAGGGCGGAGCGCCGGAAGGGCGGAGCGCCGGAAGGGCGGAGCGCCGGAAGGGCGGAGCGCCGGAAGGGCGGAGCGCCGGAAGGGCGGAGCGCCGGAAGGGCGGAGCGCCGGAAGGGCGGAGCGCCGGAAGGGCGGAGCGCCGGAAGGGCGGAGCGCCGGAAGGGTGGCGGGGCCAGCGGAAGTGCCTGCTCAGGCGCAGCGCGAAGCACCGCAGCCCTAGCGCGGCCCTGCGTCTCAAGAGGGAGAACCATGGGTCTGGGAACGGGGGTGGGAGGAGGTTGAGCTGCTGACCACCACTCCCAGTGACCCGCTTTGGAAGACTGTGCTTCCGGTTCACGATCTAGGTTACGGAAGCTCAGAGGTCCTGGCCCTAGAAGATGAATTATTTCTCCCCGAGGACACAGCAAGTGTCCCATTGAACCGTAGGCTGCTGCTGCCTCCTGGATGCTTCAGATTCCTCGTGTCCAAGGGGCAGCAGGCAACAAGAGGCCATTGACCTCGATCGCCAAGAGAGGAGGGAGGGCTGCTGTCACACAGGAAGAGAGAGGAAGACTTCGGCAGCCAGGTGACCAGCTGGGTGGCCCTGTACTGCCTTGCTCAGCTTTGAGGTGAACCGGCAGTGCGGCAGCCGCGGCCTGACAAGTGCACGGGGCCCAGGGCTCAGGCGTCTCAGGGATGAGAGTCGTGTTCCTGCCACCGGGGAAGCCTCCGAGAGCAGCAGAGGTGCCAGCTGAAGGTGAGGGGAGTCCAGAATGAGCAGGGGGAGAGGGAAGAGGGTGATAGCAGTTGCAGCCTGAGAGGGGCGGCAGTGACAGGGGCTGCAGTCCGTGCAGCTGGCTTCCTCTTCTAAGTGCCCCCAAAGGAGAAAGGCCCTCCACAGTCCTCAGGGAGCTGCGTCCCCGGCTGCCGGCAAGCAGTGGATCCAACTGGTACAAGGCAGGGACTAGGGTGGCCATGGGCAGGTGCCACCCAGAGTACAGTTGGAGGAAGGACTCATACACAGTCATCAGCACAGTCTCCAGCCGCCAGCTCCTGAAGGGGTCCCCTCAGCTGCAGGGTTGTCTCTCCCAAAGGGATGTCATCCAAGGACTGACTGAGGCAGGGTATAAAAGTCCAGCCATTTCCTCCCGAAGCCAGTCAACTCTCCTGGGCCGGGCATGCTGCCGACCTTCTGGCTGGCTTAGCTGGGGCTTTGCTGTTCCTGCATTGCGGTTTGGCTTCTCCTTCCTGTTTCTACTTCCTTTCTCTCCTGCCTACACATGTTGATCTCTAGGAAATAGCCAGCATGCCAAACTCCATCTCTCTCTCTTTTTATCCCCTGAGACAGGGTCTCTCTCTATCACCAAGGCTGGAGTGCAGTGACACAGTCATAGCTCACTTCAGCCTTGAACTCCTGGGCTTAAGTAATCTTCCTGCCTCATTCTCCCAGGTAGCTGGGACTATAGGTGCACACCACCACTACAGCTGGCTAATTTTTTAAAAATTATTTTTTGTAGAGATGGAGTCTCACTATGTTGCCCAGTCTGTTCTCAAACTCTTGGCCTTAAGTGATCCTCCTGCCATGGTCTTCTGAACTTCCAGGATTACAGGTGTGAGCCACCATGCCCGGCCTCAGTGTCTGCTTTTGTATAACCTAACCTCCAACAACTGTAATAACTGTCTTTGACAGTGGCATTTAGCATATTAAAAATGGTTTTTAAAATCCTTACTGAGAATTTTTATTTCAAATGGCACCTGGTTATCATGCCCTTAATACAGACTCTCCAAACTTCCATGAAAATATAATGACCATGTAGAAGTAGGGAAGAATGAGAATGAACATTGATGATCAAACTCTTGCTGTGTTAGAAAGTTTCACTGAATGCAAAGCCAGTGAAACAGGATTAAAATATTGGGTAGGTACAATTGAAAACCTAGCACGGTTTCCTTGGCCTTAAGTACGGCAAAATGCTGGATCAGCTGATGTGACAGCGTAGACATGGCACGGTTGCTAGCTCACTGACATCTCAGCTGATTTTTCATGTTCACTAGATCGGGAAATTACTGAACCACAAAGTAGGTGCAGTACTAAACCTAGCCTTATGCCAATTGCTAGGCCTGCTTCAGAGTCTAAGGAAAGGTACAGAGAGTGGGCCATTGGTCCTAGTAGAAGCGTATTATTGACGCGGAGGAGTGTTGTCTCGGATCCCTTGGAGGTTCGATAAATGCTCTTGGCCTCAGCCACAGACAAATGCACACTTACCTACATTGACATAAAACTGAAGTTCACTTATGATCTGGCTGTTGATCCACAGATCCTTGCTTAAAGTATGCTTGCAATAGGAATTTGATCATTTTAACTGTAATTTCCCAATAACAGGTATTTTTAAAAGCTAATACTGAAGTAAGCAATTGTCTATTAGATGCTATTTTCCATTTGGTATGTTTTACTTATTTTTTCTGGATTCAAATCCTGGCTCTGTCATTAATTTATGGCCTGACCTTGGGCAAATAATTTAACCTCTCAATGCCTCAGTTTCCTCATTGGAAAATGGGGTGGGGAATAGAAGAATAAATAAGCAATTCACAGAAAGAGCTTGAGACCACGTGGCTCATAAGCTCTCCCTGGATGTTAGCCATTGCTGAGGTTGGTGGTGGGGCTGAGTAGTCTGCTGCCACTCCTGCTCTGTCCCAGTGGAGAATAAAATGGACTTTTTTGTTTCTTATAGGACAATTTGCAGAGAATAGGCAATTTTAAACTTCATAGTTCACTGAAATGTTCCATTATTCTGGATGGTATACAGATATGGCTGTGGTCCCCAACCCCCAGGCTGCGGACAGGTCTGTGGCCTGTTAGTAACTGGGGCTGCACAGCAGGAGGTGAGTGGCAGGTGAGCCAGCAAAGTTTCATCCATGTTAGCGGCACTCTTCATCGCTGGCATCACCGCAGAAGCTCCGCCTCCTGTCAGATCAGCAGAGGCGTTAGATTCTCATAAGAGCATGAGTCCTACTGTAAACCACGCATGCGAGGGATCTGGGTTGTGCCTCCTTATAAGAATCTAATGCCTGATGATCTGAGGTGGAGCTGAGACGATGATGCAGATGCTGGGGAGCGGCTGCAAATACAGATTATCATTAGCAGAGAGGTTTGACAGCACAGTAAATTGTAATGCGCTTGACTCATACTGAAACCATCACCCTCCCCTTGGCCCCGTGTCCCATGGAAAAATTGTCTTCCACGAAACTGGTTGGGGACCGTTGAGTTGTGGGATAGTGCACACTACTGAGACAGTGTAGGACCTGGTCACCCACCGTCACATGGGGAGGCAGGTTCTGGCTGTGTGAACTTCCTCCGCATGAGACCAGAGAGGCCAGATTGATTGGATTTCACTTTCCATGATTCAAGTTAAATAATTTTGTAATGACCTTGCAGGTGTTCTAAAATCAAGTTGAAACTAGGAATTAGCCATTTACTGAGCCCTCAAAGATTCTAAGAAGATTTATAAGAAGGGATCTAGGTGGTGGCTTCTCTATTTAACACAACCTTTAAGAGAAAGAATCCTTAGGTGAATCTTTATCCTGAGATAATGTGGAACAGCAGTATTAAGATACACAAGATCTTTTGATTGAAGAAAATCAGACAGCATCCAGCTGATAAATGGAAAGAAGTGAAGATTAGTTATAATATTAATGACATAACCTTTGGTTTTAATTATTTGTGTTATTTTCACTCTGAAAAGGTTTATTATATATGACCTATGTAGGAAAACTTGGAAATAGCATGAAGGTTTCCAAGGGCTTCGAGATTATCTAGGAGCAGAGAAAGAAATGGCAAGGAATACCATACCTACTTTTACCTCTAGAGGGAAGTGGAAGAGATAAAATTGCTGTAACTGGACTTTTTCCAGACATGTCAAGAGTAACTCTTGCTTTTGCAAAAATGTGAATGAGTCATTAATCATAACCTGGGAACTGCATCTAATCTGGAAACCAAAAGATATTCCTTTGGCTGTAGTCCAAATGAATTCCAAATTGCATAGAATATTTGGTTTTGAATTCCCTATGTGCTTATTATTGACCCGTCTCTGAACATATCCCCAAATAAATTCTATTTACCCCATGGTGAGCATTATTTCACCCTACGACATTTTTCTCTTGATATCGATAACAGCCACTCTCCCCTCAAATGTTCCCAATGGATTCCCTGGATACAAAGCATCAGAAGCAGTTGAGGCCCTTTAAAAATGTTCTGGCACTGAGTTCTGACCTGAGTGCCCAGAGCCACTGCAGGATCTTAGCTGGGAGACAACACATTCCTACATTCCAGGGCCCCAAGGGTAGCCTCTTTCTGAAGAGTGGTGCCCACTCTTAGGTTGTCCAAAGATCTCTCCAGGAGGGGATGTTTACCCAATTCTGGAGACAAAGACAACTGCTAGACTATGGGGAATTTGGCTGCTATCCTTCATTCCATACCCCTCTCAAGGGACAGGCACTGGATAGAGGCAGGTATTTTAACCTTCCATTAACCAACCTGTGTATCCTGCAAGCAGTAGCTTCTTCCTGTCACATTTTGTGTACTTTTTAAGGCCACATACTTTGAGCTTGCTCCCAAATCATTGTCTAAGATGGTGCCTACACTCCTAAGAATGGATATAAAACAAATTATATGGAACATTAAAGTGTGTATTTTGCAAAGACCTATTCTATTTTATAGCTTTGTTTTATCTAACTTCTAGAACTTTCTATAGCTAATTTCATAATCACAAAATACTTTACAATCATCTTACTTTGTAATTTCCTCTTAATAATTTGACAAGTCTTTTGTACTTGAGTGAACTGCATATAGAACCAGAAATAGAAGCTGTGCCTTTGAGCTTTTTTCCTTGAGTTTTATTTCACTATGCAGGGATATCTCAGCATATCACATCTTCCCTCTTCCCACAGTTCATCACAAAGTTCTTCCAAGAATGGTTCTTTATTCCTCAAACTGATTTCCTCTATAGATCCTTCAGGAAGGTAGCCATGACAGAAAATTTCAATATTGCACATTACTTGGGAGATGGTGGGAGGATCGCTTGAGTCCAGGAGTTTGAGGCTATACTGGGCATCATAGAGAGATCCCATCCTTAAAAATAAAAAAATAAAAAAATAAAAATTGCACATCTCCTCAAGAGCCTGTAAACTGAACATCAACATAGATCTCCATGGGGTTTTTGGCTTTTTTGAGTGTATTGCAAATGCTCATGAAATTGCACAATGCTTCACGCCTGTAATCCTAGCTCTCTGGGAGGCCGAGGTGGGTGGATTGCTCGAGGTCAGGAGTTCAAAACCAGCCTGAGCAAGAGCGAGACCCCGTCTCTACTATAAATAGAAAGAAACTAATTGGCCAACTAATATATATAGAAAAAATTATCCGGGCATGGTGGCTCATGCCTGTAGTCCCAGCTACTTGGGAGGCTGAGACAGAAGGATCCCTTGAGCCCAGGAGATTGAGGTTGCTGTGAGCTAGGCTGATGCCACGGCACTCACTCTAGCCTGGGCAACAAAGTGAGACTCTGTCTCAAAAAAAAAAAAAAAAAAGAAATTGCACAATGCTTTGCTCTGGTCTCTTGATAAACAAGAACCAGATACGTGGGGCAGCCTTGCCACACTCATTTATAATGAGGCACCATGTCTTTTAAGACCAGAAAACACTTAGCCCTGCAGTTTGAAAAGTGATGAAATGCTCTTACTCCAGACAAGGTTGTGGATTTATGGAATATGCTGTCTGTGCTCAGCACATTGCCACAGAATGTACAAAACAGTGAAATAGAATTCTTCTATCCACCTCAGACAGAAGTGATTCCTTTCTCCTTTCTGGTTTTCAGTTTAACTGCTTTATGTCAGGCCAGATTTCAGCCTTGAATGTTTTACAATGAAGGTTCTTTTCATATGAGGATGACAAACAGCACTTATTTCAAGTCTTAAATAAGTGTCAATCTCCCTTCACCCCCATCAAGTGAGGCATTGCACTTTGGTGCCCACCGTTATTTAAATGAGCCCTTATAATCCTCAACTGTGTTGCTAATATGGGTCAAGATATTGATTCCCCTGGTTTTGGCTGTGAGTGGCTTTTTATGAAAAGCATCGACTCAGCTGTTCAATTCGCTGAACTACTTTACATGCTCAGAATGTGTTGCTTTTGTTGCTGAGTAGTGAAAATCAAAGAGGATCCTTTAGTCATTGCAAGTCTGTTAGATTACTGTTGGGGTTTTAGTTCCATGTTGCAGAACTGGGAAAATAAAAAGAAAAATGATGGATTACATTGTCACAGGGAACCTGCTTCATGCTCCCCACACACAGAAGCATGCAATGCCTTGAGAAGAGACTCTGCCATGTTTTATTTTAACACAAACTTTCAGGGCTAGTGTCCAGAGACCTTCCCTGAGTCACTGACCACATCGTTTACCTCCATCCTGTCCTGCAGGTAGCCAGCTCATCCGGGAAGATGAGCTGCTATGATGTGCTTTGGCTGTGTATTTTTGATCATTCAAAAATTAGTGATTAGTCAGGGTGCAGAGATCCCAATAAACATTATATAACATTGTTATATTTCACAATATAAACAAACAAACCCAAACCATTCACTCTGGGAATGCAGACTGTAAAATCCCTGACAGAGATGGCGGGAGTTAAGAAGATTCGGCAATGGAATGGTGTGTGCTGCAGGCTTCAATAAACATCTTTATCACTGACTTCATGACTGAGCTATTGAGTCCTAGTCTTGAGACTGATGGTATCCTCTGAGGAGCCAGTAACCATTAACCATTCTTTGCGACTCAAACGAGGGCAATAAATTCTTCCAAAACATTAAATGGGAGTATTGCGGCTCTGGATAGTGGGGTTGATGAGATGATTTCTCAAGGCTCTGGGAATTCATTCACTTTGCTTGGCTGAACACTGGCCTTAGATCCTCAATGATTCCAACAATGTAAATAGTCCTTCTAGAATTAGGAGAGGCTCATTTGCTGTTTCTTATTACGGGGATTACATGCTTAAATGCCAAAAGGTTTCCCACTTATAGTTCCCAGTGTGAGATTCAGAAAAGTCCAAAGTCCAATCTCAATAGTATTATTTTATACATATATATGCATTTCAAAACCTAAAGAAAGGAAGTGACACCCTTCAACATTTTAACTTTGTCACAGGGCCAGATGGAACAGGGTGACAGAGGTCTTGTGCAGGCCTTCACTTTATTGGAAATATAGCAGATACTCCAACATTAGGATAATTGCTTTTAACTGACTTTAAAACAATGGTTGCACTACCATAATTTACTGCACTCCAAACACTAGCAGCCATTTATTGGCTACGACAACATAAAAAATGGTTAACATAGAGTGTTTACTTCAATTCTCACAGTACTCTAGGAGTTAGGTTTAATTCTCTCCGTTTTATACATAAAAAAGAGAAGTTAAGCACACAGTCATATTTTGAACAAAGATTGGTCTGGTTCCAAAGACAGGACTCTCCACGCTAGCCCTGTGCTGCTGCACGAGGGAGCTGATGGCCAATAGCCGCACGTGACTTCTGAGCACTTGGAATGAGAAATGCGGCTACGTTAAGTGAAATATGCTTTGAGTGTAAAATGCACATTAGATGCTGCAGACTTAGTGTGGAAAAGAAAAAACACATAACATCTCAATAATTTTGTATACTGGTTAGATGGTGAAATGGTAATACTTTTTTCTTTATAAAATGTGGCTACTAGAAAATTTTAAAGTGCATAAGTGCCTCTATATACTCTATATTTCTGGGGGACGGAGCTGTGCTCATCTGTATCCCACTCTAAAACATCTTCAACTTTTACAAGTAAACATTGTTTTGGACCTGAGAACTTCTTTTGTTTCTCTTTTTTAAAAAGCCTGTGGTTGAGAATGAAAAGTGATCGACTAGTTTTACAAATTCACTGTTTATGAGACAAGAATGAAATATAGTTTTGCCTTTTAACTTTTCTCTTTTAAGTCTATGGTGTTATTACATTCTGTTGCCTTCATTTTCTTCAAGTGTCCACGGTTTGTGTGTGTTTGTTTTGGTAGGCCAAAAGCAGACACAGGGGTGCAGGGAAGAAGGCTTCTATGTTAGTATAATCTTTTCCTCTTTAAGGTCTTTTTTGTAATCCATTCATTCATTCAAAAAATAGGCAAAATCACATGGGGCCTTCCTGAAATCCTTGCAAGACAAGACTAGGAGAAATATAGCAGATAGCTACGGCACTGCATGGAGTGTTTAAATATGCATTTCTCAACTTTTAAGAGTGCGAAATTAGGAATATTACACTTTTCCTAACGCATCCCACAGTAGCATGCCTCTGAGGATCATCACTGTATGTATGCATAATAGTTGAAAATGGAGTTCTGACATTGGGTCACTTGATAATCCCAGGAAGTCCACATTTTTTGGATCAATTCCTGACAACCTTTTATGCCATCAACTGAGGCATCGCGCCTCAAGACTAAATCTGCACCACCATTTCAAAGCATCCGCGATTGGCATGGTCAGAACCCGAGGCAAATTTCTCACATCAGATGTCCCGCTCAGTTCAATAAACTCTCATTTTAAGCCCTTACTGATGCCACTGGGGGACAGAAAATGAAGATCAATGGGACACATCCCACTCATTTCCAGGTTGGACGTTTTGTCTTCAGAAACAGTTTTAATGTGATTCTTGGAGAAGATGCCGGCAGAATGAAGCTCACGGACAGTCCCTGTGCCGTCATCAGTTTTAATGTGAGAGAAATTTGGGTTTCTTTATTTCTTGAAGGATTTTTTGTAATTATAATATATTGTTTATTGTTGATCAAATGATTTACTCGTTTCAAATCTAGCTGCAGAATCCAAGTCCAAGTATGACAACGGATTCCTAAAGTTCCACAATGTATGTATTTGCTCTTTACCCACAAGTAAAGTAGACGAGGCAACCAGACCTGCCCCAGCACAAACCAAACCAAGTCACAGACTCGCCGCTGTGGTTAGTCGCCAGCTGCTAGGCGACTTTCCAAGTCTATTCCTAATAATCATCTGACTGCTAAGTAGAAAAAGCCATATATAATAAACCATTCAAATATATCTCTTTGTGTAAGATACTATACTGGGTTTAATTTCCCTCTCCTATATAGAACCCTTTTGTCACAGGGAAGGTTGAAATAACGGTTCCACTGGTGCAAAAAGACATTTATAAACAACTTGGAGTTTGCATTGCTCCTTTGGTTCTCCCTTTAATTATTTTCCTAGGAGAAGATAGGTCACACTGTTTTTCTGCATGCAACACACTGTAACTGTACTCTCTACTCACCATTTGTATCCAAGAAGCACCTCTATCTGATGTCCTTCTTACATACTCCAGAGGAGACAGAATACCAGTAGCGTAGCTTTCTTGTCTTGGTATTTGGCAGGATGACTTTGAGACCCATCTAAGAAAAAATGCCACTCACAAACACAGCTGTTTCCTTCAAAGTAGCTTTCTTCCTTACCTAATAATTGTGTGTGAGTGTGTGTGTGCATGGTTTCTTAGGTATGCAGAGAAGCAAAATGCAATTTACGAAGGCGTAGAGCCCATGGAAGAATTTATAACACTTTTATCAGAAGAATGCTGTCATCCAAGAAACATGACGACACAGTGTCAAAATGAATGATATCCACAGTAGAGGTATAATGAAGTACCCACCTGGGAGAGACACAGACTTTAAAATATATCATTACCTATGAAAATCAGGAGGAATCTTATGTTTGTATCGTTCACATAACCCAGAAAAAGCTGGTGCACATCAAGGTTGAGTTTCTCACCTTGTATGTGTAAGTGCCAAGATGTTCAGACCCATGCAAATCAGCACCCTTTGATCATCGCACTCTCGGAAAGCTCACTAGAAAATACCATTTTAAATATTGATCCAAATGGCTTTAACTATGCTCTCAACCTAGGAATCAGAGAGCCTTCCTGGAACCAAGGTGGTAGACACTTCTCCGTCTGTTTATTTCTCTCCCCCCCTCATCTGGTACTGAAACAATTTTTGATGAGGAGAGACAGAGTAAGTGAGTTTCTCCAGGTGCATGCTGTTAACATTATGATATAAAGAATTTTTATAATTCTTGCAGAAATACAATGGGCTGCAGTAAATAAATTAGAACAATTAAATGATATGCCCTTACTTCAAAAGAAGTTCATAATAAAATGATTTCATGGAAGTGTATTAGTTGTAGCATTTGCTTACTTTCTTCCCAAACCTTAAGGTTGATAAACATATATTTTTAAATTTGAAAGCAAAATAAAATTATTTTTGAGATTATCAGAACTATCTATATATCTTTGTAACTTTAAAGACTAGATTCTCTCTGTCTCTGTAGAGGTAATGAATACTAGGTTATAAAAATGGTGGGTTTTTAAAAGGTAAGTGAATTAATAGTAAAGTCACAATAATATTTTAGAGGGAACACAGAAGAAGGGGAGATGGATTCAGATTGCTGAGGTTCAAATCCCCATTCTGCCACTTACTTAGATTGCATGTAACCTCACTGTGCCTCAGTTTCCCCACTTGTTAAGTGAGGATCATAATAGTGCCTACCTCGTAGGGTTGTTGTGAAGATTACATGTATTAATATATGTAATGAGCTTAGAACAGTATATGGTGGATGTAAAAGTGCTCAGAATGTATTAGCTGTGATTATTTGTAAACCAGGTGGTAAAGCACAAATAGTTGGAAACTTCCTAAAACTTGACGGCAACACATCTGTTAGAATCACATGTCAACACATCTGTACTCTCATGAGCTGCTTTGTTTCTATTGCAAAGTGCTAAGCAGAATAGCACTGCAGTACGTGGTTGGTATCCACATACACACAAAGTAGAAGATGGAGCCAGTATTTGGGAAAGTCTGAAAAAACTGGGGGCCTAAATTACCCTGTAACATAGTATTATTTATTATTTAAACATGGAATCCTATAGATGATTAAATTGAGCATTCCATGAATACCAATGTTCTAGAAAATATAATTGTAATTTTTTTCTGGAAACTTTTTTTCTTAGTTTTTGTTTAATCTGACATGAAGAAAGCAATTTTATTCAAGAGATAGGACCATAATAAATGAAAGACAAGCCGGGCGCGGTGGCTCACGCCTGTAATCCTAGCTCTTGGGAGGCCGAGGCGGGCGGATTGCTCAAGGTCAGGAGTTCAAAACCAGCCTGAGCAAGAGCGAGACCCTGTCTCTACTATAAATAGAAAGAAATTAATTGGCCAACTGATATATATATAAAAAATTAGCCGGGCATGGTGGTGCATGCCTATAGTCCCAGCTACTCGGGAGGCTGAGGCAGAAGGATCGCTCGAGCCCAGGAGTTTGAGGTTGCTGTGAGCTACACCACGGCACTCACTCTAGCCTGGACAACAAACCGAGACTCTGTCTCAAAAAAAAAAAAAAAAAAAAAAAAATGAAAGACAAAAAATTTCATTGATTAATTTAGACAACAAATAAAAATTTGAAGGTAATTAAAGTCATAAAAGCTCTTCCTTCCACAATAAAAGAAAGAGTCTCTAAATCCCAGTTTAATTTTTCTTGTCATGTAGAATATCCATCTGCAATAAAAGAAGAAATTTTTCTAGTGTTTGCTTTTATGTACAGATTTTATAATTTCTTTACTGCACTTTAAAAGTCATCAATTAAATCACTAGCAATTAAGTCATTATGCCCAAAACAAATGTACATGTGCCTTAAATTCAACAAAATTTTAGGTTTAAAATAACGAGCCACATATGTAACAATTAAATATGAGAGTATATTTATTTTATTAACAAAGTTGGCTAGAAAATGACTTCTTATGAAGGAAATTTTCTACTAATAGCAAAACCATTTTTAAGAAGGATACACCCCATGCTTTATTTATCTAGTGAGGAAAATTTTAATCATGAATGATTAGTCATTTCATAGCTAAGTATTGTTTATGCGAATCACTTTAGATTCTTCAAGAGTCAGGATAATGGGAAAATATTTAAACAGAATTTTCCTTGTATGCCGATATTGAAAGAGGAGAAACAAACCTAAGAACAAAAATACAGGTTTATTTCTAATGCTATGGAAAGTAATAGTCATGGCTGTTCTAGGCAAATTGTAACTAGGTTTTCTTCTCCAGCTCCTGGCTCCACCAGCTCCACAAGGGCTGTAGCATGGAGGTAGGACAGTATTCCCTTTCTTAGCTTTGCTCTTACACTCCCAGACACCACACCGAAACACACCTTCCAGACTGCCTCCTATCAATACTGTCTTGCACACTCCTGTCCTACTGACCAAATCTAATCTTTGTAACTGTAAATGTTTCCTGAACTACACTAAAAACAAACAAAAAACATTTATCGGAATTCCATTTGCTAAATATCTTTCTTCCATATATCAATTCTTCACAACCCTGCTCTAATGTCAGCTGTATTTTGTGCATACTTCTGCTTGGGCTGCAATAGGTTTTCTGGAACGGTCTCTACAGTGGTCTCCTCTCCTAGGTCGACACCCCTCCCACTTGTTTCCAACTTGCTACTTTTTCTTTTATAGAATTTTTTTTTTTAATCAAATCCTTGCAGCAAACCAAGCCTTACTGTCTGCCGCTCCATTTATCTCAGATTTCTTCCCTCCTTGTCTGCTCCACTAACGACTGGTGAAAGAGCTGGGACAGAACTTTTCTGTCAGCACCATCCTTTGACCCAGACCAGAGCACTCCCTGCCCTGGGCTTCCTGCTTTAGAGAGACTCTCCTTGGCCCTCTTCTGGAAAGAGAAATCCATAGGGAGAAGGAAAAGTGCCAACTCAGATCCTGTGCCCACTTCTAGAACTTTCTAAACCACATTCAAGTACGGGGGACCTTGGGCATTCCCTGCTCAACCTCACTTCCAGGACCTGCACAGGCCTCTTCATTGAGACTGTGCTTCCAAGAGTGGTTGTAACCTATATCCTAGGAATGGTGGAGTGGCCATAGTATGCAGGGTTGTGGCCCATTGTATCCGCAATACCGGCAGGCACCTGCACGAGACCCCACGCACGCGGGATAGAGTCAGAGTGGGAAGAGAGAGCTGCTGGGATGCGGGCCTTGGCTCTCCCATGGGGCAAGTCTCATTGTTAGAACTCCATGGAACACAAAAATTCTAAATTCAACCTGGCCTTCCAGGTTGTTATAAAGGAACCTCCTTGTCAAAATAGGAGGGTAGAACAAATTTAAGTTTATTGTCTTAATTTAGAGTTTTAAAATATTTAAACATATGGCATCTGGCCCTCCTGGATCCTGCAAAGTCTGTCTCATGTTCCCATGTTCCTCTTCTTATAATTTCTTTTCTCCTTTTCCTGTCCCTCTCCGTGATTTATCGCAATAAGCCCAAAGTCATTCTCTTTCCTTTCCCTTCCCACTGTTTATGATGCTCCCATTTCATCTTCCTCGTTCTGGAAACCCTGTGTGATAGTCAGCTATTTTGTAGAATTCTTGACACTCGGGTTTGGACAAGAGTATCACCTTTTCTATCAGTTCTTTTCAGGGTGCTGACCCGATGATAACCCATTTGTACCTCCTCCCTTTGTTCCTTGGACAAATTATATAAAATTGTTGGTAGTCAGACTGCGAAGCTAAATAATGGTATTATTATATTTTCTGACCTAGGAAATGCCATCACTCCTGACGTCGATAACAAGTATTATAATATGACTAAAGACACAGCAAGGTTTAATGCTCTAGGAGCTGCATAAATAATTTTCTTTTGCTTTGAAAAAAAATGTTGTCCTTCTTTTCCCCCTTTCACAATTTAATTTCTCCATTCATATTTCAACCAGTTTGTCGTGATCTTTGAGACCAGTAGTTCAAGATATATAGTATTTTTAAACTATACTTGACAACATAGCCACTTAATATTTAACGAAATGAAAATTGTCTTTATACTGGTTTTCTTGGTGCAATCATCACAGAGCCCCCAATAGACATGGCCACTTTTGTCTTTATATTTTTTTCCAGAATATCACAGATGTCCATATATCCAATTCTGACATATAGTTGGTTGATAATGGGGATTTAAATCTCTATAAGGCCATTTTTGTTTTTGTTTAATTCTATGGTCACATCTTCAGTAGCTGTGGTTCCAGCAGCGCTGAGATGACACGGGCCTGACTCACGGAATCTTGGCAGGTTTGACTGAATTCCTTGCGTCCCCAGCTCCAGGACAGCCGGAGGATGGCAACTGCTTGTGAACATGGGGAGACGGAGACCTGGGCTTATCTGTGACACTCCCCGCTGAGCAGTTCACAGTCCACTTCTGGGCTGAGAGCCCTCCCCACTGGGGCAGGAGGCCCTGCCACTCCTGCTTCACCTCTGATGGGGTGTGCTTGTCCTGAGCCGGCCCCTCCTGTCATTTCCCTTTGAACTACTACCAACTGCCTATGACATTCCGCTCGAGGTCTTAGAACAGCAGGCTGTCATGGGTCCGCCCGTGCATCTCGTGTCGTTTGATCAGTGGAATAACCGAGAATCCTCCATAGCCACCTGCAGAAAGGTAAGTCATTCTAAAACAGAAGGGATACGGGCTGTCATCAGGCAAGTGAGGCGATAAGGAAAGAGGACTCTAAACATTCGGGGAACGTTGACTGTATGGGTCAGGCTTCTTCCGAGAAACAGAACCAATAAAATATCTAGATATATAAGGGGAAATTTAGGATGAGGATTGGCTCATGATTTTATGGAGGCAAAAAAGTTCCACAATATACCTTCTGCAAGCTGGAGACCCAGAAAGCCAGTGTTGTGACTCTGCAGGCCTGACAACGGGGGTGGGCACGGCCCGTGGTGTAGCCCGTGGCTTCGGGCCAAAGCATGAGAAAATGGGAGGCCACTGGTGTGTGCCCCGGAGTGTGAAGCCCTGAGAACCTGGAGCTCTGATGTCCGCAGCAGGAGAAGGCGGGTCCGACTGTAGAAGAGAGGGCTAACCTGCCTTTGTGTTCCTTCCAGACCCCCAGCCCGTTGGGTGAGTCCCACCAATGGTAAAGGCGGAGCTTCTTTACTCAGGCCACTGAGTTAAATGTTGATCTCTTCCAAAAACACCCTCACAGACACACCTGAAATAATATTCTACCAACTATCTGGGTATCCCTTATCTCAGTCAAGATGAAATTAATCATCACACTTACTGAGCAGAAATATTTTAACTGTCGGCTCAGGTCATTTAAGTTAAATTAGGCAAGAACATAGTTCCTTTGATTTATCTTTCTTTTAAATTTGGCATAATTCATATACTATAAAATTCAAAGTATACACTTCTGTGATTTTCAAGTATTCATAAAGTTGTGAAACAATTACCACTCTCTAATTCTGGAACATTTTCATCATACCCCAAATAGGCTCCCTATCCTTTAGTAGTCAGTGTACATTTCCTTTTCCCTCAACCCCTGGCAAACAGCAATCTTGCTCTGTCACGGTGGATTGGCCTCTCTGGACATTTCAAATAAATGGAATCATACAATACAATTCTTTTTTATGGCTGAAATGACATTATATGAATATACTACATTTTGTTTTTCCATTCATCAGTTGATAAATATTTTGGGTTGCTTGGTTATTTCTACTTTTTGGATATTATAAAAATGCTGCTTCTTAAAGATTCATGTACTAGTGTTTGTGTGGACATACGTTTTCATTTCTCTTGGGTATACACCTAGGAATGAAATTGTTAGCAAATATATAACCTCTAAAACCATATGGGCTGCTGCCAGACTGCTTTCCAAAGTGGGTGTACCATTTACAGTACCAGATCCTCACCAACTTTTGTTATTGTCTATCTTTTTTATCATAGCCATTTAGTGGGTGTGAAGTAGTAACTCATTACTCTTTCGATGTACATTTTTATTCCATTGATCTATAAGTCTATCCTATGCCAGTATCAGATTATTGTAGCTTTGTGGATTGTTTTGAACATGAGAAGTGCGAGTCTTCCACCTTTGTTCTTCTTTTTCAAGATTATTTTAGCTATTCTGGGCTCTTTACATTTCCACATGAATTGAGGAGGGCTCTTTATGTTTCCATGTGAATTTGGGGAGCAGCTTGTCTATTTCTGCCAAAAAAATTCAGCTGAAACTTTGATAAAAATTAACTTAAATCTGCAGATCAGTTTGGAGGATATTGCCATATTAACAGTATTAACTCTTCTAATCCATGGATGCAGATGCATTTTCTTTAATTTCTGTCAAGAATGTTTCACAGTTTTCAGTGTAAAAGTATTGTACTTCTTTTGTTAAATAAATTCCCAAAAATTCCATTCTTTTTCATGCTATGTAAATGGAATTGTTTTCTTTTTCTTTATTTTTTTTTATTTTAGTGTATAATGGTGGTACAACTGTTAAGGTTATGTATATTGCCTATGCCCCCCTTCCCCCTCGAGTCAGAGCCTCAAGCGTGACCATCTCCCAAACATTGCACATCTCACTCATTGTGTTTGTATATACCCATCCCCTCCTCCCCCTCCCACCTGCCCGACAGCAGATAAATGTTACTCCTATATGTCCACTGAGGTGTTGATCCGTTAATACCAATTTGCTGGTGAGCACATGTGGTGCTTGTTTTTCCATTCTTGAGATATTTCACTTAGTAGAATGAGTTCCAGCTCTATCCAGGAAAATACAAGAGGTGCTGTATCACCATTGTTTCTTAAAGCTGAATAGTACTCCATGGTACACATACACCACATTTTATTAATCTGCTCATGTATTGATGGGCACTTGAGTTGTTTCCACATCTTTGCAATTGTGAATTGTGCTGCTATAAACATTTGAGTGCAAGTGTCATTTTTGTAGAGTGTCATTGGATCTTTCGGGTAGATGCCCAGTAGTGGAATTGCTGGATCAAATGGTAGATCTACTTGTTTTGCTTTAAGTATCTCCATATTGCTTTCCATAGAGGTTGAACTAGTTGCAGTCCCACCAGCAGTGTAGGAGTGTTCCTATCTCTCCGAATCCACGACAACATTTATTGTTTGGGAACTTTTTGATAAAGACCATTCTCACTGGAGATAAGTGATATCTCGTTGCGGTTTTGATTAGCATTTCCCTGATGATTAGAGATGTTGAGCATTTTTTCATATGTTTGTTGGCCATTATTCTGTCTTCTTTTGAAAAATTTCTGTTCATGTCCTTTGCCCACTTTTTGATAGGGTTGTTTGATTTTTCCTTGCTGATTTTCCTGAGCTCTAAATAGATTCTAGTTATCAGCCCTTTATTGGATGGGTAGCTTGTGAAAATTTTCTCCCATTCTGTGGGTTATCTGTTTGCTCTCTTGACAGTTTCTTTGGCTGTGCAGAAGCTTTTTAATTTTATCAGGTTCCATTTATTTGTTTTTGTTGCTGCTGTGATTGCCTTTGGAGTCTTCTTCATAAAGTCTTTGCCTAGGCCAATATCTAGAAGAGTATTTCCAATGTTTTCCTCTAGAATTATAATAGTTTCACACCTAAGGTTCAAGTCTGTTACCCAGTGTGAGTTGATTTTTGTGAGAGGTGAAAGGTGTGGGTCCTCTTTCAGTCTTCTACATGTGGCTATCCAGTTTTCCCAGCACCATTTACTGAATAAGGATTCTTTTCCCCAGTGTATGCCAACTATCTGCTGCCTTCAGGAAACACATCTAACCTGCAAGAATGCAGTTAGACTAAAGGTAAAGGGGTAGAGAACAATATTTCAAGCAAACGGAAGCCAAAAGAAAGCTGGCGTGGCAGTGCTGATTACAGATAACTTAGTTTTTAAATCAACAAAAGGAATAAAAGACAAAGAAGGTCAGTATGTAATGGCGAAGGGTACAGTTCAACAAGAAGACATAATAATTCTAAAGATATATTCACCCAACCTAGTTGCACCCAGATTCATAAAGCAAACTCTACTTGATCTAAACAAATGGATAAACAACAACACCATAATAGTCAGAAACTTTAACATCCCACTGACAGTCAGCACAAGACAGATCCTGCAAACAGAAAATCAACAAAAAAATAATGGATTTAAACAGAACTCTATAACAAATGGTAACAAATAGATGTCTGACTGACATCTACAGGACATTCTCTCCCCAAACCACTGAATATACATTCTTTTCATCATCTCATGGGTCATTCTCTAAGATTGACCACATCCTAAGACACAAAACATGTCTCAAACAATTTAAAAAAATAGAAATCATACCATGTATCTTTTCAGATCACAATGGAATAAAAGTAGAAATCAACCATAACAGGAACTCTTATTTCTACACAAAGTCATGGAAACTAAACAACCTTCTGCTGAATGATCTCTTCATAAACGAGGAAATCAAGATGGAAATCAAAAGATTCTTTGAACTAAATGACAAAGGAGACACAAGTTATCAAAACCTGTGGGACACAGCTAAAGCAGTCCTGAGAGGAAAGTTTATTTCCATAAATGCCTCTAACCAAAAGTTGAAAAGATCACAAATGGACAACCTAATGAATCATCTCAAAGAGCTGGAAAAAGAAGAACAGACCAACCCCAAACCCAGCAGAAGAAGTGAAATCATTAAGATCAAATCAGAACTAAACAAAATTGACAACAGGGAAACCATAGGGAAGATTAACAAAAGAGAAAGTTGGTTCTTTGAAAAAATAAGCAAAATTGACACACCTTTGGCTAGAGTAACAAAAAGCAGAAAAGAAAAATTTCTAATAAACTCCATCAGGAACAATAAAGGAGAAATTACAATGGATGCCATGGAGATACAAGATATAATTCATGAATACTACAAAAACCTCTAAGCACACAAACTGGAAAATGTGGAGGAAATGGACAATTTCTTAGAAACACACAGCCTCCCTAGGCTCAACCAGAAAGAAATAGAATTCCTGAACAGAACAATATTAAGTGCTGAAATTGAAACAATAATAAAAAAACCTTCCTAAAAAGAAAAGTCCTGGACCAGATGGTTTTACACCCAAATTTTACCACACCTACAAAAAAGAAGTGGTGCCTATCCTGCAGAAATTATTCCACAACATCAAGAAGGATGGAATACTCCTGACACATTTTACGAAGCAAACATAACCCTGATACAAAAACAAGGAAAGGATGCAACAAAAAAGAAAAACTACAGACCAATAGCCCTTATGAATATAGATGAAAAATTCTCAACAAAATCCTAGCCAATTGAATACAGGTGCTTGTCAAGAAAATAATCCATCATAGCAACCAGGGGGCTTCATCCCAGGGATGCAGGGATGGTTCAACATATGCAAATCTATAAATGTAATTCACCATATAAACAGAAGCGAAAACAAAGACCATATGATCCTCTCAATAGACACAGAGAAAGCATTTGACAAAATTCAACACCCTTTTATGATAAGAACGCTCAACAAAATAGGCATAGATGGGGCTTACCTAAAATGATACAAGCCATATATGACAAACCCACAGCCAATAGCATACTGAATGGGGAAAAATTGAAAGCATTTCCACTTAGAACTGGAACAAGACAAGGTTGCCCACTATCTCCACTTCTGTTCAATATAGTGCTGGAAGTCCTCACTACAGCAATCAGACAAGAGAGTGAAATTAAGGGTGTCCAAATGGGAGCAGAAGAGATCAAACTCTCACTCTTTGCTGATGACATGATATTATACCTAGAAAACCCCAAGGATTCATCCAAGAGACTCCTTGAATTGATAAATGAATTTAGTAAAGTCTCAGGATACAAAATAAATACACAAAAATCAGAGGCATTCCTATACGCCAACAACAGTACAAATGAGAACCAAATCAAAGACTCAATTACCTTCAAAATAGTGACAAAGAAAATAAAGTACCTAGGAATATATTTAACTAAGGAGGTAAAAGACCTCTACAGGGAGAACTCTGAAACACTGAAGGAGGAAATAGCAGAGGATGTAAACAGGTGGAAGAATATACCATGCTCATTGGTTGGCAGAATCAACATTTGACCTACAGAATCAGTGTGATCCCTATTAAAATACCATCATCATTTTTCACACATATAGAAAAAATAATTTTACGCTTTGTATAGAACCAGAGAAGACCCCGTATAGCAAAATCAATCCTAGGCAATAAAAACAAAATAGGAGGTATCAGTTTACCAGACTTCAAACTATACTACAAGGCTATAGTAATTAAAACAGCTTGGGATTGGCACAAGTACAGGGACGTTGACCAGTGGAACAGAACAGAGAACCCAGATATAAAACCATCCTCATATAGCCAACTAATCTTCAACAAAACAGACAAAAACATACACTGGGGAATTGTTTTCTTAACATAATTTTCAGATTGTCCTTGCTAGTATATAGAAAATACAAGTGATTTTATAACTTGACCTTGTCTCCTGCAACTTTGCTAAACTTGTTAATTGGCTATACTAACTTTTTGTGGATTCATGAGGATTTTCTAAATACAAAATCAAGTAAATCTAAAAATAGAGATAGTTTTGCTTCTTCCTTTACAGCTTGGATGCCTTCTTTTTCTTTTTCTTGCCTGATTTCCCTGGTTAGAACCTTCTGTACAATGCTGAAAAGAAGTAGTAAGAGTTGGCATCCTTGCCTTGTTTCTGATCTTAGGGGAAAACTTTCAGTCTTTCACCAATAAACACGGTGTTAGCAATGTGTTTGCCACAGATGCCCTTTATCAGGTTGCGGAAGTTCTCTTCAGTTCTAGTTGAGTATTTTTCTCATGAAGGGTTTTATATTTTTTTGTCAAATGTGTTTTTTCTATTGAGATGATCATGTGTTTTTGTTCTTTATTCTGATAATATGATGTATTACACTGATTGAATGGCTCAACCTTGCATTCCTGGGATAAATATCAATTGATCATGGGATATTATCATTTTTACAAAATATCGTTTAGTTTGTTAGTATTTTATTGAGGATTTTAGCGTTTATATTCATTAGGAATACTGGCTCACAGTTTTCTTGTGCCATCTTCGTCTGCTTTTGGTATCAGTATAACATTGGCCTCATAAAATGAGATGGGAAAAGTTCCTTCTTTCTCTGTTTTTTAGACATGTTGGTGAAGAGCTGGTCTTAGTTCTTCACTAAACATTTGGTAGAATGCACCAGTAAAGCTATCTAGTCCTTGGCTTTTTTTGTGGGAAGTTTTAAATTATTAATTCAAGTCTCTTTACTTGTTATAAGTCTATTTTATCCTTTTTATTTTTATTTTTTAGCCAGTTTATGCAGTTTGTATCTTTCTAGGAATAGTCTGTTTTATGTAAGGAATCTAATCTGTTGGCATGATATAGTATTCTCTTAGAATTATTTTCATTTCTTTAAGGTTAGTAATGATGTTCCCTCTTTCATTTCTCATTTTTGTAATTTGAGTCTCTCTCTTTTTTGCTTGGTCAGCCTAGCTAAAGGTTTGTCAATTTTGTCGATCTTTTCAAAGAACTAACCTTTGGTTTCATTGCTTTTATTTTTTTCTGTTCTCTGTGTTGTTTGTCTCCACTCTAATCTGTATTCTTTATTTCCTTCTACTAGCTTCGGGTTTACTTTGCTTTCTTTTTACAATTTTCTTAAGATGTAAAATTAAGCTATTGATTTGAGAGCTTTCTTTTTCTTCAATGTATATATTTACACATAAATTTTCCTCTGAGAACTGCTTATACTACCTTTCATAAATGTTAGTATCCTATATTTTTGTTTTCATTTGTCTATGTATTTTCCAATTTCCCTTGTGATTTTCTTTTGACCCTTTGGTTTTATAAGAGTTGAGCTGTTTAATATCTATATATTTGTGAATTTTCCAGTTTTCATTATGTTATTGATTTCTAGCTTCGTTCACTGTGATCAGAGAAGATACTTTGTATGATTTCAATCTTCTTAAATTTATTGAGTCTTTCTTTGTAGTCTAATATACAGTCTATTCATGCGTGCTTGAGAAAAATGTGCATTCTGGTAGTGTTGGGTGGAGTGTTCTATAAATGTTTATTAGGAGTAGTTGGTGTATAGTGCTGTCCAAGTCTTCTGTTTCTTTATTGATCAACTATATGGTTGTTCTATTCATTAATGAAGGTAGGGTATTGAAATTTACATTTTATTGTAACATGGCTTGGTGTGGATCTCTTCTTCGCATTTATTGTAATTTGAGGCTATTGAGCTTTTTGGGTGTGTGGATTGATGTTTTTCCTTAAATTTGAAAAGTTTTTTCTCATTATTTCTTAAAACATTCTTTCTACACCCTTCTCTATCCTCCGCCCTTCTAAGACTCACATCACATATGTATTGGTATGCATGGTGGTATCCCACAGTCCTTTGCAGCCCTGTTTAATTTTGTTCAGTCTGTTCCTTTTCTGTTCTTGGGGATGGATAATCTCAATTGACCTATCTTCAAATTTACCAATTCGTTCTTCTGCCTGCTAAAATGTGCTATTGAAATCCTCTAGTGACTTCTTCATTTCAGTTTTTGTACTTTTCAACTACAGAATTTCTATTTGACTCTTTTTTTATAATTTCTCTCTCTTTATTGATATTCTCTACTTGGTGAGATTTTGTTTTCATATTTTTCTTTATTTTGTTAGACATTATTTCCTTTAGTTCTTTAGACATGTTTTAATAACTGATTTAAAGATTTTGTCTATGTCTAATGTCTGGGTTTCCTAATGGATAGTTTGTATTGATTATTTTTTTCCTGTGTATGGGTCATACTTTTGCATTTCTTTGACAGTTTTATAATACTTTTGTTGTTGAAACAAGGCATTTAAAATAATATAATGTTGCAATTCTGGAAATTAGATTCACTTCACTTCTCAGGGTTTTTACCATGTGTTTGTTGTTGTTGTTATTTGTTTGTGACTTTTCTGAACTAATTCTGTAAAGTCTGTATGTAGTCTTTGTAGAGTATTGGCCCTGAAGTCTCTGCCTGGTTAGCTTATTTGTCAGCTAATGATCAGGCAAATAATTTCTTTACTTCTCAGAACAAATAACTCTCTATTATTTGCTGAGGGCTCTGTATGTGTGTGTTGGGATATGCCTTCAACACTCAACCAGGCAGTTTGCAGCTCTGCCTGGGCTTTTACTTCTTGCTTGTGCAGAGACTCCATGGTGAGAGCTTAGGGCTATCTTTGGTCTTCCCTGGGCATGCATGCAACCCTGAGCATATCACAGCTTGTGGCCTTCTAGATTTTCAAGAACATGTTGCAAACTTTCAAAGCCCCCTGTAGACATCTTATGCCCCAGCATTTCTCATTAATCATTTTGGTCAGGCTTCTGTTTGCTTCCACTGTTACCTTCTGCTTTAGGCAGCCGTAATATCTAATTGCCTCTAATTGTTTTCAGCGAATGTCCATGGGAGAAAAGCTGTTTGTATTGGGTGAGCTCTGAATCAGGTCGAATAAAGGGAACATTGCAAGTGGGGTATTCAAGGAAAATATCACACAGGTCAAGTAAAGACAGTTCTCTGGGAGTGCGGCGGAAGGAGCTCCAGCGATCCCATTTCGTCTCCTCCATGGGCTGCCAGGCTGTTGGTTTTCACTGCAATTTCTGGCTATTAGGTTTTAAGATGACCTCAGCACTCAGAGGGGGTAGGGAATGGGAATAGAGCAAGTTAAAAAACCACAAATCTCACTGTTCTGGCTGAGATTTAGCTGTTTTACTTGAATAAATGCTCCCTAGATTGCTGTAAGACTTGGTTAATTTCCAGAGTTCGGAAAAAGTTGATTCTGACCATTTTTGCCAGTGTTCTCATTGCTTTTATAGAAGAATTTTTGGAGGTCCTTTACCCCACCATTCTGCAGATTTCCTCTGCATCTTTGATTATGACTGAAGCAACACCCAATCTGGTCTTTCTCAGCAAATGTATAAGAAAAATCTCTCCTAAGTCTTCTTGCTTCCTCTTTTCAGTTAATTATAGTACCCCATTTAAAAGTCTCCTTCTTGGAGATACTGGAAAATGTTCTTGTTTTATCAGTCTTTCTTTACTTTATGTCACTTAAAGCCAGGAACACAGGAACACCACATGGTGCAGCTTTGCTCCCTCCTGCTGCTTTCCCCTCGGGCCCCAGTTTCCCAGTGGCCTCTCCTCAGCCCCGCCCTGCCGGGTTCTGCCCGTGCTCTTTGCTGGCGTTCCCGTGCCAGGAGAGAAAACACTTCCAGACTGCGTATCGCGAAACCCCTCTGGTCTCCAGCTGTTCCTGCAGTTTTTAACTTTATTTCACTCTCCCTCTTATTCATCTTGGTTGGTTTTCAAGGGAAAAGGCTTTCACGGTGGAGTCTGCAGAGCTTGGGACGTGGGGAACGTGGGGACAGAGAGTGGTGGGAAAGGCCACGGGCGCAGCTCCAAGCCCCCACTCTGGTGCTGGTGCTGTTTTCTTTGTTTAAATGTTCCTCATAAGACTTCTTTTTAATGAAGTACTCTCTGATAAAGGAAACAAAGTTTGAAAATTACTTCTCTTAGGAGAACAACCTCACTGTTGCCATAGGTGAGACTCATAGAATAGGAGCCTAATAAAATTAAAGGAGACCCCCACCCCATGAAATATCCTTACTTCATATGACCAATTTAAAGCTACTGGATTCTCTTAGAGCTCCACACATCAAAGTTAACTCTTTTATTTTGTAGACAAGGAAACCAAAGCCCAGATAAGGGCTTATGCAAGGTCAGATAATAGAGTACTGTAGCCAAATGCTAAATCAACAGGGTGTTGGAGGGCCCGGGTCTCTCCCGGGGTCCTGGGCGCATGGCGCATTTCTCAGCCATGGTGGCTGTTATGCAGGAGCAGCATGATCCTCCTTCCTCCAGACTGAGGCCCTGCCCACCTGAGCCCCCCTCAGGCACGAGCTGCTCCCCTGTGCTCTCCCTGTCCCATGCCTTTTGGGTTTAGAAGATGGCAGGGAATCTTCTTGTAAGTATTTGTTTCAGTTGGCAACGCCTACCTACCTACCTACCCTACCTGTTTCAATGTATCTTCGTTCAAATCTTTAGGATCAAGTGTTGGTTTGGCTCAGCCTCACCTACGATTAGCCGTCTTCTAACCTCCTAGTCAGTTATTAATCTCAGATTGAGTAAATTGTAGCCACGGGGCTTGGGTTCCCAGTGCAATCACAGCCACCTGGGCAGTGAAAACAGAGTGGCAAGTAAGCCGAACGGAGATGACAAAGCATATTTACAAAAGCATTCTTTGGTGTGGTCTTAAAAACCAGGAAATGTAAGGCCCAGGGTTCCATAAATCTGTTGGTGAATGGCTAGTTCACTGGAGCATCTGTTGATGAATGTCCTAGGGCATGTCAGGGTTCTCCAGAGAAACACAATCAATAGGATTCTTATGATTCTTATTATCCTTATAATAAATTTTTAAAAAATAAATAATTATAAGGAATTGCTCATGCAATTATGGAGATTGGCAAGTCCGAATCTTGCAGTGTGGACAGACCCAGGAGAGCTGCTGGTGCAAGTGAAATCCACAGGCGGCGTGCTGGAGAAGTCCCTCCTGCTCCGGGAAGCCAGTCTTCTTGTTCTCTGCAGGCTTTCAGCGGATTGTGTGAGGACCACCCACACTATGAAATGTGATCTGCTTATTCAAGTTCACCAGTTTATATGCTAATCTCATCCGAAGCCCACTCCAAGTTGATGCATTAAATGAATCATCACAACTACATTCTAGTATCACATCCAAAACAGCTCAGGTACCACAGAGTGAAAATGATTCTACAGCCTTCCTCAATGATATATTTCAATCCACTTCTTATTCAGCCTAAATAATTATCGTTTTTCATTACCTAAGTGTTATGAGCCTTCACATATATAGTACCATCACAGAGAACAAAAATGAGATTTTAGGTGATGCCTTACTCAGAGCAAAGTGGTTGTGTCATCTTCATAGAATCTAGAATCTCTTTTAGACAGAGCTGTGTTTTATCTGTCCCATAAGGCTGGAGGGCATCAGAATATTTTAAATTATACCAAAGAAAGAATATAATGTGGAATTCATTTTTGATGGCATGTCATATTCAATGGCTAATACATAACTGAAATAGGGCCACTGCCATCAAGTTGTGTTAGGCAGTATATAGGGGAAATTTTTTTAAAAATAAAATCTTTTAAAAAAGTCATTCTGTTTGTACAGTGGAACAACGTGGCTTCCATTTAAGCAGGTGCGTGTGATGGAAGTCCAGAGATCACAACGCCTGAAGCATCGTACTTCAAGAGGAACATAAACAGCTCGTTATCTATGTGCAGCATCATTTTCTACCTTTGCTTTTGACAATCCTTTTAAGTTAGACCCGAACTTCAGTGTTTTCTAATATTGCCTCACAAATTGCTTTTATGTCATGTTCATGTATTGTATAATGAGGAAGCATCTTAGGAAATAAATTGCAAGCAGGTTGAAAGAAGCTACTTTGAAGAAGTTAGACTCACACTGCGTCTAGTGGACCTCACATTGTTTATTCCTTTATGTTATACAATTCTGCAACATTAGCTATGTTTCAGAAATTTGAGCATGTTGCCCTTTCTCCATTGATAGATACGGCTTCAGGTCACCAGGCATATTGCTAATAGTCATTATACCCACCTCCATGCCAATTATGCTCTAGCTATTGAATATAACACAATCAGTATTCGGTTTAGTTGAGACTTTCGGCTAGACATACACTAAGGTAAATAAGACTCAATCCTCATTCTCTAGGAATTCCCAAGCTGGTGTCAGAGAAAGACCCATTAGAAATATTTGTCATATGACCTGGTGGTGGAGCCATAGATAGAACACAGGGAACCTAAACCTGCATAGATTAAAATTATAAGGGACCTAGTGAATCATCTGATTCTGAGTTTTATGTTTCATAACTTGACCCATTAGTGGCCATGGTATCCATTTAATTGGTGACAACCAAAATAAATAATAAATAAATAAGTAAAAAACAAAACTAGAAAACTTTTGCCTCCAATCTCACCTTCCTCCAATCCATCCTCCATCATCTCTCTGAGGTGTAAACACCACGCTTATTTCCCTGATTAAAGCCCTTCTGGGTCTCCCACAGCTTACCTGAAAATGTCTCACTTCCTCCTGCTGGCATCTTCCCATTTCTTAGTTCCTACCTTTTCAACCTCATGGCCTGTCACTCACCTGTATTGTCCTAGTGCTCCAGCCATACTCGGACTCGGCGCATTTGCAAGCCCCTCTTCCTGGAATGCTCTTCTGCCCTGCGTGCTGTCCTGTTCATCTTACAAGACCCTGTTCAGGAGTCTTCCCCTCTGTGAAGCCTGTCTTTATCTGCCACGCAGGGTCTATCCTGACCTCCTTTATGCTTCCACCATAGTTTATTTGTACTTCTTTGTTGTAGCAATGAGTGTAGTGTTTTGTAATTATTTGTGTATATATCCAACTTCACACCTAGCCTCTAAGCACCTCGACAGCAAAGAAAATAACATTCTTTTTTATTTTCATGGCATATAGAAAGTCCTAAAAAAGGAATTTGTGATGAATAAACAAATGAATTACTCTTTTTGCTCTGTTCTAGCAATTAATTCAGTGTCTGGCAATTATTTATTTACATAATCCACTCCACTTCTAGTCTAATTATCTTGAGGGCAGAGATAGCTAAATATTTTTATCTGACTAGCAAACAAGTGAGTTAATCTGGGAAACTGACTGTCAATAATATTTTATGTCGGTATGAACCATCAAATTTTCCTGAAGGGAAGACACTACAACATAAATACTGCATTACTTGATAAAATTATGACAAGAAAGTTGCTTACTTAGTAAACATTATCGACTAATGTGATTTGCAGGAATAATAATCACCCTGTCTTTTTTTCTTCACAAAATAGTAACAAATGGTAATTTGGAAGAGATGTGGTACCACGTGTGCCAGAAGTGATTAACAAATGGATTCAGTGGGACTTGAGGCCACACAGGTTCTTGCAAAATGACTTCTACTTGACCACGCTGTCACTCTTGGTATGGTTTGGGGATGCTCCACAGAGATCTGAGTCCTGGGAAGTCAGCCCATCTTCTGTGAAGAGGCTTACAGTGCTGCAGTGCCCCTGGTTGGAGAGAGACCTCCCCTCCCCTCGCTAACAGCCCACAGCGTTTAAAGGATGCCCGCCAAGCCCCAAGGTTCCCAGGGTCCTGTCTTCATGCAGCTCCTATCCAGGGAGGGCACTGCCTCTAACAACTAGATGTCACACAGCAAACACCCTAAGTACCAACTTCTCTCTTTCCAGTTCATTTTAATTAATATCCCAGTCTAATAGTTCACTGCCCCACGTAAACCTCTAAGCCATTTGCACCCATCACTTCTTGTGTTACCCAGCTTTGACTCTGCTCTGTGGTCCATCACTACCGTAGGTCCTTTGCATTTCCTAGATCATAGCTCAGTAAACTAAGGACAAATCAGACGCTGCCTGTTTTTATAAGTAATGTTTTATTGGAACCCACCCATACCATTAGTGTATGTATTGTGTAGGACAGCCTTTGCGCTCAACTGACAAGTTGAGTAGTCATGACAGAGACTGTGCGGCCCACAAAACAAGCCTACAATACTTACTGTCTGGCCCTTTGCAGGAAATGTTTCCTAGCCTGTGTCCAAGACCCTCTCTCAACCTTACTTACTTGGAAGAACTCCAACTCTCCTTTTATTCCTGTGGACTCTGAGAAGCAGAATAGGCTGAACAAAAACCCACACCTAAGCTGAAGACGCCCAATTTAAGTTTGTGACCACAATTTTGGAGATCTAATGTCCAGGGGCAGGAGAAGAAGAGTGTTCCAAGTTCTCTGGAGAGAGAGAGAGGAAATTGGCCTTTCTGCTGCCTCTTTTTTTCCTCTAATCTAGGCTTTCAGGTGATGGGTGGTGCTCACACACATTGGGTGAAGGCGACTCTTCCTTACTCAGCTCACTGATTCAGATGCCAGTCTCCTCCAGAAACACCCGCATGGGCACACCCAAAAATAATGCTTTGCCAGTTCCTGCTTTGGCAGCACATATACAAAAATTGGAACACTACAGAGAAAATTAGCATGGTCCCTGCAAAATAATTAATCAATTAGTTAATGCTTTACCAGCTATCTGGTAATCTCTTAATCCAGTATCTGGTATCCCTTAATCCAGTCAAGTGGACACCTAAAATTAACCATTACAGACCTTGTCTACTTTCACCTGCTCAAGGACTTTGATCTTACAATTATTCATTACTCTGTTTTCTGTTTCCTCACTTTATCCTTCTCACCTAGATCATGATCATCAGCAAATATGCCATAATAATTCCCATAAAAATAAATGCTCTTCCAAGAATCTTCGTTCCCTTCAGCCACAGCCCTAGTCCTCTGTTGCCCTGTAGCCATCCATTTGGAAAGTGTCTCCGAAGATTCTTTGCATGTCTTTGTCCTGAGTTCTTTCTTCAACCCACTCCACTCTGGCTCCTCTCATGCATTTAGACTGAGAATGCTTTGTCTGAGTCACCAGGTCATCGTAGCCAACCTGTCGGGAGCACACAACATAGGGATCACTCTTTTCCTCCTGAAACATTTTCTTCTTTTGGCCTTCAGAACACCATAACCTCCCAGTGTTCTTCCCACCTCCGTGTGCTGCCTCAGTCTTCGTTACCTGCTCCTCCTCCCCTCAGTGAAATTGTAGGAGGTCTCAGAGCTCAGTGCTCACCTCTCAGACCTCTTCTTTATCTATACTCACTTCCTAGAGGGACTTGCCCCATCCCCTGGGTTTAAATACCATCCATATTCTGACATTTACCAACTTCAGATTTCCAGCCCAGAGGACTTCCCTGAACTCGATGGCCACTTCTCCATCAGGCGCTTCTCGAATCTGACAAGGTCATAGGAAGTTCCTCCTGACACACACTTCTTCCCCAGTCTTCCTTGTTTTCACAAATAGTTACTATATTCTCCCAGTGGTAATCCTTCAGGCATCCTTGACCCCACCACTCATTTCTCTCCTAACATCCAGCCCAATAGCAAGCCTTCTCAGCTCTTCCTGTGAATATGTCCAAGGCTGACATCTTGCCACCTCTGTCTCTGTCTCCCAGCCTGAGTCCCCACCACCACTTCCTGCCTGGTTGTCTTTGCTTCTACTCTTGTCCCTGGTCTCTCTCTCCCCCACCAGCCCACATTCAATTTTCCCCTTAGAAACCACAGGATGTTATTTTAAATATAAATCTGCTTATGTCATTTCTAAGCTATAAACTTTCCAGTGGCTTTACATCATGCTGAGAACAAAATCCAAGTTTCTTTACGTGATCAAGAACGCCCTTCAGTGTCTGACTTCAGTCTTTCTGAACTCATGTTAACTTCATCGTCCCTTGCCCATCTTAGCCTAATCAGGTCTTTTCCTGCTCCTCTTATATCAAGCTTCTTCCTCGCTCAAGGCTTTCATACTCTTTGTTTCTGTAGCTTGAGATGCCCCTTCTGACCTGGCAGAATTCTATGTTCAAATGTCACCTCCTTAGGAGACTCTGCCCTGATTGCCTGTCTCTCCTCCTGAGCCATTCTGCACCCCCCACTCTGCTTTATTTTTCTTCACAGTATTTATCACGGTGTCCATAGCATTGAACACCAACTTTTTATTGTCTAAACCCTCTCCTAGAATGTAAACCCTATGAGGCCAGTGTCTTTTCTAATTTACCTCTGTATCCTGGGGCCTAGAAGGTACCTACCACACAGTAGGCTTACAGTAACTATTTCTGGAATGAATGAATAAAATGATTTATATCAAACTTTATGTCCTGGTAGTCATTATAAGGAAAATAATAAATTTCTGCAAATATAAGCTTCAACCAGGGAGGAAATGATTCCACTATATGAAAAGCTGAAATGAAGATTGTAATAATGACTTAATGATGTTCTATTAAAGGTCCATTAAATGTTTACATTTCACTTGTATTTTGGCTTCTCCATCAAGGACCTTATGATGTGGCAGAGACCCCCTTCTATTATGTCTGTAGATGCCAGGGGACTTGACCAGGGTTTCTGTTAGGAAGATGATATGAACTGTACCAGGTAAAGCAGGGGAAACGGGGGTCATTGGCGTGTGTCTGGCTACCAAAGGGGAAATTTAATTTCACTAATTTTCACAGATCTACACAGTGATCACACGTACCAGCAATGTATTATTTATCCAAGAATGCATATTGTTTTTCAAACACCCCTTAAGGGACTGAAAATCCCCATAGAACTGCTAAGTCCCATGAAGTTCCAATTCACAGAAGTGGGTTAACCTTCATGAAAAGCCCCCACAGGCCATGCTTTGTCCTGTAAAGCTCAGAAACTCTAAATACCCTTCATTCAGATAGACATGTAACTATACTTAACCAAAAAAGAAGTAAGCTCATAGTTTCAGTATTAATATGATAAAATGAGCCTTTAGTAAATACTCACTGAACTATAATAAAGAAAAAAATGACATATTCAGATGGGGGAAAAACTAACCATCTGAAGAAAAGCACATGCTAATTATGTAAATTCAAGAATTTACTCTCAAAATATAGTTAAAGTACCCACATATGCATTTGATTATCTCATGTTCCTATACTGTAGGCGGTCCTTTGCATTTTTTTCCTACACAGATATTTTTCATGATCATAATTCTGATATATAAACAATCTCACTACTTCCATACTTACAGTGTCACAGAGACAGCTAGCACAACCCCAACAGGAAATGAACTCCAGTTCTGATTTTATCCCAACAGGAAAGAAGATATGTTTATAATTTCCCAGTAGGAAATCATATCTATTTCTTCGCTTAGCTTGACAAGATGATGGTATGTTTTTTCCCTCTCTATTAACTTAATATCAAAATAATGGTAACTCAGAGTTAAATAAACAGGAATAGACTTCTAACGTCAATCAAAATACATGGTAATCTCACTTCTATTGTGAGTTCCATGGAACCCAAGTTCATTACTCAAAGTGTTTATAATTTTCTTTCCTCATTGTCAAAATCAAAGAGAAAAAATACCAGGCCACAACTTTTTTTAATAACATTTCATTTGTAGAATTGTATTCTTATAATTTTTCCCCAATTGCCTTCATCTAACTGACCTCTCCATAGTTAGCTGGAAGTTTATATGTGGAACAGGTGATGTGTTCCTTCTATTTACCTGAAAATGTAGACACAAATCTATTTATACAAAAACAATTCCTTAAATCCAATTTACCGACTCAGAAACCCCCTGTCTAATTTGTAGAGGTAGCTTCAGATTAATTTTCTTCAAAAATCTATTTTGTTGCTAAGTTGAAAAAAATATTCTAGATGACTAACAATTCAGCGCCGTTTTTCCCGTAGCAGCGTAAGACGGACTTTCCGGTGGAAGGAGTGGGATTCGCTGCCAGCAGCTCTGTCTCAGTGAGGGGCATTGCCAGGTGCCTCTGTATACACTGGCTTCAAGATGTTCCTTCAGGAAGGCTTTTAGCAAACACTGTGCAACACAGTGACTCTTCCTGGGAGCGTTACAGGGCAGAGAGAGCAGCTGTGAATTGGTGCAGCCTTGGGGCTTGCCTGGGCGCCTATTAAAACATCCATGGATTCTTCAGCTGGAAACTCTCTTCATCCTGGCAGGTAGGTAGCCCTGTGGATTGGGGTACGGGACTGAAATTTTATAATGGTGGTGGTGGGGAGGGAACTTTACTTAGATGCTTGTGTTGCACATTGGACGTTTATCTAGTGCACATTGAGAAAAGAGGTTGATAAACCCTATGTTCCTAGATCCCATAGGGAATGGGCACAAAGTGAAGGGAGAGAGGTGGCGTCAATTACATATCTTTATATAACTGTATCTGTCTATGTGTCATCTATTTATCTACTGAAGTGAGTACCTGCCCATAAGATTCATTTATTACTGAAATGAGTTTGGAACGTACACTATCCTGAACTTTTCCATGCAGGGCTTGTACTTCTGAAATACATAGCTATGCAATTAAATAGATAATGACTTTGTTGCTTAAAGTATAGCTGAATCTTTTTTTTTACCTTGAATACTGAAACATTTTTGGAAGAGAAGATAAAGATTCAATTGTTCTCTATGTCTAAATTGTTTTCCTGTTTTTACTGTGGTCTTGCATAAGGCCCCGGCTATCTCCTCTAACTCGACATCTGTCAGTAAGCCTGAGGAGGGTAGGACGACGTCCAGGGTTTGTCCTGCCTGCTGTGACTGCTGCAGCCAGGAGCCACAGTGAGGGCTTACGTTCAATGGCACAGTAAGATCTTCTGGAATCTTACATGTGGATCTCTTCATATGGGTAGCTTCTCAAAAGTGCCCACATAATAATAATAAGATGTTTTGGAAGAGTCATTAGAACCATGTCTTCCTATTAAGTTCCATAAACCTACAGTGGGTGTGGAGACTGCCAACTACAAATAGTGACTATATTTAATGTCTTATATTAAACTGCATCTTGATGGGAGAGGGGTGGGGCCAAAAAAATAACCTGCATCTTTTTCTCAAATAATTCTAGATCATAGATGTGTCACCACTTATAAATCACTTTTCCTTTTGATATTCTAAATATTGACATATTGAAACCAATTTTAGGGTTTATTGATTAAAACACACCGTTTGTGCATGTAAATCTCCTATGTGCCTCTTACCACAGGTAGAAAGAAGAGAAAATTAGGCCAACCCTTTGTGCTAGGCCATCCATTCTGATAAAGGGTCTCAGTGAAATCTGCACCAACACCCAGAGCTGACAGACAGAGCTGCTGTCAAGTCAGGCCCTCAGCAGCAGACGGCAGTTCCTCGAGATTCCTGTGAAGGTTTGCAGACGTCCCTGGCTTTGCTGATCTGGGGCAATGTTGCAGGGGCTGCTGCTACTCAAATCGGGCCGCATTCATTGGCAAGAAAAATCAAATAACAAGTTCGTTTAGCTCCAGCATATTAACATGCCATGGCAAAACTTCTGTGGATTGAGACAAACTACTTTGGGTTTCCTGAGTAAGCTTTGTCGTTTAGCATGTTTTTATCAGGAAAAAGAATCATCAAAGTGATAAGGTGGTAAACACAAGTGTGAAAGTATAACAAGACTCAGAATGTTAAGAGGGCACAATAAGTCTGTGAGTGTATAATTAATTTAGGAAGAAGCCAGTTCCCTGAAAATTGAAATTTTATTGCCTTTAATCCAGGAATACAGAATAAAATTTATATTTTCTAATACACAGCAGTGTCCAAGCTAAGGTTTTGTTTTTGTTTGTCTGGATGTATGATTACTAAAGTGAAATTTTCCCAGAGAAGTAGTAGTTTAAAAAATGCTTTTAGCTATAGTAAATGGTCAGGCAGTTCATGAACAGTTGCTTTTTGCAATGCATGCTAATATGACACTGTCACTCTTGAGAGTTTATTTTTTAAAAAGGAGCCCTATAGAAGTATTTAACAATCTGTCTACTATTATATAATAAACCATACAGATGAAGTGATAAATACTATCTACCTAAATAAATATTTAACTACGAGATTTGCGGGGAGGGGGGAGGTTTTCCTGCTTTGTAGTATTTACCTATATCCTTGGGGTAAATATACCTACTGAAAGCAGTCACTGTTTATGCTAAAGACCTATTAAAGATATATGCTTTCAATAACCCCCTGCTGTCACCTACAAGCAAGGTCCTTCCTCCTCTGCATCCAATAGCCTCTGTGCTCAGGCACGTTCTCTGCCCATCACTCCTGACCGTCTGGGCACCTGTGCCATCGGTCCTGCCCCACCAAAGTGCGCGCCTTCCTGGTGAATGGCCCGTGCTCGCTGCCTTCATGCTCTTGGTCCTGCTGTGACCTTGGCACAAATCTTCTTCCTCCTCCTCAACTTTTCCCACCCCCGCTTCCAAGGGGGTGATAAACAAATAAAGGGAGTGAGTGGCAAGGTACAAACGCTTTATACCATTTAATGTCGCTGCAAAGCACAGTGTTCACTCCTAAGTTTTGCTGAAGACATGTTTTCTGTTGTTTCCATAGATAATCAACAGTGCCTTTGGGTGGAAAATAGTATTTTTACAAATAATGCACTTTATCTTTCTAAAATGAAACTAGATTAAAAAGAAGTGATTTACTACCTCAGAATATCCCAAGTTGCAGCAACTTACAGTCTTAAGATTAATATGAACTGCTCCACATGACATATTTTATGTATCTTTTTATAGTTCCACCACTATATTTCTTTCTCTAGTAGCTTTATAATAGATACTATAAAGAAAAACTCATCATCAAAATATAAAGTTAAATATCCAAATGTAAGTTTCCTAATACTTGAAGATAAAACAAAATTCAAGAGGCCCTTTGTGCCTGACTTTTATACAATCAGGAGCCTTGATAGTAAAGTAAACCAACATAAATTATTTTTGAAACAAATGGATTACTAGCAAATATGAAATTGCTTTACTTATATAATTAATTCCAATACTTTTAGAGTTATTTAAGGAAAATTAAATCAATTATTTTAGTTCCACTTATGATTATCTGGTAGTTTTTGGGACACAGGTTTTATTCCCACCAATTTTTTTTCTGTGATTTCCTTTATAAAAACAGGAATTTTAATAATTCCAGGAGTAAGTATAAACCTGAACTTTGAAGAGGTCAATTGTAGTTCAGGATTTGGAAGATAAAATGTTTAAATGAGTCTTGAGCTAAGTATAACACATGTGCTACTTCTATCATTCTTTGCAGTAATACCTCGGAGCAAATAAAACCAGCTGTGTAAATGAAAAATTCAAATTAGATACCAAAGAATCCAGTCACAAATCCATTCTATTCCTTCTGTTACTGAATGCAAAAAAAACTATCACTAAAACTTCATGAGTAGCTAAAGTCAGAGCATCTCTGATTAAGGACAAAAATTTAGGTGGCCTAGATAGATCAATAGATCAATAAATCAATAGGTATCGATAGATGGATAGATAGAGGGTTATGTGTCTAATACCATGCATATAAAATTTTATCCTGGGGAAATACAGTAAACTACCAAGAATGAACACACACACATACATGCACACACATTCCACATATACCAATATGTGTATGTAGAGCATATCAACACCTCATTAAAAATTGGCCTGAGAATTCTAGTGATTGTTTACTAGATAAATCAAAAGTTTTGTTCATTTATTCCAGTTAAATAATCTGGCTATAACAAATAAAGCCACAAATGATCTAAGATTAGTACTGCAATTATAGAATGATGATATTTTCTTATGAAGCATACAATTTTTGAGAGATTAGTCTGTACTATCTTTGAGCAGGTCTGTATACCAGATCATTCTTCAAAAGTAGAAGACCTGTCCTGATAGACGTGGGTTACGTGGATGTTGCCAGTTTTCAAAATTGGCTCTGGTAAAGCTGCAGTCCGCGTTCAGCTCCTACAGATACGTTGCACCAACCCAGGAAGAGCCCCCGTTTTTCCCCTGTACCGGTGTCCTGCAGGCCTGATAGAGCTAAGGGGGAGGCATGCTTATGTTCCTTCCTTGTGCTCTCTGGCCTGCCTCTGGCAAGAGCCCCCATGGCATCATTTCCATAGCACAGTGAATTGCTCCTGGGCCTGCTCTGCCTTGTGACAAATCCCAGCCCATGATGAGCACCCTGGTCACACTGTCACCTGGTACCCCGTTGCCAAGTGCTTAATCTGTCCTAGGGCCCAGTAGCACAAGGGAACTGCTGTTCAAACTGTTCTCCGCTGCAGAAGGCAGGGGGCGCTCACTCCAGAAACTCGGGGAACTGCCACACAACAGATGCTCTCCCGCTGTGGGGTCTGCTGGGCCATATGGCCTGAGTGGCAGGACTTAGGCCACAGCAGAGGTGTCCCTTGCATTGGGCCGCACTCTGAACAGGCAGATTTCCCAGTTATCCGATAAATGGGTTGGAGCAGTCATCCCAAGCGTGGTACGTGTTGCTTCCACATCCATGTGGCAGGGGCACCAGATGCAGTATCTTGACCTTTGTCGTGAGGGGGAATGACTTGGCTTGCCTAGACCATTAGCGCCCTTACAACTTTACAATGCTGCAGGCCACTCTTGCTTTGTAAGGTTCATCTCCTACTTTTTGGCCCCCTGTGTCTCACGAAGGCAGCCGGATTATTTGCCCTTCCTGTTTACCAGGTTCCGCCAGCACAGTGGTACCAAAGTGTTCTGCAGAAAGTCAGAGCTCAAGGTCCCTGGAAGCTTAATTCTTAAAAGCATTATACAAGTCAGGCAGAAAACAGGTATGACATTTGCTACAAATAATTGTATACCTTTCTCTTTCACCTGGCATCATTTCACTATATTTATGGTGAGAATTATGGAGAAATTATATTAATATCTTTTTATATTCTCATGCTATTAAATATTCTTTTAAAAATAATTTTAATTGGCTGTATAATATTCCATCATATTGTTATATAATATTCTTTCAATTATCATCTTATTATTTGGATATTAGGATTTTTAAAAACTTTTGCTGTTACAAATAATATTGTGATGAACTTTTTGTATATAACTTTCATCTTTATTTCCTTAAAATAAATTCCTAGACATGACATTAATGAACTAGAGTATAAAGATGTTTAAGGTCTCGGATTCATGCTGACAAATTGTTCTTAAGAATCAGGTTTATGTCCAACCAACTGTGTTTTAGAGGGCTCATGCCTTACACTCTGGCCATCACCGATATTGGTACCTTTTTGACTTTTGCAAATTTAAATGTTAAAATTTCTTTTTATTATTGTTTTAATATTTATTTATCTTATTGCTATAGAAAGTCAACATTTTCATGTGCTTAGTGAACATAACTATTTCTTATTTTTTTCCAAAATCCCCACAGAGCACCTAGGTGTACAGGTGCTGTACAGGTGTACAGAGGATATATAATCCTCTTCTATATTATTCCATGTTTTTATATGTATTAAATCCTTCTCATACTTAACTTGGCACCATCCTCTACAATTTAAGACTCTAACCTGTTACCATGTTTTCAGCAGAAATGAGAATCACTCCCTTTCATTCGACAAAATATCCAAGATACTCATTCACTAAATACTCTGAAACAGTTCCATTGTCCTAATCCTGCAAGTTGAGTCCCTGTACCATAAGCCTGTCTTCTTCACTCTTGTATGTCCAGCCTGGCAGGTTCTGTCTGGCTTAGGGTCCCTGGGAAGGTCACGGCACGGCCATTTTGGGGATGTGAGAATTATGAACAGGAAGGAGATAATGGTTTTCATTTGGGGACTTGGAACTTAAATGTACATGCAGGCCTGATGTTTAATTAACCAAATTTTAGCTATTTCTTTATTCTTTTCCAAACTTTCTCCAATTTTTTACTGTTTCTCTTCAGTTACAGAAATGAAAGTTGAACATGCACTGACATGGATGAATCTCACATAGTGTTAAGTGAAAGAAGCTGGTCCCAAAATGTACATACTACATTTACGGTCATGCGTCACTTAACAACGGGGGTATGTTCTGAGAAATGTATTGTTAGGCCATTTTGTCGTGCAAACATCATAGAGTATACTTACACAAACCTGGGTAGTCTAGCCTACTGTACACCTAGGCTATATGGTATAGCCTATTGCTCCCAGGCTACAAACCTATTCCTGTACTGAACACGGTAGGCAGTTTTAACACAGTGGTAAGTATTTTTGTATTTAAACATAAGAAAGCTTACAGTAAAAATATGATATTCTATTATAATCTTATGGGACCACCTTCACATATGTGATTTGTTGTTGACCCAAATGTTGTTATGTGGCTCATAACTGTATATAATGCTCCATGACATAAAGTTCAAGAGCGGCAAAACTACTCTACAGTGATAGAGGTAAAAATACTGGTTATTTCTGGCTGGGGAAATATTGGCTAGAAGGAGCATGATTAAGCCTTCTGGGATGCTGGAAATGTCTTATTATTTGAGCTGGGAGTGGGTGGGTTCATCCATGGCGTACACGTATATTAAATTCATCAAGAAAGATGTGAGTGCTTTACTGTATATATGATATACCTCAATGGAAATTTAATTAAAGGGAAATAATGAGTTCTAATATGAGTCTTCTGTTATGTGAGTATTAAAGAATTTTATGGGTTTTTTTTCTTTTTCTACTTTGGATGCCTATGTTATGACATCATTTGTACAACTACATAATCTTAAATTACTTTTTTACCACTTTCATTCTGGTGTTATTATCTCCTTCTGGTTGAAGTTCAAGAAAGATAATTTCTAACTAGATTCTTTAGGAATCACAAAGATAAAGGCCTACACAGTAAAATTTTCTGTAGATTTTTTTAGCCTGATGAAGTCAAATATATTACAGTAAATCTCATATTACATATACATATATATGTATCCACATATATGTACAGCACATACATATGTATACATACATGTATATGTATGTACATATGTACAGTACATACATATGTATACATATATGTACGTGTATACATACATGTATATACATGAGTATATGTGTATATACATGTACATATACATGCATGTATACACACATACATATATACACATATATATGTCCATTTCTTAGATTAGTTTAGCATCAGTATTTTCTAATATGGACATGTCAGAGAACTTATATTTAATATTAATTATGCTAAATGCTAATACAATGTATAAGATCTATAAGTTCACCAAATAATTTATGTGGTAAGCTGCCCCAAGAGAGCAAGAAGGCAAGACTGAGAATCTTTATATCTCTGTAATTATAACTACCTAATTTTTGGTTTTTAAGAACTCTGTATTTCTTTAAATATCTTTCTCATCTACTACATATGTAGTTTCCTCCCACCCTCCCCAAAAATAACTGGTGATAATCTTTTGTTTACCTCTTATTTATTTTGTCTATCAAGAAAATATTGCGTATTAGTTCTTTCGTCAGAAAAGGAATTCCAGCCCATGTCAATACAGCTGGCACACCAGAAAAGCAACTCACTTAAACTATAAGAGATTTTAAAGGAATCATTTTGAAAATTATATTTTTCCACACACAGCCCCAAAGACTCTATTTTGATTATAGTTCCCAGACTTGGATGTAACCAACACACTGAAATATCTGACACTGTTTATGGAACTGTCGACCATTATTACATATTCTTATTACATATTCCTTTTGGAATTCTTCCTGTGAGCAAACCCTACAAGCCATTTGGGAAAACTTGGTTTTTTTTTTTTTCTTCCATGACATATTTGAAAACTGTCAATTTTAAAATGCTTGAGAGGGGACCTAATATAAGGCATTTAAATATGTCAGGTATTAAGTAAGCCAGTAGGAAATTGTTCCAAGATTACCTTTATTACTTCACATGTCTAAGTATAAACCCTCTCCTCTGTAGCCCTCGTTAAATCCCAAACTAATCTACAATATAAATATAATAGAATTCAAATCAGAATCCCTTTGGGGATTTTTTGAAACTGGAAAAGAATTCTAAAGTTCAATTAAAATAATAGATGCTCAAGAAGTGAAAAATGTTTAGGTGAAGGAAGTGCAAGGTAGAAACTCGTGCTGTCAGATGCTGGACACGAAGCTATGATTCCCAGCTGCCGTTTACTGAAGACTTGCTGTGGCCAACTATTAATAGTGCTCAACTACTGCAGTGGGGGCCACTGTAAGTCCCAATAAAGTGCTACATCTTGGGTGGACCAGCCGTCATCTGGGGGTATATGTGGTGAAGGAGAAGCAGTTTGTCTCCAGCGGAGTATAGACAGGCAGTGTGTATTTGAGCTTGCTTCCCACCCCCTGATTCCGCCAGTACCACGCTCACGGTTTGCTGAAGACGATTCCTCATCACGTGTGTGTCAGGCACGGTTCCTGGTGTTGGCAATAGAACAATGAGGGAGACAGAGAAGGTCGCTGCTCTGCTAAAGTTTAAATTCTATTGTGAGAGACAAATAATAGCCAAGTAAACCAATAAATAATATAATTTTAAGTAGTGATAAGTGCTATGAACAAAATGAAACAGAAAACAAGTTGGTGTGTAATTACATGCCACGGTCAGGGGAAATCCTTAGTGGAGTTAACATTTCAGCTGAAAGCTGAACAATAAGGAGTCAGATAGGGAAGGATCAGCAAAGAGAATTTCAGGAGTGATGGGCGGTGAGAGTGAGGCACAGAGGGAGATGTGAGTCGGGCAGTGAAGGAACAGAGGAGGCCAGTGAGTAGGAGTGTGGGGCCGACGGACAACATGCTATAGATCAGGGATCTCGAAAGGGGCTACAGTGTGTAGAACATAATGTGCTATGTAAAAGAAATTAAAAAGCATATGTGTAGCCATTGGAAGACAAAAATGAAGCAGAAGACAAGTAAGTCTTCCGGAAGGCATCAGACTCCTAAGAGGGCTTATTAAAGCACAGATCACTGGGCCCCATCCCAGAGTCTCTGCTTCAGTATTTCAGAATTTGCATTTCTAGCAATTTCCCAGTTGATTCTGAAGTTGCTGGTCCAGGGATCACACTTCCAGAACCACTGGTCTGGTGCAATCATTCTCGGGGACAGACAACGATGTCTCATACAAGACTGGTAGCTGTGGAGGTGACAAGAAGGAAACAGGTTCATTACACATTTTGCAGGTAAAACCATCAGACCTTGCTTAGTGATGTGAGGTGGGGACCGTGGAAAGAAAGGAATGGGCAGCTCCCTGTGTCTGACTTGAACTGCACGGGGACGGCCGTGCCCACCGCTGAGGCAGGGAAGGGGCACTGGGGGGCTGTGTGTTGGGAGGTTAAATCAGGAATTTGGTGTTTGCTGTTATTTGTTTATTTCACTCTTGGATTTAAGTTACATAAGTAGAAATACCAGGCAGAGAGTGCGCTTCACAAGTCTGTGCCTCAGGTGAGAGGATGGAGCGGAAGATGCAAATGTGCAAGTCCTCGGCATATAGATGAGACTGAATGAGAATATAGAAAAAAAATAAAGCAGGGTAGAAAAATGGGCTCCAACGCAAGCTCTGAAGTGCTCCATTATTTTTAGAATTTTGGCAAAATAGAGCAAAGAAAACCAAGCAGGAGTGGCCAGCAGAGCAGGAGGGACGCCGGGAGAGCGTGGTGTCACGCGGTGCAAGCGAGGAGGAAGGTGGCCTGAGGAGGAGGAAGAGCGCGAAGGCCAGGTGCTGCTGCATCTGGGCACACAGGGCCACTGGCCATCCTGGCAAGGGTAGTTTCAATGACCTGAATGTGCCAGAGGCTTGACTGTAGTGGACTGAGAAGTGACAGAGACAGGAGAAAGCAGAGAATGCAGGCCGTTCGCCAGAGAAGTGTGGCTTTGGGAAGGCAGAGACGGATGTGACAGGATAGCCAGAGGAGGGGACAGGCCCAACCGGGGAGGGGCACGTTTGCCTGGTGGTGCTCTTAACTTGAGGGGTCCACACTGATAGGCACTGCCTGTCCCTGCTGCAGAAGTCTCTGTCAGTGGGAGAAGTTGCCCGGGGAGGAGCTGGGACAGTCCCCCTGCTTGTAACAGGAGTGAGCGGTGTCCCACACACAGTCTTCCTTACTCCCCTCCAGGAAATTCGCTTGTTCCTTCTGCCCAACCAAAAAGTCATTAAATACAATAGAACATTACTTAATTTTCATTATCATTGTCAAACAAATTGGGAAGCCAAAGGGATAAATGGATTTGTTTTCAGAATTGGAAGAGAGGAGAGAATAGACTATCACTGGGAAGAAAAGGTAGAGCGAATCAAACGTGTACACATGCAGTGATTTTTGGAACCAGTAGGCAAACTCGTTTTAATACGCAATAAAATAAGAAGATTTTAGTGGCAAGAGGAAAACGAGATTCCTTTTAATGTATGTTATATAATCAGGGTGGAAAGGTTGGCATACATTTTTCTTTTACTTTATCCTTCCCAAGAAATAAATTATTTTTTAAAAAAGGCCCCATCATGCCTTATTTCTTAACTCTCCCATGATTTGTGATTTCATTAGTTAATCTGTGTAAAGAATTTAAGCATCAAATCAAGGTGGCAAGAATCATGCACTTTCATTTAAAACATTCCAATACTCAATTGGTATTCAAGATAAACCAAATGGCCTGTGATTCAGATGTTTTAATAAGTTCTGTGTTTTTACACTATTAGTCATCTGCTTATGCAGCTGACAAACTGAAAACCCAGGACTATGTATACATCATATATTCATGGAAATTGAATAGAAATATATTCTTTAGAAAAATATCATTTATACTTCTAGATATGCTATAAGACACAAATCTATTGCATTTTGTTGATAGATCTGTGTCTGTTAAGGGTACAGTGCATGCTACTTATTGTAAACTAAAAATAAAATCCACAGTCTCCCTGCCAACTGAAGGGACCCCTGGTTGGCCAAGGGGACCCCAGAGAAACCTTAAAACTGATTTCCCAGCCATGAAAGGAAGGGAGGTATTGTACTCACTCCCTTTTGGAGTTTAGATATAACAATTAGCGAGTGTTAATGTTAAAACATAGATGCCAAGACAGACAAAACAGACCCTTTGTAACAATAAGATACTAAATTATTAATAGGACCTAGGCCATGGAAGGCAAAGGTTAAATCGCACCTTTAGGCCATAAATTTGCTTAGCAGATCTCTTGAGTCTGTATGTTGTGGCTTGTCTCTGACTAACAGATTTCCTTATCTTAACTTAAAATATTTCAAGCCTTTAGACAAAGCTTTATTTCTTTAACCAATTATAAATCAAGGAGTCTTTGAACCCACCTATAACCTGTAAGTCCCCACTTTGAGATATCCCATCTTTATGGGCTGAGCCAACGTGCACCTTCCATGTATTCACTTATGATTTTATCTGTAACTTCTGTCTCCATGAATGTATAAAACCAAACTATAACCCAGCCACCTGGGGCATATTTTCTCAGGACCTCTTGAGACTATGTTGCCTGGCCATGATCACACACATTTGGCTCAGAATAAGCCTCTTTAAATTATTTTACCAAGTTTGGGTTTTTTTCTATTAGTAATTCTGCATTACTTTGTTTTAGGTGTAACCTATGTATGCTGATGGTTTTTGACTGATCTGTTCAAAACATTGTCCATCTTCTTTCTATGCAAGGCCACCAAGAGCAACGGGGGCATTTATAGTTAAATTTTTATTCATGAGCATCCTTGGTCTTTCTTATTCTCTTGCTTTAGATCGTTGTGTGTGACTTGTTCAGAGGTTCAGTTCTGATAAGCCCACAAAAGTTGGAATGTTTATTTCAAACTCTTGCATCTGCAAAAATCTGGCAAGAATCTTTTGAGAACAGCCTTTCTTAGAATTTTTCTGGCATCCTGGCTCCCTTTCATACTGGCAGTCGTGGGCAAACTGTCTATCTAGTGGCATTTTATCACCTCTGCTTTGAGCCTTGGAAGCAAAGGAGAGATGTAGGCACTAAGTAAATATCCACATTTTGAGAGAGAAGAAAAGGACTGCCTTTTGGCATCAGCTTCACCTGAGATGACAGTTGTCCATATGGCCATGTCAGATTTGAGACATTGCATCAATAAAATGTGGGGGAAACTAATGTTTTTAAGTTGCTAATTTTAGTATTAATAACTTTAATCCTTTAGATTAAAAAGTATTTTCCAGCTCATAGACATCACTTTATATTAATCTAATTTTTAAATTCATTCAGCTAGTTGATTTTAGTCTGCTACCAGGTGAACCTGTAGATTTCTGATTGCAAGACTGTTCTTTTTTAAGCACCAAAGGACGCAAGAAAAGCTTCATCTTTCACTGCTGCACCCCTTTTAACAAAAGGATTTGTTCTGTAAAATTTGGATTCAGTCCAAAGGTTGCAAAAAGACCTAAACGACCACAAGCTGCCCACTGGATTAAGCATCAGCGACCCATTCATGGAAAACTTGCACAAATAAACAACTCAAGAAGGGATTCCTCTATGAAGACTTTTGCCCTTCTGCTGAGTCAGGTGCCTTTTTCTATGCTCCCATGGCACCAGATTCATTATTTGACAAATATTTATTGAACATTTTGTTAGTCAGGTATTGTAACAAAACAAATAATTATGATTATACATACAGTGACATACAATAATACGGATTTGTTTCTGATTCGCTTGTTTGCCAGTTTGGTGGGTGTGAGCTGATCCAGGCTGGCTTTGCTGAGCTTGGTTCCCAACCGTAAAATGGGTCCAGGTCTGCTCCATTTGTATCTTGTCTTCCTTGTTGGATACCCAAGGATCGTCTCATGGATCTGACAGAAACACAAGAGGGTCAGGCAGAAATGGGATGCTCCTACCGTCAGAGCTGCTGAATTGGCCACGTGCCTTCATTCCTTCAGTCCAACGAGTCACGTGGCCATGCTCACCTCAACAGCGTGGGGCATGAGCTCCTTCATTGGCATCTGGCTGATTGAAGGGAGTGTCTGCTAAGCTCTGTCATCCCTATCATCTGCTCTATCACAAGCACCTACTATGTGCCAACCACTTGTAAGCTGCTAAAGGGGCAATTCCTTCAGTCTCTCTCCCCCACCAAACAAGCAAGCACAATGAGCTAAATTAAAGGCAATGTAGGTAGAGGGGATAAGACTTTAGACTTTGAAATCAGGCAATCTGTGAATTCTGGCTTTTCTAGTTAAAAATCTATGATCTTGGGCAAGTTTTTAATCCTCTCTGAGCCCCAATTTATACGACTAAAAATTGAAAGTGACAATAAGGTATTTATGCGAGAGGATGCTTATGGGGATTGAATAGATGGTGAGTGTGAACTGGTTGATTCAGAGTCTGGGGCAATGTAAATGCCCGATACATGAACACCACTGTCACCACCGCCAGGCATCCCACAGGGCCCGGGAAGGGCAGCCTTGCTCTGGAGGCCCTGGGGAGCACCGAGAGTCAGCATGTGCTAGCGTCTGTCCGAATGGGCGACACAGATCTGTTTTGGTCCTGCCTGTCTTCCCAGCTGAACTGTGAACTCTCCGAGGACAACATTCAGCCTCCTCCCTGGCTGCAGGCACATGCTGGCACTCAAAACATGTTGAGGATAAACCACTGAAACCCAGTTCCGAGTTGTGCTCTCTACGCACTGCTGTTGCAACTAGCCGTGGCGAAGGATCAGTTGGTGCTTTGTCATTGTTTTCATTTGCAATCTGTTGCAGACCAGTATTTTTCATCTCTGCTCTGTTCAGTGAAACAAATGCACTGATCACATGCTTGAATGTCAAGGCCATGTCAAATTGCCATAAACATGTCTAAATGTTTACTCAGTATTTCTGTACTTATCTCTTTGTGAATGAGTAACAATCAGTTTGTAGACCAGCACCTGTTCACAGACCCCTCTTTGAATGGCAGTGCTGTACATTTTGTGGGTTTATCCTTTCATCCTACAGTCTGGGGGAAAATCCTTGCTAAGTAAAGCATGCAGACAAGTAGGCACGACCTCCTGTGAAGCTGCCAGACACTTACAGCCAAGGTGGAAACCATCACTTATTTTGTCGATGGTTTTCTCTCAGACCAGTTGTCTCCTGCTCTTTCTCTGCAGCCTGGGCTTCCTGTAAGACACAACAGAAGTGGCTAAGGGTGCAGCTGCACGGGAGTCTTGAGTTGTGCCAACTCCAAAGAAGTCTTTGGCGTGTGGTTCAGGGGGCCTCTGAGAATGCTTTAAGCCCTGACATCTTTCCAACACAGGACCAGAACAACAGCCACTAGAACAAGAATTTGGCCTGTGCCAGAGATGTTGTGCATACCTTCTTAGAGGCTCCAGGACTATTCATAAAATTCACTGAGAACCCAGATGACAGCTACTGCCTGAGCATCAGGTATTTTGGGGTCTCAAGTAGCTCACTGCACGACCCAAGTGCATCTTCCCAGCTGCAATGTTAGCATCGGCTCTTCTTAACTAGCCTAGGCATGGGTGTGATCCAGGCCCTTCAAGGAACAGGAGCTCCAGGTCTGGGACAGGTATGAGGTTCATACCCGGCAGAGGGAGAATGAGCGGAGACCTTCCAGATCCTTCGAGTTTGCTGTGCTTTGCAAATACATCCAAATCAGAGGTGTGTTTCTGGTGCCATGGTCTAGGCTCCAATTCTCTTCTGGCTGCCTGTATCATCTTTGATAGGGAACATTCCAACCATTCTAAGCTTTCTTCAGCCAGCGTCTTTTAAACAAACAAACAAATAAAACAATCACATTCTAAACCTTCTTCATCCATCGTCTTTTAAACAAACAAACAAACAAACCAATCTTTAAAGCATGGACCTTCTGCTAAACAAGTCATCTTCAAGAAATTCTAAATGGCTACAAAGCAGATTTCAAATTCCTTAACCCTTAGGCTACCTTTCCACATTGTTGCCTTCCACTGAAATCCACATACCCTGACAGGCAACAGGACTGAATGTCTAGAGGTTCTTTGTGTAAGCCCCAAATCTCCTGCCCCTTGTGTTTGCTTGCGGGCCCCACCTTCCATCTCCATAGGCACGAAGGCTGCCAATCTTCCCTGATTCAAGTCCTGCAAAACCTTATTGAAGTCCCAGAGCATAATGCTCGCACATAGTAGGTGTTCATTAAATGTTTGTAGAATGAAAATAATTAAACAAAGCTCTGTTTCCTCTTCAGGTTGAGGCAGTGTCATTTGTCATTTTGTGGTTTAGTTCAGCCAATAAAGACTTAGGTTTCTAAAGCGCTAGTGGTTTTTCTGTAATGAGGTGGATTTTGTTTGTTTGTTGTTTGTTTTGGATAGAGAAGTGGCTTTGGAAATTGTGGTTCAAAGACATGATTAAATGAATGAATGAATGAATGATAGATTTTGACCTGCTGTGTATATGGTGGGGTTGGGGGGCACAGGGAGTTTTATTTCACTTTCTATTACACTTGGAAGGTGTTTTCCTAATGGAGTATGATTTCTACTCTTTTTGGTTCCTGTCTCAGATCTAAGTTATTGTAGTCATTTCACCAAAACATCTGATTCTGAAAGAAATTGCTTCTCTTAAAACATTCATAGCAAGTTTCCAGATCATAGAAAATGAATGGTTGTTAAGTCTGTGAAATAAAAGTCTAGACAGAAAGATCCACTTTCTAGAATCACGGAAGCAGTGGGAAGCTTAGAGAGATGTATTCCACCCTCATCATTTACAGATAAGGGCCCAGGGCTGCGGAAGGTCCCTCCCCTGGGCTCCCAGCGCCAGCTGGTGGCAGAGGCAGGCCTGGAACTGGAGCCTGCAGACTCTCTCTGTGGACTCACCACTAGGCCTCCCTGCCATTGGCGGAGCTACTCCACCTGCCCTTCCTTCCTGCTTGCGGCCCGGGAGAGGCAGGAAGTGGAGGGAAGACTTGGGCTGGAGCTGGAAGTCCTGGTTAGAGGTCTGGCTCTGACACCTTCTGACATTGACTGTTGGCTGAGTCACCTAATTTCACTGAATCTGCTTCCTCATTTATAATATGAGAATGAGCCCTTCCTACCTCACAGGGTTCCTATGTCACTGGGGCTGTCAGGGGAATCCACTGAAGCCTCTGCTCTGTTCACATTCCAGCTCCTGCTCACATGGACTCCGCCTGGCTGACGCTCTCTCCTTTCTCTTGCCTCATCCCGGGGTGGGAGTCACATGATGTTGATTTGTCCCAACATTGGTGATGTGAACTTGGGTCCATTGGGTATGGTGGTGCCCACCAGGCTCTCCACCATAAACATACTCTGTGTCCCTTTCTAACTGACAAGTGACTTGTGGGGGAGATTCTTTGAGGCTGTGTAAATGTCCCTGTTCCTCATCAAATATATGTCCATGTCTGTAAGTTTTAGCAACTATTGATGATGCTAGCCTGAATCCATTATCATTATGTTGGTGCCAAATGGTGACATTCTAACCCCATAATCCCTTGAACATTCATTCGTTGCCAAATCTGAACTCTGATGATGTAAGTGTGAATAAGACAAAGACTTTGCCTCAAGGAATTTATAAGATTTATTTATTCCCTTAACAGATATTTATTCTGAACTCTCAGCTATGTCCCAGGACACTGGAGGTATGAAGGACAGAAGACTTCAGAGTCCCTGTCTCCCTGGAGCTTACCGTCTGATGCCAAAGACAGGACAATCAACACACGAGCAGATCATTAAAACTGCACAATAGCTGCCCAAAGCGCAATGGAGTCACATGACTAGGGCGTCAGGGAAGGCTGTCTAGTGTTTAGTTGCGGTTTGGAGGAGTAGCAGGCATCTGATAGTGGAGGGGCTGCCCACGGGCAGAGGCTGAGAATGGCAGCTTTAGGAGAGGCCACACGGGTGCCTCTTCTTATTTAGGGTGCCTTGTCACAGAGGGCTTCCCCCCGACACCCACCTCCACCAGCCCTCCCACAGAACTGAAGGCCACTGTGCGGGAATTCCTGTCACCAGGGAGGGCATGCCACTGATGAGCTTAGTCTGGAAGGAAACTTAGTCTGGAAGGAGTCTTTCTGGAAGGAAACATTGCTTGAGCCCCAGCCCCTCACCCTAGATAGGCTCCATCAGAGAAATGTGCTGTGTCTTAGAAGGAGGGGGAAAAAAAGATTTCTCTAATATCAAGGGGTTTTTTTGTTTGTTTGTTTGTTTTTTAAACAGGGTCTCACTCTTACTCAGGCTCATCTCAAACTCCTGAGCTCAACCCTCCCACCTCAGCCTCCCAGAGTGCTAGGATTACAGGCGTGAGCACCACACCTGGCCCCAATATCAAGTTTGGACCTCGACATCCCATGGATTTGCTCTGGGGACTCAGGCTCTGAGATAACACACCAGATTGCAGCTGCATGAGCAAAATCCTACCTGGGTTTCCACAGCCATCTAGAAGGGCGAGTCCCATGATTTCCCTCCTAAGGTTGCTTTGAGGCTTATGTGTGATTACGCTTGAGGAGTCCTCACTCAGTGCCCGCAGCTGACTGATAGGACCCGTGCACTAGAGGCTGGTTCCCATTATTATTTGTTTTTATTTCTCATTTAGAGACAGGGTATAGTTTGGCAATTGTAATTGCTAGAGTATAACATACCAACTTTTAAGATAATACAGTATGGCCTAATATAGAATGCCACTAGTATACATAATAAAGCATCACATAATATATTTTATATTAATGTAGTATTCATTAAAACAGCTCTTTGATGTAGTTTTACATCATATAGAAAGAAAACTAATATATAGCTTCGTGTAATTATATATTAATATATTTTTTAACTCTGCTTTATTTCCAAAAAAGAATTTTAAGGGCCAGAGCTCAAATATAGGTTCAGATAATGATTTTTAAAGGCTGACAAATACAAAAATGAAAGAACAAGCGTACTTATAATTGATAATAATTATAGTTAGGCTTTTCATTAAAGCAGATATCTGAAAATTTTTCCTTGCAGATAAACCACAAACTTATTAGATATGTATGACAATAAGTCAGTGTGACAGTGACAGGGACACGACCCAATACAAAGGGTACTTTAATATTCCCAGCTAAGATGGCTGGAGATTTCTGAAATGATCGCAGTTGTATGGTACTACTACAAGGACATATGCTTTTCAATAAACTTGCTGAATCTCATACATCTAAATGAGGCTAACCCTCAGAGTAGTTATTGTGGGAGATGACAGACTCATTCTCACAGAGGTGTTATTTCTTAAAATATTCTGAAGTTCTGTTTCAGAATGGTTCCCAAAATACATTTTGGAAAACTGCATGAGAATGATCAATGTATCACTTACTCTATAATTATATCTTATCCTAAAATAAAAATAAAATTTGATCACTCATATTATTCTCCTTTTGTTGGATCCAATTTCCAACCGGATTTTAAAATGGATCCAATTCTAAATATGAGCATGCTCCATCCAGAGGGAAATGTATCCCACTTCAGGTCCGTGTGCTCCTCAGGTTCAAGTTCACACTCTGAGGAAGACATTCCCTAGTCCCAGGACAAGGGCTACGCAAGGCCTTAGGTGAGCCCTTAGGTGAAAGGAAGAGTCAGGGTTAGACACCCTGGGAGAGAAGAACCCAGCTCAGGAAATAGTTGCATCTAATATTTAATGAAGCTCAAATGACTAGTAAGTCCATGAGCTATGACCAAATGCAGGTTTGACTCCAAAGCCAGCTGTTCAGAACTACACCTAAGCTCAAAACTGTAGCACAAGGCGTGCCCACGGTCGGGCAGCGGGGCAGCACTCACCGGGCACCCAGGCATCCCTAGCTTCCCGTCTCCAGCCGTGAGTAGCCTCCCTGATTCCTGAGTGCCTTCCAGGTATCTTCCATGGAGGGGTTGGAAGGCTTGGAAGTACTATATTGTGCTGTGCCATTTCATTAATTCATTCATTCACTCATTTGTAAACATTATTATTATACTTATTATGAGGCAGGCATAGTGCTAAGCCTAGAATTACAGGGAGGAAGATCGAGCCCTGTCTGTGAGATTACAGTGCAATGGGAGGATAGACAAGAATTAGCAACATCATGGGGAAACTATACTTAATTTTCTTCTTATCTTACCAGTTTTTTCTTAGTTTTTCTGTAACTACTATGGATTACTTGCACAATGGAAATAAACAGGTTTATGTTTTAACGTGGCCATGGCTTACAGAAGGCTATTCACCTCTTGGGGGGGAGCCCCTGACTTGGAGCAGCTGAGTGGGGTCTTTGGCCCTGGCCCGGCGCGGCTAGGCCGGACCCTTCTTCACAGCTGTGCGGCGCCGGCCCGCGGGGTGCCTGGTGCAGTCTCTGAACAAATTTCCAAGGAGAACGTGAGTCTAAAACACTGGCTCAAACCTTATGCGATTATTCACTTTCTTCTGTGAATTCTGTGAACGACAACGTAGGCAGTAGGGCTTCAGTCAGAACTCTTTGTGTTGAAAACCCAATTCAAACTGACTGAGAGAAAGAGGGGAGTTGTTTTCTGTTTTGTTTTTGTGTTGCTCACAGAACTGGAAGTCGATGCGCTAGAGCAACCGAGCGGGCCGCCTCCCCTCACTGCGCGCCGGCTCCCTCCGCGACCCCAGGTGCAGGCCGGGCGCGGGCGCGAAGCAGGCAAGGCCGGCGATGTCCACAAGCCCGGCCTCCGCGGACTTGGCGGGGTATCTGAAATTAATGCGGTTGACAATAGGTGGATTATAATTTTCTCCTAGGAAGTGGAAGAGAAACAGCCCACGAGAGAAGGTCACTCACACACAGGCCTCCTGCTCGCGCCTCCCTTCACGGCCCGCACAGAGCTGGCCGCGCGCCCGGAGTTCTCCGCAGGTGCGCGGCCTCCCTCCTGCGGAGGAGCCACTCAGTGTGGTCACAGGCCCAGCCCCGGACTTGGCTGCTTGGCAAATGCTTGGGTATCCGTTTTGAGAGAGAATGATAGTTGTCAGAGGTTAACATACTCTGAGCACTGGCAAATCAAAACACAAAACCAAAATGAAGACTCTAGTCAGGGGTTGTTACTTGAACTGGTGAGACTTTTAGGAAGTTCTGGAATTGGCCTGGGCTGGCCCTCTACCGCATTTCTGCCCTAAATTTCCTGGGCGGATGTTGTGTCCCTGTTCACTCCATTAGCTATCTCACCCTGAGAACAAAGACTTTCCCCTTTGTTCTGTGGAGAGCACCTGGGGTGTCCATGGTCAGCTGTGCACCCCAGGGAATTCACTCTCCTCTCCCAAACTGACAGACAAGACTCACAAGAAATGCCACCTCACACAGAGGTCACTGTTGGTGAAATTTAACAGGCTGTGTGTGTCTGGTGTGCTGTTTGGCGGGACAGGTCTATTGTTTGTGCCGGTCTGTGGCGGACCGGCATGTGGGGAGCAGCTAGGTGGTGTGGATGTGACCTTGGGTTTTATCTGCAGGAACATCCATTTTATCTGCAAGGTCTCAGGATGGAAATGAAATCAGTGTGCTTAAAATACCAGTTCCAGTGGAGTAAGAAGCTGCAAATAAGGCCCATATCTGGACAGAAATATTCACATAGAAAATATAAAAGCATTTTGGTTTCAACACTTCAAAGATCTAAATAGTTCACTTTCCAATAACATCTAGAGCATCATTTGATCCTGTCTGGTGCTGGATGACCAGGCAGCACCTCAGCCTTCCCGGGTCTGGGTGGGAGAGGCACATGCAAACGCCTTCAGACACACCCTGCAAATAGAGCTGTTTTCAGTCTCCACTCCCAGCCTGCTTTCCAGCAAACTGCCTGCTATGCACCGAATGTCCCCCCTAAATTCATGTGTGGAAGCCCTACCCCCTAACATGATGGCTTTTGGGAGGTAATCAGAGTTAGAAGAGGTCATCGTTACAGCCTGTGTTTCAGATAAGAAAGATAATATCTTTAATATCACAGGCTGCATGTGAGGAGACGGGAGAAATTTCTCAAATCCATCTCTGAGAATTTGAGAGAAAGGGTTTTTAAAGATAGTCTGGTAGGCAAAGGGCTAGGCATTTGGGTTTGCTGATTGGCTGGGTTTGGGGTGGAATCATAGGGGTATAGAAATTGTCTCCTTGTGCTGAGTTAGTTTCTGGGTGAGGGTCTCAAGACCAGATGAGTCTGCTCCTTAGTATGGGCCACAGGTCTGGGTGGGTCAGCCATCCCACTGGAATGCAGGGCCTGGATGACACCTCACAGCCTAGCCTTAGGTTTCACGAGCGTGCTGTGATCTGTGGGAGCAATGAAGAAAGCTAAGAGTCTTTATGACCAACAGTTATGTGACTCCTGCATAGGCAGCAATCATAGGAAAGCAAGCTAGGGGACGATGGCTTGTACACACAGGCACACACACACACACACATATTTATTTTAACTATGCCTATAACTTTGCAGAGTTCAGGCCCCTACCACAGTTCCCAACTTACAGCCTTTTGTTAATGTCGTAAAGGTCAGTTTAATCATTAGGGTGGAGATCTCATGATGAGATCAGTGTCTTTATAAGAAGAAAATGAGATACAAGAGACACATGAGGGCACAGTGAGAAGGTGGCCACTTGCAGGCCAGGAAGAGGGTCCTCACCAGGACCCAGCCATGCTGGCACTTTGGTTTTAGACTCCTCAGATTCCAGAACGGTGAGATCCAAATATCTGTTGTTTAAGCCACTCAGTCTGCGGTATTGTAACAGAGGGAATGGCCTGAAAAGGGGTAAAATGTTTTACAAGTCGTTTCTTTAACCACCTCCAACTCTTTTTGGGAATTAAAACCTGCATTCCTGCCTGAGGCCAGTAACCAGAGGGGCAGGGTAGTGTCCTTCATTTTTTTGTACCACAGGAGATGGCTCAAGGGAATTGTCCAAGCAGAAGTCGTGCTGGAGATGGGGTTCATCAGGGCCATCAACCATAAACAGCCATAGCTCCAAGGTAAGACTCCTTTCAAAAACTCTGTATTTCTGCTTATAGATAGGGCAGTGTTACTTTAAAAAGCGAGTCTGCTATTCTCCTTATTTGATGGCAAATTAATAAACTTCTCTTTCCTTCTCCTCAAACCACCTGTCCTTTTTCTTCTGATGCAGCCTCGGGGACAAGTGCCAAACTGTCAGTAACAGAATTTTGTTGTAGCAGCCTGAGCTGACCAAGACACTGCCTTTGCTGTTTCAAGTTCAGTACCATAAAACAATTCTGTACAACTGCGTCCTAAATAGGTGTGCCATAGTTTTTAGCCTATTGAAAGTGTATTAAATAATAAGTTTTGCAAAAAGCTTTATTTCAATAAGTCAAACTCAAAACAATATATAAGCATTTAGGGAAAGTTCTCTTCTTCTGGGTCCCTTGTCCTGTGGCAAGCGCACTAACGTCCTTATTCCTGTATGAGTGAAGCACCGTGGAAATGGCAGTTGCTTTGGATGGCACTGAACCGCAGGCATCCACAATGCAAGGGGCAGGGGTGTGCAATTCAGAGCATGCATTGTCCAGCTAGGTCTTTAATTAATTGCACACATCCACACGTCTCAACATCCCATTTGAAAGAAAATAATTTTTAGAACTACGTTCATTTTTATAGGTTAAAAAAGCCCAGAAAGTCTTATAAAGTAAATTCATGCTAAAGTTAATGCCAGGGCAGTATGCATGCAAAGTGGGATTTCCCAGGTGAAGCCACAGTGTGAACATTTGGATGGGTGGGTTTTCTCATTTCTTTCTCAGTGGGAAAAGTTAAATAGAATGAATAATGTAAGCTATAAACAACAATGTCTGACAATTAAAAAACAATGGAGGACAAGCGCCAGGCCGAACATGATTTATCGCACAATGAATAATAGTCACAAGCATACATAGGAAGGAGGTTGCCTCATGTGCAGTGTGGCAGGAACAGGAAGGCTGGGAAAGGAGGTAGGTGACTTGGGTTTCATAGGATTTGAATTGGAACTGGGGGGAAGAGACAAGGAGCTGCAGGAGTAGTTGAGTCTTCTGTCCCCTATTAACTTGTATCACTTCTCTTTGTGCTCCACAAACCCCAGGGCTTGCCTGGCCTGAAGCAATAATTCTTATTTAAATGATTATGAGAAACGCATTCTCCTGTGGCTGATCATTTCCTAAAGTTCAGGCCCCCTTCATGGTGACAACACATTCTGCTGAGCAACGGAAACGTCTCTTATGAAATTAAAGAGCACAGAGGGCAGAGGGCCCGGTGTGTGCTACCTGTATGCAAATTTTACGCTGGCAAAAACTTAATCTGCATGACAGGGGTGGGGGGCGGCAATAGCATCTCCATTTCACAGGTGACAAAATGGAGGTTTAGGGAATTTGAGTGAGTCGCTGGAGGCTCATATCAGGAAGAAGAGGAACTGGGAGTCAAGTCCTTAAACTCCCCAGCCAGCTTTCACCCTCTCTGCTGCCATCCGGGAGGGGGCGGGGAGAGGTGGGGACGGCCTCTGGAGTTTCCCAAGGGCCCACAGCAGATGGGAGATGTTGTCACTGGCTGGGCTGCAGAGACGGGTTTCAAATTCTCAGAAATTCCTCAGCATTTGTGGTCAGCTCCAGTCTGGGTTCCTGACTTTTCTGTCTCTGGGAGACTCCACCCAGGGAGTCCCCACTGTTCTTTCTGTTTGTTTTTGTCGTCTGTCTTTGTTCTGCAGGTGGGGCTGTTGACTGAGGCTTCCAGAGCTTAGGTAGGAGGACTAGCTTTCCAGAAAGATCACCCAGGACACAGCCTTAGCAGAATAACAACATTTTTTATACACAGTGTATGTATGTATGTTATATACGTATATATAAAGTACATGCATGATACATATGTATATATTTGCATATATGAGATACACATGTGTTATTAGTTTAATATAAAAATATGAAAACTATGTTTACTTGAAGTCATATATCATTTGTTATTATTTATGTTTCTGTTACATAAATGCTGTTCTTTAAACAAAAATAAAAAAAGACTAGTTAACAGTGGCAATTGCTAATAATAGTAGGACTTACTAAACAAATAATATATGTCGGGAGAACATACTGTTCATATAATGCTTCTGTCATCTGACACAGCTGTCTGTTTTGACTTCTCTTTCCTGGATATTCTACAGTTGCAGGCTGTGTTAGGTGCAATTGAGATGTAGCAGTGACCAGGGCAGGCCTTGCTGCCACTACTCCCCAGCCCCTCGGCTCATTCGTGGCATCTGCAGAGAGAGTTCCCAAGTTCCCCACAAAAGTGCTTCCTGACTCAACACTTAGGAAACAGGGTGCACTAAAACTGCCCCTTGGAGATTGAAGGCTCTGATGAAGATCCCAGAGAACATGTTTAAATTCATTTAACCTGGAGTTTCCCCTAAATGGCATTGATAGTTAGAATGCTAACTATCTGGAAGGCTCTACCTGATCAGCCCCACTGGGCTCCCTGCGCTTTAGCTAATGTGCTTTACCTGGATTGCTTTTTCCAGGTATTTGCAGGCTACTCCCTCACCTCCTTGTCCTTACTCCGATTCCCTGAGCAAGGCCACTTCCTATCTCTGTTACTGGTTTTCCCTAAGTGCGTGTCATCATCTAACATTCTGTCCACCGGACTCATCCAGCCTACTGCATCTATTCCCCATCTCTGCCAAGGAGCCGGAGCTCCGAGTGGTGCGGGTGGCTGTTCTGTCTGATGGGTCCCTGCTGCCCCCAGGCCCAGGGCAGGTCCTGGTAGGCACATCGTAGCAACTCAGAGAAGAGAAGGGAAATGGAGAAGTCTACAGGGAGGGAACCACCACATATGTGTTTGGGGAGGTTGGGAAGGGACACGACGTAGCTGATGGGAAGTCGCCCCACTAAGCCTTCGTGGTTTCTCCCCATAGATTAGGAATCTTAACGTGATCCTGCTCCTCCCAACTGTGTATCCATTCAACAAACATTACCCACCTAAACCAACACATGCCAGACAGTTAATGGGCACTAGCGACACTGTCATGTAAAAAAAGAGTGTCTGTCTTCAGGAAGGTGATCTTATAGTGGGTACCTGTATGTGGACAGAAGGAGGAAAGTTGAACAGTCGAACCACTGCACAAAGGCAGCACACCGGCTCTCCATTGTTTTCTTCTTTCCTTCAAAATCTGAACATGTGAAAAAAGCAGCATAGTCACTGGCAAAAGACAGGTAAGAGCAAATAAATGCTCAAGAAAAGAAGATGCTTTGTATTTCTTTTTCGTCTTGGAATCAGTTTTACTATCTGCTGGTCTGCATAGCATTTCAAATCCCCCTAAACAGATAAAAAAATCACCATGATTTTAATTTTAGAAATAACCGTAGTGTAATTTGATTCTCAGCACATTTGTCTGGAATAAATTCCTTAAGAAATCCAACATGTGCATGCATGTGAACGCAGCAGAAAGCACAAAAATCCATTTCAATCTATTAAACCAGATTTAAAAGGCATCAGGTGGCGAATTAAATGCTGAAAACATTTGGTGAACCTGAAACACTATCCAGATCTCAATTCACAGATTCTTTAAACCAAAGAATTCCCAGCAGATGGAAGCAAGTCCATAAACTCAGAGAAAGGGGTCCGCAGGGGAGTGGGTTAGTTGAGATCAGATGCTTGAACACTGGGCTGCCCTGAGAAATCTGAAACATGGAAGAAACACATCAAGCCTTTGTCCAGAGCAAGTGGAGTGATTTTCCTGCAGCCACGGACGTTAGCCCCACATTCCTGAACCATGTGCAGCTGTCAGCTCACTGGGAGAAAACAGGAAAAGCCATTAGTGAAAAAACCACATGCCCATGAAGCTAATAAATGAACATTTCAATGTTTTCTACCAAAATAAAATGCTCAGTAGTCCAAGTCCTTAAAGCGGCCTAGAACTCGGTAGGGGAAAGTGGCACAACGGGAACATTTGGAGAGCCCGTCTGTCAGCAGCTGCACCTGAATAACCCACCTGGCTGCTGTTCTCCGTCTAGTAGGAAAAGGGGGCAAACGGCCAGAAGAGATTATGCATGCCTGGAAATCCTCGAAAGCTTCAGACTTATTTACACTTACAAAAGGCAAAACATGCTAACCCAGGCAGTCTAGGAGGTGGTGTGATGAGGGTTCCTCCTCCTGTTTTCCCTCCGCCCGGCTGAACTTCCATATGTCATCAGTTACAAGCCACCACGGCTTCCTCGGCTGAGGGAGTAACTGCGTTCACGCGTGGCTTGCTCCCGAGTGAGCAGATTTCCAGGGAACAGGATGGCCAGCCTGTGGTTGCGAGGTCGCTGTGCACACACTGAAAGGCCAGAACGGGAGGTGTTCCAACCAGGTCTGCCTCGAGACGGTCCGCCAAGAGGACTGCCGTGAGGGTGCATTTTCATACAAAGCATAAGATTTTGTATTTTGGCAAAGAAAAGAGTTATGCTACTCATTGTCCTTTGGGGCAAATATGAGGGCGTCAAGCTTCGGATCACGCCTGCAGTCCTGGGTCGGTGGCCCCACCCCAGCCCCCACAGCTGGCCAGGCTCTGCGCTGGGGTGCATAGTGGATAGGACGTCCCCTTCCTTTTAAGGCAGTCGCACAAGGAGCGAGAAATACTTGCTTGTCAAATCTCTTCGTACAGAAAGGTCCACATTCTGGGCTCCCATTACCTTAAACACACTGTTTGGTTCACTTTCCAAGAGCAAGGAAGAGGGAAACACTTCAATACCAAGACCAGTTTCCACTGGTAGAACGATGGTGTTAGCGGCAGAGACAGGAGACAGAGGCAAAAGGGCGAGCTGGTGGGGGCTCCATGGCCACGTGGGATTTAGTCGAGGAGTCTGGTTTGGATTCATTCATTCATTCCAATGAGACATACTCTTCACTAACCCTGTGCCAGGCACTGCACTAGGCACAGCAGGGGTCAAAGGTGACCAAGATAGATAATAACTTAATGAATAAGCCAACTTCAGACTGTAAAGTGCCAGGAAGGAAATAAGTAAAGGGTATTGCTAACACAGGAATCTACTTACCTAGGGTGGCAGGCAGGGCCCTCTGTGGAGGTGTCAGCTGAAGCGAAGTCTCAGATGACAAGTCAACAACAGGAAGATCGAGCGTCAAGGGCAAAGTGCTCTATTAAGTGCGAGCTGCAAGATCATGGGCCTTGGGAGTCTAGGGAGAAGAGCCTGTGGCTTCCACCAGCAGAGAGGAGGGCTGGCCACACAGGGTGAGGGTGGAGGGAAGGGGCCCAGGGTGAGGGGCTCAGGGGGGAGGGGATACCCACAGGACCTTGCAGGCCAGGCTGTGGCATTTTAAAATTGTGTTATAACTGTAATGGAAACCATTGAAAGATTTTAAGCAGAATGACACCATGTGATTTCTGCTTTTTAAGGATCGCTTCTGGTTGCTTTCTCAGAATAAATTGAGGGGAGCAAGAGCAGAGTGGGCAACCACTCAGAAGCTACAGTCCAGATCACCATGGCCAAGATGGGCTGGGGCATTGGAAATGGACTGAGGCGCAATGTGATTCCAATCTGCTTGCTGTTTATCCCAGCAGGCACGTACTCTTGAATGTATTTGTGATTTTAAAATTCTGAAAATACAACTCCAAAAGGCTAGACCTTACAATTGTGATTCCAAAATGCATCAAAGTATTTTTAAATATCTGGCAAATACAGTAGTCTGATTTCCAGTTAGTAACACTGAAAGTTGACTAATGATGTGTGACAGTAGAGACTCTGGAATTTTGACATGCGTAAGAATCACATGGGGCACTTGTGAAAAGGCAGATTCTGGGTCGCCACTCCCTACAGCCCCCCTCCTGACGGGACAGTATGGCATTCTCTCCTGTCCCTCTGATTGGCAGAGTGGGCACACTTTAACTGAGGCCATTAGTCAGGACAGGATAGGTTGTGCTGCAATAAGAAACAGGCCCCAGTAGCTTACGAGGACAAAGTTTATCCCCTGGGTTGGCACATTCATGCTAGCCTGGGGTGGAGGTCTTTGTTCCACACAGTCCTCATGCAGGGGACTACTGAGGCTGTGCCCTCTAGGACTTCGCTGGTTGCCAGATCAGGAGGAAGAGAAGATGGACAACTGTGGACTGAATCCTCCCAGCTGTAACATGTCCCTTCTGCTCGTGGCTCACTGGCCACTGAGAAATATAATCCTCCTATGGGCCTGGGAGGAGAGAGGAAGGGAAGTCAGAAGGAGTGGCCATAAGGAGGCGGAGGAATCAGGCCTACAAAAGCAGTTCCCAAGCGCTTGAGAGTCACTGGGTGTTTATGGATGGTAGAGTTAATAAAATAATATTAAAATAGTGGTGCTCATTTCCAAAATTGCTACAAACATTTTTAGAGAAATTTCTTCATCTTTATTAAGTGTACCTTCTAGGGTTAATTTAAAAACAGTTCATGTATATTAACAAAACCTCCCAATCAAAGTTTCTTTAAATATCTGATACGTGGTGTGAGAGACAACGGACACTGCATAGGAATAACACAGTACATGCCACTCAAATTGCTCCCACTTTGCACAATGGAATTGTTAGCCCTGCATGGTCCCTCTGGTCCCCGATCGGGGCTGCTTTGTGGGGTCGGGGCAGCACAGCCTCCTCGGCTCCAGCCCATGTGCTAGTCCACTGGCCCGGTAGCCCTGGGTGAGCCCTGCCACCATGCTTGTCCAGATCTCTGTTCTCACCTCCGTACAATAAGATGGAGAGGGAGAGTTGATCACTAACTGTCGCTCTCAGAACTCAGAAGCTTTAGTCCTGACGTGATCAAATATGATGACTACTCTTGAGTCACTCAGACTAGTGGTTCTGTATGGAAGCATCACAAGCCAGCACGTGCACTACTGTTTTAAGCTTCTGAGAAATGTTCTGCAATGCAACTTATGGGAAAAGAGCAAAATAGCTCCCACCATATGGGATATTAAAACTTTATTTTCATATGTATAGAATGGATCTTAGGATATGTTTTATTAATCCAGATTTGTGCTTCACTTTTTCCACTTATTGGATGTGTGCCTTTCAGAAGTAGCTTAATCCTCAGATTCCTCATCAGTAGGATGGATTTTAATTTACTTCCAAAGTTCTTGTGAGAATAAAATGAGATAATGTGACAAAGAGCTTAGCATAGCACCTAAGACATACTGCTGGTTGTTTCATGAATGTCAAATAAATGGCATGATCAACTGGTGAAAGACTCTCCTTATTTTTATCCTCCCAGCTTTGCACAGTACGTTGGTGTGCACCTGGCCACATTCGATTCTTTCACCTTTTGTCAACCTGAAAGGTTAACAAGGCTCTCCTTTCTGGAGCTTCCTCCCACTCAGAGAAGGAAGAATTCTTTCATAGACTTCATTTCCTTCCCCACCTAACGCTGTTTTGGGTAGACAGTGAATAAAATGCCATTCAGTTCAGTTTGGCCCCCAACAGGCCACATCTGTCCTCCTACTTGCCCACAACAACATGAACCAGTCCCCTCTGAATTTTCACATTCTTCATACCCTATCCTAATGCTCCCCTAAAGCTCTCATGCTGTCACAAAGCTCCGAGGCCAAGGGCACCCACATCTCAGATGGTATCCCCCCATTGTACAGGTGAGGGAATGGAGGCAAACTTTGGGCACGTGGGCCACTGACACTGGAGGAGGAGCTTCCAAAAGGCTGCCAAGGCCCATCCCCCTCCGGCTTTTCCTTCTGCTGGGTTTCTTCCAAAGCAAGGTGGGGTGACCTGAGCACACAGGAGAAACCCTCAAGGTGAGCACACAGCCAGAAACCACAGGTGACTTGTGTGGGAGCTGCACATGCAGCCACTGAGCCCAGGGTCCTTCACAGTGCAGCTCTTGGACCACTGCAGAAACTGACAGAACTCTCAGTCATTTTACAGGGCTGAGCGGCTGGGACACCCAGGTTTGACGTTTTCAGAATGGTGGTGAGAGTAACTATCTCTTCCGACCGAGCTCATCTGGAGAGCTCTTGACCTCTTTATTCCTTCTGGTCTGAACACACCAGCTGCATCACCCTCAAGGATGAGAGAATGGAGTGATGCTGATTCACCAAGTAGCCAGAATGTTTCCTGCTTGAATTGTGGCCAGGCATTTTCCTCTCTCCTTCTAAAAGTCCTTGATCAAAAATGACAGGATGCAACTTTAAAATATGGCACACTCCAAATTGAAAGAACACAATTCTAATGGCCTTGTCTCTTTGAACTCAGTGGGCTATATGTTACTCACAGTGGAAGAGCTAAAGTATTTTTTGTAAATTTATGTAAATTTATTTATTTGCCATTTAGGTAAGAATGAATTTGCTGAAATTTTGACTGTGAGACCTGTTTAGATATACCAGCAGCAGGTAAAAGTATCAAGATAAATTTAAGGGTCCTTCTGTTTTCAAGCACAACACCCTCAGTCTGCCTCCTCCTGTCTTGAACTGGGCTGTAGGGAGGGTAGAACTAGAATCAGAGCTGAGTTCAAGTTCCATTCCGCCACTTAATTTCTCTGGGATCTTGGTTAAGGTGCTTAGTCTCCATGTAACTAAGGTTCTTCACCTCTCAAATGGGGACAGTAACTGCCACTTTGGGTTCATTGTGGTAACTTTTATAGTTTAGCACTTTTATAGTTTAGCATTTAAACATGACAGTGAGAAAAAAAAAAAAAACAACAATAGACACTTACTGAGCATCATATCCTCTGGGCTGCTGTGTCGTGTGCTGCCCCACTCTGGGGCCATGGTATACATTATGATCCTCAGAGAGATTTGCACGTTTATTAGGACAGGTTTGTTTTTTTTTGGACAGGAAACAAAATGTTTTGAGAAAGGCACACTTCTTTAAAGGTCTCACAAAGACACCATTTAGGTTAGCAAAGGCCAGGTCCATGGCCATGACAAAAATTACAATCTAACGGAAAAAGGCAACTTAGAAACTCAAACAATCTCTCTGTTGTGTTGCCTCTTAAAATAGCAAGCATCTGTGAGGTCAAGGACAGAGAAAGCATCCTTTACCGAATTCAGAGCTACTGAACCTCAGCAGTGGTGGTTTTAAGATATGTCCACAAGTTGCCTGCTGTTCCTCCCATATTTAAAAAATATGGGGCCTCACTCCCTTCCCTGCGAGTATGACCCTTCCCTGCGAGTATGATCCACATTCCAATTGAATGTGATGGAGGTCTGTGGCTCAGTATACAGGATTGTACGAGGCATTGTGGCTTCCTCCTTGCTCTTTCCTTGGTCCACACCGTCTGGGAGAAGCCAGATGCCATGTTGTAAGGACTCCTAGACAACCCTAGGGAGAGGCCCATGTTGTAAGGAAGTGAAGCCTCTTGTGACACCACATGAGCCATCTTGGAAGTGGGTCCTCCAGCCTGTCAAGCCCTGGACACCATCTTGTCTGCAGCCTCATGAAACACCCTGAGACAGAACCACTTGGCTAAGCCACTCCAGGATTCCTGATACACAGAAACTGAGATAGTAAATGTTTGTTGTTTTAAGTGGTTACACTTGGGGATAATTTGTTAAACAACAGATCACAAATGCAGTGGTAAAATGTTCCCAGTGGAAACTTCCCTTTGGATGAAGCCGGGAGTCCTGGCTGGGTGACTGAGGTGTAAGAGTAGATGACAACATTCCCTGTTTTAAGAAGTTAGGATTTATCTTATCAGCAACCTATTCAAGCCAGAGGATGTTTTTCCACAGAGGAGTGACATCATCAGAGTTGACTATGTTATCTTTAGCATAAAATGGGACAGGAAAGAGGTGTTGGGGTGTTGGAAGACTTCTAGTTAGGAACTTCTAGAAACAACAGTACAGGTAAGAGATGGTGAGAGCCTCAACAAAGGCAATTGCAGAGGGGATGGATGTGGGAAGACTGTCTTAAGATATGGTGGTTTTCATAAAAGAAACAGCTAGTTTCCAGAGCCATATAGGGCAATCATGTTTCAATGAGCCTTGTGTAGAAAAAAAGAGTGAACTATGACAGCACTGTATCTACACCAACACTATCATCTTATTTGCATACACTCTCATGCACACATGATGTTTCCATGAGCTAGAATGGAGTACTTCACAAGAAATGTCTTACTCTTTGGATTTAATATTAAACATTAGAAATGTCCTTTACAGAAACTGTAATTCGAGAACAAAAAGAAAATAATGAGCTCCCATCTTCCATTGGAACCAAAGCCTCACACTTGTCCACTGTACAAAGAAGGCCGCAGAGGATTAGACTGAATTGTAGTGGGATGATTTATAGTCCTGTCTGAACACAGATCACACATAGTACTGAAACACTGGAAGATTCAAACACAATCTATGACTAAAATGGCAAAAGCAGTGACATTAAATTAGCTGAGAGGTGTTCATCTCCTCCCAAAATGGCTTCCTTAGGAAAATAACATCTATTTTCAGTACTTCAGTAGCAACAGAGAAAGATGGATATGTCAATGCTAAGTCATGTATGTTTTAAAATGTCACATCTCTACAAAATGGTGAGGAAAGAAAACTTTGTTTTGTTGAATTTTTTAAGACTAAAAAAATTTTACAATAAAAACTTATTTTTATTCTATTATTTTAAATGTATTATATGCTTACCACTCACAGCTGTACTCCAAAATGTTTCTTCTGGGAAGCAGGTGCCTACTTCAGCTAACATGGATGACAACCAGGAATAATTCAAAACCAGGAGGAAGAGTCAAGGAACCAAATTTGCTTTTATAAACATTAATAGTGCTTTCATAAACAGTAATAGTTGGGAATCATATACTTTGTTTCTAAAATTATTTTTAAAATAATGCTTTCTTTTACATTTACACATTATAAGGAACTCTGGAAGAAGCACTAATCCTCACATAACTTGATTCAGTAAGTACTCACTGAAGACTCAATGTCCAAGTTAATAGGACAGGACACATCCACTAAGAGAAATGGTTTTTCTCCTAAAACAAACATGAAAATCTAAGTTTCTCGAGGCAGAGACTGTGTTGTTGACCACAGCCTATCCAGTGCCTATCACTGATGCCTCTAAAAGAGATTCACTCGACAGGAGACATGATGAAGAGGAAGGAATGAAGGAGTGGACAAGTGCATTGACACACGCTGTGGTACTGATACTGGGCTGGTATTAATACAAATAAAAACAAGGCTATACATTGCAAAGACATGCCTCCACAGTAAGAACTCATAAATATTTACCACTGCACAGTCTTGTGGAAGATGCAAAAAATCCTGATGTTTAAGAAAAGACAAAAACAACAAAAGTTTATAAACTAAGTAAAGAAGCAGCAGCATATTTTAGGAAGCTTGATTTAACTATTTTAGCAAAAGCATATTGCTATAGCTACGATTAAGAAGGCTGCTGTTCAGAATAATTGGGATATGGTGAAAATAACTTAATGAAATAATGTTTCTTCAACACTATCAAAAATCTGCTTCTCACTCACTCCAGAGTCAAACTTTTGTGGAGGGAGAACAGGAAAGGACAAAGAGAAACCACCACCATCAGTGCCGGCACCAGAGCAATTTATTAGCGTAACTTTTTCTTTTGTTTTCTTAAAGATTTCATAACAACTGAAGTATGTACAAAGTCTTACAGTATTTACACCATAAAAGTTTCCTATCAGCTGATGAAGTCTAAGGTGGTGTTGCTGAGAACTTCAGAGCGCGGCGAGAGCAACGAGGCAGACCAATGGCGGGTCTACCTCTCCGCGGCCACACTACGCTGTCAGATGGCTGGCAGCTAACTAAACCACCTGGAAGACAGCTTATTGAGAAAAAAAGAGAACAAGTTGATAGGCAGCACTAGAGACCACAGGGTGGAAAAGCTACATAAAGTGTGCTGTTTCTACAGTTTCTTAGAGTTGTAACAAAGACCCACAGCCTGAGAGAGTAATATATGCAAGACAACAGAATCACACTGCTCAGATATGGTTCAGCTACCACATGTGCTCACTTTTGAACGGGAGGCTCTACTGATATGGCTGGTATTTCCATTTTTGTTAATGTCTTCAGATAGCTCAAAACTGCACAAGCCCCTCCCCCTCCCCCCAAATAAAACAACAACGGGAGGGAGAGACAGCATGAAATTCGTAGTTCTTGACTCAGAAAAAAACCCATGTCTTTTTTTTAAAAGGCATTCCGTATCTGCTTCCAGGGTGGCCATTCCTGTCAAAAAATTAATACTAGAAATTTCTGAATTATCCTAAATCGGAACAACATCAGCAAACTCCCCAAACACCAAACTTCCTAGATTTAATCATCCTTCATTGCATCTGATCGTCTTTCCTTGGGGTCAGTATGACTCAGAGCCACTGTTATTTACACACTGAATTGGACATAAACGTAGCATCCTTACCCCAAAGACTGCTTCACTAAGTGGCAAGAGAATTTCAACATGTAAACGATAAACATCAGGCTCACCACTTTAATTCCACAGAAAACCCAGCCTGGTTCTATGTTCCTTCTTCAGTCACTATCTGTCTGGTAGCAGAGCCCATTTATTTTACCATTGTTATGGTCTCGTATGTAGGCAAAGTGGCTTTTTATTTCAAAAAGATTCTGCTCTCAACTTAAAAGCCAGTTGATAAAACTTTTAATTAAGACACAATAGCAAGAGATATAAAAACACAAGAACCACATAAATATTTAAGTCATATACCGTTTTCGTGTAAACAGTTTTGCTTAAGAGCAAAGCCCTAATTAGATTCTGGCCCGCAACTTTTGGCAGATGACGAGTATTCAGCCAGGCTCTGCAGCGATGGTGACGTGGAAGCCAGGTCAGTCCCCATGTTGACAGGCATGCAACTTGAAAACATTGCACAACAAGCAACACAAAGAGTGGAGAAGCTCACAACACTTCAAGGAGACCTCACAACCTTCACAACTGCGTATGCACAGAGACCCACCCCTCTCTTTTCCACCACGGTGTCTCTTACACGTGGGAGACCTTCTGTGACTCTCTAGCTTGTTTGATGCTATATAACCACTTGATGATTCTAGCATTTCTTTCGATGGCGGAAATGCCATATGGCACCCGGTCATTGGCACTGTCATCATTTCTAAGGTCACTGTTACTATCCTGAGACTGTTCACAGTCTGAGCTGATCATGCTTGCGCTGCGGAAATTGAGGGAAATTATGTCAGAATTAGCCCTTGCAAAGTTTTCCATCCCGAGGTTTTCCAGCTCCTCCGGGTCCAGTCCGCAGTAGTTGAAGAACCTCTCCACATCCGCGTCCACTCGGAAATACCTGTCACTCAAGTCTGACTTAGACCGCTGGAGGGACGGTCTTCGGCTGACTCCACAAGCTGGCTCCACCGGGTCGGCCTCGGGGGACTTCACGGTGGCGATGGCTGCGACTTTGGGCTTGGGAGGCAGGGGAGGGGCGGAGCTGCTGCAGGGGATCGCCTTGAGGGGCTTGACGCTGGTCACTTTGCGGATGTCCGAGGAGCTGTGGGAGACGTGGAGGAAGGAGTCGGCCGACTGCTCCAGCAGCCTGCGGCTCACGTGGGAGCCGCCCTCCTGCGGGCTGGCGCGGCCCTGCGTGGGGTACACCTTCAGCGACTCGGCGAAGGAGTGGCGGTGCAGGTCGGGCGCGTCCGGCCGGTGCGAAGGCCAGTTGCGCGCGCCGTGCTTGTGCCCCGAGCCCGAGCTGGAGCCCTCGGAGCTGTTGATGATGTTCTTGAGGATCTCGAGCTTGAGCGTCTCCCGCGGCACGCCGCCCTCGGTCTTGGCGTGGTTGCCGAACACCTTGAGCGTGGGGCTGCCCAGCGCGCGCTTGGCGGCCGGGCACACGGGCGGCTTGGCCAGCACGGCCGGCTTCACGGGCTCCTGCTTGGCGTTGATCACCTCCTGGCTCTTGACGTACTTGGCCTTGTCGGCCTCCAGCCGCTCCACGGCGCTGAGCCGCTTGGGGTTGGGCTCGGCCTGCCTGCGGAAGTAGTCGGGGCCCTTGTTGAGGATGCGCAGCGGCACGGCCGAGGTGAAGGTGGCCGCGGCGCTGACCGGCTTCACCATGCTACCTGTCTGCAGGCTCTCCGTGGGCATGGCGGGCGCTCTCTCCCCGGCGGCCGTGTTGGATGCTCTGCTGGGCGCCTCCGGCCGGCCCGGACAGACACATGTACACGCGGCACAAAGGCGGCGGCTGGACGTGCGGGAGCGTCAGCAGCGGCGGCGCCGGCGGTGGCAGCGCCTCATCTCACGGCTCATTCACGCCACGAGGCTTAATGCACTTCGCTCCGGCCCAGGCCGCGCTCCCCGGAAGGCCACGAGCCGAGCCACAAGTGCCTTTAATCTGCTTCGCCGCCTCCTTTCTTCTCCCCGAAGGATGCCGAGTCTCCTCCAGGTCTTTGTGCTCAACTGCAGGCAGAGCTGAAACACAAAACAACCAACCGCGGGTTAGGAGGGGCGGGTGACATCACGGCTCTAGCAACAGCGCGGCCCGCAGCGCCCGCCGCCGCCCCCGCGCGGCCCGGCCCGAGCGTCGCCTCTGCAGCCGGTCGCCTCTGCAGCCGGTCGCCTCTGCAGCCGGTCGCCTCTGCAGCCGGTCGCCTCTGCAGCCGGCCGGGGCTGCGCCGCGCCGCAGGGGCACCGACCTGCCCGGCCAGGCGGCGACGCCGCGGCCAGGGAGCGGGAGGAGGAGAGGGGCTGGGGTTTCCCACGCGAACTCTTCCAGCTGCCTCCCCATTGGTGAGTTCTGCCTCCGGAACACGCCCGCCCGGCATTTCTGACATCAAAACCCAGGAAATTCTAGATGAATGTAGAAAGGAGGGTCTAGCCATGCAGGTTCCCAGCTTATTAAATGCCACTGAGTTACTAAGAATCCCTTATGTGCCTCCAGCTGCACCGTCCTGAATCATGTTTCCTTTTGCAATGAAGCAAAACTTCTGACTGCTTGCTACCAATCTCTTGGTGACGCTTGGGACAATCACTTTTTTAATTCTTCAAAATTGAAAAGATGGGCAAGAAATGGGATTGGCAGCAAAGCTTTTAAAAAAAGTGAATATGTTTCACTTATTACACATGTTTAAAAACACTTTCTCCTGAAAACCAGGAACATGTACGAAGTTCATCCCACTAAAAACACAAGCTTATGTATTAATAGTTTAAAAAAACCCCTAGAAATACTTCTAGATTAACCACATAAATAGATAATTTGACTATAAATGCTCATAATTTTTCAACTTAATGAGCAGAAATCAAAAGTTTATTTGTGGTATCTTCCCAAATCCTCCCTAAAGCAGTAGGAACAAAACCTTAAAATGTCAATCATACCTAAAAATATGTTACTTCATGTTATAGAAAACATGGATAACAATTTAGCTTTCATGGGACTTACAACTTTCTGACCAACTTGACTACCAAAATAACCACCAAAATAAAACCCCATTATAATTGGACATTTGTCAATACTCCCAATATAATTCTGTAAGGAGTCTTACATTACAAGGGGTGGCAACATTTATGCCTGCAGCCCTTAGAACAACTCTCCCCAGCTACAAGTAGAACACATTTACAATGCAGTAGTATTCCAAAACAACTGGTTAATGACCTTATCAACATTTTGGTTTTGGTTGTAACTAGGAATGTTAGGAGAGTAATGTATTCAACTATTATGTCATATAACTAATTTACAAAATAAAGTGACATTATTATAAAATTATCTGCTCTCATGGTAGGAAAATGAAGACAGGGAGAATAAAGGCTGATATTTCTCTTTATAATCCTCTGAAACTCTTCATCGCCAAATACAACCTACCACCCTGTTTTGTTACAGACAGTTTTAGTGATCTGCAAAAGGATTTGCTCTAATAAAAATATTTTCCAATGCAAAATTTGGGAAAGCCCAAGGCAATTCCTATATAACAATTTCCTTTAATCGTGCAGTTCTATTCTGATACCTCAGTTTAGTTTTAAAAAACTACCTCCTCCCATGAAGATGAAATGAGATTGTTTTTGAACATATTCTGAATGAAATGTCAGAAGAGAGCCCCGATTTCTGTAACTGCACAGCCTCTGCATCTGCCCATCCATCACCCTGGGTCCACCTCACTGGGAAGGTAACCAGGGCCCTTCTGGGGGTGGAGGTACAGTCTCACCCCTTCACTGAGGGACTCCAAGCCAGAGCAGGTAGCAGAGCCTGGGCTGAGATGCAACCCTATAGGATCACACCCAGGGCTCTGGGGAGAGGGCTGATTCCAGGACAAACCATGCTTCTCCTGAGCATGACATGATGTCTCCCCTGATGACCTCTAGTGCTTCCGCATGGCCAGAGGGTGTGGGGGGGGGCAGGGTGAGGAGGCAAAGTGAAGAGCAGGACTGAGAGCAGCACCCATGAACTTTGTGCCTAAGGACTAGAGCGGAAAATGCCCATTGGGTGGTGGGAGATGAGCTTGTGTCCCTTCTCCTGTGGCATGAGTTGGTTGGGCAAGACTTTTATAATCCTGTTCGCTATTTCCAGTTTCAGAATGGCACACTGGAAGAATATTGGTGAATGACTGAACTTTTTTATGTTCTAGCATTAACTGTTCTTAGGACAATGTGTGCTTTTTAAAATTTATTTCAAAATATTAAGGGCGTACAAATGTTTTAGGTTACATGGATCGATTCTGTAATGCTTGAGTCCCAGCTATAGGTGTGCCCATTGCCCAAATAGTGTTCACTATACCCATTAGGTAGATTTTTGCCCCTCCCCTGCCTTCCTGGTTGATTTATACTGAGTTTTACTTCCCTCTGTGGGCATGTGTGGGAAAAACTCTTCTAGATACCAACCTAGGAAAAGGATTTATGACTAACACCCCAAATGGCAATCATGACAACAAAAATTCATAAATTGTACTTGATTAAACTAAAAATTTGCTTCTGCACAGCTAAGGAGACAATCAACAGAGCAAATAGACAAACTGACAGAATGGGAGAAAATAGTCGCAAGCTACACACCCCATAAAGCACTAATAACCCAGAATTTACAAAGAACTCAAGCAAATCAGCAAGAAAAAATAATCCTATTAAAAAGTGGGCAAAAGACATGAGCAGAAGCTTCGCAAAAGAAGAAAGACAAATGGTCAATAAACATATGAAGAAATGTTCAGCATTACTAATCATCAGGGAAATGCAAATTAAAACCACAATGAGATACCACCTTACCCCAGTTAGAATGGCTTTTATTAAAAAGCCCAGAAACAATAGGACAATGCTTTTTGAATGATGAATTGTAGTTCTCATGTGATGTCCACTGTCATTAAAACTCATGCAGACCTGTACTTCTCTTCTAACCATCTTCTCTTCTAGTTCCACCATATTAGGACCAGAAACCTAATCCGTCTATCCCCACTGGCATGGCCTTCTTCCTGCATGCTTGCCTGTCTGTTAAGGTGGGCTTTGGTACTGTTTGCAACCGTAAGTAAAAATTACTACTTTCAACTCACAAGACTGAGAAATACCAGTCTGTATCTTCTAGGAACATTCCCCAGGAAGCTCCTTGTCTTCCTTGTATAACGCTTTCTTTATCCAGAGGCAGACACCCTCAGGAGACAACTTGTCCAGCACTTGAGCAAGCAATTATGAATAAGATTATGTCAGAAATAGCAATTATTTCTAAATACTCATACTTCATTTCCTTTTTGTTTCCACTCCTTCCCCCTCTTCCTCTGCCCTTTCCAGTTTCCCTAATAATTTTCAACATAGTGATGGTCTTTCAAGACAACCACGGTTAGAGTTTACAATCGTTTTAATTGAGTTATAATAGTTTTAATTGGAACTCTGAGGAAAAGAACATCATCTTATTGGAAAACTCAAAAGCCACAGACAAAGCTGTAAAAGGTGTTGGGTGCCCTAGGAAAACAAGGCATACTCAAAGTTTTCCACCTGTTTGAGCCAACAAACTAAATCTGCCTCAAAAATAACGAAGGTGGCTTAGGCTGCTCTTTCTCGTAATCCTTAATCCTTTATGCTTGTGCTTTCACTCTTTGATGTGTACACAGTGTTGGCAGGGGCAGAGCTGCAGAGTTCTGGAGAAACACTGTGGGTTTTAGTACAGACTCTGCCGTGCAGAATGCACCTGGCACCTCCAACCGCAAGAGTCAAATGGTACATGATACACGGGCAACCTGGCGCCACACCGCGGTGTCATAGACGGGAAAGCCGCAAATACAGCCCGTTCAGGGAACGCTGTGGTGCACGGCCCTCCACTGGCGGTGGCCCGGTGCTGTCCCGCACAGGCCCTCGGGTCAGTGCGCACTGATGGGACAGTCAGGCCAACGGCCAGGCTGGGAAGGGCGTCACGGTGTTCCAGGGAAGGAAAATTAGGTCTCCGCCTGGTAGGGTTTCATCAGGGAGAGAGCGCAGCCTGCTTTACCCTTGACTTGCGGCTCGGGAGGGGAACACAGGCCTGAGTGAGGGAGAAATTTCCATTCACGAACCACTCTGGCTACACTACCCTGTTTAACATCCATTTGAGAATTTCATGAGGGGATGAAAAGGATTGAGGAAAAGAAACTTGGCAGAGCCAAGTTGCAAAATGACCTGCTGACTCCAGGCAGGTGTAAACTCAAAAGCAATCTGGCCTGGGGGTGACCTCGGGGTGGAGGAGGGGGGTTGGGGCTGGCAGGCGTCACTCATCTGTGAGTGAGGCCTGGTTAGTGGGAGAGGGCTTCTGTCACACAGAGCCAGCCGGGGGACAAGGGACACAGGGAGGAAGAGAACTGTCATCTCCCACCGCTCACTCTAGCGTGCCCCTGGGGATCCCCTTAAAACACAGTCTGATTCAGCAGATTTGGGACGAGGCCCTGGACTCAGCATTTCCCACCAGACCCCAGGCGATGCTGTTGCCTGGAGTAGGGAGGGGAAGGGGCAGAGCCAGCAACCTGCTAGAATCAAAGCCTCCAGCACGGAGGAAACGGGCCAGAGTTCCTTGTCTCTGAACTGAACAAGTCTAGGGCTTTTCAGGTGTGGAAATAGCCATCTCCAAGAATTCCAAGTTTCTAAAACCAAGTGGCCTGACTCTTTCTAATTTCCACCCTGTTGGCAGCTCATGGGGGGCAGTTAGGTGAAGGACAGAACCCCCAGCTGGTGCGTAGTGTTGGGGAGACCCAGCACGGTGGGTCCATGAACATTTGCAACCCTGGAGATGGTCAGACATAGAAAATAAACCTCATACACAGTTTATCTAAAAAAACCGCTAAAGCCAGAGTTCCTGTCATCCAGGCAATTCGTGCCTCGATGCCTCTGAGGTCAGGCAGATAACGGGAGAGTGTGAGGCTGGGGAAGGGGCCCCAGCTCAGGCCTGCCCGGGGAATGCAGCTGTTGACACAGCCGAAAATCCGGAGCTCTGCAAAACTCTCCTGATTGTAAAGTACAATATTATAAAATGCTGTGGGCCAAATCTGGTCTGCTGTTTTGTTACTTTTCCTTTAAATAGTGCTTCTGGCAATTAAGAGGAAAAGGATAATTAATGCCTAATAGTCTTCAATTTTTAAGTAGGAAAGGAAGGCCTGGAGTTGGAGCAAGGACCTGGGAACCAACACTGCCTGGACTCAAGTGCCGGAGAGCAGCCGTTTCTCCCGTGCCTCGCGGCGGGCAAAGCGGGTGACACCACTGGAAAGGGCAAGCCTGGCTAATTCGACCCTACGTCTCCTAACATCTCGGTGTCTTGATTTTCTTATCCCTAAAAACGAATGTGTTGAACCCGGTGAACTGGAAAATGTCTTCAGTGCAAACATTCTTGGGGGCAAAAAGCCCGAGAAGCAATTTACCTTTGAGGTAAAGAAGAGTCTAGAAGAACGGACTGTTCTAGTGTCCTAACATGCCAGATCCCAACACCTTTACGGCATGTGTAAAACCGTTCTCGGGAACATTGCTGTTTTATTTGTGTTGGTAACAGCACTGGCGCTTACTGAGTTTCAGTGCAAGCATCCAACTTGCCTACAGACACTCTCATCTCTCTACTCTTGGGTTTTCCCATTTAAGAACAATGTCACATCCTTGTCATCGAAGTAAAAATGCTGTTTGACAGGACAATGTTAACTTTTGGATTCTTTATAAATGTAGGAGAAACAAACTCAAAATATAAGAGTACTTACTAAATTAGGCTGTGTTCAGTCAATTAGTACCTACTGACGGAGCAGTTATGAACATGTGTAAGATGTAAACAAGTAGAAAAGTCATGGACAATTTAGAAAAAAGATTCAAAATATATCTGATGATTATTAACTGTCTAATGTAGACGTGGCAAGGACTCGAAGGTGAAGGGAGGTGAGGAGGGGATGAATTCGGACGGAGGCACAGGAGGTGAGGTGTCCATCACCAGGGCAGCTCTTAACTGTGTCCATGGTGCATTCGAGAGACTTATAAGACATTCAGTGCCCGGTACCGAGAGCCAGAGGACAGTGGCTGGAAGCCTGCTGGGGGTGGAGGAAGGACAGATGGACTGTGGCTTTTATGCAAAGAGTAATGGGGTAATTAAGAATTAGTGACATGGTGAGGTTTGTACTTTCAAACAGTCCCCTGGCCGCAGTGTGGGCAGGACGGAGGGGAGTGTGCGTGCTGCAGAGAGGGGGGCAGAGCTGTCCAGGCAGGCGAGATGGCAGCTGGGCTCTCAGTGTGGCCCAGTATGGCACCGTCTGCGGGTGTGCGTCCTGGCTCTGCCCCAGCTCAGTAGCCTTGGCAGGTCACCTCATCTTCCTGTGCCTCGGGTTTCCCATCTGGAAAATGGGGAGGATGACAATGCCTACTTCTTTAGGGATTTCTGAGTGGGTCAAATAAGAGCACACAGGCACTTTTCACTCACATAACCCTTACCAGGAGGGTGTCTCTGGGAGGGGGAGAAGAGGAACAGTTTCAAGAGACGTTCAAAAGGTGCACTGGGCCGAACTTGGAGGCAGACAGGACAGGACGTGGAGGGTGAGGGGGTGTGTGCTGAGGCTGATTAATTCCAGGCTTTCAGCAGGACTGAGAAGTGGTTTGCGGGAAGTTATGCAGTCTCTACTCTCATGCCCACTGCCTTCCTCCTCTGCACCCCAGGCGTGAGCCAAACCGAACTGCGGCAGACCTTCTCATCCGCCGTTCCCTCCACCCGAGATGTTTCTAACCAACAGGGTTTCATGAAACTTGTCGGCCCCTTAATACATGATCACAAATAGTTAAAAATATTGTGAATGTCACAAAAAGTATACTTAAAAGCAAAATGTTTTTACAAATCATGCCTGGTTTCTGTAGTTAAAGGAATCAATGCCATTCCGTTTGGAAGATACTCTTTATCCATTTTAATTAATACGATAAATCATGTTTTTTGACATTTTCCCTTTTATTTCCCTTCCAAGCACAGAAGCACAGAATCCCTTTTATTAATCCCTTTTATACCATGAGAATAACTTGTAAAGGATGCAAAAGTAAAGAGTAACGAAAGTGGAAGAGTGAATGGGGAGTAAAAAGCATGTGCCACAAGAGCCTGCCTTTGCACACTGTAGCTTGGACAGAAACTATGAAATCAGAGGGCCAACCACCTGGAAACATTAAGTCAAAACCACCACCCTTTCGGGACCTGCACTTTTTCAATTACTGAGTGATGTGTCTCCTTTCTTATCTCCATGGTGAAATCCCTCTCCATCTATAATTCTGATGGCTGGACCCTCTTTTTCTGACCTCGGTGTTGCTGTCAGCCATCAGCTCCGGGCTCTAAGTCAAATAATCTTCTTGCCAGCAACACTATCACTTTGTAAATTCTTTGAAACCACAGACTTTTCCTAGTAACATTTAAACTTCTGGTTCTAGTATTCTAGCCATTTTTTTCCAGCTTATTGTCTCAGCTAGCTAGAGTAGGTCTTCTACTATTATTTAATAAAAAATCCTCTTGCCCTAGGTGTCTATCATTTTGTTTTAATTAGGTGCTTTAATTTTTTCCACAAGATGAGTAAACCATTCCCCCACTTTTCAGCAACCCCTCTGAGTCTTGTTTCTGTTGACCCATCCACTCCACAGGACCAGAGGACAGGAAACAAATGTTGGAACGAGTGCGGGGTGTGCAGGAGGCCAACCTTTAACTTCTAACATCTTTATGGCTATGGATCAAGGAGTGTCCCCCAGCGGCTCTCCTGAGGCAACCACCCCAACAGCACAGAACCTGCACAGGTCTTTCCATCAACGCGGGAACATTACTCCAACATAACTGAACATGGACTATGTTGAGCCAATAGCCTCCAGGTGGCAGGTTAGGCGAGGAGAGTGGTTGGGGACAGTTTGTTAGCTGTGAAGGTTTTGCATGATGCCAGGTGGGCAAAGAAAGGCACCAAGTTTACTGAAACGGGAACAACTTTGCCACAGGCCAGGCTCTGAGTGCAGAGTCGGTGCTCGGGTATGTGATGGTGGCCACAGCTTCCCGCCTCTCAGACAGGCTGAGGCTGAACTCAGGGGCCAGCAAGGGAGCTCGATAAAGGTCCCTCCGAGCAGAGAGGTCTGGGGACTGGCTTGTACCTCAAGCCTGAAGGTATGAGGACAGAGTCTGTGCTGGACTCTCCCACCGACCACCCAGGCAAGAGGAAACAGCCTTTCCAGGAGCTCAAGGGTGAGGGTTTCCTGGGCCCACACGTGGTCTGGGGTTATCCTCAATGCAGGGAAGTGTTGAGGTAGGCCTGCAAGGAGATCAGCTACTTCTCCCCACGCAGCCAAGTCCCTTAGATAGGGGTCGCCACAGAGGATAAGAAAACTGATAGGAAATAGAATAAAAGAATATACAGAGTCTAAGGTATAGTTTATAGTTTTATATAAAAAGATAACACAGTGGGGTACTTAGGAGACTGGACATATCCCCGTGAATGTCCAGCAATATGGTTATATTTATACAGGTTTCTATAATCACAGACATCAATTACCAGTTGTCAGGGTAACATATTTGCATATCAGGGAATGCAGTTGCTAGGGGATACAGGTAGTGGGTTGGGGTCAAAAGTCCTCTCAAGGGGCTTCTAATCTATCTAGGTGAACAAACAGTTACAAAGTCTTTCAGGGGCTAACTTTTAAGTTTTAAGAGGTAGTCATCAATTAACAAAGGTATAACAAAAGAGGTATAGTGACCCTGTATTTCTTTGATCTAGTTATGTGGACTTAAAGGTAGACAGGAGAGAGCAGGAAGCCCATCTCTATAAAACAGGTTGTTTATAACCACCGGGGTGCATCTCTGGGCAAAGGGCACTCATTGTCTCCTGCTCCCAACCTGTGGGCCATGTTCACTCTGCCTTGTCTTTCAAGGAAACAGAGAAGCTCACAGATTTTGAGATACCGGGCAGCCTTCCTGGAAAACATCCCTACCGGAGATTTGAGAGCTCTCCCTTGATAGCAGCCTCTGATAAGTGAACCATTGAGTCCACACATTTCTTCAGGGCAAACCCCTGTTTCTGTCTTTAATATAGCAATATTGGGTGATATAACAAAACAGTGATCTTATGAGGCATATTTCATTAATTCCTCAATCATATTTCTCAACACATCAAGGAGCTCCCTGAAAGGAAGCCAACAGGTTATGTCCACCTGAAGCCCCACACCGTGGGGAAGGCTATGGACACCCACTAGCTGGGAAGAGGCGCTGCTGCCTCCAGGGAGCCCAACAGTCCTCAAAGAGAACTGGCTCTGAAATGCACCACACCCAGGGGACACCAGATTCCAGCTGCAAGAGCAAAGGAGAGGAACCTCGTGACCTCCCCTGCACACGCCGCCGTCCCTGCACATCACACGCCCACTCGGGGCCTCCTGGTGCAAGGGAAGAACCATGTTTGCTAAGTGCCCCTCCACAGAGGTCTCCAGGGCAACTGGGAGGAGGAAGCCAATTTAAACTGGATCAGAGGCTGGAGTTTTGATCTTGACGATAGGCAAAACTTTTCCATGCCTGAAACTGATCAGAGGATTCTAAATTATTTAAGATGAACTGAAAAAGGCTAGCCTGTCTGAGATTTCATCCAGGGATAGAAAGGAGAATTCAGTGGGGCAAATGCTTAGGACATGGGGAAAGTACAGTACACTTGCTTCCGTTTATCCCTAATGAATGCAGCCCAGAAGGCAGAATGGGTGTCCACGGTTTGCTGGGTGCGCTGCTTGTCTGCCTGCGGCTTGGCTCGGTGCTGCATCCTGCCTTCTACAGCCCTCGAACCGCCCCCTCTTCAGGCCAGAGTGAGGTGCAGGGGTCAAGTGCACTTGCTCCGGGGCTCAACCACTTCAACATCTGCAACCCAGAGCAAGTTCCTCCAGCTCGGTGTGCCTCAGTTTCCTCCTTTATGAAACATGGATAATCATGATTCCTGCAACTCCCACGCCAGTGAGAGAGTCCACCATCTAACACGTGGAGCGTGCTCAGCCTGCAGCTTGGCACCGAGTCTGTCCAGTCAATGTAAGCTATTATTAAACGCTGTCCCCAGTGCTCACAACTTGGCCCTGATAATCACCATCATTAGATTTCAAGCTTTACGGCTGGCAACTGAATGATCTTTTGTCTGAAAATGATTCCATTACTCTCTGGTGACAGAGCCTGTGCCATTTCTGTCAGAGTGGATTGACTGCACAGTTTCTGGCTAAAAGGTCATTTGTGTGGCCCCGTTTTTATTTGAGTTACAGAGAAAATATGTGGTTTCGAATTTCAAAGCAAACAGTTATGTGAGTGAAACGGGCTAGAGTAAATAATAACACCATTATTAAAAATGAAATCAAACCTAAAGTTGGTAGGAGAACAGCAGGTGAAATCTCCATCTATGATGAATGCTTTACTTTAATGTCACTCTCCCAAGTCATTTAGAAAACTTGTTCACATGCTTCGTTTTCATTTGTAAGTAAAGCCATTATCAAAAATGTAATGAGCTTCTCTTAAAATGTCTTCCTTCTATATAAAACAAATAAAATGAAACAGAATCAGAAAAAAAAAATCACATTTCTAGTTTAACATTCTTCCTTGGCCTAAGGTCAAGAATGTGTTCTTATAAGAGGGCCCCCAACTTGCATCAGTGTGGGGGAGCCCTGCCTTTCCCCTGGGATTACAGAAATTGATGCTGCCCTGGGCCTTCGCCAAAAATCTTTTGGAAATATAATGACTTGCTTGATGAAAATTAGTACGAGTAATTAAAAAGCAAGGCTACTAGAATTCCTAATGAAAATCCAGTAGGACTGTGCCGGCCTTATCCAAACAAACATAAAATGATCCCCTCTGCCAGTTTCTCCTCTGCCATGGAGAGCTTTATGCGGCTTCATGTTCAGCTGTGACAATGTGTGAGGCCACGACCAAACTCGAAATGAATGTGGAGTTCAAGGGACCACTGTCCTTTTTTACAGACTAGTCTACTCGAATCGCAGGTTTTATAAGACCTGCAAGTTCCTGTGAGTCTGAGCTAGTTGGTTCTCCCACCGTGGGAGGACCAGAGACACCTTCCTGCAGCAGCAGTAGCAGCTCAGTGAACTCAGACTACAAACAGCAGTGATCATGGAGCTCCTGAGGCCTCGTGCCGGAAGCTCTACTCCTCTCAGCAGGTGCGGGTTCGAGGCGGCGGTAGGAGAACAGCAGCAATGATCCCCCTCGTATGAACAGCCTCCCCAGGACCGGCGAGTGGCGCAGAGAGCCCAGATCAGAGCGCAGAGCTGTGTGGACGTGCGGCCTGTGTCTCCTTCTTCCACCAGCATCGATTTTAAGCATCCGCACTTCGCATGTTACTGCTTTTTCCTTTAGCCGTGTAAACTTATCCTCTAAGGCAACTGTGGCACATGTGATAAGAAAGATGACCGTGCCAATGTAGACGGACACAACATTTATTTCTGGAAAAATGTTTAATTTCTAGTGAACAGCCTTAGGGCAAAAGATTTTACTCCGAAACAACATGCACCTTGTAACACAATGGTGAGACATTTAAAACTGAAGGGAGAAAAAGTAAGGCAGTATTTTTTTTTTCCCTTTGGAAGTGGACCATGTCTACTGTGAATGTATTAGATAAAATGCTACTTAGATTATGTTTTAAAAGTTACCTGTCAATAATGAGCATTTCTTACTAAGGACATAGGATGTCCCCAGAACTTTAACATTGCCTTTTACACACTTTTAAATTTAGTCCCACTAATATCTCTAAAGCAAGTATAATTATCCCCACTCTACAGATGAGCAAACTGATATCCAGAGACACTAAGGAAGTCTTCTAAGACGCCCAGCTACGAGGGGAGGGTAGGGGCTCCACACGATGTCCACACAGGGAGGCCGGCACACCTCACCTCACCTTGTCACCGTGTTGTTCCAGCTCTTAAAACGACATGCACGAAGCACTGAATGTATTTTTAAATGCTTTAAATTTAAATAATATGGCTCGGGTACCCACACTAATTATATTTTAGTTCTGAAAACCTACTCTTCCGTCCATCTACTGCTTAGTGCCAGCTTCCTCCAGAAGGTACAGGAGGAAAAGAAAAATCTTTTTGACTTTTTGGTAAATCAGATAACTATGCTACTTGTGAATGGCTTAAATGCACAAATAGAGGAAGTAAAATGTTTATAAACTGGGTTTCATTCATTTTAACTTTTCTTTCTTCACACCATTGACTGTAGATCTATCACAGTCAGCTGAACTTTGAGAAAATAATGAGGTATTTTAAAAAGAACAGTAAGCAACTTAAGACTGGTTTCTTTGTCTCTTACTACACATTGCAGTTGGAGAAGAGGATCGCAAGCTTTTTAAAGCCCTCAGCTATGCACACAGTAGGCGCTCACTAAAATGTTCACTGAATTGAACTAAAGTGCTAAACACTCAGTAGAATGTCTAGCATGCTCTTTTATATGGTTAAGGCCCAGAGAAAATGTTATATAAAAAACTTGTGAAGTGAAGCCAGGGATGTTTATAAATTCGAAAGGAAACTCAAAGTCCCTCCTCCTGACTGGCGGTCGCGGTGCCAACAGCACACAAGTGCACAGAGACCATTTATTCACAGCGAGCTCATTAGCACTGAATTGTGCTTAGAACACAAATAAGGTGCAAAGGGAAATCAATACAAGGTTGAATTTTACAGCAGAACTAGTAAATTCACTTAAAATAATAATGGATACTGTTGATCTTATTTGAAAAGAAACACCTAGAATTCTTTTCCATCTCTTGAAGAGCTCTTAGTACAGCAGTCATTAGAACTAATTCTTTGCCTCAAGAATACTCTGAAAAGATAATTTATTTTTCATTTCTAAGGATTCAGACTGAACTGTAGGATCATCTTCAAAATAAGACATGTAAGATGATAGACACCTTTTTTTTTTTTACAGCATATATTTGAATCTTTTTAGCACAACACGTCTTACATAAAATCATTTTCAAGCCTAGAACGGTACAAGGTAAGGCTTCACCAAAATTTGTACTTGAAATATTATTTTTGGGTCCAAGTGACAAGAAGCTCAGGAATGACTAATAAGCTCATTTCACCCTGCCTGGAGCCCAGCTCTGAGCTCCTCAGAACGAAAGCAGCAAGCAGCTCCCTGGGCTCCACCAGGCAGAGGCGCCTTGGGTCCACCTGTGTCTGGAGGCAGCACAGTCTTGGGAGGGAAGGGGAGAGACTGATGACAAGGGGTCCGGGTCTGCGGCCACAGGCTCCCTCCCCTCCCCTCTGTCCAGCCTCACCTGCCACCAAGACACCTGGCCCTCCTTCCCAAGCTCTCCGCCACCGGCCTCCACATTCTGCTCCCTCCCCGGGAACCCTCTGCCCTGCTTGAGTCTTCCAAGCTGAAAAAAGTCACCAAACCCACTGCAAGGCCTTTTCTGACCTCTTGTTCTGCGTCCTGTCCTTTCTCGCAGGCACCTCCCGTGCAGCCCTCACTATGGAGTGGTGAATGGTGGTAAATAACCCTCCTCCCCCGAGGACCAGGACTGGGACGCGGGGACACCCGTGGACACCTGCAGAAGCTGCCTGGCTCTTACCCACCCAGCACAGCAGCTCACGCTGGGGAGAGCAGATTTCAGAATCCTGCACGGGGATTCTCATCTGACATGTGCTCAGTTCAGGATATGTCTTTGCTCTAAGAAAAAAGAATAAAAATGTGAAAACTTCACCTAATGTACTATGAAAACAGCTTTGCTCACTTCCCCACCTTCCTGCTCCTGCCAAAAAGGAAAAAAAAAGCAGCCTCACTTAAGAGGCTCTCTAAGGATTACAATAATCTAAAAGCCACATTTAAAGTAATGTGATAAATATTTAAAATAAAAACTACAGACAGCGCTGGATGGGCAAAACAAATCTTTGATTAGATCTGAAAACTCTGCCTTCAATGTACATTAAAATAGAATGCACTTTTTTTTGCACTATTTCCTCACACTTTCACTTTAAAATGATGCCTCTATCTTGATTAACTTTTAAGCTTCTCATTCCTGTTTACTAAAGAAAAATGACTCACTGAAGTGAAAAAGGGAGTTGACTTTTACAAACAGTTTTCTCAGTCTCTCGCTTTGTTGGTGTTGTTTAGTGAGAAACAGAGTTTTCTCTTATGTTTGAATAAGAAAGAATAATTAGGCTGTGGTAAAGGCAGCTGCTGCTGTTCAGTGCTTCGTGGTCTCTGAAGTTTTGATTCTAGGCACAATCACCTGAAACCTAAGAAGAGAAATATGGCAGTGACCATGTCCCAGTCACCTTCCACCCGCCGGACCTCGTGGCAGGTGGTGGGGGCACCTTACACCTACCAGCCCTGCCCAGCACATACCGTTGGTCCCACAGAACGGAGGGGGAAATGGAGGCTTGGAAGGTTCCAGTGACTTGCCTGTAGTTGGTGGGTTGAAGAAGCTGTTGCCCACCTCAGGCGGGCGTGTGTTCTAAGACTGCCCCAATACTGCCCTGGAAGGTCATAGAAACATCTGTGGTTGCAGGGAGGGAGGGGCCATATCTGGACGGCAGTCAGCCGGTCAGGGAGGGCGGGCGGGAAGAACAGAGGCTGGCACCCTCCTGTCCCAGCCCGACAATGCCAAGCGCTGGGCCACGCTCACAGCGACACCCTGTCCAGGCGGGAGAGTCCGAATGCTCACTGCGGGCAGAAGCGTGGCCAGCGGTACTTGTGCCAGAGGAGAAATCAGTGAGGGGGAGGAAGAGGCAGGAAGATGCTCTGAAAACTGTGAGGAGAGGCATTCATAAAATATAAACAATAAGCCCCAAGAATCCCATACAAGGCCGTGACAATAATGGGTCTTTGTTTGGCGGGACTCTTCAAGGGGCTCTCCAAGTATCACAGCAGCCTCCTTAGTGGAAATAAGTACTCTAGGATCTTGCTAAGGAAATTGGAGTGTCTTCTGAGCAACAGAAAACTAACGGTCTGGTCATGACCCGGTTAGATAAAAAACAGACTATGTGTATGAAGCCTGACCCCACTTCCGGGCTGTCACAGAAGGGCCCGGGCCCTGCAGACCATGGAGACCACTCAACGCCACAAAGGCAACTGCCCGCAAGATCTGCCCCAGGGAACCACCCCAGAAGGGGCCTGAGCAAGCAAGTTTATACAGACAGAGTAACTACAAGGCAGGGCACCACCAGGAATGCTTGTTATTTGTTTATTCTGCAAGTATCTGCTGAGCATCTAGATGTTCCAGGCAGTGAACAAAACGAACAGTACATGGAGTCAACATATATGGGAATACATACATGAGTAATATGTATATGAGTATACATATATGGGAATACATACATGAGTAATATGTAGCATGGTAAGCATAGGTGCTGAAAAGAAACACAGAGCAAGGATTTACTAAGGTGGAAATTTCTGTTGACTTAGTAAGGAGAACGTCGGTAAAGCAAATGGTGGGGTTTCAAGAGAGAGAAGGAAGGAAGGAAGAAGAGGAAGGAATGGCTGTGAGTATAGACGCTTGCTTTACGAGTCTGGAGAGGAGGTAATAGCTGGAGACTGGTAAGCAGGGTCAGGAGAGGGTGTTCATTTTACAACAGTAGAAACGGCACGTTTTTGTACGTTGATAGGATGATACACTAGAAAGAAAAATGCCCACGATGTGGGAGACATTTTACACAAATGCACTGAGACCAGGGAATAGAAACTGGAACCAAATCTTAAACACAGATGGAAAATAATGGCTTATAGGTGTCAGAAGGTTGAATGAGGTTTTTCCTAACTGTCTGCGGCACTGGAGAAGACCTTTAAAAATGATAACGGCTCTAAAGGAGCAGCAGGGCAAGAGAGCCACTGTGGGTGGGTGTGTGTGTCTACAGGACCCCCAGCAGTCGAAGGGTGGGCACAAGGCAGAGAGCACGCGGCCAGGCCAAGAGAGGAAAAGAGAAGCAGGGGTGTTGCCGTAGCAATGTCCCTAGATGTCGGCAAGGCAGCAGTTGCTGCCTAGTATAGATTATAAACTGTCACAGGGTCAAAACCTAATAGTGACAGGAAGACGCAACTCTTCATTTGTTAGAAGTCTCCTTTTACCAAAAGCAAATCATTTGATGAATCATAATTTTATCACCTATAAGACAGAGGAAGAAGAATATGTATTGCTTCTGTGAATTTAAAGTTTAGCAAGGGGGAACCAGAGACCCTATGGAAAAACAGCTAAGAATTCACAGAGTATATACTAGCTAAGGAAGGGATTCAGTCACCCATCAAACACTGAGCTAGTGCCACCACATGCCGCGCACTGTTCTGAGCCCTGGAGATATGTGAATGGATGAGACATACTCCCAGCCCCGTGGGAATTATTATTATTCCCAGTCCCATACTGGGACACCCACAAACATTCTAGGGAAAATACTGCACGATTCAGAATAGAGGGGATGAGACCCTACGGCTGGATTCTAAGGGAAAGCATGGACTGCACCCATAGGCCAAGGGCTGGCGGGCGCCTGTGTGGGGCTCTGGGGTCACACGATGTGAGTTCCCCCCTGCCCCACCACTTTCCATCACATGACCTGGAACAGTCGTCTAACATTTAGGTTCCTTGCTACACCATGAGGGCGATACTAGGGCATGTCTTAGCACAGCGGCCAACACATGTTCGCTACTGTTCTTTTTAACGAACTGTCAGACGAATATCATAGAGGCAATCTGTGAATTAACAGAAAGAAGAATTTTTGAACAATTAAAACTGCTTAAACTTCACAGTTGCTTTGTGAAGAAGTGACTTTTCATCCAGGTAAGGTGTGTGCAGAGGCAGGCATACCACCTGCCCAGGAAATTTTAGAGGGGATTCCTGTAATGGGCGGAGGGTGTGGCAGACGGATGTCATGTTTCCTTTCTAGTAAGTTCTGGTTTTTTGTTAACTTTTCTCCCTGCCTAAACAGGAAGAAATGAACATGAAGACAGAGGGACACATGAAGACAGAAAAGTGTAAAGATAAACTGTAATACCCTAAAATAAAAAAAAAGATTAACTGTAATAAAGCATTTAAGCATTAAAAGAGTCGCTGCAATAAAATATATTAAGAAAGTGGCAAGAATATTTTTGGCAAGCAGATCAAGTGTAAGAAGAGAGTAAAGAGGAAGGGAGCAGAAAAGTGGGCTGGATGGAAGGGAGAGGGAGCGGGAGGGAGAGGGAACGGGTTCTCCCATCAGCCACAGGCAATGCGGACGCTTAATCGGCCTGGTTCTGCCTCGGGAAGCCGTGTGTGCCCTCTGCCCCTCACTTCCTGGCAGCCACAGACAGATCTGTGCCAGGGTTGATCTCCTATGTCCTTACTGGCCCCGAACCCCACGTACGGCTTATACGGCGTGTTTCTATATGCAGGGCATGTGTACGCCTCCTGCAGTGCACGCTCTGAAACTGCCTGATTGGGAGTTTATGGACTGGCCAAGGAAAGCACTGGGCAGAGTTCAGGTTTTGGGCTAAGAGGTGATCTTCTGGGGCAACAAGGGGGTGGCTGATGCCAGGAGGTCAGAGGCTGGTTCTACCATAAACTGTGCTAAAAGGTAATGTTATTTGCATGTAATCATGTGTCAGCTTATTTTTGTGATCATGCCATTCCAAATTCAACATTTAGCCAGCAATTCTAGTTTAGTAGTCAAGTCATTAAACCGCCCAGTCAGGACCTGGTACACCTGAGGCAGGAGGCCACTGGCTCAGAACCGAGATGCTGCCAGAGACCACTGGGCACAACGCCTGTGTTTCCAAAACTGACACTCTGACTCATGTAATTTCCCCTCCTTTAGCTTAAAGGGGATCGAGCTCTTCTGTGACATCCTTCTTTCTTTATTGACTACTAGAGGAAAGTATTGAATTTTTCTCTTTTGTTAATAACTTTAAAGACAGATGGAGGCTTTTAGATGTTCATCTATTTTACTTACTAAGGCATTCCAGATCACTCCTAGTGTTGCTTCTAGAACTCCAGGAAGTTGAGTCTTCCTGTGTTTACAAGGGTATCTAGAAAGACATTGCAATAAATGAAGTCAATACATCTATGAATAGCCAATTACTCCTTTTAGAAAGCTATAATTGACCATCACAAGAAAATTTATCCGAGGCAGATAATGAAAAAAAAACCATACATATGAAAATAGTTATTGTCTATCTCACAAAATATTTCAGTAGTCCTTTTCTAGTCTTTGGCTAAAGAACTACTCAATATTTAACTTCTCATTTTTCAATGCTAACTTTTTAAAACATTATGATAAATAGCATAAAGTGACCTATTTCCCCTGACACCTAAGAAAAGTGATATGTTACTTCAAAATCCATTTCCCATTTGTAAAACAAAAGACAAATACTTCTATAGTCATCATTCTCTGACAAATGGGAAGGACTCTTTGAATCAAACTTTTTGGGAAAAAAGTTAATTTTTTTCTGAAAAGTATCTATCAAATGTTCCCTTATAGCTGGATAATTTAAGATAATCCTTGGGTTAATCTCTAGCTGGAAGTGGAATCTTACAGTATCTGGCAATATTTAAAACAGTGCCTTGCAGAGCACGAGGGAGTGAAGGGATGTAAGGATTACAGTGATTTTTCAAAAAGGGCTCTCAGAGAGCCCCTGGCGCGAGCACCCTTGTGAAAACGAGGGAGACCCCAAGACCCCTAGAGGGTCAGAGGAGGGCAACAGAGCAGATGTAGGACTCACGTTAGTCTACGTTTGAATCCTGCTTCCCTGTCTTCTATGATAGCTCTGTGACCCTGGACAAGGAAATTCCCTCTGTGTGCTTCCATTTTCCCGTCTGTTAAATGGTGATAGTAACAGCACCTTCCTCGCAGGGTGGCTGTGAAGGTTACCTGGCACAAAGACTGGAGGGGTGTGGACTAAATTTTTACAGCAAAAAGGTTATTTCTAAACCAAAGTACTGACAGTACTTGGTATTGCCAAAAAATCATTATCCTGGCCAATCCAGCCAAACACATGTATGTTCTAGGTTTTCTTGCAAAAATGAAATACATGAAAACAGAATCTGTATCTACAATCTTTCTGGGATTTGGGGAGGCACAGCATTAAACCTGTTTACCAACTGGGAGACCAAACATCTTTATGAAGTTGAGTCTTCTAGTCCATAAACAGGATTATGCTTCTCTACTGATTTAGATTATTTTTTTCATTACTGTTTTCTAGTTTTTAGCATGTAAGTTCTGTAGGGGTTTTATTAGATTTACATTTAAGTATTTCATTTTTGAGCCATTGTACATGGTATTGTATTTTTAATGTTGGTTTCCACATACTGATTGTTAGTACACAGAAATAACAATTGACTTTTGTTTGCTGATCTCACAGCCTGTGACCTTGCTGAACTCATCTTTTGGTTCTAGGCTTTTTTATTTGCATTTTTTGGCAGATTATTTGAGATTTTTATGTTAGACAAGATAGACAACAAAGAAGAAGCAGGTAAAAGAAACAAAGTGGGCTATGTGAGTATGAGAGAGAGAAAAAGGAAGAGTGAGTACCAACCAAAGCTTTCCATCAGTTATTTGCAAAAATATACTAGATTATTCTAAAATTTATATGGAAAGGCAAATGAACTATAGTAGCTAACAGGACTCTGAAAAGGAAGAATGAGGAATCCCTCTACTCAATTTCAAGACTTAGTGTACAGCTACAGTAATCAAAACTATGGTATGATGGAGGGACAGGCAGAGAAACTCATGGAACAGAGTGCACAAGCCAGAGGCAGCTGCACACGAGCACAGCCACAGGGTTTGACAAGGGTGCAAAATGAGTCCAACAGAGGGAGGACAGACTTCTCAACAAATGGTGCTGGAACAACCGGGTATCCATAGGCAAAAACATAAACTCTGACTTCAAATCATATACCTCATACCTTATATAAAAATTAACTCAGAAAATTTCAGAGATTTAATTGTAAAGAATAAAAATTATGCTTTATAGCATATGGTTTATAGCATATGGTTTATAGCATGCTTTATAGCATTATGGAATTTTTAGGAGATAACACACACAAAAAATCTTTAGGACCCGTAGCTCAAGAAAGGGTTACTGGATTATGACATCAGAAACATGCTCCATGAGAGAAAAAAAATTGAAAAATTTGACTTATCAAAATTAAAAAAAAAATTCACTATGAAGGACCTGTTACAAGGACAGAACGATAAGGAACAGCCTGGAGAAAAATTTTGCAAAATATGTATCTGACAAAGGACTCATATCTAGAATATATAAAGAACTCTCAAAATTCAATTTAAAAAAACAATCCAATGAGAAAATTGGCAAGACATTTCAACACAGAGGGAATATTAATGGTAAATAAACATGTGAAAAATGCAAGATTAATAGCCATTAAGATCTATCACTAGCCAGTAATGAGCTATCAGCACACACTCGTTAGAGCAACTAACATAAAAAAAATTAGTGATGCCACCAAATAAACACTGGTGAGGAAGCAGAGAAACTGGACCACCGTATGCATTGATAGTGGGAATGTAATACTATAGAGCTACTTTGGAAAATATTCTGGCAGTTTCTTAAAAAAACTAAACAGACACTTACATAGAACCTAGCATTTGCATTCCTGTGCAGTTATTCAAGATAAATAAAAACTATACCCACACAAAAACCTGTACACAGTTGTTCACAGCAGCTTTACTTGTGATAGTCTATAACCAGACACCAAAATGTTCCTTAATGGGCATACAGCTGACCAAACGGTGGTATGTCCACACCGCGAGTGGTGCCGAGCAGCGAAAAGGCGTGACTACTGATGCACGCAACTGGGATGTCCCTGAAGGACATTATGCTGCATGAAAACAGCCGATGTCCAAAGTCACATACTGCATGATTCTGTTGTGGCAGTGTGTACAGCTAGCGTTACAGCTCTTGTTACAGCTCTTATTCATTTGACCGGGGAAAGAACCGAGCGGCACACGAAGAGTCAGAGAACAGCCTTTATTCTTCCACAGCAGGCTCAGCACACCTAGTGTTACACCTCTCTTCGTGTCTTCCGATCTTCTCCCCTTCCTGCTCTTCTGCCTCTGCTTTTATACCCTTGGTAGGGCTCAAGAAGCGTCCAATCAACTACAAGCTTTAACATCCAATCAAAAACAGTGGGATTCAAAAATTACCCAATCAGGATCACGCAAACAGCATGGCCAGAAACAGGCAGTGGCACGTGGGCCTGGGGGCATTCTGGCAGGTGGGGTCCCAAGCAGCTGTGTGCCGTGGGGCCGGGCCCAGCAGCCTGCCCTCCAACTGGCCACACGCAGCACTGGCCCACGGAGATGCAGAGCAACGGGGAGGCGGCAAGCGGCCATGTCCCGGCGCCTGCCACTTTCCGCATCAATTCCACTTACATAACATTCTTGAAATTACAAAATTACAGAGATGGAGAACAGATTAGTAGTGGTTGTCAGGGGATATGGAGGAGGGGTCATGAGTGAGCCTAGGAAGGGGCAGTGCAAGGTCTCTGTGACGCAGAATAGGATCTTGACTACAGTAGTGGTCACAAATCCACCATGAGATAAACCCAACGCCACACGTGCATTGTGCCAATGGCAAATTCCTGGCTTTGATGCAGTTTTATAATTATATCACACAAAGACATGGGGGGATACTAAGTGACAGTACATAAAACCACTCTATTACCTTTGAAATTTCAATGAATCTATAATTTCAAAATAAAAGCTTTTTAAAAGCCTGGGCAGGAGGAAATGAGAATCTGGTCCCCAAATAAATAATTATGATTTAAAAAATAATGTAAGAGGTTTAATTATAATAGAAATTTAACATATTTGTCAGATTATAAAATATATATATATGTATTTTATATGGGGAAATAGGCTTTCACATTTCTCATATTTTAATATTGAGAAAACATCCTAGGCTCAAACTCTGGCCTCCGAATCAGAAAGATGAGACTGTGCTTCCTAAATTGCTTGAAAATTCTAAAAAGAAATCTTTTATTTTTGGGAAAAAAGTCATTTTTACTTATTATGGTTTAGAATATGCCACAGATTGGACTATGTTATTTAAATAGTACTGCAGGCAATAAGGCACTGTCATATGAAATTACTCATGCCTCTGCAGATACCAAGTTGAAACTGTCTGAGAAGACGAAGTTAGAAACAAAAGAAATTTAATACATTCATAGTGTTCATTGAAATAGTTTCTCAAAATATTTTCAAGTAAAAATTCCACATAATCCAAACAGAACAATCCCAGATTTCAATAATTTCCCATTCCAAACTGAAGTGCTTTAAAAGTTGTATTTTGATAAAAGAGATTAAAAAAAAAACAGCACCAAATTTCTTTTTGGATTTTGGGCAGAACTGACTTTTTGGCCTACCAAACTTAAAAGGAATGAATCATTTTTCTTTTTAAATTCTTCAGTGTCACTGTAATCTACTTAAAACAAGAGTCAGAGATACATTTATATTTGCCATTTCCTAAGTTTCCTTCATTAATTCTATTAATATATTTTAAGTGACTATTTTAATAAAGGCATATGTAAAGTAATAGGCCAGGTTTTAAAAACAGCATATGCTTACAAGTTTAAATTCCATTTAAACGTGTTAGTGATGCAAACAAGGTGGTTTCCTCATCTTATATGGCAGCTCTCAAAAATGCGCCAGGCTAGTTTAGGATGCATCTTCCTACCTTCCACCTCCCTCCACACACATCGCCAGAGTGTGGACCATTACAGCCCATCTGAAAGCTAAGGACTGTAAACAAAGATAGTGAAAAGAGCCAATGAGAAAAGCTACATGTGCAGTGTAATCTGAAATCCCAATCTATATTTATAATTAGCCGATTAAATCTGTTTGGCTTTGACATGGAAATACTTGTGGTAGACAGTGCAACCCAAGAATGGATCTATCAACCAGAACTTGCCTTAGCAATGGTCCACTGTGCTCCACTATCAAGAAGCTGAGGGTTTCACGATTTCATAATTGTTCATCATAAGGGATGTTAAGAGCTCCATCTAGTCCAATTCATTTTATGACTGAAAATCCCAATGGATCCAGTGCTGAAGGTTCTGCTAGTATATGTGGTCTCTAGTAGGTCGAAGAGAGGCCAATCTTAACTATCTGATCTAGTGAACAGTAAGAAGTGACCAGGCAACCTGGCCCTTGCCTTTGTCTCTTCCGCTCGGTGGACACTTTTACTGTAACCAGGGACTCCTGTGCCCCTCCAAACAAGAAACTGAAATAGATAAAAGGAAGGCAAGGTAAAGTGGATTAGCAGAGATGTAAAAGAAGATATCGTCCTCATTTGTAAAGAATCTGAAAAACACATTTTCTATATAAATAGAACAAAATTGAATCCCTGTCACAAACACTCTTAATTAACTTAGAAATCTGCTTTTGTGCTGTCTTCTAAAGAAAGTCTGTATAGCAAGAAACTGTGTCTCAGAATCTACAATTAGGACAGCTATGAAAACAGGTCTGGCACAGCTGACAAATTCTTTCTCAATTAATATTTATAAAGCAGAAGTCATGATTAATCAAATAATTTATAATTACTATCAGTGTATAAAATCTTTATCATATCATGTTCATATTTTACAGAACTCAGCATTTTCTGCACAATGAGTTCTAAAGACTGTAGCATCATATACACAATTATTAGCTAAGAAGCTTGACTGCTGTCATTTAAATAATGTGAACTACAAAGAAAGTGATTAAAGGAAGAAACAAATCTGAATGTTATTTTTGTTTTAAAATGATAGCAAAACTTCATTTGTTCATCTCTTTTCATTCCCAAATACCTGTTAAAATGGGAATAAAATAATCAAAAAGGCAAAGCGGATAGATGAGTTGGAACTAACCTAACAGGACAGTGGAAATTAAGTGTCACGGGGAAGATTCCATTGAAAAGTGAGTTCAATTGCCTGGCACCACCCACCAAAGAGGCCAGACCTGGGGACAGGAGTGGCCCAGAGGGCGGGGTTAGAAACAAAGGTAAAAAACATGGAGCCTGTGAACCTCCAAATACAGCACTGGTGAGCCCCTGAGGCCCCCACCCTAACATTGCAGTTAGGCAAGCCCCCCTCAACCTGCCACCTCTGCCAGCATCCAGGGGTCCCAAGTCAGCAGAACATGCTGAAAGCAGGAGGACTAAGGCAAAGGGGACCTGCAGAGGGGTGAGAGCTCCAGCTCACCGCTCTAGAGTGCTCACAAGGCCAGGAGCAGGGCATAGGACACTTTCCTGGAAGGAAGATTTTCCCCTATAAGTGACCAGCCTTAGCAGGGTGGGGTTCTGGTGAGGGGACACCTCCTGAAGTCAGGTGTTCCAATTTGGAGAAAGTCAGCTCAGCATGAGATGTCCCTGCGCACGCCATCAACAGCTCCCACCTTCACACTGAGACCCCAGTCCGATTTTTAGGAACTCCCTTTTAAGTGTTAAGGGGCAGCCAAGCCTCTAACATGACAGTCGGAAATCCAAATAATTAAACCAGGGAAAAAAAGAGACCTGAAAGAAAATGAAATATCCAAAGGACATGTGAAGAGAGCTTCAAAAGGCCTAGGGAATCATCTAGAGAAATAAGTGAAGCTGTTGCAACCCTAAAATAAAAAACAAGTGCTCTTAAAAAAATCAACATAAAAAGGCAAAAATACACTTTAGAAATTAAATATATAATTGATATAAAATGATTCAATAGATGAATTTGAAGAAAAATCAAGGAAGTAGAGTAAAATGACAAAAACTAGAAAATAGGAAGGAAAAGATGATGCAAATTAGAGGATTCATCCAGCAGGTCCAATATTCAAATAATAACACCTACAGGCAAGGAGAACAGAGAATATTGAAACGGAGAAATTATTTAGGAAATAATATTAAAAAGCTAGTCACATGGAAGGATACAGCTGTCTAGGGCCCGAGTATCAATCCGAACAATAAAGAAAAACAAACAAAAAATCCACAGAAAGGCAGGTCACTATAAAACTTCGGAACATCAGGGATAAAGAGAAGATTTTAAAAAGCTTCTAGAGAAAAAACCAGGACACATTCAGGAATCAAAATGGTGCTATACTTAAGAGCAGCACTGATGTCTTCAAAATCGAGGGACATTTTTTTTTTTTTTTTTTTTTTTTTTTTAGGAAAATGATTATTAACCTACAGTTCTGGACTCAGATAATCCTTCTTCAGGCACAAGGATAGAACAGAGACACTTGTAGACATAAAGGGATCCCAAGATTTATCTCCCAGGTACTTTTACTTAGGAGGCTTCCAGAGGATGTGCTTCAGTAAAGATGGGAAAATACATCTAGAGAGAATAAGATCCAAGATCCAAGAAAAGAGAGGACCCCACCCCACAGCGGCGAAAGGCGGTCCTAGCACTACGCTGATGGGGAGTCACAGGCCAGCAGCTGCTGAGCAGCTTAGAGAGTGACTGGCCCAGAAATGACCCCGGAGCAGAGGAAAGAGGTATGTACGGGCAGATGTGGAAAAGCCTTTATTCAAAGGCATATGGCGGAACTGCTGGAACATGTGGGGGGAAACTTACCTAGGTATATCAGAAAATAAGGCAAAAGACAAAAATGTGGCCATTTAATGGCCACATTTAAAAGGACCTATTCTATAAGAAAGGAGGCATGGTTATAGGACACTACACAGAATGTGTAGCTCTATTACATTGTCATAATGAGACTAACTTAACAAGCAAACTAATTATAAAGACTCTAAACTTTATACGATTTCTGCCATCTGGCATATTCCCTGGGCCATTCAAGGAGAAAACAATTTAAAAAATGAGTTTAAAACATTACTACTACAGGTTTTGCATAGAGTACAGATTAAATTTTATAGACTTAAAACTTTGTAAATGAAGTATTCTCATATGAATGCTTGGAATCTGGGAAACTAATTATGACTAAAACTCAAATACTTTTCCTTACTTTGACGAACTCTGCCAGACTTCCCAGCCCCACCTGAGAATGCATGGAAGGCCCTGCTACGTTCAGGTCTCCGTGAGGCCGCACAAATCGCGCTGGCTGTGTGCTCTGGCTTCCCTGCGGGCACGGCGCCTCCCCAGGCGGCGCATCTGAACCCTCATCACTCCCTCATCACCAGCATTTGAGCCCTCATCACTCCACGTGCCGTCACGGTGCTGATTGTCATGCACAGATTTGGCACTCACCGCAATCCACCTGTATCCTTCACCGTCTGTCTCCTGCCTGGAACGCGGGCAGGCTCCAGGAGGATGTCGCAGCGTCTGTGTTATTCACCCTTGCATCGCCATCATATTTAAATACTCAAATGACTAATGAACAACAGGTACAACTAGAGGGAGAAGCATGTTGATTTCTCCTCTGCCCCTAAAGCAGCGTCACCTGGAGCGCCCTGAAGCCCCCTCCTCATGGGGGCCGCCAGCTCGCTGACCCGCAGACTCCAGCTCACCTGGGCGCCGTCTGCTGCAGGACGGCATGGGCCTCCGCGGACTCCCCAAGGGTTTTCAACAACCATCATCTATTCTCCCAATCTCAGACCCAGCCCAGTCACATCCATTCCTGTTTCCTCACCTTGGGAATTTCACGGATCTGAGAGGCATGTATTTAATGTGAGATTCTTTATAACACAGCTCTTTAGTAATAAATCAAAACCGAAGCAATACGGGCTGGTGGTCCCCACCGTGGAGCCCTGGGGCACGTGACTTTATCTGCAGCAGAGGGGCAGCCACTTCTGAGATGGGATCCAGCAATCTGTAATCTCGTTTTCAAACACAAAAATAAATTAACAGAGAAAGATGTTCACCTACTGAAATATCAAAAATACTTTCTGAAGTTCCCTGCCTGGAATTTCTCCTGGTAGATAAAGAGTCTCTGTGGAGTTACTCTCTTATTCCTACCCCCCCATTATTCTCCAGTATTAACACAATGTGCAGGATAATTCAGACAAGAAAAGCTAGATCAGGAAGATGAAAAAGTGACACATAAAGAGGATTTCCTAAAGCAATCTCATTAAGAAAGCAGCACGCTGTGTACCAGATTTTTGATATCGTGATAAAACATGCGAATGTAGTTGGCCTGTCTTCTTTACATATGCTCTGGTCACGTGCTTGTTCTCATCTCCTCACTCTAGTTAGAAACCACGTGCCCTTGTGAAACGTTCCCTCAGAGTCACTGCGTCAGGAACACAAGTCTGGGATGTACAAATGTTGACTCAAAATGTGAGCCTGGAAGTCAGACAGAACCTGGCTTACCCCTGGGCTCTGCGACTCACTGGCTGCATGTCCCGGAAGCAGGTGATTTACCCAAACCTAAGTCTTGGTTTTTTCAAAAGTAAAGGAATGATTATAACTGACCAGATTGCTGAGGACTCAGAATGAGATAACATGAACAAAGCAGTGAGCACGATGCCAAGCGCGGTAAGTACCAAAGGACTGGAGCAACCAGAACGGTCACCTGCTCTCCGGTCACAGGCCAGCCTGGAAGCAGGACAGCCCTGAAGAATCTCAGTAGCCAGGTCAGAAGGAAGAACTAAAGCCATCAGAAGAGTCTGAGGACATCCTACAGCAATTGCAGCAAGACTATAAGGACCCACAAGAAAAGGTAAAGAATATATTTAAACCAATTTTGCAAAATCTTGCCAATGCAAACCAAATTATTTAGAGCATTAGATCTTCAGTCGCAGCAAGAAATTTACATGCCACTGTTTCCCCTGCTACTGTCTCAGTGTTTGTGTCTCTCCCCTCCCCAGCCTCAAATCGGCATGTTTGTTGAAACCTAACCCCTGACAAAATAATATTAAGAGGTGAGGATTTGGGGAGGTGATTAGGTCACGAGGGTTGCTCCCTCATACATGAGGAGGCTTAAGGGCACACGTTTGCTCCTTGCACCATTTGAGAGTGAGGAGGCACCATCCCTGAAGGCGAGAGCCCTCGAGGAACACCACATCTGCTGGCGCCTCCGTCTTGGACTTCCCGGCCTCCAGAACTGCGAGCAATAAATTTCTGTTGCTTAAAAGTCACCCAGTCTGAGATATGTTGTCATGGTAGCGAGAACAAAGACGCTCCCTCAAGTCAAATTAAGAGAAAACAAGAGCGGAGAAAAAGGGAGAGTGTGCACACTCACTTCCTTCAGCAAGGCTGCCTGCTCTGGGCTGGTTTCAGCCTGGATTTTAGTCTGGCCGCCCCGAGGAGCCAGTGGGCGGGGGACGCGCACTTATCAGGGTGTTTGTTTTTGGATTCTAAAGGATACCATTATCCCGTTTGTTCAGAAAAATCATGAATAATATTAATTCTGAATGTTTGAAGTAATATACATGAATAATGTCTGCAGAAACATTAAAATGATAATCCAAAAATGAGACTGTATGGCCAGCAGCACGAATATGGTTGAGTGGTTTTTTAAATTTATCATTATGATTACTCTTATTTGTTTTAGGGTAGCAAAGGGAAACAGTTTTCCCCAGGCTGTATGAAACTAACATCTCAAGTTATATCTGTAAAGAGGGGGCACTTTTCAAACCATGCTTCTACTGTTCAAAAGTGAATTTTTCATGTTTTACTTCTCGGTGGCCTGCAGGAGGCCTAGACCCGACATGGCTACACGGCCTGCTGCCGTGCAACTGAAGGAATGAGCGTGTCCAGTGAAAACACCCTCCTCAGTGCCGCCTCTCTGGAAGCAGCGGGGCCCCCAGTCCCCTGGCTCAGTCCCGGCCTCCAGGAGGAGCCACTGCTTACAAGGAACCACTGGCGATGACGCTTTCTACCTGAGCTAGCCTCATGAAACTTCCCACCACTAACCTTCCGATAAGCAGCCTGGCCCCACATTTGGAAGCCCCTATAAAAAGGATGATCAGTTTTGCAATGGGAAGAGTGAAATCCAGATGCCCTGGAAGGTGGCTAGTTCCCATTGCCACGGTCAGCCTGCTGCAGAGTTCCCTGGTTCCTGAGACCTGACAGGCTTGCTTCTTGGCTGAGTGCCAACCTGCACTGCTGACTCGGCAACGTGCATCTTCAGGACAGACGCGCTCATTCATCAGATGTGTGGAAAATGATTTCACAGAACAAAGTCGGTGAACAGAGGAGGACAGAGAAAAGGAATACATAGATTTGAGTCCCTTGGGGTTATCGAAGTGGCATTATTATCAATAAAGAGATTGATGACAGCTGGGTAAACACTTTTCAAACTTACAGCTAGTGATATTTGGGTATATAAGATCTTTTTCACATCAAAAAATCTTACTCTGGAATCTTTCTGATACTTTTTAAAAGCTAAGAGATTTCACAGTATTGCATAATTATTTATAAAGATACTTTTTGACTTAAAATTTTAAAATACTGTCCTGTATTTAATCTTAGTTTTCTGAATGAGGTTAACAGAGAACGTAAATCTCTATTAAGTTTAATGCAGATTAAATAAAGTGATTGAATGAGCCTGAGCAAGAGCAAGACCCCGTCTCTACAAAAAAAAAAAAAAACAAAACAAAACAGAAAAATTAGCTGTGTGTGGTGGCACACGCCTGTAGTCCTACTTGGGAGACTGAGGCAGGAGGATTGCTTGAGTCCAGAAGTTTGAGCTATGATCACACCACTGCACTCTAGCCTAAGCAACAGAGTGAGACCCTTTCTCAAAAAAAAAAAAAGTAATTACAAAAATACCTTCTGTTTATAAAGTTAGACTATGTTTATAAATAACCGTATTCATTAGGTGCATAGTACATAAGTATAACGACAACAGAAGTAACACTCAGACGGTGCTACATGCCAGAACTGTTGTAAGTGCGTTAAGAATGTTAACACATTAACTCTTACAACCCTGTGAGGTAGGAGCTATTACTACCTTTCATTTTACAAATGAAAAACGAGGCTCCAAGACATTAAGATGTTCAATAATGTGCTCAAGAAAATGCTTGCCTTACATCAGCTAGAAAGAGATAGAGCTAGAATTTGAACAAGGCCCACTGGCTCCACCATCTAGAATATCACAGATGCTTCTCATGGTCACCATCCGGCCGAGGAAGAAACTGAGGTATTGAGAGGTCAAAGCCCCCAAAATCTGTTGGCAGTTGTGCTGTGCTTGGATATAAACACTGAGGCCTCTGCAGCTTCCCCTGCAGAGTATTCTCTAGCTCTTTTCTTAAATGTTGGTTCATGATTCATCCCACCAGGGAGTAACCTTGAACAAAGCACTCTGTGTCCTTGTATCTGTGTGCAGTCGACACCAAGAAAGTACTGCACTGAATCACATCAACCTTTCTCAGGTAGCTCGGCGTGCCTTCTGCCTTATTAGACTCAGAGAAAACACCTTACTTAGATTCCCTAACTGGTTTACCTGATATTGATTTTCCCTCACACTGGTTAAGGGATTCTGGACAGAGATGCACAAAAATGCTATAAAAAAAACCTGCCACCAAAGAGGCTCTTCGCTTTCAGCCATCCCGTGCGTCCTGAGATGCTGAGATCGCAGTCTTGCAGCTTAGATCTGGAGGGCGCAGCGAGGCTGACAGCCCTGGAGGCAGCCCCAACATGCCGTGTGGACCGCATTAAGGAGAAGCTTGAAGTGGTTCTGAGTTAACAAACTATCCCTGATGCTCCACAATCTGTTCCGTCCTCCAGACCCTGGAATTAAGAATTATTAGCCTGAAATGCAATACATGCTGGATGAGAACAAATAAGGTAATTCACTTGTCTTTTTTAAATCTCTTCCTCAGAAGCTATATGTTCATTCATTCATACTCTATGGGTCTACTACCATGACACATCCAGATTTCAGTGTCTTTGAACAACAGGACTTCCAAGACCTTTTCAAAACACGCTAATTTATTCCACCAAAGGGCTGTAGAAATATTAAAAGTATTAAGGAATGCATCCGGCCTGCATTTTAGGATTGGCATATCTATACACAGAACAGATAGGCTGTTAGCCCCTTCTACCTTCAGACATTGCTTTATATGCCAAACAGGAAAGGCCTCATTGAGAAGAGGACATCTGAGCAAAGCTTGGAGGTAAAGGAGTAATCACAGAGGTGCTGGGAAAGGGTCGTGCAGAGGCCTGGAGGCACAGGTGGGGCTGGGCGGGAGGCAGGAGATGGAGACCTAACAGGCACGACCTCGTAAGGACCGGGCTATCTCCTTGTAGAACGAGATTCTACTGAGCGGTTCTGACCTGAGACAGGGGACTCAGACTTAGGAGTTATCGGGAATAGATTTCAGGGGTTCAGAATGAAAGCAGGGGCCAGTTACCGGCTCCTGCAACATCACAGGGGTCTGAACCAAGATGACAGTGGTGACGTAGTGAGAACTGGTCCCTTTTTGGATGTACATTAAAAGTGGGCCAGTAGACTTATCATGCATTTATTTACTATGTCTCTCCCCCCAGTTAGTATTCAAGTCCCTCTGGAGCAGTCCTGATCTGTTCTGCGTCCTGTATTCCCAGAGCCTGGAGCAGTACTTGGTACACAGAGTTTACAAATATCTGTCAAACAAGCAAGAGAACCTGCCCGAGTTCAAAGTATCCCAGGCGGCTGAGCTGGGGCTCCAATCCAGACAGTCCTCTCTGGACTGTCCCCCGTTCGTAATCACTATGTTGTCCTGCCTCTGTTCACATTCCTTTTCATCAGGAATAAAGTTTTCCCACAACTCTAAGTTATACTGAGCATAAAACATTCCTCCATGTGTGAGTAAGGCACCTGTATCACTATCGATGTGCTGTGCAGTACCGACACCTGAAGATAAAAGCCAGTCCTAGGAAGCTTTACATATTCCAGCTCTGCTCGCGGTGTGTGTGTGTATGTGTGTGTGTGCGTGTGTGTGCGCGCACACGTGTGCTTCTGTATAAAATTTATTGTCTGGAAAGAGTACGTTAATAGCATTGTTTAGTTAGATAAAGTACATACAAGGGGAATTGCTTTTTGTAGTCCTAAAGAAAATGAAAAATAAGCCAGGAAAAACACAGAAAAAAAAAAAAAGAAAGAAAAAGAAGCCAGGAGCACAGTCTTTAGGAAACTGGCCAGGGTAGGGCCTGGGAGTGGGCGCAAGCCAACGGGCAATGGAATATTTTAGAAAATAATGTTTGTCAAGATAAGTCACAGATTCTGAGGAGAGTGGGTTTGCCTAGAGTTTACAGTGATTCAACTGCAAATTAAAAAAACACCCCAACTTTCTAATAGGGAGGAAGGAACAGGTAACCCCAAAGCGCTCAGGCAGTGTAGAGGCTGACTCCAATTAAGAGAGCCTCCCTCGCTGCCTCCGGAGGGGCAGGTCGCAACGGGCCTGCAGGGTTTAACCTCCACATGGCCAGCTGAGTGTCCTTCAGCAGGGACTCTCATTCTCCGTGTCTCAGAAAGAGATAAAATATTGCTCACCTCTTCGGATTGCTAAGTCAGGATTTGATGAATCCTGAGACACATTTAGAACAGCGCCTGGGTTGTACTGAGCCTTGTCACTTCACCAAGTGACTCAGTCTCTCACCTCAGTGCCAGCCACTGTGTCGAAAGCCTCCCCAACTCGCTCAGGTAACTGAGAGAAGCTTGCACCGTAGCCCTGGGTTCAGGAGCGGTGAGCCGGGAGCAGCACTGTGAAGAACACACAGCCCCTGAGCCAGCATCAGGGCGCCCGTAACGAGACCGGGGAACTACAGCTTTTAAAGAAAATTTTGAGAATTCATGGAAATATGTAATTTGTTTTTGAATCATTACCAGAATAGATATTCACTACAAATCTGACTTTTGCAGAAGAGCAACTATGGCTTCTAGGAGTAAGTCCCTCAGACGGGCACAAGCCCTCTCACGGACAGAGGACATGCCATGGATGGAATCCATCAAGACTCCGGATTCTTCTCACATCACAGCAACAAGATGGAGAAACAGTATCTCTCTGTGCAAATACCAGCCCTGGAGTTATTAGTGAGCCTTTCTCTTCTTAAGGGGCAGGGTGTGCTCATTAAAGACCTAGAGGTCAGGCTAGAGCAAACTCACTAATGTGCAGATGACATTAATGGCAGGGCAGTTGTTACTTTAAAACACAGATTACCAAAATAAATGGGCAAGGGGCTAGGAGTGTGCACGAGACTTTTAAAAATGATCTTTAAGTCTGAGAAGTCACACTCTTCATCATTCATCGTTTTTCTTTGCTTTGTGAAGCTTTAGCTAAAACAGGAATCTAAAGGAAAACCTATAAAGTTCCATTAAAGGTCTGTGCCCAATAGACACTGCTTTATTAATGAATCACCCCCAGTCAGAGATTCAATTCTTTACTGCTACGGTCTGAATGTGTCCCCTGAAAATTCTTATGCTGAAACATAATTCTCATGTGATGGTGCAAGAGGCAGGAATTTGGGAGGCGATTAGGTCATGAGAGCAGATTCCTCATGAATAAGATATTAATCTTATTCTAAAGAGGGTGAAGAGAGCAGAGTTCTTCCCTTCCACCACAATTAAGAACACAGTGAATAGACATCCGTCTACACTAGGAAGCAGGTCCTCTCCAGACACCAAATCAGCTGGCATCTTGGTCTTGGACTTTCCAGCCTCCAGAACTGTGAGAAATGAATCTCTGTTGTTTAAGCTACTCAGTTAATGGTATAACAATTAATTTTGTTATAGCAGCCCAAATGGACAAAGACATTTATTTTGCAGAAAACTTTAAAAGATCCCTTAAAATGATAAAGCCAGACAGTATTTCCTTCAGGAATGTTCTTAAGAACATATTGGTAGAAATTGTTCCCAGGAGCAATTCATGGGAATCAGCAGTCATTTGGAACAGGACCAGATTGGCCTGGCAAACAGGGTGGGGCCATAAGCCCACCAGGGGACCCAGGCGCCTGGCTCAGGGGAATGGCAGCACCACCCTACGTGGTGCAAAAGTCAAATCACCACCCAAGTGAAGTTTAACTGCAGGATGAATGGGGGTTGTTACAATGCCACAAACAAATGCTCAAGGTGCAGATAGCAATAACTCAGGCTTCAGAAATACAGCTTTATACAATGTAATATTCAGGGTTTTTTTTAAAAAAATGGGAACTTACTTGTAAAAATTATTAAGTAAGCTATTGTGAAGATAGCAGTTTTAAACTTTAATATTTTGTGATTTTAAATTGTACTACAAACAACCCAAATGAGATATTTGTTATCAATAGCCTTTGGTTTAAAGTAAAACTAATCCATGAATAGCCAAAGGTGAATTTATTTCACTTATGTCAGTTAAGTAAGACACGAAGATGACCAAGACCAACGCCAGGTACAAACTAGGCTCTGAGTAACTGGGTGAGAGCAGACAGCCTCAATACCCCAATTACTTCCTATTGTCTTGGAATAAAGGGCTTGTGCCTGCTTGGGTGTGTCCTAGAAAACAGCAGCTATGTTCTTTCATTCACTTACTACATGTTTATTTAAGGATTAAATAGTTTGTTCAAACTATTATTGTTCAAACTACTAAATAGTTTGTTCATCAGCAATGCTGATGGAATCTTTTAAAAGTAGTTTATATATTTGCATGTCTTTGTTTATTGATAATTTGCAGGTATATTAATGACTATAATACACATAAAACTGTCTGCCAATGTCTAGCTCTTTAGCTCTCCAGGGCTCTACATGGAACCAGACTGTTAGCTACTGTCTTGTCATTATCATCATGTCCAGAAGTCCCTCAGCCCCTTCACAATTATTGCTATTTCTTAGCTACTGCTCAATTCCTGCTTCTAATCTACTGAGTTCAAATGCCAGATAATTAAGTTTTTAGAAGTTACATTAAATATAAGCTAATAATAAACTACTGAGTAAAAATTGAGGCCTGAAGACCATAGTTTCATGCCATCTCTCATATGCAGAGAGCCATTTTCTGAGCCCAGAATTAATTTTTAAATTTATAGACAGATGAGAGTTGGAAAGGGTATAAAATGAATATGTATATTTAGAAGGTTGCTTTATGTTTAGAAAAAGAGATACACAGACTTTTACATAAATACAAAACATAAAATTACTTCTATATGGTTTAATTCATTCACATTATTCTTAGTCCAGTATTTTTCCTAACATAAAATTTATGAATTGCTAAAATCAAGTAGCAATAACCAATCAGTTTAGTAGAATTAGAAATAATGCTATTTTCATAGCTATTTGGAATGCTATCTTTGGAATCTTCAATTCCCAAACAACATTTAGAAGATTTTTTGTTTGGCCTACTATAATTTAGAATCTATTCTCCTGTAGTATATCTTTTATAGCTATTTAAAGACAAACCTTATATTTGAGGAATAATGAGCATCAATATTTCTCTTTCTGTGTCTGTCCTTAAAAGTGTGTGGCACAATTTCACATCATTGTTCAAATCACAAATTAAATGCCTTCAATTAGAAACATAAAAATTACAAATGTTATAAATACTACACTGTTGATCTACATTTGAATAAAAAAGGAAGTATAATACTTGGCCAATAACACAGTTGAAATCAAGTTTTGAAATAATTTTTCTAGAATCAAGAGTCCTTTGTTAAGGGCTCTGACTTCTGGTTAGAAAACAAAGAAGTGGTAAGAAAAAGAATGCTACAGAGTGAACTATCCTTGAAATAGTGTTACTTAAGAGACTGAATTAAATTTTCATTATACAAAAATCAGTGTAAGGTTTGTTTTGTTTCTTCAGCTATGATCTTAACACATACCTTCTGAGTCATTTTAATTAGTCATCAATTTTCTGAAGAAGAAAGTTTAAATTTTAATCATCTTAACCAGTTTCTTTCCCTTTTATTCTCTACAATTTAAAATGCAGAATAATGTCATAAATAAATTATTCTCTGTACAAATACAGATTTCCTTCTCCTTTTTTTAATGTTAGCAGTTAGCAGCACTCTCTGGTTTGGGGCAAATCAGACTTCTAAGTATACCCCCCACCGCCAACACATAAATATGATAATATGATCATCTGCCGTGGAGTGTTTCTTCAATAATTCTAAACAGTCCAAATATAAAAAATAGACACTAAATAGATAGCAGGTTTAAACCCCACTAGCTCCAAATCACAGATTACTTCTTTTGGATGGAAACTCAGGTCTTTGTGGTGCTCCATATCACAATTTTTCAGGGAATTCTGTCCCCTTGCGATGCTTAGTAGATAGTGACGGAAGAGAGGGGACATCGTAGTAAACACAGAGGGCACGATGTTCCGAATTTCCTGTATATACGTCCCTGTCTCTGAGCCACTCATGACAGCCTCTGAATTAGTAAATTGAGTAAGTCACAGTGAACTGTTCTCTCCAGGGCGAATTCATTCCCATAATAAATCAGCGGCACAGAAAGGCAGGTTAAAGACGGAAACGCAGTAGGGTGCTATTTAGTCTGAGGGCCGACAATCAGGCCGGCTGACGGCTCTGGGAATGCCCGCTGGCCCTCCAGCTCCCCATCCGGGTCCTGGGCACCTCGCCACTGTCCAGGATTCCTGACCTCATCTCCTTGTCTGCCCTTCGTCAACAGTGGCCGTGGAGCGCAACGCAGCAGGAGCGTGAGCTGCCCTGGACACCAACAAGTCCTCCTCCCTCCCCAAACTGCCCTCGGACGCCCCCTGGATAGCAACCAAAAAGAAAAGTCCTGTGTAGGATCAGGACTGGAGAAAATGAAATCATAATTTTTTGGCACCATTAACAGAAATAGCTACTGTGCCTTTCTTTAAGACCAGTAATTAAATTAAGCCCTGGAGTCTTTATGAGTTCTATTTACACAGACTCTCACCAAGGCCAAATCCGTACAGTAGAAAATTATTCCTGCAAATGTTATGTTAAATTTGTAAAATTGGATTTTAGTCTTTCTTGTTGCTTCTGTTCTTACTCTGTAGCTAGTTTGTAACTGACTCAAACTTTCACTCACTCATTTGGTCCTCTGAGATAAACATTTATTTATTTAACATGGGCTGCGGCCCAAGCGTGGGGTCGGACGCTGGGGTGGGAGTCGAATTAATGAACAGATAAGACACAGCAGAGTCCAGAGTCTAGTGCGGCAGATAAAACTGACGCAGGCAGACGGCAATAACGCAACGTGTGATGTGCTATAGAAGAGGAAAAGTGTTTCAATCTAAATCCCATTATTTACCAGCTAATCCCTGAGCAGGGTAGGTCAGTTTCCTCGTCTACTAGAGTCGGTAGCAGGTTGTTGAGTGGGTTGAGATGGTGCTTGCCAGGTGCCCTGTACATAACAGGCACCCAACAAACAGGAGGTACCATGGTTGTTAAGAATAAATTATTTCCAGAACCCAAGTAAAGAAATAAGTAATGAGTTCCCGGAAGGGTGGAAAAGCATTCTTCCGTATTTCCACTGTGGTTCACAGATGGCCAAGCGGGAGAAGGGCCGATCTGAGGCAAGTCACATCCCATAAGTGGCCACGCAAGGCAGGTGGGGAATTCACCCTGCTGGATGAGAGGGGAGCAGCAGGAGCTGAAGCCTGGAGGGCTGCCTGGAGCAGGCTGTGCTTCTGGAATCGGCAGCAGCTTCCAGGCCTGGGCCCTGGCAGAGGAGACCAGGCCGGGAAGCCTACCGGGGCTGCTCTGCAATTTCAGTTCAGAAGCAGCCTCAATTCCAAGCCATCTGTTTTCCTGAATATTCCGGGAAGCCTCACATGGGATTAAAGCCAAAGGACTGGCTCTATGTGTTTTCTTAGGTCAGGTCTGAAGTTTATTAAAGCCTGTCGGAAGAGACCTGGGGCCGACTTTTTGTACTTCTGCAACTGTTACGAAAGTATCGCCGCATCAGTGCTGGCTCAGGCTCACACCCCCGCTTTCCCCTATTCCTGAGCTTGTCTTTTTTTATGAATGAAAGTAAAAACCACCAGAATTTGAGAATTAAGTAAAGATCTTCAAGAGTAACATTTCTCATTTCTTTCTTTACTATCATCGGTCTCTTCCTGATGCTCAATGATTCCTTATAGTAATCTTCACCCCAGGCTTGGGGAAAAAAGTTCTTACTCTTTGGAGTAAGAACTGTGAGTTTTTCTTTGTAAAGTTGATAAATATGGTAAAATATATTACATGAAAAACTTTATACAAATTCACGCATATAAAGAGGGCCCTCTTTCTCTGAAAGAGCAAGATCAACTAGTTTCCTTGCTACGTGATTGCTCAGAAGTTACTTTAGCAAAAAGTGAGAAAAGGAAGTTACTTTAGTAAAAAGTTAGAAAGCGGATAAAAATCAAACTCTCCACTCTCAGATGCATTGTAAGCTATGTTTAAATCAGCTTCACTCCCTGAACATGACAGACCAATCTTCAGAAGCACAAACACTGCCCCAAAGGCTCTTCATCACCGGATGTAACCGAGCTGCTGCTGGTGGAGGCCTCGGAGCACGGCCTCGCGCCAGAACACTCTGCAACACTGCGATCGGCGGCCTTTCCCTTACACACACCATAGCACAGGAGCTGATGCATTAAAAATACTCCAAAGGCTCTCATTACTATTCATTATACTAACATCTTTCAAAACCAACCAATTTCGAGGTTTTAAATTATAGGTATTTATTATAAGGTCGAATGACACGAGACAGTTTCAATTATTTTAGATTTTTAAAAACCAAAACATTCTGCATGCCTACTACAAAATACACAATGAACCCCAGAGTTTGTTGACTTCCTAGCAAACAGGACTATATTTCTCACCCCCAAGAGACTAGAACTGCCACTAAACCTTGCTATGTACAATGCAACAACTTGGCTGTTTGCTTATGGAGATTACTAGCAGGGCCTTCTCTCCCTTTTTTTTTGAAACAGAGTCTTGCTCTGCTGCCCAGCCTAGAGTGCTCTGGCATCAGCCTAGCTCACAGCAACCTCAAACTCCTGAGCTCAAGCGATCCTCCTTCCTCAGCCTCCTGAGTAGCTGGGACTATAGGTGCGCATGACCACGCCTGGCTAATTTTTTCTATATTTAGTAGAGAAGGGGTCTCGCTCTTGCTCAGGCTGGTCTTACACTCCTGACCTCAAGCAATCCTCCCACCTGGCTTCCTAGAGTGCAGGATTAAGTTTATTAGCCACAAAGCTGAGCCCAGCCTGAGGCCTTCTCTTATAATGAAAAGAACAACCAAAAAAACCCCTTTTTATACTACAAAAATATTTCACTAAGAGCAACAGAGAAATGTAATTCTAATTAATTTCTCAACTTTCTGAAGATTAAATGTAGCAAAGTCAAAGAAGTTCTATAATCAATAAGGCATCTATTACTATATGAATTGTCTTTAAATGGGTAGGAAAGTACCTAAAAATACTGATAATATTAAAAAAGATGTGTGAACTAATTTTTCAGTAACACAAAATCCAGATGGCAACAGGATTTGTTTGACTATTTTTCACTACAGATAGTCTCTGTTTTGCAATAACCATATAACCTGAAACCCTGCAATGCATATTCAATACTCAATGGCAAAAATTATGATTGTTCTGTGACCTTTAAAAATTTTTTGTCAAAACGTTAGAACTCTCTTATTGTCAGTTATAGATGTACAGGGAAATGAGCACTATAATTTAAAACACTATAACTGACAAAATAAACACACCGAGAATTTCTTATTTCTTTGTAAAGACTTATCAAGAGTCGGAATGCTCTCTGACTTCATCCCGTCGTACAGCACACAACACGGGGCAAGCATCTTTCCTCTGCATTGGCCAACTGTCCTTTCTAAGTCGGGATCAGCTTTTATCCTTTGTGCTTCCGATGTCCTCAGTATCTATCTCTGAGCAATTCTTCCAATGTGAAGGTTTCTGATGGCGGCAGTTCCTCTTGGACATCTTCATTTTTCGTCAAAAAGAACGTTCCACACTTATGCTGGTAAATCCACCTTCACCAGGTTCCAGCCTATATCTGGAGTCCCTGGGTAGAAAATCTAGAAAGATGGAAGCGTCAACATCCCCACCGACACCTATTTCTTCTAAATACGTTGGATTCACATGTTTTTTTTTTTTATTTCGGCATATTATGGGGGTACAAATTTTAAGGTTTCAAAAAATGCCCTTTCCCCCATCCCCCACAAGTCTGAGTTTCCAGCATGACCATCCCCCAGATGGTGCACATCTCACTCATTATGTATGTATATACCCGCCCCCCTCCCCCCTCCCACCTGCCCAATACTCTATTACTGTAGTACCTATGTGTCCACTTAGGTGCTACTCAGTTAATACCAGTTTGCTGGAGAATATATCTGGTGCTTGTTTTTCCATTCTTGGGATACTTCACTTAGTAGTACGGGTTCGAGCTCTAACCAGGAAAATATAAGATGTGCTATATCACCATTGTTTCTTAGAGCTGAATACTCCATGGTATGCATATACCACATTTTATTAATCCATTCTTGGATTGATGGGCACTGGGGCTGTTTCCACAGCCTTGCGATTATGAATTGTGCTGCTATAAACATTCGAGTGCAGGTGTCTTTTTTGTAGAGTGTCATTGGATCTTTTGGGTAGATGCCCAGCAATGGGATTGCTGGATCAAATGGTAGATTCACTTGTATCGCTTTAAGGTATCTCCATATTGCTTTCCACAGAGGTTGAACTAGTTTGCAGTCCCACCAGCAGTGTAGGAGCGTTCCTCTCTCTCCGCATCCACGCCAGCATTTATTGTTTGGAGACTTTTTGATAAAGGCCATTCTCACTGGAGTTAAGTGATATCTCATTGTGGTTTTGATTTGCATTTCCCTGATTCGCATATTTTTACTTCCAATGTTATGACTCTTCATTGAGCTGCTGCATTTCTTTTCTTCTTCTTTTTTTTTTTTTCTGGCGCAATTCCCTCTTTTAAGTCCATTTTTGTAAAACGACAAAGCAGTTATCACTGTCAGACAAGGAGGCAATGATAACCTTTCCTGTCTATGATTAAACTGAATAATAAATCACACAGACTCCATCACCAACAGACTTGAAAAGAGGTGTCATGATCGGTCACTGGTCATGATGAGCACCTGTTATTTATGTAGTAATTTGGGGAATGAAGCTCTAACTATGAGGTTTGTACTTTATGCAATTACATGTAATAGACCATGGTCACCAAAATTTGAACTGTGATCTTGGGGAACTGGTTTTCCTTAACTAAAATGTGGTAACTGAAGTTCACACAGATTGAACCGTGTCAAGCAAAGAGTGACGACTGGGTGGGATTCTAATCCCTTAGACATTTCTGTTCTAACTCAATGGGCTGCAACTAGGTATTGCATATTTGTATATGCTGGGGCAACAACCAAATTCTCAAGCTTTGTAAAAACATTCAGAGTTGAAAAGGCATCTGCGTACAGGAAAAATAAAAAAGTTATGAAAAATAACTATCCTTTTAAATGCAACAAAAATTGGGCCAACAGAACAGCAGTAAATGCTCAGTGCTTTATGTCCATCTTCTCATTTCATCCACACACCCCTGGGGAAAGTGAGGCTTACAGAAGCTAACTAGCTTGCTTGCTAAGATCATCCCAGTACTGGGTGTGGAGCTGTGATGAAACCCAGATATATCCCACTTCAGAACCTGTCCTCCAACTTCAGGCAACATGGAGCACAAAGTAATTTTAAGAGAATAGCAAGAGTCTTAGAAACTACCACCTGCCCCAGACAAAGGGCAATGCTGGCCCAAGAAACCTATTTCCCCGTGCTGGGCACAGTTCTCCGGCTGCACAGCTGACGGTTACCCATCTGGGGAAGCTCTCCTCTCCTAGAAAAGGCAACAGAAAAAGAGACTTTTCCTTAAAGAACTGCTGGTATAGAAACCCACCACCTAATATGTATCAACAACACAATGTGGCTGATGCAAAGTTTCAATTAAAATTCAACCTGTATTCCCAGGAGAAGACAGACTCTGGTTTTCTCTACTAATAAAGTGTTTTTCTATCCTTTAAGAAATCGCTAAGCCATGATCATAGAATTTTTTGGAATGTTACTTCAAGCAATGTAATTTTATTCTGATCGGCTGTATTCATATATAAAAACACAATTGAAAATATTTAAAGAAAACTATAAAAGATAATCAAATATGACAGCTATTTGAAAATACCTATCATACAAAAGTAAAGAATAATACTAAAAATAGTGTGGGAAGTAATTATCTCAAAAGGAGTTAAATATTACCTTAATAACATGGCAAGCAAGTTATTACAGGTTGATTTTAATATTTACAATTTATGTTATTAAAAATATCTACACCCATCTCTAAATCTAGTCCCATTCTGCTCCCCAGCCTTTCCTTCCATGCCCAGCTACAAAGAGGGAGAACGAGAAAATGGCCTGTATACAAAAAGGTTTACATTCCATTTTTTAAAAATTTCAGCATATTATGGGGGTACAACTATTAAGGTTATGTATATTGCTCATGCCCCCCGCCCCCATTGAGTCAGAGCTTGAAGCATGACCATTCCCCAAATGTTACACATTTCACTCATTATGTTTGCATATACCCATCCCCCCTCCCCCCCTCCCGCCTGCCCAACACCCAATAAATGTTATTCCTATGTGTCCACTTAAGAGTTGATCTGTTAATATCAATTTGCTGGTGAGTACATGTGGTGCTTGCTTTGCCATTCTTGAGATACTTCACTTAGTAGAATGGGTTCCAGCTCTATCCAGGAAAATACAAGAGGTGCTGTATCATCATTGTTTCTTAAAGCTGAATAGTACTCCATGGTATACATATGCCACATTTTATTCATCCACTCATGTATTGATGGGCACTTGGGTTGTTTCCACAACTTTGCAATTGTGAATTGTGCTGCTATAAACATTTGAGTGCAGGTGTCTTTTTTGTAGAGTGTTATTTGATCTTTCGGGTAGATGCCCAGTAGTGGAATTGCTGGATCAAATAGTAGATCTACTTGTTTCGCTTTAAGGTATGTCCATATTGCTTTCCACAGAGGTTGAACTAGTTTGCAGTCCCACCAGAAGTGTAGGAATGTTTCTATCTCTCCACATCCATGCCAACATTTATCGTTTGGAGACTTTTTGATAAGGGCCATTCTTACTGGAGATAAGTGATATCCCACTGCAGTTTTGATTAGCATTTCCCTGATGATTAGATATGTTGAGCATTTTTTCATATGTTTGTTGGCCATTATTCTGTCTTCTTTTGAAAAATTTCTGTTCATGTCCTTTGCCCACTTTTTGATAGGGTTGTTTGATTTTTTCCTTGCTGATTTTCCTGAGTTCTAAATAAATTCTAGTTATCAGCCCTTTATCGAATATGTAGCTTGAGAAAATTTTCTCCCATTCTATGGGTTGTCTGTTTGCCCTCTTGACAGTTTCTTTGTGCAGAAGCTTTTTAATTTGATCAGGTCCCATTTCTTTATTTTTGTTGCTGCTGTGATTGCCTTTAGGGTCTTCTTCATAAATTCTTTGCCTAGGCCAATGTCTAGAAGAGTATTTCCAACATTTTCCTCTAGAATTCTAATAGTTACCTACCTAAGGTTCAAGTCTCTTACCCAGCGTGAGTTGATTTTTGTGAGAGGTGAAAGGTGTGGGTCCTGTCTCAGGCTTCTACGTGTGGCTATCCAGTTTTCCCAGCACCATTTATTGAATAAGGATTCTTTTTCCCAGTGTATGTTTTTGTCTGCTTTGTTGAAGATTAGTTGGCTATATGATGATGGTTTTATACTTGGGTTCTCTGTTCTGTTCCACTGGTCAATGTCCCTGTTCTTGTGCCAGTCCCAAACTGTTTTAATGACTATAGCCTTGTAGTATAGTTTGAAATTTGGTAAATTGATACCTCCTATTTTGTTTTTATTGCCTAGGATTGATTTTGCTATACGGGGTCTTCTCTGGTTCCATATGAAGCATAAAATTATTTTTTCTATATCTGTGAAAAATGATGATGGTATTTTGATAGGGATTGCGTTGACTCTGTAGGTCACTTGGGATAATATAGACATTTTAACAATGTTGATTCTGCCGATCCACGAGCATGGTATAGTTTCCCACCTATTTACATCCTCTGCTATTTCCTTCTTCAGTGTTTCATAGTTCTCCCTGTAGAGGTCTTTTACCTCCTTAGTTAAATATATTCCAAGGTACTTTATTTTCTTTGCTGCTATTTTGAAGGGAATTGAGTCTTTGATTTGTTTCTCACTTGTACTGTTGTTGGCATATATGAATGACTCTGATTTCTGTGTATTGATTTTGTATCCTGAGACTTTAATCCTGATACCAAAACCAGGAAAGGATGCAACACAAAAAGGAAACTACGGACCGATATCCCTTATGAATATAAATGCAAAAATTCTCAACAAAATCCTAGCCAATCGAATCCAGGTGCTTGTCAAGAAAATAATCCATCACAACCAAGTGGGCTTCATCCCAGGGATGCAGGGATGGTTCAACATATGCAAATCTCTAAATGTAACTCACCATATAAAAAGAAGCAAAACAAAGACCATATGATCCTCTCAATAGACACAGAGAAAGCATTTGACAAAATTCAACACCTTTTTATGATAAGAACACTTAACAAAATAGGCATGGATGGGGCTTACCTAAAAATGATACAAGTCATATATGACAAATCCACAGCCAATAGCATACTGAATGGGGAAAAACTGAAAGCATTCCCACTTAGAACAAGACAAGGTTGCCCACTATCTCCACTTCTGTTCAACATAGTGCTGGAAGTCTTTGCTACAGCAATCAGACAAGAGAGAGGAATTAAGGGTGCCCAAATGGAAGCAGAAGAGATCAAACTCTCACTCTTTGCTGATGACATGATATTATACCTAGAAAACCCCAACAGTTCAACCAAGAGACTCCTTGAATTGATAAACGAATTTGGTAACGTCTCAGGATACATTTCATTTTCATTTGTAGTTTCAATAGACAATTTTCAACTTTGTCCTGGAATCTGGCCTGCTCTCAGGTGCTCTACAGCACTCTTTATTAGACTTCTTTAGGGTCTTCTGCTTATCATGCTGTAAAAGCTTCGCTGCCATTCTTGGAGAACAGGTGGAACTATACTGTCCCTTCCTGCCACGTAATTCTGTATTATAGTGTGTTTCTTAAATTGACAGGTAAACCTTGCAAGACCAGTGTTGCAGGAGCATCAAAACATTAAATATGAGTATGCAGAGAAGCAAAGGTCAAGGTACTTACTGGATGAAGACTTAAAACATCTTCTTAGTTTTCGATTTGTTCACCTGACAAATACATCCTGAGTGAGCCCAGCTCAAGGCAATAAGAAGTGAGTCAAAGAATGAATGACAGGGTTCCAGTGTAAACTGGACTATGTTCTAGCTGGGTAAGGCAACCAGACAATTGGCTTTGGGCATGATAAGCAATGTGTCAGATTCAGGAGATAGCACTACGGGAACTTCAAGGAAAGGCATGAAATGAATGATGCAAAGCTGGGGGAGGCAGGAAAAGAAGGGGCTTTCTAGAAGCAGTGATGCCAGAACTGGATTTCAGAGAACAAGAAAATCACTTTAATCCTTTTCTGCATTCACATATGTTCTATATAGTGCCAGGTTAGGAAAGAGGATGTGCTGGAAATGTAAAACTATTAGGGTCCACTTTTTGTACCTTTACATGTCATAAAGGAGTTAAAAGTAGTGAAAATGATGGGGGTTTATTATCAAGGTTGCTTGGTACATCTGGGAAGGGACATGGGTGTTTGCTCATAGTAATACATGCCACTTTCTGTAGACTGTATAAAGGGCCTTTGTATCATAAGCACTGCACCATGTAATACTGCACAGATAAAGATGATGACTGACTTTTCTAAAGCACTAGTCTCATTATGTTATTCTCTCCTTGAAGCTCTTTCGACTTTGCAGCTTGAGTAACTGATCAATGCCCAACTTGGTTCATGGCACGGCGACTGTGCCAGAGCAGTATGTGTGAGAGCCAGTGGGCTGCGTGGCGGTGAAGATGTGTGGGCCCCAGCAAGGAGGGAAGTGGAGGTGCTCCCACAGAAGACACATGAAAAGTCAGAGCAGATAAAAGCAGAGGCTGTACCGGGGCGCCAGGAAGGGAGAACTGAGGCTGGTGTCAGAGGCAGATGAGGAAGCTCCTACAACTCCAGCTGACTCGTGGCATGTGAGACACACTGCTGTCACCTTGCTGGACACCAACCCATCTGTGCAACAAATGTAGTTAGCTTTATACTAGGACTTGCCCAAAGAAATTCCTTTCTATCATTAGGAATCATAGCAACTGGCCTACAGGAGTTTGCTACATTAAAAAATATATCCTCAATCAATTAGTTTTGATATAACCTGGAGCAAAAGTCAGACACGAGGAATAAATAATTGAAGATCCAATCACATAAACAATGGCAAATACTCTAGGATTAAAATCAAATGAAATAATAAGAATTGGTATGCTGTGGATGGACCATTTCTCAATTTTTTGTTCTCAAACAGAAATAAATTATAGGGATAGCCCTTCGCTGCTCTGTCATCTTTTCCAAGTTCTGTCTATCAGAGCTGCTCTTCCCGCCACCAAGGCAGGGTGACTCACTCTAAATTACACTGAAGCGGTGGCGAAGTTATTTGCAGTCTGGGTCTCTTAACATCCTCACTCTGCTTTCATGTAAACACATTCTTGAAAAGTGTTAGTGAATAAGTTAGCATTGTGGAATGAATGGAAAAGTAAGATATGATGGTCTGGAAAAAAACGAAAAGTGCCATTCATACTGAAGATTTCCTTTTCTTTCAAGTTTTAGATGTAGGGCCTGAACACCTTTTTTAATGGCATAAACACAAGTTGGCAGATGCTATTGCTCCAACTACTGCGGTAGGTTCTCCCCTTGGGAATAAATGCAGCATGCACTCTGGGAAGTCAACTAAGACAGTTACCACTGCCTCCTGGCTGGTGTGCACAGACTTGCAGCTTCAGGGAAATAGGTACCAAGAGGTACAAAAAATGGTGAGCTACTAGATGCCATCTGCCATGTAGAGTCATGGCTGATCAAATCACAATGTAGCACAGTATCACCAATAAGTTAATTCTTGAAACATAAAAAATATTAGATTTTGGAGAAAGTTTATCAAGACTGGAAATCAATATTGCTCTAACTAATAAATACTGCAGTTTACTTTGACTAAATATACATTATTGTCATCATGTTTTAAAAAAAAACCAAAAAGCTATTTTTAGATTAAAATGGAATTAACATTTGATGAAATGGTTAAAAAGATGTTTAGAGATTTCATCACCATTTCGGAATAAGAACTGTTGGCACAAGTTTAGAAACAATTAATTTACTCTTCGAATGAGGTCAAGCTAATATGATTAGAAATGAATGGACCCTCCATGTGCGCAAACTATCAGACTGTTTCATAGAGCTTGTCAGTACATAAATGGTCAAGACTTTAATTTATTAAATGCATCCACACCAATTATGTTTGATTCATACTACATTTTGATCCAAACACAAAATCTACTTGTAAAAAAACCACTGAATAGACTTAGAATATAAAATAAGCTTTAGTATCTTAGGTATGTGTTACGGATTGAATCAGGGGTCCTCAAACTTTTAAACAGGAGCCAGTTCACTGTCCCTCAGACTGTTGGGAGTGCGCACTGTGGGCCCGGGATGAGTCGCCTGCTAAGCAGGACAGGCAGTGGCAGCAAAAACACCCAGAGGGCGGGATAAATGTGCTAGGTGGCTTGCATGTGATCCGCGGGCCGTAGTTTGAGGACGCCTGGATTGAATTGTGTCTCTCCAAATTCTCATGTGTAAGTCCTGACCCCTAGGACTCCAAATGTGATGTTACTTGGAAATTAGTTCACATGAGGTCATGCTGGAGCAGGACAGGCCCCTTATGCAGTGTCACTGGAGTCCTTCTGAAAAGGGGAAATTTGCACACAGACAGACACAAGGAGAACGCCATGCAAAGACGAAGGCAGGGAGCGAGGGGACCCCGAAAGCCGAGAAACCAAAGGTGCCCCCAGAAGCTGGGAGAGAGGCCTGGACAGATTCTCCCGCACAGACCTCAGCCTTCCAGACTCCAGAACTGTGGGACAATGCGTTTCTGTGGTCCACACTGCCCAGGGTGTGGTCCTTTGTTAACAGCAGCCTAGGAAACTAATACAGTATATAAAGCACAGTCAACTGAGAAACCAAAATACACCAGCCTTGCTCTCTTTGAAGAAGCCCACCCACCTCTAGAACGTATCTGACAGGAATAGCCGCAAGTACCCAAAATTGAAGCCATGACTGTGTTTTTCAAAGCACAGAGGAAGCAGCAGATTAAGTGTAAGAAGTGCTATTTCGGTATCTGTAGTCTGTGAATGTATTTATGCTGGGTAATACACAGAACTGGAGGAGCAGTTTGTAGTCTCTGAGTCCCAGAAGATTTTCCTAGAATCTAAATGCCAAGAGCAGAGGAAGGGACCGGGGAGAGGGACCGGGCAGGGAGCAGTGTAGCCAGGCCGTGCTGACACAGAGCTCAGGAAGAGCGGGAAGGGCGGGCAAACTCACAGAGCATGTGAGGACGACACTGGAGCGAAGGGGTGAAGTTCTGGAAGCTTAGCAAGCCAGGAGTAGGAAAGAGAATGAAGAGACTGACAGGAGTCAATGGAAATCTTTTAAAATGATGTGAAGCACATAAAATACAGAGCCTTCCCGCAGCCCACTCAGGTATAATACTGTGGGCTACATGAGAGACAAGAAAGCACACAGTAAGAAACAGTATAAGAAAATGCCTAAGAAAGAAATGAGGAGCTCTACTCCGAAAGGGATGATGATATCTATCTATATATATATTTAAAATTCACATATTCATATCTATATATGTTTAAAATTCTTAACATGTACATAAAATAACAATAAAGTCTGCAGATTAATGTGGCATCTGAGAGCACTAGATCCTCCCCGAGGGGACAGGACAGAAGGTCAGAACCGGGGTACACGTTAAGCAAGGACCCAACAGGCTGAAGAGACAAGCTTACTTTCCTCAGTTTCAGAAATATCTCTAAGTGTTGAAATCGCTTTACTGTTTAATTTTTTAAACTGTATTATGTACAGGTTGAGTATCCCTTACTTGAAATTCTTGGGACCAAAACTGTTTTGGATTTTGGAATATTTGCCTTATACTTGTAATGAGCATTTCTTCTGAGTGGCACGTGGGCATTCAAAAAATTTCCAGATTTTGGAGCATTTCGAACACTGGATGCTCAATCTGTATTCCTTTATATGTTTATTTCTTAAACATTTCAATATTTTAAAATTTACTACTATGCAACCTTGAATATTTCTGCTCATCCCTCGAGATATTACCCCTTTGTTTTCAACTAAGATATCAGCAGGAATCTGCCCACAGAATCTACTGTCAACGGGGAAAAGTGAACAAATATGCTTCCTGTCTGTGCAGGGATGGTAGGCGTGATGAATATATATCATAAGGATTTAGAGATTTAAAAGGCAAAAATAATACATAAACAGCAAAGTATGATTAAATAAAATTACAATCCTGCGGATGAATCTAATGCCAAGCCCCAAACTATTAATATAACATAAAAAAGGCTTAATGAATGACAACAGAGTGTGTTTCCTAGCAGTGGTTACTTTGCTTCTGTGAGGTATGATAGTTAATAATATTAAATGTAACACTTTCCAGATGAGGAGAGTCTATTTGTAAATTAATATGCTTTTCTCAATGATTATAACCATTAAAAGCTAGATATTAATTTTTAAAACTAGCATAGAGTTAATGTTCCTGGAACTAGCCAGAAGGGTTTAGAAACTTGTAAGCTGTTTCCATAGTAACAGTTTTGCCATGGAGAGATCATTTCACACATTCCCCTATAACCCAAGACCACGAGAGAAGGATGGGGGAGGGGGAGCAAGATGACATTTTGGGTTTTCAAGGTTTCAAAAATTAATAATGATTTTTGGTAGGTTTCTTATTTTCATGAAAATGCTGAACAGGGCACCTGGCTTTAATGTTTAAAAGTTACCTAAGTTTAATTTTTTCTGTCCTGTAGTCTGCCAACGACCACCGAGCATGTGCTCTGATGGAGGCGTGGTGGTGGTGAGTCCTCGCAGGTTTCACTTCAATTCACACTGTGAGTTATAGCCGACATGACTATGAGATTCAACACTGAATCCTGAGGGGGTGGGGGCTGAGCCAGAAAGCCCTTCGAGTAGACGTGGTGCAACGAGTGGCTGTCATCCAACAGGGGCTTTGTGAGCTGTGACACATGTCCAGTGACGACAAGAATCCACCTACACTCGAGTGATGGAGAGGAAACAAATGCAGGCGATGCCAGGTAATCTGAAATTGAGTGCTCACAAATCTCAGAAGGAGGGAGTCTTCAATGGGCATGTCTCTTTAAACAAAATGTTTTCATTGTGCTTTGCTTCAAATATAATTCCAGCTGGAGCAATGAGCATGAATATGTCCTTGTCTTTTGCCTTGTGGTGTTCACCTTTTGGAGTGGCATTAATGTTTGGCCCACTGCAGTGACGACCGTTTGGTTAACGGAGCACTATTTGGTAGAAGAGCCCTTGATTAGGAGGGCAGAGGGACAGGTACACCTGCAGTGTGTCACTCTTCTGTACCAGGGGGTTAAGGATTAAGTGAGAAAATCCAGGCAAATGCTTAAAAGGGGATGAAGCACAGAGCAAGCTTCCCAACAACTGTTAACTGCTGTATTTATTACTTTTAATGTTATTAGTATTGTTAATATTAAAAATTAGTGTCCTCTATTAGGGCTTACAGGTAAAAACAAGTCAATCTTTATAAATGACAAGATGAAATCACTGAGATGCTCAAGGAAATTCTCTGAAGAATGTACAGGTATCTTACGCTTTATTTAGAATAAAAATAAAACTACACTTGCCCCTTGAACAATGCCAGATTTAGAGATGCTAACCCCCCCCCCAACACCCAGTTAAAAAATCTGAGTATAACTTTTGATTCCCCAAAACTTAACTACTAATAGTCTATTGCTGACTGGAAGCCTTACCAATTACACAAAGCCAATTAATGCAAATTTTTATGTTATGCGTAGTATACATTGTTCTCTTAAAGTAAGCTAAAGGAAATGTTATTAAGAAAATCGTAAGGAAGAGAAAGTATATTTCCTATTCATTACGTGGGAGTGGATCATCATAAAGGTCTTCATCCTCACTGTCTTCACATGGAGAAGGCTGAGGAAGAGGAGGGTCTGGTTTTGCTGTCTCAGAGGTGGCAGAGGTGGAAGGAAATCATTGTATTAGTGAACCCTAGCAACTCAAATCCGGGTTGTTCAGATGTCAGCTGTAGTTGTAGTTAGTTGGAGGTCTGCTACAAAATCTTGCAAATGTACGGGAAGGGCAGAAATCTCAGGTATAAAGGACAAAGTTTTCTAAAAGATGCCACAAATGGCAAAAATATGTTTTTAAAGTAAAAATTAGTTTTGATGGCATTTTACTTCTGTGAAATGCTTTCTTCTAAAATGTGATCTCCTCATAAAAAATAAATAAGAGCTATGTGAACTTTTGCAATGAATAACTTTAAAATTATCATTAATGCCCCCATTTTATAGCTATTTCTCAAATTCTCTGTATCTTATCACAAAGTTAGAGAATTAACAGTTTCCCACCAATGAGTGTCTTTTCAAATTTTCATAATTATTTTGATCTTTATTTTGGTCTTAATCCATTTCTCACACCAAATCAAATAATCCCAAAGTAAAGTTATCACTAACAGGTAAAAAAGAGACAAGGGAAGGAAAAGTACTTTGGTAGTAGAAGGTAATGCCTTTGAACTCAGATTCCATTATGTCTTTCTGTGGAAAGCAAAGACCATAAAACAAAGGCACCCACAAGTAACTTAGATCACAAAATGCTATCAGTGTGAATCTAAGACACCCTGTTTTAACAACAACTAAAGAATGCAACAGTCAAATATAAGCATTAAACATCTATAATACATATAGAGCCTCAATTTGAGTGATAAGACTGATAAGAGAACGTCAATTTTCTCGGAACTGTAGAAATTACAGCTTAGCCACAGATGGCCTTCAAGTGACGAAAGACCCGATGATCCTTACACATCAAAGTTCACCGTTCCCACGGAGGACGCAGAAGGGCCGCATCTGATAGACAGTATTAAGATCACAGAATTCATGTGAAATAAAACCACTCATCTGTGAAGGTTTTTATTTTAGCGTCTCCTGCCCTTTGTTGGACCATTTGATCGTCATCCTAAAACTTCAAAGCTTTATTGTAGAGTTTTTACAACTGCTGAAGGAATATTCATGGCACTAGTCTCTTATCCTGTCAAAGCCAGTATTTATGTACATGAGAATATAAACCGGTCGTAACAAGGAAAAATGTCACAGATTTACAAGGCAGCAAGTTTACAAGGCAGCAAGTTTGATGTGCATGGGTTTCACCTTGTAAGCCCTCTGATCAAAAAGCTAGTATCAAAGCAGGAAAGTCTGACCTTGGTGGTTTTTGGACAAAATATCACTTCACCCTGGAATGCAGTTATAACTCCTCCACCGTCCGCTTGGTCTAATGACGCTGCTGAACTCTACAGGGAGGTGTAACTCGGAAGTGGCGTTCGGTTTCCTTGTAACTTCCGTACAAGTTCTTGCGTATGCCATCAATTAAAATCGTAAACCTTTATAAAGTTTGGGGAATAGGAGAAATATAATTTGGTTTATTAAATTAAGTGTCTATATTCATAGCATCCCATAAAAAGAACATATATAATCCCTCTACTCAAATGTCTTCTAAGAATAAAGATAACGCAGACAATGTTTTATGGAAAGAAAGGAACATTTCACTGAATACAGAATTTAACTATGAAAGATGGAGAACTCTGTCTAGAAATGTCATTTTACTCCAGGAGTTCTAAACTAGATATATGACTTGAAACATCATTTGGAGCTGGAAATTCATCAAGTCAGTAAAATACTGAAGAGAGTTAGGAATGACTGGGAACGAGGGAAGATTCTTTGCTTTATACAGATTTGCTGAATATATGTATGCATGAAGTAAAATAAGATTTAGTGGAAAAACAAAAATTGTGATTAACTTTTAAAATTAATTGTGGAATATTTATAATCCTAGCATACTATGGCAGGTGTAAAATAAGTAAATTTTAACATTCTGTGCATTGTTTAAAATAAACATCAGAATAAAATTTATATTTTTCATTCAATTTCATTTTAGCAACATTTATTGGTTCTCTCCTATAAGCCAGTCAAGGGCTTGAAGTAGGTATTAGATACTGAGTTAAGGTATTACGGAGTTTTACTTCTGGAGAAGTCTCTTGGCTCACCCAACAGATACAATTTTGGAAAGTGCTAAGTCAAAGCATATTTTCCCACTGACAATTTACTCATGTTTATATTAATTTCATTGGTTTTGAAATGGACATTGGCCTCTAACGGCCAGGACTTAGAATGTGATGAGAACGCTGACGTTCAGTAGCCATCAAAGTATTTTCTAGCCACAGAAGCTTTCTCTAAAGTAAAGATGATGTGGAATATCGGTACGTAAAACAGACACAGAGTGACTGCAGCTGAGGCAGAGCCCCAAATCTCAATCCCTGTCAGCCTGAAGCCGCTCACACCCCAAGGAGCAGTGTGTGACAGTCCCCAGGGGAGTCCGACTTGTTCTTTCTGACAATGAGCCAATGAGGAGCTGGCCCCAGAGAGAAGTCAGCTTTTGAGGCAGAGGCACGTGTGTCCTGGCTTCTCCAGTCTCGACCCCTGTAACTCTGAGAAGCTACTTTTCTCTTTCACTTCTCTTGCCTCATTTCTGAAGCTGAGAGAAGAGTCATGCCCACCCCTCAAGGCTGGTGAAGTGAACGCACTTTGTAAAATGTACAAGCCTATTGAAAAAGCAAATTGCTACAGCCGCTGCTGTGTCAGTAGCCTTAAATCGGAGAGCGGGCAGTGAAGTCCAGAGACCCGAGCCTGGTTAGGTGACCCACCCAGGGCTCCAGGAGGACGGAGGTGACGGAGAGCCCTGGCCTTTCGGGGCCACTACATGATAAACACGCCTGAGGCAGAACTCTTGGTTGGCATCTGTAGCAAGTTCTTTTGTTCAGAGAAATTTTCAGTAAATCTAACCTGCTGAAAAAATATGGTTTCCAAATAGGAAGAAAATATTTACCTCCAAAGTCTATGAAGCACTTGGCACCTAAAACCATCATTCTCGACACACGTTGGCAAGGTGTTTAAGAGGGACAGATCTGCAGCCAGACAGTGTGGGCTGGGCTCTGGCCCTGTGACTACCTGCTATGTCCCAGCAACCATGGCTGTGAGAGTGAAGGGAGATGACAACACAAAGGGCTGAAGCGAACGCCACCACAACGCCAGCTCCACCTGTGCAGGATCACGTCAGTCAGTCATGACAGTGTGGAGCTGTTATTCCACAACATTCCTGTGTCTTTACTGGGAAACACACTGGTATTGAAATGGACTCTTAGACCGTCTGTCACTAACATGGTGAGGAAATGAGAAACCAAAGGTGACAATTTGTGAAGAATATTACATGTCACATTAACATTGCATAAGTTTAAAACAGAAGTAGCACTCTATGCAGAACATCCTAAGAAGCGCACAGTGGTCTTACTTATGTATAAAGCTAAGTGCCAATAAGGCAGTGAATTATCAGTGTGACACATGACAACACTTTAGATAGCACGTCGGAGCCAGGTTTCAATGTCTTGAAGGTAAGATACTGACTGGATGCAAATATTTAACAATGATAAAATGCTCTGAAACATAGTTGTTATATTTGAAATTATGAGATACTGCAAATATGTATAATGTCAACTATGGTTACTATGATACAATAAGAAACTCTAAAATTCTGTAGATTTGGCATAAAATGTCTTCAAGTGATCTCTTAATTTCCAGTTTCTTAATGGGAGATTTAAAGTCATATATTCATATAATTTTTCTTTATTGTGTTAATACTTAGCATTTTAATCAAATGCTTAGTGACCAAAGGCTTTGAAAAATAAGAGAAATGCTTTCAAAGGCTCCAAATGAGACAATTTACTTAGGCCTAACACTCTTGGCGACTACCCTTGCAGGGCTGGAGCTTCGGTTGTGAGAATGACCACCAGACACAGGTGATGGACACAGCACAGCAGGTGATGCTCAGGTGCAAATGGCCAGTGCCCAAGAACTGCAGTGGGGAATAAACGATGCACAGAAGCAGAATGCAGCACATTGCATAACAGGGACATGTCCTGTGGAAGGTTCAAAGGATAGAAAATCGACATCTGGTAGGGAAGAGAGTGAACACAGCCTTAAAATGCTTTATAAATCAAAGTGTCAGATATATTCCAGGAAAATTCCTTATGCTCTCTAAAAATGAAAGTGAAACTTTTTCAGGCCAGAGTTCAACACACATCTTTCTGGTTCAGAAGCCAATGGTCAAAATCTTAAATTAAATCTAAAAGCATATCAGCTTTACAAGATTTTCCAGTTGATTAAATGAAGGGGTATGATTACCTTCCCCAACCAAAAGGGAATTTTTTCCCTTTAAAAATACAGCATGAAATGTTGAACAAATACAAACAGGAGAGTAGAGGAAATGAAGTCCTGTTCTTTCCTCCTGTTTTTGCTGTCTGCTGCCAAGTTCGGTGAGCAATGCGTCAATCCCACCTTGGACTGCTCCAGCCCCGAGCCTTGGGATGACCACCCTAACACACCCTGTAAAACACCGTCTCCAGGTTGCAGGTGCAAGGTACTCCTTGTGCTATGCTTAGAACCTAATGCTGCTGGGTGGGATATTCGCCATCGTTCTCTTAGTGATGACATATTAAATCTCTGCTGGCACCTGAGGGCAACCTCTTGGATACAATCCACATGACTATGTAAAGAGGAAAGCTTCACACCCAATCTGTCTGAGGGACAGGGAGTGTGACAGGGTATATGTGGTTTTAAGTTTTCCAGTGAAAAGTCTGTTTAAAAAGATGGAGATTTGGCCAGGTGCAGTGGTGTGCACCTGTAGTCCCAGCTACTTGGGAGGCTGAGTGAGGAGCATCACCTGAGCCCAGGAGTTCAAGTCCAGCCGGGGCGACATGGCAAGACCCTATCTCTTTATTTTTATTTATTTATTTACTTATTTATTATTATTATTTATTTCAATAGATTTAATAGGTACAAGTGCTTTTTGTTACATGGATGAATTGTATAATGCTAACGTCAGAGGTTTTAGTGTGCCCATCACCAGAACAGAGTACATTGTACCCAAGAGGTAACTTATTTTTTCTCGCCCACCTCCCGCCCTCACATGTTCTTAGTTTCCAATGTCGTTATATCACTTTATGACAATGTATGCCCATCGTTTAGCTCCCACTTACAAATGAGAACATGTGGTGTTTATTTTTCCATTCCTGAGATATTTCAGTTAGAATAATGGCTTCTAGTTCCATCCAAGTTGCTGCAAAAGACATTATTTCATTTCTTTTTACGGCTGAGCAGTAGCCCATGGTGTGCGTGCATGTGTGTATCATGTTTTCTTCATCCACTCATCAGTTGATGGGCCCTTGGGTAGATTCCCTAACTTTGTAATTGCGAATTGTGCTACTATAAACATTTGTGTGCAAATGGCTTTTTTGTAAAATGATTTCTTTTCTTTTGGGTACATACCTAGTAGCAGGGATTGCTAGAACAAATGGTAAGTCTACTTTTAGATCTTTGAGGAATCTCCACACTGTTTTCCATTAGAAGTGGTACTGATTTATTTTTTCACCAACAGTGTATAAGCATTTTCATTTCACAGCTTCTACACCAACCCCTATGGATATCTGACTTATTAATAATGACCATTTTGACAAGGGTAAGGTGGTTTTAACTTACATTTCCCTAATGATTACTGATGTTGAGCATTTTTTCATCTTTGTTGGCCTTTTGAAAAATGTATGTTCATGTCTTTTGCCCACTTTTTGATGGGGTTGTTTTTTATCTTGCCGATTTGAGTTCTTTGTAGATTCTAGATATTAGTCTTTTGTTGGATGTATAGTTTGGGAATATTTTCTCCCTTTCTGTAGGTTGTCTATTTATTCTGTTGGGTAATTTCCTTTGCTGTGCAGAAACTTTTTAGCTTAATTAAGTCCCATCTCTTTCAAAGAGAGAGAAAGAGATTCAGTCTGCTAATGGAAGGAAGGAAAGAAAGCCTAGAGAATCTTGTCATCACTTAAATTAGAGGTGAAATGAAAATGAAAAACTTTGATATTATTTTTAGGCCAACTGCCACTAAAGTGATGCTTGAAAACAGTTTGTCCCTTACGTGAGGTGCTCACCGTCAATGCATTCTGCTTACTCCTTCTTTCCTCCGTTCTGTGTGATTCAATGGTACCAGCAAGATCTGGGTCCTGAGCACACTCCAGGGGAGCCGTGCCCTCAGGAAGGACAGCCTGTCACTTCTGAGAATACACAGAAAACAGCCCGAGCACTCACTAGCGTGCATCAAAGATCAAATACACATGTCATGGTGGACTCACACACCACGGATCTGAGCCACCAGTGAGTCAGCCACACTCTCCTTCCTACTCTCAGAGCATCATTTCTGACTGAAGCTCATCACTTTCCGGAACCTCCTCACATTTTCTTCATTTCCAACTCTCGCACAAGCAGCTGCCTTTCTTCTAGGAATGATATTTTCAAATGTACAGTTTTATCCCTTCACAAGGATACACATTTTTAATGGGTTGACACATGGACCACGAAGCCGGGTGACATGTGAACAACAGAGACATCCTGCACTCCAGGCTCTGCACCAGCATGGACATATGGCCTTTTAGGGTGGCACCTCCCCCAAATCGCACAATCAAAGCAATTATTGAACTTGGGGGGGCAGTCACAAATAACTGCATCTCTAAATGTTGAATCTGTGAATCCTACGGAGCAATCAATTTAAGTTAAAACCCAAAACGCTATGTAAATTGAATTCTGAAAACAAAAGCATATTGTAAATGCAGTTGAGGGGATCAGATTTAAAAAGCCTTTTGATAAATCTAATTGTGGCTTGATTAATCTCCTCACTTTGACTAGTGTAAGTCCAAGTTCTTATAATTCTATGCCCTAATATTCAACTACAACCAACTATAAATTACCCAATATTTTTCTGGTTTTTTCTCCTTCCTTTATTTCTGACTGGTTTTCTTTCTCCACACCAGACTGTCTCCTCTCAGGGACATGATGCCACTGCCCTGCCAACCCCCTACGCTGCTGCGTCTTGTACCTGAAGAGGATGCTGTCAGAGATTGTGGGTGGCAGCGAACAAAACGGCAGGTAAGAAACATAAAAAAAATTCCTTCAGTACTAGTAAATTCCATAAATGTTTCTGTTTTGTTTGCTGGATTCTTGGCTGGTTTCTAAAGATTCAGAGTTGAAACTTAATTCCTACCTTAAACTTGCTTATTATCTATTAGAAAGAGGCAGAAGAAATGTACTATGATGTAAGTCAGATTATAAGTGCCTTTAACGTGCTGATAGGCTGAAAGTTTACATGTCTATGTGCTCACAGTCATAAGGGACTCTGAGAAAACAGAACACAAATTATGAATACATGGACATTCAGGGCTAAACAATCTTCACACAGGAGAGGGAATGTGAGCCCGGCCGTCACAGATGAGTGGGATTTTATCTGAGTTTCTCCTTGTAGTGTTTCCTGATGTCAGTGGGGCTGTTCTATCTTCTAGAGGAGATGCTGCTATTTTCCTCAATTGTGTTTCCGTACATCCATTAAGATGCCACTTGATTACAGGCATTTAAGAACTGATGATGCAGCTTTCTGTTCTGTGTTGTTGAATAAAATTTTTATTTTTATAAAGTCGTCCTGGGTTGGTAAATGACTTTCTTTGTCTTCAGGAAGCTAGCCAGTCCATAGAACAGGGCTGATGCTACAAAACCACCCCCAAGCTCCTCCAGGCGTTGAGCCCAGCCACGCGTCTGCAGTGCACTGCGCAGAACGCCCACTGAGGCAACGCGTGTCCCTTCGCCCTCTCACACAGGTGAGAGCCTAGGTGGTCCGAGTAACAGAAAATTTTGTAATGAATTTATCATATAATTTGAGAGATAACATATAAATGCTTAAATAAATCAAAGAATAATTCGAACACCACTTATAAATGACATTAGTATATATTAAACTGTGAAGAAACATGCTGCATAAAGTAGGAATTTTTCAATGAATGGCAAAAATTCCTGGATTCGCTAATACAACTTCTTTTTTTCCTTCTAAAGGAAAAAGTAACTTTTGGAATGGGCTTTAAAGGAACTCCTGGACTTTAGGACAGAAGACTTGATAAGGGATTCCAGGGAAGAGGCAGCCCATAAACCCTAACGAGCCAGGTGTGGAGAGAGCGTGCACAGAGTCACAGACGCTGCCTTTGGAGAAGTGCGGAGGGCCAGTGCGAGGCGGCTTTGGAATCTAAACCCGAGCAATAGGTAACTGGGGAAACAAGACGCTGGAGCAGGGAAGTACGATGCAAAGAACTTCTGTAGAAGAACTTTCAGCCTCCTACACTGACTGGTGTGGGAGTGCAGCTTAGAGCAGACGACTGGCATCTGGCTCAGTAACGGAGTTGTTTGGTGATAAAGAGGGGCCACGAGGCACCATGGCTCCAAGCAAGGCCCATCAGGGCTGGATGCCTGACCAGGTAGGTGTGGGGAGAGACAGAGTCCCCCAGGAGGCTTCCTGCCAGAGGAAGACTCTGCAATGACTGTCTGTGAAAGCTGTCTCTTGTTGACCAAGGATGGTGTGGAGCGCGGATGTGAATACGTCCTATAGAGGATTAGACCATGGGACTCAAGGAAAAAGCAAGAGGTAAGTCTTTCAGCACAGTGATGGACTGGTGCTCTGTGCAGCTCTGAGTCAGCCCGTCCAAACACTCCCAGACCCTGTGAGAGAAGGTGGCACCTCCTCCCCTACCAGAGAGGAGGGACTACACGAAGAAAAAGAAATTCAGATTGGGAGTAGCTTCAGGTTTTCTGTTGCATCTTTGAGCATGGATACACACACAACCAGAACTGAATATTTAACATACTTTTATCCTGTGCTCTGGAAGAGAGACCAGTGTGGAGAGGCTACTTATGGTGCTCATTAATCAACATTCGGACTGGCATCACATCTCTCGGAACCTCTCTGGGTAGTCAGAGAGCATGAATGTTTTCTCAGTCCACACCTAGAGTTGGCAGCGCATGCTTTACTGGTTCGGAAGAAAATGGGAAGATCCCGAAACACAACTGCAATCACTGCATGGCCTCCTCTCTCTAACCTGTACGCTCTCAACAGCCTCGTTCCCTCTTTCTGTGACTTTTTGGTCTCTTTCCTACTCTATCAATTGAAGACTTTCATGATTTCTACCGATCAACCTAACACTCCATCAGATATGCATGTTTCCCTGTAACCTTCCATTGCACAACTTCCGTCAACCAACTTCCCGTTGCCTCTACGAGCCTGTAAAGAAACTCACTGGTGTGCAAGGTGCGGTGCCTCAGGTAGACGTGGCTTCACACCCAGGTAATGACACGGCTGCCCTCTAGTCAGAAGAGGCTTAAGCTCCGACTCGCACGTGACTCATCAGCACAATGAGGACTCAAACACTTTCCCACAGGGCCGCGAAGACCACGCATGACGCCCCCAGCACAGTGTCACAGAGAGCCCTTCCACAGCCCCAGGGCCTAACCACAGACCGACTTTCCTTCCTACTGATCTGTGAAAAGAAACGAGTGACTGCAATGACCCAGTTAATATTTTCAACAGCCATTAATAACAATTGTGCACACATGATAACACAGAAGCTTTCATTTGATTTTAAAAAACATTTTAAATATGTCAAATAGCTTCATTGGTAATTTAATAATTTAAATTGTAATCAATAGTTCTTCTTGAACTTCATAGTGAATACGCATTAAATCCTCACAAAGAGAATTATACTTTCTATCTGAATACACGAGTATTTGAGGGGAGACTATCCCTATAGCAATCTTCACAGAAGCCTGTACAATTTTTGTGAATAAGGAGATTAAAAATCTAAAATCCCAGTGACTTTTCCCAGAGAATGCCCTTTCCTCTTCCTCTTCGTCTAACAAAGTAGCCAGCAAGCCTGGCTCCGCTGGCCTGCAGTGGCTTTCACTGCCGGGGCCGACCCTCCCTCGTTCCTGGGCACACCTCACTCGGGTCAGCTGAGATGGCCCCAGAGGAGCCATACCTGCCCGAGCTGAGAGAACCTGAGCTCTGAGTCATCCTCTTGGCAAAGAAATGGTTTGGGGAGGGGCAAACGTGAGGGGTGCTGGCGTGAAGGGGAGATGAGCCATGGACAAGGCACAAACCACTCATTCTGAAGGACTGGCTTTGGGAAACATCAAATTAGGAAAAAAGATGTTTGGGGAAAACCAGCATGTATTTTGGTCAGGCCCATTTAACATACACACTAAAATATCCAAGGGCTGTTTTTGCTACCAGCAATTTCTCAAAAACCTAGCTCTTAAAATAAAAAGAACAAAAATCTGTCCCAGTTAAGTTTTGAAAAGGAAACTTTCAAGGAGAAACTAACTTTATCAATGACTTAAGTTTGATTAAGATAACAAGAAACCACAAACAAAGAGAGCCTTCAAACTTATTTCCTGAAATTGCACTCATGTGAATAACACATAGGAATTGGAGTGTGTATGTTCCTTTAAAAATGACTAACATACATTACTCAGGAGGTTTCAAGTTCTAGGGTGAAAAATCAAAAAATTCTGACCAAAAGAATACTGTAAGATCATTTTATTACATACTTTCATTTTCCTTTGCTAATTTTCTTAAACAAGGGATCACTTTTAAAAAGACCCAGTTTGCTCTCTAAAAACAAAATAATTTTAAGTGTGCATCTTGAAAGGAGTGGAAAATTTAGTGGCAGTACTAATACATATGTATTCGTAAGGCTGCTTATCCACAATTTGAGAGTTTAGAAAAGAATAAAGTTTTAATGAACTTTCAATTGCAATAACAGCCTGAAAGTTAAAAACATTTGGATATGCATAAGAGAAAAACTATGCTTTCCACAACATTCTTTAAAGAACTTTTCAAAAAAAGTTTCTACCTAATTTATCAGAAAACTAACATTAAAAAAAAAAGCAAAGTAACTGGCACACACTGATCTGACATGATTTGAGAACTAGATATGGGGGCTAAGACTTATGCCTGTGGTCCAGGTGACACAGTGCTGCTGAGTCACGTGGCTGATTTGTTCTAACCTTCCCAACTTGGGATCTAGCTAAATAACAACATCGATGACACTCAGGACGGGTACCTATGCCTGTGAAGGCAGCTGCCTCCTCCAGATGGTTTATCTTGACAGGGAGATGGGAATCCCCCTTCCCATGTGTCCACGCCGTACCTGCGACCTCCGTTGCTATGTCCCGTTACCTTCCCCGCATCTGCACTGGCTTGCTGTTTGTTACTCTTGTTTGGCATAGGAGAAACTGAGGCTCACACACATGAAGCCACCCAACCCTGTCCACCCACATGGTGAGTGAGCAGCAGAGCTGAGGAGCTTTCTCAGTTATTAGGGCTAAATCCAACTGCTGTCAGCAACCACCCCAGTGAGCAGAAACATCACACAGCTTTGTCCGAGAGAGGAGGAGGAGTGGGATCACGAGAGGGACCAGCATGTACTGGTTTGCTCTGATCTTCCCAGTTTTAGCACTGAAAGTTCCATGTCCCAAGAAATCCCTCAGCTGTGGGCACAACCGGATGGGTGAGCCGCCCAGAAGGACGCTAGAAGAACACAGGCGTGTGGAGTCCACCTGCACGCAGGTGCGGTTCTACCACCTTGGCTCTACAAGGGCCGGCCATGGGAGGTGCCGAGCTCCTTCTAGCCAACAGGAGCCCCAGGCTTTCAGATCAGAGCTTCTTATATCTGGGATAAGAAGATAAGTAAGGTGGGGATAAGAGTGATAAATTTCAAGGTATTGTATCGAGGAGTGTTGTTGGCTTTCTCTTTAATTCCTCTCTTTCTACAGATCACAGAATTCTACCCGGCACAGACTGATTCTTATTTGTTAGCCTAAGTTAGATTCTGGGGTTTTTGAAGAGTGGCAACATCCACTTAATAACATCATATATAATACACTGATAATACATTCTAAAATGCATGGCGCACTATATAAGCGATGTGACCTTCTATGTGAATGCCAGGAAGGAGGCTGGGGAAAGGCTGCCAACCAAACCCAAGCATGGGTTTGGATGAGGGTGCCGAGCCTGAGGCTGTGTTCTCCTGAGGACTGCCCTTCACCACTCCTCAACTCTCGGCGGCCATGGGTTAACTGCAGACCTGTCTTCCATTTTCCTAAACATTTCCAACCTCCCTATTGGGTGAGATTGAGCTCTCAGTCCTTCTGTAAAAGGGGGTACCATCTGTACTCTGACCACCATTCATCCACTTCCTCGGCTCCTTCCTGGGAAGATGGACTGGTTGTAGGAAGAGACCTGGAAAGATGTTTCTGGGCTCTCCATTAGCTTGTGGGGAACAAAAGGACTCCAGGAGTGGTGTGGGTGTGGGGCAAAGCACTCCGAGCATGCCAGGGTCTGCTGGCCTGGCTGCCCCAGTAACTGCCCCCTCCTCAGTCTCAGTCCCCACCCGGGTTGGGACTTAGGTTCTGTCCTCTTGACTGCCTCCTCTGGGCAGCCACTCTGCGAAGATCGCTCCCGCACCCGATTCCCAGCGCCCTGCCTGCTGACCTGCACCACCGCCCATTCCCCAACCACAGAGAGGGCACTTCCCACTAGAGCACAAATATGCTAAGTCTTCAAATTATCTTCAAATCCATGCACATAACAGAGGCCTTCTGAATACCTGGGAGATTACTGCTACATACAACAGAGCATTTAAGAAACCGTAACAACTAGCAGAAACATGTAGAAAGTGTATCACGGAACCCCTTGGAAAAGCAAATGTCTATCACTGATATTTTGGTCCTGGCAAGGACTTTAAAGGTGGGGACTCATATTTGTTTATTTATTTCTTTTAGTTTGCCAGACAGCAAAATATCTGCAACCTCAGTCTCTTTCTCTTAATGTAATAATGACACAGGTTTTCATAGAGAATCAATACCTTCTGCTCAGAATGGATCAAAGCAAAGCAACATGCTTACCTGAGAGGGGATGAGTGCTTTAGGGACGGTAGGCAGAGGTCACAGGAGCTCTTTCCTTTTCTGAAGTGCTCTCTGCAGCAGGAAACAGCTAAAATCAAAGGGAAAAAAGGATTGCTATTGCTTTTTTATTTGACAATAATAGGCAAGTTAAAATATATTTAGCAAGAGAAAATGGTAATTCTTTTAAAAATTGTTCAATACATTTTTTTTTAAAGATAGCAAACATGTTAGTAAACCAAAAACCACTAGTTTTTACAAACTTCATTTTGAAATTGTTTTGCCCACTTCAACTATTTTTTTTAAAGGAGACATTTAACCACAGATAGCGATCACATGGAAAGAAGAATACAACATCAAGTTGCGAGAACCCGCATAAGTAACAGTTTACGTGACAGCACTTCCTTCCTGGAACTGTGATACAGTGTGAACTCACGCTCTGAATGGCCTTACAGCCCACCTGATGCACACGCCCCATTTACAGAACAGGAAACTGAGGCCAACTCGAGGTGGGGGCTGGGCAATGCACCACTTGGCTGGCCAGGGCAGAGCTGCTGATTGCCACAGGAGCTCCTTTCATCAGAAATCATTCATTCATTCATTTACTCATTCATTCAACAGGTACTGACCAAGTACTCTCTATGAACCAAGTACTGTTCAAGGCTCTGCAGGTTAAGATTAAAAAAACCCTCTGCTTGCATGGAGTTTACATTCCAGAGAGGAGAGACTAAAAAAAATAAACAAATACAGTATTTTTGTTTAGAATGCCTTTTTGTTGGGAATGTCCCACTGAGCTGTCTCCTTGTGAGCAAAATCCCACAGGCAGCGAGGGAGTCAGCTCTGGGCTATCTGGGGACACAGGCTCCAGGCGGCGGGAGCAGCACAGCACCCCCAGCTGCCACGGAGCACAGGAGGGTGGCGTGTGTGGTGGGGGCGGGGGTTGGACACAAGGTGGCAAAGCAGGTGGCATGGACAACAAGCTGATAAAGGCCGCAGCCCTGGAGAATATCTACTTAAAAGGTGAGCAGCAAAGAAGTCCGCAGGAAAGCAACAAGCTAGAGACAGGAGGACGAGAGAGGGAGCTGCCTCCCGGAGGCCCGCAGGGCCAGAGGGCTGCTCCGAGGGGGATACTTCCAGCCCAGCGCCGGTGGCGTGGAGTCAGGAGAGTGGGAAAAGTAAAGGCTGCTTATCTTACAGGGTCTGAAAAAGTCAGTGTGGAAGCCTGGTGAGGGTGACACTACAGAATGAGGAGGATTCCCTGGCTGCAGAAATGCAGTTTCTGTTTCCATGTAGAGATTTCACTGGAGGCAAAATCTAGTGCAAACAGGTGAGCCTTAAAGTGGACTTCCCCTCCAAATCTGGCAGTATTTAAAAGACATCTAAATCCAATTAGATGTATAAGAAAACCAGATACCTTAATCATGGGAAGGTGAAATCCAAGTGTTATAATCTAATCACAAATTTTACAAGCTTGTCTTTAACAAGCACATACAAAATAAATGACTTTCAAGAGTCTATAGGCATCCAAGAGCAAATGATCGTTCCTGCCAATGCAAACAATTCCAAAGTAATCACTAAATTACTCAGAGCACAACCATAGTGAAGTGTTTTGTGATCCCCTATGATCCATTTTTAAATTACTTACATTAAACAAAATTTCAAGTCTGTGATATAAACCTATTAAAAATAAATTTTTTCCATGCAACAATCTAGTATATATTCTCAGAAGAGTTAGTGGTGGGAAGAAGATAAATGACACTTTACATGTGTTATATAACAGAAATAAGACAACATGGTGAAACTTAAAGTTAATACAAAATATGAAGCATATCTACGGCCACACCAGCCACTACTAATATTAACAGCAGGGGGTGTGGTGTCGAGATGGGTGGGAAATAGTAAATTCTGGATCAGGCCCCACCTCTCTTCTTCCAAAGTCTTCCCTAGCACCCCTCACCCCTTTTCTGAAGAACTGGCTGCCCCTTCTTGGGCTCCCCTTGCTATGTGACCTGCTATGACTCAGTGGCACTTCTTACAGGAAGGGACTGTGCCTTCTATCTTTCTCTCGATAAAGCCTGGCACAGAGCCTCGTGCATGGTATAAGTGCCCAGAATTATAGAATAAAATGATGAAAACATAACTACACTTAGATGAGAGGCCTAATATCTCTTCAAATATTTTTCCAATCCAGGAAAAGTTGAGAGGGTCAGCCCTGAAATATTTATGAATTGCTAATGACAAATCTCTCTCAGTTCTTTTGACATTACAGACACCCAAGTGACCAGCCACAAGTCCACCTATAGGGATTACCCTGCAACTCCACATGCAGTGGTGGCAGATATGCCCATCTCTCCTTCTCCTTTTCACACGAATATTCTGCAGACCTTATTCAGTTCCGTTGCTTTGTGGCAAATCATATTTTACATGGAATGACTTTCAGTTTTTAAACTGTTTACCCCTTTTTCAGTGATTATAAGCCCCTAGGAGAAAAAGGTTAGGAAGCATCACTTAGAACAGATCATGTTTTAATTTTAAAATATTGTATGTTTATGTTCATGCAGATAGACCTATTTTTGATTGGTCAGAAATGCCATTCTCCTATTAGTAAAGAGCTATGGAATTTTATGCAGGGAAAAGAACATTTTAAAGGGTCCAAGAAATTTATTTTCATTTTCTTATCTTAGGAATATCAAAAGATTCCCCTCAATGTAATGTAGAAAAAGTTAAGATGTGATTATCTGAAGAATACATATTTTGGTTACCTTGAAAACCCAAATAACATTTATTTAGTCTTGTCAAAATGCACCTTCAGTGTATGCTAAAGGCCCTTTGGGATATCATAATACCAGTGCACCGCACAGCACACACATACATTTCTATTTAAATTTTTTAAAAAAATTCCTCTTCACACAGCAAGTCTCTAAGATCTAGCCCTTGAGAATCAGTATCACTTAGAACTACTTTCCACATCTTTCTATGACACTCAGCTCAATGGGGCTCTGCTCCGGAAAGGAAGTCTATCCAATGTTTACATTTGTCCAGTGCTTTGACAGTGGAGAAAAGAAAAAACAACAATTTACTGTTAAGGCAGCCTATTTCTTAGAAATTCTCCAAGACTAAGGCAATTTCGGGAGTATTTCAGGAGACTGAGAGAGATTGGGAGTAAGCGAGAGAGAACAATATGGAACAGCCTCAATTTCTCCTTCCCGAAATGCGTGTCCAAGCCTGACTGCTGATGTGCGGAGGTTTTCCTCCACCCCACGTAGGAGAGCACGCCAGAGTGACACAGGACAGCAGTCCAGACTTCTGCAGAACAGCGAGACCACCTTCACCGAACCTGCGCGCCCGCCACCGGTGAGACCCACCTGCCAGGGGACAGGCGTGGCCTGCATGTATCAAGGCAGTGGAATGTGAAGCAGAACGACTGTTCTTGGGTCCTGTCCCCACACAAACTGAAAACACTGCCAACTGCTTCACGTCACAGAGACACTGTATCAACGACCAACGACTATCAAACTTTCTTATTATAGACATGGAAAACTTTCATAATATTACTAATGTTTTCCCCATAAAACTGTTATTAGAATGAAATTTACACCGGACAATTTATTACTCCTCAGGATGGATGAGGGTTGGGGAGGGAGGCACAGTTACTATCCTGAAGTTTTCCTCTGTCAAAGAATATATTGAACTACTGTAACTGGGGTATAGTTCTAGATCAGAGCAGTTATTTTAACAAGTATTTAACTGCCAATGTTTGGGTTTCAGGAGCAGGCAAATAATTCCTGACGGTTTTCAGAGACCAGCGAGGCTCTGCCTTCAGTGATGGCAGACGCATGGTGGCAGCCAGCCAGCCGTGTGGCCGTGTGACACAAGTTTCTGTGGACTCCACAGTCTGATGCAGGAAAGACATTAATTTTTAAGTTTCAGGACGAAATAGGAGCAGAGGCATTTCTGTCATAAAATAGGACTCTATGGAGAAGGTAACTGAGAAGCAAAAACTAACATAGCATTTGTTTAGGTTTTTTGAACCTCAGCCTTGCCCACTTAAATATTTTTCCTTCAGAATATACCATCTTTTATTATAGAATTTAAGATTATTTTGATTGAGAAAATAATCCAGACAACTATTAACAGAAATAAAAAATGTTGTCATACAATAGTCAAAGTAAGTGGTCAGAACCCCACCTTCCTGAGATTTCATTTCAACTCCAAAAGCAACATCTCCTGCTAAACAAAGCCACGAGTCAAAAAATCCTCTTTCAGTCACAGCCAAATACACACTTCAAATATTTTTGGCAGAATGGGATATGTTAACATTCTCTATATTTAAAAGGCTTAATAAAAAACTACAAAAGGTGAGACAAAGAAAACCATCCAAAATGAAGGCTGCACACATCTTTGAAGAAACAATAGCACATTACTTTCTCCTGCTAAGACGTAGCACTGACACCAGGAGAGTTGTGCCCCGTCCTAATTAAAGTCTGTTTCTCTAAATTCTCCTTCATCACTCATTATTCAGGAGAGGCTGGGCTCAATGCAAACAAAGTCGACTGGGTACTGAAACGCACTACAAAGACACTGAAATTGATGCAACATCAGGCTTTCCAAAACAGAAGAGAAGCAGTAAGAATCACTCCCAAGCACATGCACTCCTGAATCCAGGTAGAAACAATATTCCTTGGTGAATACTGCAAACAGGGTGGCTGTTCACCAGGCAAGCCTTGTCAGGGAAAAGGTATTTTAGTACGGAATGCTAGACTACATGGCATTAACAAAGCAAAATCAGATTAAACAGATGACAGGACGAACACGCGTCATTTCACGCATGGCCGTGTTTTTCATGAGACATAAAGACTTAAAGTAATTACCATGAACTGAGCCTCCTTCGCTGACCTCCTCCTGCGGCGGCCGTGCTTACCACCGAAGCTCTGCAACAAAGACCGCCGCTTCTCTTGGGCGCCTTAGTCCTTCCTTACCGTTCCCAGCCGAGCACCTCCGCTCCACCGTGGCAAGAACACAGGACAGCACCTCTGGATCTGTCTCTAATGCAGCATAAAGATTACTGTGGAAACCTATCAGACGGGGAGCAGCAGCGCCACCAGCCAATGAGGAGGCGGCGCATGCGGAAGCCGGCACATGCTCTCTGAGGCGCAGGCTGTCACCGGCGTTTAGCAGGCTGCTAATCTAATTATAGCCAGTTTGCTAGCACAGAGCCATCGGAGCACAGCACACGGGCAAATTAGATTTTAATAAATTAAACCCCTCACACAAAATCATCTTGATTTCCTGTCATTCTGAGGACTAATGTGTCACCTTATAAACTGTAAGTGATTTTTGAAGTGCATTCTTATTCCCCCCATCAAGACAAAGAATGCTTAAATCAATGTGCAGCACTATCAGTTTACTTAAGCTTAACATATGCCAGCACAGAGAATAATTAATAAAATTGATACCATGAAAATATTAGCAGTGGTGCTATAAAATCTGAGGCTGACTTATTTACTCTGATTAGCAATTTGCCATTTATTTGTTATAAAGTGCTAATTAATCTCTCTTCAGTATAGTTTGAGATACCATGCAAATTTCCATTCATAGTGGAAAAGTGCTAATCAAGGTGTCAAAAATCATAATCTTGACTACAATAATTAATAATAATTCAGAGCTACAAGGGTCAGGAAAGGGAAGTCATTGTAAAAGCAAAAATTAAAGAAATTTGCCCGCTGTACAATTTAATTGCAAAAGTAGTTCTAGAAGCCAAATCCTGCAACACATAGGTGAAAAGCATGCATTCCAACAGTCAGACTGTAGGGGTTAAGTTCTGGACCCACCACTTCCTAGCTGTGTGAACTTGGGCAACTGACTAAATTTCTCTGTGTCTCAGAGACAATAATGGGAGTCACCACGACGGGTTAGTGTCAGTGAGTTGTAAGTACTTAGCACAGGGCCCGGCACAGCGTAGTTTATGAGTTCTACATTAAGCCATTATTAACAGTGGCCATCGTCTCGACCACCCATAGTCCACCTTCCGTTCCAGTAGCACAGTACTCAAAAGGAGGACCTCAACACTTCTCTACTGTACAGTTTTGTCAGAAATAACCATTCCAAAGTAATGAACGGTGAGAAGCTAATGGTAGACTCAAATAATCACACAAAACCATTACTGGCATTCACTGTGTAGTAAGGCAAATTATTTCACCTACTCCTATTTGGATATATAACAGTCACTAATTTCATTTGATTCTGTAGGAACTGATCTTAAATTTTCAGGAAATTATGGACTTATATTTCATTAATGACTTACAGTATAAATTAAATGATATACATTTCAAAAGTATTTTCTGTGGAATATAAATTGGGGAAAGTTTGTAATGAGGATATGTTGTATTAAATTTAAATGACAAATTTATGTGAAAAAGGAAGAGGAGAGTCTGCCAGTCAAATGCAACTATTGATCTGTTTGTTTTCCCTTAAAGCCACTTCTTTTTCTCAATTTGTTCTACAGAATGAACAATCCTGGGCTGCTACTAACCTATCTGAAATTTTGTTAAACTTTTTCTCATTAATTCCTAGAAATTGGTATGTTCTACCAGTCAAGTTCTAATCCGAGGATGAAATGCAAATTTATCATTTCTGGCGTTCTACTTTCTTTTAATTTTTAGTCAAAAACCTTTATAAAAAGCTGGCAAGCCCAACAGGCATTATGATTTGCTCTGAGGAATCAAACATTCCCAGGGATTAATCAGTAGCCACGGAGAAGGAATACTGACTAAGGGGCATTTCATCCTTCAATCTTTGTATACCACAAACTGTTGGAAAATAAACCAGTGAAAGGAATGGCATGGACCATAAACTTCAAGGGAAAGCACAAAAACTCACGGTCCATAAATTCAAGAGTGAAAATTGTGTTGGAATGCAGACACATACACAAACTCTATCAAAATATGATGGAGACAAGTCTGCTAAAAAAGGTGATTGCTACGTGTGCTACCATGAAGCATAATCCTTGTGAATTATCAAAGTGCAATCACCATTATCAGGAGGTAAAACTCCAAGATGAATTGGCTTCTGTGATTTGGCCTAAGGCACAGCTCCCTGGAGGCTGCCAGGATACAGACTAGTAACACTTCTAGGCATTGCTCTAGGAAACATCTAACAGCTTCTGCCTTCCTCTTCATTTAGCAGACTGCTAGCTCAAAATAGGCACTAAAAAGCTGTTTGATTAATTTGTTTCATGCCTGTTTAGTAGAAGACATTAAAGAGACACTTTCTAAGAGAAGAAAGCTACTGTCCTTTCTTAGGTTTTATCTTGCAACATGCTCAGACCCAATATTTGTTTTGAAACTGAGGAACAGTTCAATGGGTAATCCTTCTTACTGCCACTCTGCTAGGGGAGCCCATATATATGAGCAATAAGAAAGATTTTATATATGTATATATATATTTAACCTCTGCAATAAGCACTCGTCTTTGAACTTCATTCAGTCAACTCCTTTTGGTTCTGAAAAAAATCATCTCTTCACTCAAATAGTTCGGGCCACCTACTATGTGCAAGGACTTGTGCTGCACCCTGGGAATGCTGTGAGGAGGAGACTCCGATTCCCAGTGGAGCTTCCACTCTAATTCGGGAGATGATCAGTAAGGGATCGATCCACAGAGGAGTGACAGTGATCGGTGCAGTGTGGGATGCTGTGAATGCACAGGCGTGGGGAGGAGGGTCTGGCTTTACTGCTTCCTGGGCTGGGGTGTGGAGAGGGACCTTCCACATGTGGAGGCCAGCAGGAGCTAAAGAATGCAGCCGGGGGAGGAGACAATAGCACACGTGGCGGGTAAGTGGGTTTGGTTCAAGCCCCCTGAACTTCTGACTGCCAGTTCGTTCCTTCTAGATCTCCTTCTTTCCAGTAATAGATTCCCATTATCTTCCAAGTAGAAACTATCCCATACCCTGCCCAGCACAGAGAATGGGGACATGGACACGCCACCACCAAAACTGTCTGCCTCACTGCACGGATGTCCTCAAGTCCTATTCTGATTTCCTAACCTCCCAGGAGAGCAGCTTATGCTGCAGGAATTTTCACACACAACTCTGTTACAGTGTTTTTCTCCTTGGGAAAAAGAAAAGGGTTCACATACTAAAAACTATTGTGTTTAAAACCAGGAGTCTGAGAGAACTTTAGACAGGTCAGAATATTCTGGCCAGAAGCGTCTCAGTTTCAGCAGTTCGCAGAGAGGGGCCCGGGAAAGCTGCCTCTGTTCCGACAACAGCTCCAGGACCTGACCACAAGCGGGGCCGCCTGGGCTCACGTCCTTCCCTGTGGCTGGGAGAAGCCCAGGGCCCACTCCGCGCCCCCAGCTCTGCCAGGGGCAAGGAGGGCCCAGCAGCTGAGCCACAGTCCCAGACGAGCCATAGGTCCCAGCCCACATAAACAGTAAGGGGTGGCTTGCGGAGGGAGGCTGGCTTAAGAGCTGTTCTATCGTGGGCCTTCCAGCCACCACAGGAAGGCACTGCAGGTGCAGCCGGGCAGAGACGCTGGCAGCCCCGCGTGAGCCGGCTGCGGCATGCCAACAGAGCACCCGGTATGAAGGCTTCCCAGCCACCAGGGCTCAGGCAACTGGTGGGCAAGTGTCCGGGCAGTTGGTGCCCCTTCTTCTCTGTTCATGACACCCAACAGTGGCTTTTCTTCCTTTGCAAAGAGTATGGAACATCAGCTGCTCAGCGTAAGGTGGTCGGGCCGGGCGAGACTGACACGGCTGCTGGAGTCACTCCAGCCGCTCCAAAGCCCTGGGTGGTGCCCAGGCCCAGCTCCCTCACAGACACCCAGCCTCCCGCACCGGCAGGTGAGCCTCTGCCCGCAGAGGTCCCCAGTCCCTCTGCGCATCAGGAGAATACCGAGAATGCCGTGTGAGGCAGTTCTGGGGCCTCATAGGAAGCCCCCTCTAGAGGGACGATCCTGTCTGGACAGCGACCTTGCTGGCACCAAGACTTGAACAGACTGCGTGGCCCAGGGCGGTTACAGGACTTGTTGAGGGACTCTAGACTCAACTGGTTCCTAACATCACGTTTGTTCCTACACACAAAAAATTAACCATCCCATGGGCATAACATTAGATATGATTAGATAGTTTAATATATAATAAAATCATAATCGATATAACCTAATAAAAATGGGTACTATAACAATAAATAGATGGTATTATCTAACAAGAGCTATGAATTAGGTTGCAGGAGCCATCCTCAGCTTTTAGCTCCCCTTCTGTTCTCAAATCATACCATGGTTTTTGGATGTTAACAGGCATCTTCTAGGATGTGAAAGTGATTACCTCATTGATATTCCCTGTACTACTAAAGGACCCAGGGTTGGACTCTCTATATTGACCATGGGGTAATGCCTATAGAACTTTAAATTACAACATATGGGCGAGCATCCTAAATTTCAGTTTTGTCTCCTGGAGTGGAATGCCTAAGCATTTCAGTTACATGAAGGTCCCTCTAATTTTAAATAGTCCATATAACACTGGCATCAGTTCATGATTGCATCTCTGCAATTACTGCCCCAAATCATGGCATATAATATTGCATGAGTAATGCATGCTGCTAGTTTAAGAAAAAGCTTCATGGAAGGACTTGAAGGATGCATGGCATGAATGTTCATAATTATCTTTTAATACTAGTACCTCTGAAAGATAAGACTTTTATCCAAAGAAATATGTAACTATGGAATATCAGTTGTTGTGAAATTCATCTAGGGTCTTTCTGAAACTTTTAAAGTCAGTAGAGACCAAAGGATAGCTGTCTTGAAAAGAGTCATATCAAAACTTTGCAGGATATATCCTAAATGAAACTCCTAGGGAGAAATTATGTTGTTAGAACAATATTAACATATACTTCTCTCCTTCTACCCCATTATATTTCATCCCAAATGAGCTACTTTCTAGCTGGTAACCTTCAATAAATTTACTTAACTTCTCTATGCTTCACTTTTCTTATTCTGTAACATTTGGAGGATGATGACATGTGGATTAAATGAGTTAATATATATACATAAAGCACTGAGGGAGTGCTCAGCACTTGGTAAACATCTAAGCTCGCCCCTCATGGCTGATGGCAAAATTAAAGCTTCCAGGCTAAATGATAATATTAAAATCCCCCCATAAAAGAAGTATATAACATAAATATACAACCATCATGCCCTGAGCACACCCCAGACAAGAACTGTTATACTGCTAAGAATTTGTTAATAATATCTACTAATTGAAATTCTGGAATTTAAAAAAGCATGACTTTGTTCCTGAGGCAATTTGGAAAAACTTCTTGAAAATTTTACAAAGATGTATGCCTTTACATACATTACACTTTGGGAAAATCACCCTAAGAAAATAGGTGGGATAATGTGCCAAAAAAAAAAAATTAGAAATAACTGAAGATATGTACAAATAAAAATTAGAGAAACATATTTTTCACAGTATCCTTTATAGAGCAAAGTAATTTGAAAATCTTAGTATTTGAACAGTAGCCAATTGGTTAAATAAATGATGGTGCATAGATAAAATTAATGAGCCATTATGCAGTTATTCTGAAGTGATATAATATTTATTAAATGGAAATATAGCTAAATATTGGGTGAAAGTCATAAATCAATGTATATATAGTTTGAGCAACCCTAATCCAAAAATCCAAAATCTGAAATGCTCCCAAATCTGGAAGTGCTCCCTCAATGCTTCTGAGCACCAACCTGATACTCAAAGGAAATGTTCACTGGAGCATTTCAGATTCCAGACTTTAGGGTTAGGGATGCTTAATCAGTACGCATTCTGCAAATATTCCAAAATCTGAAGAAATCTAAAATCTGAAACACATCTTGTCCCACGCATTTCAGATAAAGGATAGTTAACCTGTATGAGGACTCCACTTTTGTTAAATTCTGTGTGTATATAGATAATAGTTATCTCTTTGAATATACACATAAAAAAAGTCTAGGGGCAAATGCTAAACAATGTTAATGGTTTTTATCTCTGCATGGGAGAGATGGTTGAACTGTCTGAATTGTTTAATTTTTCATCTACGTCATTGCTAACATTGAAAATAAATCGTTTATAAAAACTTTGTACTTTTTCCCACTCTCACCCAAGGAAAAGATAAAAACTGTGGGTGGCAATTTTTAGTGCGTAGTCCCTCTGAAGTCTCAGTCTTGGAGATCCTTACTGCCCCAGGCCCTGGTCATCTGATCTGGCCTACTGCCAGCCTACACAGTGCAGCTTAGCTTTGTTAACCAGCTAGTAAGTGGCAGCCTCAGCAAACAGGATTTTGATGTGCTAACCATTCCTAGCCATCAGTCAAACCATGAGGCTGGAACCAAAAGTTCAGCTTGGAATTGTCGGCCAATTTACTGATTATTATCAGACATTAGGGCAAGCCTCTCTTGGCACTGGTACAAGTCCTCATTCCTTAGTTATTTGGACAATTCTTTCCTTTTATCTAAAAACATTCCTATACACTCAGAAGATATGGCCAGATCCAAATGTCTGGAAAGTAGCCAATATGTTAAAGTGCTGTGGAAAGGGAAAAATAGTATTTTTGGATATAAAGTTAGAAACATTGGCACGATTCAAGATTGACTGGAACCCTGGCAAGTTTCTGAACCTCTGTGGACTATTACTACTACAGCGGGGGTCGAGATTAAAATAAGGTAAAACAAAGCAACCATATTTCAGTGTGTCTGCCTACATGGACTATATTTCACTTCCACAGTTTTAAAGATCCTGTGAATCATAGCTCAGTATCATTAGTAGATAATGGTTCAATGGCTTTGTCAGAAAGATATTTCCACTTATGTGTTTATATTTTAGAAGTAATTTTATTTTACCTAGGGACCAATGTTTAAGCTCCACAATAGAAATTAATGTGAAAATGGGATTTGTTTAATAGAAATTTGCCTTGAAGCAAACTAAGCTCTTTCCCATATATACCATTAAGTATGTAATTACCTGTAAAGCTAAGACGTCTTTTTTCCCTACTGAAAATAATCACCCTCAAGATTCTCTTTACAATGTTACATTTTTCATGAATGGTGACTATTTTTCTCTTTTTAGAGTCTCTCTCTTGTGCCTATTTACATACAATAATTCCTTTTCCATGTTCTTGCTGTAAAAAAACAGCAAAGGAACAATTTTTCATTACACAATTCTGTTAAAGGCAGTGGTAATAATTATGGCACCTTTTTCATTTCAGGAGTGTCATTCTCTTGGAGCATTTACCATTCGGTGATTCTAATAGAAAAAAATATTGTGTCCTTCAAGAATGAAGAAACTGTTATTTGAAGAGAAAGAATCCTTTAAAAGTATGAACACCAGAATCGTTTCTAAATAAAGAAGAGTATCTATGTCACTTATTTAAGGTTTTTTCTTGGGTTAACTATGCTGTATGGACACATTAAAAAAACTATTCCTCCAAACATTACTGGAACAGTTTATAAATCCCTGGTGATATCTGAAAGTCATTTTTGCAGATATGGGTTCTCTCTATGTAGGGCATCTTTTTTTCTAAGAACACTTTAGTGTGTCTGGGAGAACAAGTACATGGCAAAAATAAGTTGCATCGCTATATTACTTTTATCATGTGTATGCTATTAGCTTTGAAACTGTAAGTGATTTGAAGGACATTAATTCACTTCATGGAAACTTTCTTGGGTTTCTTTATTTTCAAAGTCAGATACAAGCTAATTTAAATTTCAAGTATTCAAATACATTCCTCTTAAATAAGTTCAAGATCTCTACTAAGGCCAGCCACGGTGGTTGAGGCCTATAATCCTAGCACTCTGGGAGGCCAAGGCGGGAGGACAGTTTGAGCTCAGGAGTTAGATACCAGCCTGAGCAAGAACAAGACCCTATCTCTACTAAAAAGAGAAAGAAATGAGCTGGATAACTAAAAATATATAGAAAAAATTAGCTGGGCATGATGATGCATGCCTATTGTTCCAGCTACTTGGGAGGCTGAGGCAGAAGGATTGCTTGAGCCCAGGAGTTTGAGGTTGCTGTGAGCTAGGCTGATGCCACGGCACTCTGCCTAGGCAATGGAGTGAGACTCTGTCAAAAAAAAAAAAAAAAAAAAAATCTCTACCAAGCCAGTGCTCCCACTCAAGAGAGGCTATTTAATTCCACTATAGGTGGGTCTTTTAATGAAGAGGAGAGTTTAAATTCCTCTTACATGGAATAGCATATGATGAATGTTTTCTATCATCAAGTTTGAGTCAAGCCTAACACCAGCAGTTCCCACACTAAATTACATAGAAAGCTTTTAAATTAATGTCACAGAAATGTTCTGTAATAGGAATGGAGGGCACAAAGTACCTGACAGATAAGTGGGAAAGCACTACAGGGGTCCAGACGGCAGCGACAGGAACTGCCCACCTGATATCATGATGGTATTTTGCACATTTTGCAGACTAAAGAAGCTTTTATAATTTTAAACATTTTCTCCCAAAGGGTAAATCTGATCTTCACATTTAGTTCTACTGTTGTTTATGAAAAAAAAAAAAAAAAACAATTTGAATATGTGATGTAAGCCAATGCCAGGCTTTAAAAACATGGTATCTAGTGTTCTGCTATAGTGAGGACAGTATTCTCTGTGTATGTGTATGTGGGGGTATTCTTAGCTAATTTTACTTTGTCTACAATGGGTGTAGCTCATCCACACAGGACAGAGTGGATCCTGGCTTCTCTGGGTGAAGAAAGCAGAAAATCTTACAGGCCTTGCTCCTCCATCTGTAGTGATGGGTGGCCCAGACGACGAGAATTCACGCTCCCACTCTCATGCTTAAGACGGCCCCGGTGACACAGCCAGGGCACTGCATGGATGAACAGAAGCTTCCTTCCTCAAATCCCAACCTGGGATGGATCAAAGGAGGGAGGACAGAGAAGAAAGTTCTCTTTTGATATGGAATTATCACTTTTCTTAAAATTTTCTCATTTTCAAAAATGGAATGTACATAGTATTTCTTCTCTATGCTTTTTATTTTTCCAGAAAATTTCTCCTCTCCCAAAATATACTGTATGTTATATGCCTTTTGGGAGGATGTATTTTATAGGGGGAAAAAAACCCCACTCCATTGGCAACCAAGAAAAACCAATACTAAAGCACTGCTATTTGAAATACTGGTTGGTCTCAGTTGTGTGAAGTAAATGGAATTTCAGTTAATCTACATTCCTTTTTTATTTATTAGTTTTGGGTCACTCTGCAATCTGTGCTCACTCACGCCTTTATACATATTTCTTTTCAGCATTATTCTGTGACCTAAATCGCAGTGAAATGGAATGTATTGCACCAAATTTTTCATATCTGAACAAACTGAAGTTATCCAACTGCATAACATATTCCACCTACACAATTCAATGTCAGAATCATGTACTAGTGGTGTTTCACATTTTGTAGAAATGTGAGTCACTGAGAGGAATCTAGATGGGTAGGTTATCTGTGTTCCCACTGAGAAGAAAGTATCCTCGTCCCTAAGAAGGAAAGTTAAGTTGCTCTATAAAGACACTGTAATCTCAACATTTTGGTATTAATAAGAATAAACAGACGAATGAAAGAGAAGAGAGAGTCTAGAAATAGATCTACATATATACAATTGATTTTTGACACAGGCACTCAAACAATTCAATGAGAAATGAAAAGCATTTTCAACAAATGATGAAGCAATTGGATATCCATTTAGAAAAAAGTAAGAAATTGTAAACTCTGACCCCCTACCTCACATCAAAAATATCAACCTGAGATGGAATACAGATCTAAAAGTTAAAAACTAAAATTATAAAGTATTTAGAAAAAAATAAGAGAATATTTTGAAATAGATAAAACTTTTCTAGAGTCACAAAAATACCAACTGTAAAAGAAAGAACAGATAAATTGGTCTTCAAAAAAAGTAAAAATGTATCCTCATCAACTGAGTATGTCTAAATCATATACCTTGAAAAAAGACTTTTAGCCAGAAAAAAATTATTCCTATAAATCACTAACAAAACCACAACAATCCAACTTTTTAAAAAGGGCAAAAGAACTGAACAGACACTTCACAGAAAAGAAATATAAATGACCTGTAAGTACACGAAAAGGTATTCACCATCATTAGTCATTAAGCAAATGCAAATTAAAACCAAAGTAAGACACAATTTCATAGTCACCCAAATCACTAAAAATGAAAAGACAGTATCAAATGTTGGTAAAGAGGTAGAATAAAACTGGGACTCTCACAAGCTGCTAATGAGAAAGTTTCTTTGACAGTTTCTTATAAAGTTCCCTAAACATTTACCCTATAACTCAGCAATTCCACTCATGGGCATTTCCCCAAGATATATAAAAACATGTATCCACAAAAGGACTTATTCAACTGTATTTAAACAGCCTGTGGTACATCCACACAGTGGGACATCTCCTACCAATGACAGGGAAGGAGCTACGGATCCAACATGGAGGGTGGCTCTCAGAGACCAGCCACTGAGTGAAAGGATCCAGCACAAACAGCACTTTCTGTATGATTCCATTTACATGCATTGAAAAAGAGGTACAACCCCTTTATGGTGACAGGAATCAGAATGATGTCTTGTGGAGGTGGAAAAGGGAGAACTGACTGGAAAGGGCAGGAGAATTTCCTGGGATGATAGAAATGTTCTGTGACTTTATCAGGGTGATTCCCCGAGAGCATATATTTGTCAGAACTTATCAAACTGTTGTACACTTAAGATCTGTAAATTTTACCTCAAAAAATACCCTATTGTATAAAAAATATTACCAGTATGGTGGTACTATAAAGTTTTAAGAAAGGTTCATTACTGATTTGATCATCCTAATAAAATTATGTTTAACTTCCACTGAACCTTCAAACCTCATTTGTATTAGCATGTTACGTATTAATATACTAAAGGGAAAAATGACTCAATCTCAAATGCAATTATGACAGTTAAAGTTTATGCACTTGAGTGTTGTTTTGTGCCTTTATATTGAGGTTACTTTATAAGGACCTGAGAATAATTTTTCCTATTCATACATAGGCCTTATTTTTAAAGTTAATCACAGTTAACATCGATTTAGAACACCTCTCATATTTTCAACTAATATTTTTGCCTCTTCAACTTTTACCAGACCCATTTTTCTTTGATTTGTCTCAGGTTTGTAATAAGGCAATTTTCTGGAGGAAATTAATCCATATCTTATATGAATATAATATATATAATTGTCTCTTTTTCTCCTTGACTCCAGTATCATTCTTAAACTCACAGCTAAGCATCTTGAGGTCAAAGAAGGCTTTAAAAACAGTCAGGTTTTAATATCTGTTCTGTTCCTTATTAGCTGTATGAATTTAGGTTAAATTACTTCATTTCATTAAGATCCAGTTTCTTCTTAAACAAAAATAGTGGTCACAATAGCTATTTCATAGCTTCTTAAAGGGAGGGAGGTGGGAGTCCCTCCAAATACTGCAACTAATAAAATAATAAGGGGTGTGTTGTCTGTAGAGAACTTGAAAAATAGTAATAAAGCCACGTGCAGACTATTCTAAAAACATGTCAGTGACAAAACACCCTCCCCACGGGTAAACAAGTCCCAACAACACTACACAGCACAGTTCAAAGCAAAGCAGGCTGGCGGCCGCCCTGCGGAGCGCAGGAGGGAGCAAAGTGCCGGGGCACCAGGTGAGTCACTCAGCGATGCCCAGGCACAGCTAGCCCTTACGGAATACTTGCTGCGCCTGGCCCCATGCCCAACGCACGGAGCATTCAATCCCCCCAACATCTCATGAAGCAGATACAGTTGTCCCTGTTTTACAGCTGAGGAAACTGACAGAGTGATCACTAACATTCCTGAAGCTACCAATGGCAAACAGAACCAGGGGCACACAGGCAATGCACCCCAAGATGTGTCCTTGAGCCACGTGACTATTTCTCAACTGCCCAGCCTTCCCAGGGGCTTAAGAAAGTGACTGGGAAGGGTAAGGGGGAATGAGAAAAGGGGAATTCTTTATTTAAAGCAGTCTGTATGAGAGAATTTGGATCCTTAAGATTGATTCATTGCAGTATAAGAAATAAAAATTAAAACTAAAAAATTAGAAAATTTAAAAATAAAAGTCATATTCCTTATGCAAACTGCAGTTTACTTTCCCAATGTCCAGGAAATAGTGTAGAGCAGCCTTGCCAAAAATATTGTGCTCAGCTGCCCAAATGTGCTATGTGTGCGTGTGTGCATGTACATGTGTGTGCGTGTGCATGTACACGTGTGTGCATGTACACGTGTGTGTATGTACACGTGTGCAAGTGCGTGTCCGGCTGCTCTCACACACTCTCTACGTGAGCCCAGAACTTCCACATCTGTCCCCGCAGAATGTGCCTGAGGAGCCCCTCCCCTGGGGAGCTGGCCCATCACCGAGAGTGATGACAGGCAGATGGAGGAGAGCCCTCCGGGCAGCCCACCGCCAGGGAGCCCAGCTAAGTGTGCTACCACGGCAGCAAGCTCGCCTCTTGGCCATGGTGTAAAAACTGTAAATAAATCAAGTGGTAATTAGATTCTGCAGCATTTAACACGATCTCTGTGTTGCCCTCATTTACGAGCTCTAGACAAGAAAGAAAGGCTGAGCTTCCCCACTAAAAACGCCTGTGCCCCACCTTAGCCCCCGAAGTGTGAGAAGCGATGGGGAGAATGTGCAACAGGTAACTCACTGAGCTCAGGGGTTCAGAGTGGGTGACAGTGCCCTGCAGCTACAGCAGGGGTGGGGATGGGGATTGCTAGGAGAGAGGGGGTCTGTCATCACCACGCTGGAACACATGTCAACAACCAAAAGCCTACGACAACTTAACATCAATTCAAATAAACTATGCACTAGTATGAAAATACAACTAAATTATCAGAAAAAGCATTGAAATCTTCACAGACACAAATGCACAATCGCACACATACTTGTGAACATGAACAAACCAAGCTCTTATTTGATTTTAGTGAAAGCAAGTCCAACCTTTAAGCCATAAATGTCACTTGGGCATTTTATAAGGGAGATGTCAGCAGGCATGTGAATTATGCCTTCGTGAAGATTTTAGTTTTAAATATTACCAAGCTCTATGGAAATGCAATCTAATATTTAGGTTTACATAAAATGCCATTGTTCTCTTTTAGTCTGAATCAATGCCTTTTATTTTACATCTACATTATGCCTCAAGTCAAATAAATTTTAACAGCCTGTAGAAACTGAAACGGTACTAGAAAGTCAAACAATAATATTTAAATTTTATTTATTTTAACTATTGGCTATCTTCTAGATAGACCCATCCTGACAAATGTTAAAAGCTAAAAATATCAATTATTCCAAAATTATTTAATTATATGTATACACACACACACAGATATACACACTAGACCAGGGGTTGGTAAACTTTCTCACAAAGGATGTGATGCTAAATATTTTATGCCTTGCAGGCCACACCATCTCTCACGACCTCTCAATTACACCACTGTAGCAAGAAACTAGCCATCGTCAACATACATATAAATGAAAGATCATGGCTGTGTGCCAATAAAACCCCTTTTTACAAAACAGATAGTGGGCAAAACTTGGCCCACAGGCCATAGTTTGCCAACCCCTAATCTAGATGAAAATATCATGCGGATTCTGGTCTTCAATATATTAAAATATTGGAAAATGTAACTTGAGAGCAAAAAAGAACCATAAATATATAACCTCTTTTCTCCAACTGTAGAATGTTAGCTTTGGGCAATGTTCCTCTTGACTTTCTGGAAGTTGCTAATTTTTAATTATGAAACATAAGATTTGAGGGTGTTTGTCCTTTCTTACACAAAGCACACTAACAGGTATTAATGCTGATCACAGCTGGAAATAGAGCATGTCCCGTGCGTGACTCTGGATAGCTAAAGTGTTCTACTTACGAGAGGATGCTTCATTTGACCAGGCTTGGCTCTCAACAGGCCCAGTGTACCTTGAAAAGAAAAAAGTCACTTCTGTCACTTAAGAGCTCAATTGATTCACTCAACTTCAAAAGGGCCCTGAAAATGCCACGCTTTGAAAAACACACAAAACAGTAAGAGGAGCAGAGAAAAGCATGATACATCCTTCTCAGGTGACACAGAAGGATTTGTGTCCACAGGTTTAAATTAAAACCTGATCTTTAGATCAGGAATAGTAACTGTTTAAATGCCAAAAACGAACATAACCCCATACAAAAAAGGAAAAAAGGCAAAAAAGATTCTGTCTCAAGGTATAAGAAGAGTGAACCCATTCAAATGCATTCTGTAAAACAAGGTCCTCAGCACTGCCCACTTGCTGCTCGGATCTGGGCGAATGCTCCCGTAGATCAAGTGGACAGTTATTCTGGACTTTCAAACACGGTAAATCAGGGTGCATATGGTCAAATCTTGCTGTTCCCTGACCCCGATGGATAGAAGACAGGTAGAGGTCTCTTCCTTTTGAGGGACATGGTTCCCTCTAATCTCACCATTGGCTGTGACAAGCCTCTCTAGCTGCAAACATCCTGGCCCCAGGGTGCTCAGTAAAAGTAGATTCCCAAGGAGCTGAGACTGCTCTCAGCTGCTCTCAAATGCTCTGTTCTTGGAGTCTCAACCTTTTCCTACCTACCAAACCCCAGTCTACCCACCTTTTCTTGTGTTATCTGTTGGCTTAGCTGTAACTAAATAAATACAGCACACTATACCCAGCTAGCAATGGGTCTTCTGTAAATCCTGGTTTGAAAAATCACATTGACTATTGATGTATTCTCTGGTAATGAAGTTGAGGACTAGGGTGAAGTATATGAATACTCTGTTTGCTTTTGTTCAGCTGGGACTGAGAGGGACTTGAGATTTATGCATCCATTTGCCCTTTGGAGCAAGGATCTGGCTCCATGGCTGTAGACTGTTTCCTGCTGGTGCTAGAATCTTCCCATCAGGAGATTCCATATCCAGCAGTTTCATATCTGCCTGCACACCTTCACCCCCCAGGGTCCAATATATAATACGATATACTAAACACAAACAGAAACATTTTTTAAGTGAGATGAAGTTCCAAAAAGGAACAAAAATATTTTACGTGGAGCAAAATATTGAACAAAAGCTTATAATGAAACACAAACATCATTGAGATAAAATAATTGGGCCAGATGTGATGGCTCCCACCTGTAATCAGAGCACTGTGGGAGCTGAGGCCAGAGGACTGCTTGAGGTCAGCAGTTCAAGACCAGCCTGAGCAAGAGTGAGACCCTGTCTCTACTAAAATTATATAGAAAAATTAGCCAGGCGTGGTGGCATGTGCCTATAATCCCAGCTACTCAGGAGGCTGAGGCAGGAGAGTCACTTGAGCCCAGGAGTTTGAGGTTGCTGTGAGCTAGGCTGACAGCACAGGACTCTAGCCCAGGTGACAGAGTGAAATTTTGTCTCAAAATAAAAAAAAAAAAAAAACATAATTGAAAGTATTATACTGGAACATCAAGGCTCTGCTCTTAACCCTTTGCACTCAGATGTCGAGTGTGACTCAACACGGTTAGCAAAAATTACAGAGATTAAAATTACTCTTTGAATGTATCAATAATTTGAAATATAAAAAAATCCAAATAAATAAATGTGTATGAAAAGAAACTTCAGTTTTTTATTCTACTGCTGCACTTTGTAAAATCTGGGGTATTTAAAAAATTAAATCCCGAGTAGAATAAAGGAATCAAGAAAAAAGCAAGCGAGTGCAAAGGGTTAAACCTTCTACTTGCCTATCTACACTGACTGCCTTAGGGACCCTCTGGGCTTTAGATACTGCTGTGCCAATAACCTCTTCATATCTATCTCCAGGCCATGTTACCTGAAGACTAGCCTGGTCTATCCAATGGCCAACTTGATGTCTCCACTGCACGTCATCCACATCTCAAACTGACATCCTGATCCCTCTAAAACTTGTCCCCACCACTCTCTTCTATGCCACTTTAAGGCAGCATCTTTCTTCCCATCTCTCTGGCCAGAAACCTTGGGGTCAGCCTTTCTGTTCTTTCTATCACACTGCACAGCCAAGTGGTCATTAAATCCTTTTCGAAGTCTTTCCAGTCCACCCCTCCCCACCTACCCAGCTAAACCCCGGCCCACGCCGCCATGCCCTGTGGTCTATGACCACAAGCGTTACTCTCTCCGGTTTCTGCCTTGCAAACACCTTCACCCTTCTGCTGTCATCTCAGAACACAGCCACAGGAGACCTGAGGAAAACCAACCGCACTTTTCTGTCCAAAACCTTCAAAATGACCTTCAACAAAAGGTCATTACCTTCAACAAAAACCAAAACCCACAAGGACCCAATGGCCCTTTCTGCCCCAGTCCAGGTTAACTCCCTGACCTCCCCTCTACTCCATAACCCTGAAACGCAGCCCTCCTGGCAGCTGGGCTGCACCTGCTAGACACTCTCTTCCCTAGGAGCTTCCTCCTCGTCTGGGATGCCTTTCAGAAGCTGCAAAACCCACCTCCTGCCATCCAGTCTTGACTCAGCCGCCCCCTCCCGGAGAGGCCTTCCCTAGCCCCACCTGCTTTAGTTTTCTATTGCTGTGCAGCAAACTCTGCAACGTAACACAATTCCCATTTATTAGCTCAGCTTCAGTGAGTCCAGGTCTAGGTGTGGCTCACCCAGATCCTCTACTCGAGGTACCAGAAGGCAGAGGTTCATGTGGTTATTGGCAGAACTTGGTCCCTTATTTATGCTTGGGGACTGAAGTTCTCATTTTCCAGCTAGCTGTGAGCCGGGGCCACTCTCAGTCCTAGAGGCTGCCCCCAGTTCCTGCCATGTGGCTTCTCATAGGCTCTCTCAAACACAGCAGCTCACGGCTCACTTCTTCAAGGCCAGCAAGAGACTCTACTCCAGTCGGCTGAGATGAGTCTTGTATGATGCAACCTGGTCACAGCAGCGACAGCCCATCACCCTCCCACGCTGTCGGCTTACGATGCCCCACATAACGCAGGAGCCTTCTTAGAACTCTGCCCACCATGCTCTCTAAAATCTCTACCCCACCCCACTCCCGCAATAGACACTGTAATCTATCCCAACCCTTGCTTTATTTCCCTCTACAGTACATTTTACCATTTGAAATACCAAATATGTTATGTATCTATCTTCTGTGTTCTCTGCTTCAACTGGCTAAAATACACGCCTCCTGAGGACCAAGCTTTTGTCTCTCTCTTTTTTTTTTATTGCTGTATCCCCAGCCTGCAGAACAGGGCTGGTTCAGAGTGGGTTATCAACAGATATGCATGGAATTAATGTATTATTCACTATGTAGGTCTGCTTTAAAAACATCAGGATCGCAACATCTCCGATTGTACTGCCAAGCTGCAGATTCCCATGGCCTCTTTCTACTGTCCTTGCATTGCATCAGAACTGAGTCACAAAAGATTAAATTACATGTTATCTTTCCCATGGTAACAAAGCTATATAGTTCTATTTTCATTTCAAGTTACATTGCAAACATGGAAAATTTCAGGTAGCTATGTGCTGAGAACTCCACATTGATTATTTGTAAAACCTACGTTTTACATTTATGCGAAAACAGATGTATTTACTGTCAGGTGTCCAGTCTCACAGATGATTTCTGTTGTTTTTTTCTTCTATTTTAAAATTTTAAAAATTCTTCAAACAGTAGAGGAGTAGAAAGTAAAAGGAGTAGAAAGTAAAAGCCAAACTTCCCTGGAATACTGACTCCAAGAAAACCCTGAGTACATGTTAAAAGTCTGATTCAAATAAAGAGAGAAATATGGTATTCAGAAGCAATGAACATCCTATCACTAGAGTAATAAATGTTATGGATCCATTATCCACCTCATTTAAAGGAATGCTGCTTTTTGCAAGAGGTAGGGGAGAATGCAAGGCCAAACGTCATAAATGTGAACTACAACTCCATGTAAAACACACATTTGGTATCCATTCTAACCCATGTGCCTCTGGTTAACAACTTTTTATAGATGATTTTTTAAAAACCCAAATGCATATGCACTTAAAACAATACTCACAAACCCAACTGCAATTGTGAGTTCTATAACAAATAGACGATTTTCCTGACAATGCACCCTGAAAGTCACTTGCCCATGCATGTGGTATCCTGCAGAATAACAGAAGGCTCCCCAGGTGATCGCGAGTCCTAAAGAGCAGTGTGCTTTTCCCTATTACCTTGTTTCCACTTCCCCACTCTTTTTTATTTTACTAGCACTACTACTATTTATGTAATTCAAGGAACATAATATATTTCTAAATCTCTCTTGCCACTGATACATGAGCACTCATTCTAAATTCCTGGCTGGTTTCTGCTTCTGGCCTCTCCTCTCTTACCATCCATACCATTTCCAGGTTAATCTGCCAAAAACAATGATTTTTTTTTAGCAAGTCATTCCTCTGGCCAGGACCTCAGGACAGCTGCCTCTGCCCTAACATGCCAAGTTTTTAACCCAGGTTAAGCCCTTAACATGGGTCAGTTTGGTCTCTGTGTTCACTGCAAGACTGCACACTTGATTCCAGTCTACATCTGGCCACCACTGGCCTGGTGGTGGTGGGGGAGACTGGCTGGAAGAATACAGACCAGTGAATGGAAATCACAGGACCGAACCCTCAGCCCTGCTGACTGTGAATTAATAACATCTCTGTATGCCAAGGACACAGCTGCATGGAAACACAGTAACATTAAGCAAGAAGAAAGTCCATAAAACACGGTCCTCAGTATCTTAAACCGGAAGTACTGTAAGCACCGGGGCAAAGATGGCATTTCCTGAGCATCTTAACTGAACTTTCTCAGGCAGAATTCTAAGAAGGCCCAGGATTTCTCATCCCCTGGCATATACTCTGTGCATAATCCCTGGGATATTAAACATCATAGATTTTACTCTGAGGATTACAGAGTTCAATGGCATGGTGACCTTAAAATACGGAGATGGACCTAGCTTTTAAAACAGACTGTTTTTTTTTTTTTGGTTGGTCCCAGAAGAGAAACCAAAGAGATCTGAAGCCTGAGGTGATCTGATGAGGAATCCTGCTACTGCCCTCGATTCTCCTGAGAAGTCCCAGAGCAAGCAACTTCAAGTGGCTTCTAAAAACTTCTAGAAAGTGAAGGCAGGCCCCAGCCAGCAGCCAGGAAACAGGGACCTCAGCCCTGCCTACAACCTGAAAGAATGCAGGAGCAGATTCTTCCCCAGGGCCTCACCTGAGAATGCAGCCCTGCTAACACCTTGAGGGGAGACCCTGACAGAGACTCTGGACCCACAGAACTGTGAGCTGAGAAACGAGTATTGTCAGAGAAAATCTTTTATGGAGCAATAAAAAACTAATATGCTGGGCCGGGCGCAGTGGCCCACGCCTGTAATCCTAGCACTCTGGGAGGCCGAGGCAGGCGGATTGCTCGAGGTCAGGAGTTCGAAACCAGCCTGAGCAAGAGCAAGACCCCGTCTCTACTATAAATAGAAAGAAATTAATTGGCCAACTAACATATATATATAAAAATCAGCCGGGCATGGTGGCACATGCCTGTAGTCCCAGCTACTCGGGAGGCTGAGGTAGAAGGATTACTTGAACCCAGGAGATTGAGGTTGCTGTGAGCTAGGCTGATGCCACGGCACTCACTCTAGCCTGGGCAACAAGCGAGACTCTGTCTCAAAAAAAAAAAAAAAAAAAAAAACTAATATGCTTTCCTCTAAGCCTAGCCTCTGTCTGTTCACACAAAAATAGCATCATCCACAAAGGACCTCACAGTATATCAACTGTCCTCACAGGCATGAACATAGAACCAACAAGTAAAAAAGAAAAGTGTAAGAGTCCTCTGAAGGACACTATATCCATCCTGCAAAATCATGAAATCTGGGAACCAGCAGAATATACAAATCTTTAAAGATAGTGACTGTTGTAAAGATCATCACGCATATGCCATTTTTCTCAGAAATGTTAAAATAGAAACCAACCCTTCCATCATATTTTATTAATGTTAATATCAAGGATAGGAAAATCAATGATATAATTTATTTACATTTCTATGAGGTATATTAGGAAGAGCATTCATCTTTTATTCATCTGAATATTAATTGATTATCTACTATATACAAGATCTTTTGTACATGCTTATAGAATAATTCCAAGGAATGCCAATAAAAAGATGCCTGCCACAGATTATTACAGGAAAAGAGTAAATATTAGAAGATACTTTGCCTACTTCTTTTCTTATGAGTAAACATTAACTACTAAAATATAAATATTCTGAAAAAACATAAATATTCTGCATCTCATTTTGCTTTCATAAGTGATCCTGCTGTTATTTCAATTTATAGACACTTGTCCTGTGTCTAGTCCATGCTAGGCACTAACAAAACACAGACAGATAAATCAGCCCCCCACCCCCTCCCCCCTCGCAGACACCCACAGGCTATGAAGAAAGGCGGAAACAAGTCTGTGAGGAACTGAAACGCGCAAGTCACATCAGCGCGAGGACACTGATGGCACATGTAACGCTTGAGATCCGCAGCAGCCCGGGGAGTTTGCGTCTAGCGTGAGGGTGGCGAGGGGCCAATTAAAGTGCCCACCCCCCACCACCCCCGCCCATCTAGCCAGGACTGCAAGCTAATGAGAAAACGCCTGACCTAATTCAGGCAGTTCTAACACGTGCTGCGTCCTACGCATGGTGACCAACTACATTTTTCTAAAAAAGAAAACTAGCTTTTCGAAAAGTATTTCTACCCATTGTACCTTGCTTAATTGTGAAAGGCAACTGACAGTTTTTAATCTGTTAAAATTAAGCCTTCACATCTCTAATACGATAGTCTGAATGCTACAAAATTTTTCCCATCCATGTGAAGGGAACACTATTTTATTCACTAACTTCTAAAATTCCCCAAATAGAAAGTTATGTTAAAACCAAGCTGACTCTCCAGAAACAGAGTATGATATGTGAGAGTTGAGCACCTAAATCAAACACACTAAACCTGTCATGTCTGACTCAGCATTGTAAAATGACAATAAATGTCTTCCTGAGAAGACAGAGTAATTAAAAAAGTAAATACTCCATATTATAGTTTAAGAAAACACACACACACACACACACACACACACACACACGCAGTCTATCACACCAGTCCTGCAGGAAGGAAATGAAAATCTTAATCCCTATTAGTCTACAACAATTATTCTTAAGTGAGAAATGTTCCCATAATAAACCATGTCTTATGTGGTATTTATTTTTAAAAGAATTGAGCTATGACTACTCCCACAAGCTGTTTTCAAATTCTACCTCTGAACATTATTCCTAAAAGAAATACCTTAAACTCAGTCATCAGATGTTTAACTATGTGCCAAACTAAGTCAGGGATGCAAAACACAGTGCTTGGAACTAAGAAGCGGGTAACGAATGTGTTGATGGAATGCAGTAAAAAGGATAATAGGAGCCCCAAGCCCACAAGGAGGTTACATATCGGCTGTAGAGATATAGTTAATAAGCACATGAATGCTCATGTCTGCAGAATGCTCATGTCATTGCTTCCAAAAAATACAGAAATGTTTTAAATTAATAATATAAAACAAAACCCCACTGAGAACTCTATACTTAAAAATAATTAAGATGGTAAATTTGTTATGTTTTCTACCACAGTGAAGAGGGAGGGGGGGAGGATGGCCAAGCTGGGTGGCAGAGCACATCTCAGATACCCCAATGATGGGAACCCCCCGCCCTCAGGTGAGGGTGCCAGCAACCAGCAGGGTAAAGAATTCCAAGTAGCACAATGGTGAGATCAATGTTAACATTCCTTTTAAAATTAAAAAAAATTCAGTTCCACCAAAATAGCCCCCCAAAACCTGAATTGAAAGAACATTCAATGCTATTTTTATCCTCAAAATACGAACAGATAATTTTTCTGAAAAAGTCTGCAGATGATTTTGAAAGGGACTAAGAGAAAAACCACTGCAAACCACTGTATGATTTGCTTTCGAAATACTGAACTATGCTTAAGCATGCTAGAGCTTCAAGATGGGTTGAAGGATGACAAACATTCAGATTCATCACTGAGTTTCCTGAGCATATACATAACCTAGGAAATGTGCATCACTAAGCTTTTATGATAATAATGGTTCTGGTGAAGTTGAGAGGTAAAATAAAGAAGCTGAAGTTTTTAAAATTAAGTCCTGCTTAGACATTAAAATACTTTTTTTTCAAAATTCTCAGATTGGTCATCAAGCACATTAACTCCTACATAAAGAAGGTATTTTTTTGAAACTCCAAAACATAGATATTCATTATGCACATTCAACAGCCTGAAAAAGCTTTCAAATTTTATAAGAGATCAGTCATTTACAAAAACAGTATAAATTGTACAAAGATAGAATTCCTTTATTACTGTTTGATAGGAAATTACCTCTTCAAATATTTACTAAGTAGCACGACATGATTTATATAAGTCTAAAGGCGGGGGAGGGAGGGGGAGGGAGAGAAGGAGAGAGAGAGGGAGGGGGAGAGGAAGAGGGAAGGGAGAGAGAGAGAGAGAGAGAGAGAGAGGAGAGAGGAGAGAGAGAGAGAGAGAGAGAGAGAGAAATTAATTACTGTACAATCCAATGAGGTCCACAGTGCCTCTGGTCAGCTGCTGTGTGTCACTAACTGTAAGCACAGCCCAGGCCCCCTGGCACCCAGGAATGCCACCTTCTACCCTGGAACTTCTGTAGGGAACAAAAATGGCAGCTTCTAGGCACAGCCCACACACCGTTACAGTTTATGAATGCACCTGTAGTACCAAACCTTACTGCAAACATCCTCCCCAACACAGACCATGGGGCCCAAACTTCAGGTCCTTAATATTTACCTCTTCCCTATAGATGGCCTGGCCTAAGTCACAAGAATAATTTCACTGTTTGAAATTCTGCAGAATGCACATGTCATTGCTTCCAAAAAATACAGAGTATCTCATTCTTCTTATATAGTCTTCACTGTTTTCATAGGAAAGCAATCTACTGACTGCTAATCAGGTTCACTCCTGGAATACTATTTTCAATATTGTTTGGAAATGCCCCCACCATTACCAATATCTTATCTTCATAACTCTTCCATCCAACTTTCCTTGCTTTTAAAGTATGAGAACATTCAAAGCAAATTATAGCTATAAACATGTGCTCTAGAAATCTGCCATATAGACAACAGGCTGCTCAGCTCAAGACATAAAACCCTAACGCCCTGTGTACTACAGCACAAATTCTCTCCAACATTTGTAAAACCGCCAGGCATTGCAGACTCACTTGGAACATAATCACAACAGTAAACTGTGACCCCCTGAAGCCATCACATTCAGTAGGAAACAGTAATTAAAACTAGCCACTAATGGTTGCCTTACTTGGTATTAATCACTGTTCTCACAAAAGCGAGTGCAAGCAGGTGATAAAAGCTGAAAATTAAGAAATGCTGTTTTATCTATTGTTTCTTTGGATATCTACTCCAAGGTGTTCTTAAAGTGAACTGGCAAGGAAAAATTACACACATACATATGTGTGAGTAGTACTGGTTATCTCAGGTTTGTTAATGTCTGACTATGTTGTACTAAATGCAGATTCTTATAATGAAAGAACAAAATACAGGGAATCATGAGTCTTGAATTTACATTTGCTACTAATGCCAAGGCCCCACACCACCTCTCTGTGCCTCAGTTTCCTCATCTGTGAATTAGGCATTCTTCAGAATGACCAAAAAAGTATACAAAGTATTTCTGAGAATCTAGAAGTCCTAGAAGACTGAATTATTAAGATATTTTAAAGTCCACAGTTGTGTATTAGTATATACAGTAAGAGTTGATTTTGACAATTTAATTGTATAAAATATAAAAATCCAATTATAGCTAATTTGATAATGCTAACTTGGCCACCGTGCTTAATGAATATCATATTTTACTTTTATGTTACTAAAATGCTGTTAGCGAAAAGAAGAAAAAATTCTTGTTATGGCCTGAATGTTTGCAGCCCTCCCCAAATACTTATGTTGAAATCTAATCACCAAGGAGATGGTATCAGAAGGCAGGGCCTTTGGGAGACGATTAGGTCATAAGAGCTCCACCCTTGTGAGTGGGATTAATGCCCTTGTAAAAAGGCCCCCAAGAGCTGCCTTGTTCCCTTCCATTCCCTGAAGACTCACAGAAAGCACCATGTATAGGAAGGAGCCCTCATTAGACACCAAATCTGCCAGCACGTTGATCCTGGGCTTCTGGCCTCCAGAACAGTGAGCAATAAGTTTCTGTTATTTATAAATTACCCAGTCTAAAGAATTTTGTTATAGTAGCCTGAACAGAGTAAGACAGACATTCTCTTTAAAGGAATTCTGGTTATGATCTTAATATAATAATTTCATACAGTTTCCTAAGGTGACAATACTCCGTGGTTGGTGCTCCACACCATCGTGGTTTTCACAGAGGGCTGGTGGCCCCTAAATTTTAGTCAATAGATAAAACTTGAATTGCTATAATCAACTAATGAACACGTCTGTCAGATGGAACACAGGACTATGAAGCCATAAGCCACAATATAAAGTCCAACAAATTTAAAGGCATCACTTATAACAAAGATGCTCATGAAAACATGCAACACTTATGCTGCATGACTACACAGAGTGCACAGATCAGCAAACAGTTCAATTCATTCATTTTATGATTATTTACTGAACACCCACTAGGTGCCAGGCCTGGGGATAGAGCAGTCAATAAACAGGAAAGAATTCCTGCCCTCAAGATGCTTAAATTGTCATTCTTCTAGATGACTTTCTTGCTGAAGAGCAAGCAACCCAGTAGCAGGGAGAGTGTGATTATGCTGTCACCCCACTGACCTGCCGTGCGCAGCTGTGAGGACTATGACAAGTTCAGCACTGCTTCCAGCAGTTGAGAGAATGACACTCAAGCATGCTCTGAACCACTGCCAGGCCCCTGCTACCGCCTCCTCCCTTAATAAATGTGTCAATAATCGTCCTAATTGCAGAGACCTACACCACACAGACTTACTGTCAGATTACAATTAATTTAATTTCCCTAATTTTTAAAATAACACTTTAACAGACAATTAAGCTTGACTTTTAACTAATCAAAGTTGCTTAAAAAGACAGCTTTTGATTTTAGCCAGTTAACTCATTATTTTCTAAAACTAAATGGTATAAATGCTATATGACCTATTTAACAGTGAACATACTTGTTTAATTAATAAAACAGTTTGAGGGCCCTGTTTCAATTGATCCATAAAATAGTCTGCCCTTGTCTCATGAAAATGTCCCAGTGCTGCATGATTTTAACCACAACTGGCACTTTATTAAAGAGTATCCATGAATCCCTAAAATCTGATGTGTGGGTGAGTTTTGTTGGTTTGAAGCTAAATGATGGCTGCAATATCTCAAATTGTCTTATATTTTGTGATTCTCCTGGGTGAGTCTACAGTTTTCAAAGTTTCCAAGCTGATTATTTTGTTAAGTGTAATGTCCACATTTGGCCAAATAATGTCCATTATTTTGATTGTTCAGTTGCAACCCTAAAAGCTTCTTATGTACTGCTTTTATTTTTTTTATTTATCTATTTTTTAAACAGAGTCTCACTCTGTTGCCCTTGGTAGAGTACAGTGGCATCATCATAGCTCAATGCAACCTCAAACTCCGACGCTCAAGTGATCCTCTTGCTTCAGCCTCCCAAGTAGCTGGGACTATAGGCACGTGCCATGACATCTGGTTAATTTTTCTATTTTTATTAGAGATGTGGTCTTGCTCTTGTTCAGGCTGGTCTCGAACTCCTGGGCTCAAGTGATCCTCTTGCCTCAGCTTCCCAAGTAGCTGGGACTATAGGCACGTGCCATGACATCTGGTTAATTTTTCTATTTTTAGTAGAGACGGGGTCTTGCTCTTGCTCTTGCTCAGGCTGGTCTCGAACTCCTGAGCTCAAGCGATCCTCCCACTGTGGCCTTCCAGAGTGCTAAGATGATAGGTGTCAGCCTCCATGCCTGGCCTATCTACTGCTTTTATAGGGGCATTTTAATACACAGAAATTTTCTACATAAAATATTTATTTTTGCACTCATACACTTTTAACGAAAAGGTAGCTGTGATGCACTGAGGTGAGTTTATAAAGCCTTAACTATTATCATAGGTATGTTAATTTTCTACATGTTCATGAAAGTTATCTAAATAAGGCTGCCAGTCAGCTTATGAAAGGGTGTCCATACAGTTGTATAAGGAGCACACTGCACAATCTCATGAGCGTCACGTCCGTGGCAGTCTGTGTAAGTGGCACCCTCGGACTGCACGTGACTCACTTGTGTATGTGATGCCTCTGCTCACTCAGGTGTCCCAGCAAGAACTCACGCCACTACAAAAAGTAATCCCAAGGAGCATAGGCAAGGTGCTTTATGCAAGCCCCCTACAACATGCTTAAGTACCAAGAGGCAGTACTGATACTCACTGGTTCCAATAGTTCCCATAAAAGGGGAAATGTTTATTCACACAATTAAACCAAATACGAAAGAATAGGAGGGCTTTATACTAATTTTTCAGAGAGATAGTACAGTACAGCAGTAGAGAGAATGGAATTCCAGACCAGCCTGATAGCAAGTCTTATTTTACTTCTTGTTAGCTGTGTTTACTGGACAAGTAATTTCACCTCTCTCTGTCTCAGTTTCTTCCTCTATAAAATGAGGATAACAACACACATCTCAGAACTGTTATGAGGATTAAATGACATAATACACGTAAAGTAGCTAGAACAGTGCCTGACAACTGTTCAGATTCGGTATTAGAATTATTGGTAAATAAAAAAAAAAATCAAAGCAGAAACAGGTCAGGGGTTTAAGAATGAGTCAGTGATTTATTCCACAATGAAAATGAAAGCTCTTGATTGACAGGAAAGTTTTCATGAGATCTGCTTTATTATACATTCCACCTGTCCAACCAAGGTCAAACTCCTGATTTGAGGTAATACAAGTCATGAAAAGCCAACTCCCATGCACCTGACTGACAGGGCCGACCTTGCACCGCACCTGCGCTGCTGCCGCCAGGACCTGGGCTGACATTCGCCGGCCACCTTCCTCAAGGGGAGGGGCACACCCAGTGGACAAACAACTCCAGTCTACACTATCTGCCATCGATAAGATTTCAAATCCTAGGAGAGAATAACTGCCCAAAGGCTCCTGCGCCCTGCCCTGGTGAGATGCCCGCTGCTTTCATTCATGTTGTCTAAATACCAGCCAATCCCTGGTGCCTCGCACTCCTACCTCGGAAAACCATCTCATCCACACTGTGCAAACAGGCCCTGTTCCCGGTGCCCTGAGGGAGAAGGACGCATTACAAAGATGAAAGCGGCCTGTAAAGTTTCCCAGGTTGGAAAGAGTCAGGCCTGTTTCTACACTGTAAAGTGTAACTGCTAGAAATCAGAAAAAAATCCTGACATGTTAACTAGTAGCTGCTTTTCATCTATTTCAATTCTTATACAAAGATTCCAGGAGATTCAATGGCCGGTTCTGATATGGCTTATAGTTTTAGACAGTGAAAAACAAAACATATTTAGGAAACATTTTTTAAAAGAATTAGGCCAGGCACAGTGGTTCACGCCTGTAATCCTAGCACTCTGGGAGGCTGAGGCAGGAGGATTACTTGAGCTCAGGAGTTTGAGACCAGCCTGAGCAAGAGCGAGACCCCGTCTCTACTAAATATAGTAAAAATTAGCCAGGTGTGGTGGTGCATGCAGGTAGTCGCAGCTACTTGGGAGGCTGAGGAAGGAGGATGACTTGAGCCCAGGAGTTTGAGATTGCTGTGAGCTAGGCTGATGCCACAGCACTGTAGCCCAGGTGACAGAGCGAGACTCTGTGTCAAAAAAAGAAAGAAGAGAAGAGAAGAGAAGAGAAAGAAGAGAAGAGAAGAGAAGAGAAGAGAAGAGAAGAGAAGAGAAGAGAAGAGAAGAGAAGAGAAGAGAAGAGAAGAGAGAAAAGAAAAGAAAAGAAAAGAAAAGAAAAGAAAAGAAAAGAAAAGAAAAGAAAAGAAAAGAAAAGAAAAGAAAAGAAAAGAAATATAAGAATTCAAACTTCACTGACACCCGCATCTAGCGTACTAGAAAAGTCTACCTACCCTCGAAACACTGGCACACAACAGCGCATACATTTTCTAACTGCACCAAAACAGCACAGACCACCTCTTACAACCCATCACCTCCCTGATTCTTCTATCTTAAGAAATGAGATGGGGAGATCCCGCTGGGCAAAATTAAAATCGGTATAGTAAAAAATACAGGTATCTCAACATCTTGATAAAAATGAATATGTTCTATTTATAAAGTAACATCTTTGATTTTAGAATTTTTTCACCATGAATGCAATTAGTACAATACACTGGATCACCTGTATAGTATCTAAGAAGGACTATTCAGTCCAATGACATTACTTGATCTAAGTTACTGCCTGACTACAATAGTCAAAAAATTATATGTCTTATGGAAATAGAGAAATCAGAATCTATCTTATCCAGCCTCTTCATGGTAAACAGGAGAAAACAGAGGTTTTGAGGGTTTACACAGTGTGCCTGAGGCCACATCCTCCTAAGAATTGAAGTTGGACTCTGCTTATTTCACGTAAGAAAGCCAGAGTACAAAGAAATAATCTCAATTCTTAGCACTGCCTTCTGGCCGACAGCAGAGGTCAGCTGTCTGTCCACCGTTTGGCAGTACAGGGTCGCTGAGTCCTGACAGCTGAGGTTGAGAGAGTGGAGGTATGTGCGCTAGTTTAGGTGGTTAACACCAGGAAGTGCGCCTGACCCAGCTCTTCCTCCTAGTCAGTGCAGCCAAAAACATCAATGCCGCATGTTGGTGACAGCTGGTAATCACTATGGTGAGTGAATTTCACCATCCAGGGTAATATCCTAACCTTCCCTACCCAGCAACAAGACTCCCCACCCGCTGTGACTTTCTCTGACTGTGGCTTACCCTAAACAGGCAGAAGCTACAGAATAATGGCGAATCAAACTGTGGGAGGGAGAGACACAGAAGCATAAAAGATCATTTGCTAAAACGTTGCCTGAAATATCACCATCGATTAACTAGAGACCACTGATGATATATAATCATATAGGATGTCTCAAATTTGGATAAAAGGGTAGCATAATGGGAAACATCATTACATTTTAGATTAAAAGGGTGGTCTTGTTTCTTGCTGGAATGAGCATTCTCACTAATGCTCACTCGTGTGGTATGTCAGCATGGTGTGCGCAAGCAATTGAGATTTTATGATTTTTGAACATCTGCTTTAAAAAAAACAAATGTGAATTTGTCACTACAATTTATTTTAGCAATAAACCATCATATGCCAACAAGATTGCTAAAATAAGGAGAGTAGAGAAGGAAAAAATATCTTAAGTGGACATTTTCAGCCTCATTAAAAACTGAGTTTAAAAAAAAATGCTGGTCCTGCCTTGTTATAATTCACTTTCCACTTATGTTAACGTATGTCTCTAGATTTTCAAATTAAAATGCAATTTTAAAGTTCATAATGTAAGCGTTAGCAAAAAGGAGAAGTATGTGCTTTTAAAGCTATATGGAAATAGGCACTATTCCCTAAAATGTGACTGCATCTGTCTCCTGGTATGAGAGTTCCATCCTAAGTGATGGAAGTCTTATGGCCACTGCCACCCGGGTTAGGGCTCTTTCTTCCTTCAGGACTAAAGCAGGGAGACGGCCTGGGAGTGCCTGCTTTCTAAGTGTGCCTGTGATGGCGACGGATGGCTGCACAGGACCCACGAGCCAACCGGGCAGGCAGCACCCTGCACACCCGCATGCACTCCCCGGGCCTCCGGCACCAGTTTCCCTTCATGAGCACAACTCAGGTGTCAGTGAAATGAAATGCTTAGAGAAAAGCAAACTGCTTTTGCTTGCTATACGTTCAAGAAATAAATTGTCACAGAATGCAGATGAATTCGCTTTGGGGACAGAGTTATCTGTGCTCAAATCAAGAGTAGGAAAAGGTAAATATTTTGCAGGGAAAAAAAGGAAGGGGTTCACCCAGGGATAGCTGGGGTGGGCACAGTATGTGGAAGAACAGCGGACCTTCAGAGGAGGCGGCTCACCTCCCTCCAGGTGTGGCAGACCACCCTCAGGGGGCAGACGTGCAGACCAGCTCTGCCATCCCTGCGCACTCCTGCTGCCCGGCAGGCAGGCCTGTGCCTAACACGGCCTATGAAGCAGACATCGTTCCTTAAATGACTAGTTAAAAACCTGTGAGACGAATACTAGTGAGTGAAATTTCAAGACCATGTAGATTCAGTGGGATCCCACATTTATAAGACGACGTTTTCTACACAGTCGGTGAGAAATTCGTAAGGGAAGGAGAAGAAAATGGAGCTGGGACAAAGGCCTTCTGGAACAGGCCTGCGATGCTACAAGGTGACCTCACCTGCCTGGGCCAGTCAGTGAAGAGCCAAACAGGGACTGGACACCAGACGTTCGCTCTGAGGAAGTGAGTTTCCTCTTCCAGTCAAAACCAGGCCGATCTGAGGCAGCTCTCTGCATTTCTAGCGCGGCCCAAGCACAGGAGGTTCTCAGGAAGCAGGTGTCGCCTGGTGACTGCAGTGGGTCCCAGGGAAACGCCTGTCACAGACCCCAAGCAGGCAAAAGGCTTTCCTCGCTCCCTCAGGGAATTTCTGTCAAAAAGTATCTTCTTGGCCTACTTGAACACTAAATTTAAAGAAGTATGGGATCGAGTAACAGCTCTGGCAGATTAACTGAGTGCTTCTCCAAGACGAGGGCCCTGTCTTTCAGCATGGTGGTGAGGATGCCTGGCCTAAGTTCATGAAGTGAGCCAGTGAACGAGCAAACGCCAACGCACGGCTGTTTAGGAAACTCCTGAACGCCAAGCTCTTCTCAAGTCCAGGAGGGAGCAAGTCTGTCCCCTACTAGGATGAGTAGAGAGGGCTGATCCCTTTCAATATGATTTGATGCACTTGTTACTTTTCATATTACATGAAGAATATCTATATTAAGAGTATCTTTGCTGCATTCTTATAAATATGTGACATAAAGGCAACTGTAAAATGATCTCAATTTTCTCTTCTATAAAATCAAAGGATTAAAGTTAAATCTGCAACATCTGTCTTAAACACCTTAAACACATCGTATTTTGCAATTTCTTATGCAAAATACAACAGTTCTGAGCAAAAAGAACAGTCATCATTAATGGTCCTAGTGCTGATAGTGAGGAGTGCTGGCAACTCTGTTGCCCAATCCTAGAGTGAGTAATACCTGAGATTTAATATTTAGACCAGAAGGGACGACGATGCGTGAGTATGTCATCAGCATCACTCAGGGAGAGGCTGGCATGCTCTCTCAACAGATTAATTATCCTCCTTGCAGTACCTTTTGAAGAGTGAGAAACAAAAATTGGGTGAGCTACTAATCAGAACAATCTAGAATTCATTTGGTCCAGTATACTTGGCATCTCAAACCCAGACAGTCCCTCCCTGTGCCAGGCTTTGGCGATGCCTATCTGTTCAGTTAACAGACTCCAAAGAAAACGGAGCTCACTTGGAGAGAAATGCTGACTGCAGGGGTGTGGGGAGAGGGGAAAATCAAGATAGCCAGGTTTGGTGGCCCAGGACACAATGAGAAAGAGAGAAGAGAAAAGGCTGTTTTCCAATTCTAATTAACTTAGGAAACAAGTCAGAAAACATTGCTGAGGGCAGTCCTCACTGAAAAGAGATGCCATTAAAAATAATTAAGCAGACTATAAACAATATTCCTTGTGAAAACAGAACTTCATCATCATGACTGACATGTGCAACTTAAATGGGAAACATTTTAAATATTAAACAAATTCCCTTTAGTAGAAGATAAGATTATACATTTATGTACAAAAATCTGAAAAAACTGAAAGTATTGGATTTTAAAAAAGAATCCTATGTAGCAATAAGCATTCACTGACTACAGATAGTAGGCTTTGAAGAACATTAATCAGCCTTGAAATAGTGCCAAAGTGAAAATTTCTGAAAACCAGGGAGTAGTTAAGTTGCTGCCGTGAATGGGATAGATTAGTGAGACGCCGCTGCCCTGCACACATGCATGCACACACGCGCACACATGCACACACATGCACATGTGTGCACACGCTATGTGCACGTTGGAAAAAATATTTTCCAACTATGTTGGAAAATGTTTCTATGTTGGCAAAAATATTTTTACATACTTATATCTTGATGCCACTAATGCATATAAAAGGCCTATCAATACATTAACGGTCTCAAAAAATCTAAAAAACCAAAACATATCACCAGATGTTTTTTTCCTTCAACCAAACAGTGAAATAAAGTACATAACAATAATAGTAAAAAGATGACTGGATATCAATCAGGGAACTCAGTCTAAGAAAATCTAAGTTTATATTACAGAAATTCAAAAAATCAATACACTATACTTGGAGAAGAAAAATTCAAATCCTTAGTGTTTGAAGAACTGTATACTACTGCATATTAACATATACTCATGCTTGAATAGTTTACTCTTTGATGGTACTGAGGTCAATCAATACCAAAAGGAAACCCGGAGGCAAGCTCAATGACAGTTGGAATCAGTTTACCTCTGAGGCGTGTGCACACATGTGCATGTGTGTGCGTGTGCGCGCGTGTGCATGCAGGTATGCAGGGGCAGCGGCGTCTCACTAATCTATCCCATTCACAGCAGCAACTTAACTACTCCCTGGTTTTCAGAAATTTTCACTTTAGCACTATTTCAAATTTTGAGAGGTAGCTATATTATTCTTACCTGTTTAATCTCAGGGCAATCCAAAACCTATTTGCAACCACGTAAAAGGTTTTAGAGTTATACAAATTTATTTAAAAAATTATAATGGAAAAGGCCTGATGTCTACTGTTCGGAAGAAGAACACTTATTAGCAAGTTCAGTTTTAGATTTTCTACCATGAGGAATGATCAATATCAAGTAAAATAATAAGTCTTAATTTCAAACAGAATATAAAACTTCTGGCTGAGCCCAGTTCTTTCCTGTGAAATGCAAACAGACTTGTAGAAATTCAACCAAAACACTGTTCTCTGCCAGAATACAGTGAAGCTAATAGAGACAGAAGGCTGTGTTCTCAAATGGGCTGAGAAAAGATGGGCAAAGGGCACTAATAAAACCACATTAAGCAGGGGTTTAAGTCAGGATCAGAGATGCGCCACGACGGACTCCAACAGAGTGGTGGCCACTTTTCCCTTGGTGTGTAACCTACTAGGGCCCACCAGAACACAAGTCACAGGAGCAGATGCAGCAAGGGTAGTGGCAGGATTGCTCAAGGCTAATTACTGCTGTTAGGTAGAATTGCCATTAGGACCTCCTTCAAAGAGGCCCAGGCCACTGCACCGGGAACACTGAAAAAAGTTGGGAAGAACACACTGTGCAAGATCGATCTGAAAAGGAAGCAGGAGGGGGAGGGGAGACGAATAAGAAGGGGGGGGCAGACAAGGAAATAGAGCAGAGTTAAAAATAAACTAACTCCAAAACTTGGGAGAGAACAAAGAACTAGTATCACTGCATTCAAATACACATGTCACTCCCACTGAAATGTCTTCCTTTGTAGTTTAAACTGTTTCACAGTAATACTAAAGGCAAATTTGAAAAGTCATCATGTTCTCAGCATTCTAACCAACAGGTTTTCACTTCTTCAGCTCTCTTGCTGTGCTTTCAATTCAGCTGCAGTGAACACACCCAATGCCAAGGCCAGGTACAAGGATAACAGGACAGGCCTCTACAGCCAGAAGGGCTCAGACACATTCACTTTCTATACTTCTCACAGGGAATCACAAAATTACATACTCTTTTCTTTTAAAGACATTTCTAAGCCAAGTAATGTCATCTGCTTCAAGTGTACAAAAAGCAAATGTGTAAACAAATTGTAAGAAAACTCTCTAATACACCAAGGATTGAAATGTGGGTTTTATTCAAAGTATAGAAAAAAGAACGCCAAAGTTTGTTAAATAAGCCTCACTTAATCTGCACATAGAATCAAATGTTGTTAGATTTCAGTTCGCTTCCTCTGTTACAGTCTATAACCATATAACATGGGTGATAATACTTTAGCATATTTCACACCTAAGAATAATGAAAGACATTACCTAATGAGACCAAAATAGTTACACATATACAGTGACCAGAGACACAAGTAGGCTAATGTAGTCTAATGTTATTCAAGATCTACAGTCTTTATTCTTAAGATTTTAAAATTTCATAAAAATATGAGAATATACTTTCCTTCATATTCAAAAAGTGAGCACTAATAAAAATAATGAGATTTTAGGAGCATATAATTCTTAACTATTCACTCTAATAGCCAATCATTACCAAAGCATTTGTAAATGAACCTTTGTGACCAAAGTATAGAGAAGGATTTATTAATAATAAACTAATGATGAGATTACTGAACCTGCAGTCATTCTTCCCTACTACTATTAGACATTAGCCAGAATTCAGGGTCGCAGTATCTGTCCCATTCTGAACACATTTGTTAATAATGCTATTTTTATTTTACCATTATCATTTAGAGTTCCCGCTTATACAGTGGGTACTATGTGCCCAGCACAATGTGTTCTACATAAGCCATTTAATGCTTATAGCAACCCTGAGAAGTGTTATTATTATTATTATTTCCATTCTGCAGAATTTCATGGCAATACAAGATACTAACATGTATTAAGCATTTCCCACGTGCCGGCCCACGTAGCAGCTCACTCAGTCCTCACGGCAATCCTACGACCTGGGCACTACGATTCCCTGCCTGGCCAGTGGACGAGGCCGGCGCGTCAAGCACTTTCCTGAGACGCACACACCGCGCGGGGAGTCCAGGTGCTGACGCAGGCTCTCCTGACACCCAAGCCCGCACTCTCACCCACCAACACCGGGAGCTTGGCTCTCCAGGCCTGCCCTCAGGCCCCACCCATGAGAAGAGCTCCAACAGCAGGCAGGAAGGGGACCAGGGTCGCGCTGGGCAGAGCTGCACCCCCATACCCAGGAGCTGTGCACACCCCTCCAAGTTTCGCTGAATAAATTGACCACGAGAGAACAGAAGTCCTGCCTCAAAGCTCGACAGTCCCCGGAGCACGTCACCCAAAGGTCAGGGCTTCTGGTGGCAGAGCATGAGGCATTCCAGAACAGAGAGTCTTGGTCTGGACAGATGCTCCACAGCCATTCGGTGGTCCCCTGTCACCGAGTTACTAGGGCCCACTGTGTGCCTGGACCGCCACAGGCTCTTGGTTACTGACCTTGCTAAGCCAGAGGTCCACCTCTAGGAGACAGCACAGGGACAAATGGGTAGAATGAGGACTGCTGGAATTCATGGCAAAACTGTTTTTGGATACAGTGCAGGCCACCAAGTGATGGGGGGTCAATTATAAGGGTGCGTGGGGAGGTTACCGAAGACTAAAACGGAAGAAGTAGCAGGAAGGCCGAGTGGGATGTGAGGCAAAGCTCCCGCTTTCTAGCGGGGAGGGAGGAAGCCAAGATAAGCAACAGTCACAGCAGGAGGAGGACCACTGTGCTGGCCTTCAACTTGCTAACTCACAATTGTCAGCTTAAGGACAGATAGAGGTACTGTGAAGAATGAATCTCATGTCTCAAAAGCCATGTTGGAATGGATGCACTGCAGAAGTGTTCAGCTTAGGGAGAAGTTACCACTCCTGCCCAGCACTCAAGATAAGGGTGCTCACCTAGACTGGGCAACACCTGAGCCCAGGCTCTCTACAGAACACTGGAACAACTAACACGTTATTAATGCAATGGGAGGTAAGCGCCACTAGACTACAAAATGACTACAAATCACCACCAAAATAAACCAAGCGCTTGGGAGTGCCAGTGGCCCTCAACTCATAGAAATCACCATTTAGATTAGCACAATATTTAGCAACAATTATGAAACCACTTTTACCCTAAATATCTTCACTCATAGGGTGAAGGTACTTATTACAAACTGAATGCTTTTACTAACAATATTAGTATGTGCACGGAGAGGAAAACAGTTACGGAATGTGTACCCAAATCTAACCAGCATTTTCTCTAGGGAGTGGCTTCAGAGTAGATAGTCACATTCCATGTAACACATGTGTTATACATTTTTGTAATATATGTATTATGTTAATGATTGAAAAATAATACACTAGGTCTCACGTTCAGCAGGAATATTCACATACTCACTAGCTGGGAACAATACACTGTTGCATCTTTACCCCTATGGGTGATTCTAACAGTCCAAATTGGGCAAGTTAAATACCCACAGGGTGTTCAGAATCTCAGAAAAAGTCACTGCATGCAAGCACCTAGGCGGGTGCAGAGTGCTGGGAGAAGAGTCCACACTTCAGGCCACGGGAGGGTGTGCGGGTGGGCGGGTGCTGGAACCAGCCTCCCGGGCCACCAATGGCACAGGCACGGGCCAGGGCAGCCACTTCCACAGAGGTGGTTTCTGAAGCTCCCGCAGGGAAAGTGTGTGTATGCAGAACAGTGGCCTGATGGGCACAGGACGCCCTCCCAAAATGTTTGCTGAATGACTATATGAGAAGGATGGAGGGAGGGAGGGAGGAGAGAATGGAGGTAAATAAGAATTGAAAAGGTAGGGAAAAATGAAGAATACCTAAATTCCATTCAACATATGAAGGGTTATACTTAATTTATGGCCAGAGATTTATACATGAATTTAATAATATATTTTTAAAATGTAATTACCTTCTATTTCCTTTTCAAGCCTTACTGAGTCTTAACTTCCAATTCAAGATTCAACAAGAACAGGAGTGGTGCTCTGGGAATTTCTAAAATGGAAAAAGACACAGACTAAAAATTATACTGGAGAACTATTCACAATAGCAAAGATATGTAATCAACCTAAGTGTCCATCAGTGGATGGGTGGATAAAGAGAATGTGGGGGCTATCTTTCTATCTAGTGGAATACTACTCAGCCACAAAAAAGAACAAAATCATGACTTTTTCAGAAACAGGGATAGAAATAGAGACCACTATCTTAAGTGAAACAAGCCAAACACAGACAAATACGGTATGTTCTCACTCCTAAGTAGATGCTAAAACATGTATACACAAGGACTTAAGAGAGTGGGATGACAGATACTGGAGACTGGGAATGGTGGGGAGTGGGAGGGGGTAGATGATGAGTAATTTCATAATGAGTACAATGTATATTATTCAGGGGATGGATCCCTGAAAAGCCCTGAGTTCACCACTAGGCAATCTATGCATGTAACAAAGTTACACTTGCACCCCAGAAATTTATACAAATAAAAAATGTATGCTGGAAAATAGAAGTGATTAAAAAGTGATCAATAGAAAAACCTGACTTTTACTGAATAACAGACACTGTTTCCTAATACACCTTGGGAAAAATCGGCTTCAAAGCCCTTTTCTAATTTAGCTTCTCTAGCAAACTTTAAACTGATTCCTGAGGAAAATGAAAATCAACTGTAAGGCAGGCTTTGTGTGAATATTCAACAGAAAATAAGCCAGAGGAGAGCCTGTGTATTGCCATCAGCCTGGAGACCCCCAGCTTTGCACTACTCCAAACTCCGCATGCTGGGACAGGACTTGTCCATCACACAGGAAATGATGGATCCTCCTCACAAACAACTGCAAAACGGGGGAAGCAAACAGACACCTCACTGTACTTCAGAAACTCTGTTAATGTTTTCAAGGGAAGAAGATATCACAAGTAGATACTGCAGCGCATCGTGGCCTCCAAATGCAGCTCCCACCAGGCTCACAAAGAACACCCTCCTGCTTGTCCCCAGGCTTCTTTTTCCTGGATTGAAGACAGATCTTGAAGGTTACACTGACCCAAATTTTGAGTATACAATATTTCATTTTCAGGAAGGAGAAAGATTAACATCTACTGAGCCCAGAAACAACATGACTCCTTTTTACAAAAGGAGAAAGAAAATGAGGCTGTTCTAGGAAAACTACTTCCCCAGGTCTGCTGGACATGTAACTGCTTTTCCTGTCTTTGGAGATACTGGATGAATCAGGAAAGTGATTATTATCCAGACACCTGGCAACTCAAAAGAACGCACCGTTTTCTCCTCCCTCATTTACTTTTGTCAGATACCATCAGTCAAATGACTGCATCTTTGTTTGCTCAAAAGTGGGAGCCAGCAGGCAGGGAAGGACAATGTTCTGACTGCAATGGGTATCTTCTTTATTGAGATTTACTGTATATTGTGCACCGTTACAGGAGTAAGCAACAGGAAAATATTTTAAGGAGGCACTTGGGACTCCCACAAACAACAACTAAAATCCACTTCATTAAGGTCTATGCCAGCTTCCCAACCACTGTCACCTCCTTTCTGGAGCAATGTGTAATGCACAGTAAGCTACAGGTTTATTAGTGACACAGCAAATTGTGACCTAGATTTTGAACAGCATCAAAAAAAAAAAATAAAAATAAAAAATAAAAAGAAAGCCTAGAAGTACCTATTTAAATAACAACTAAAATTGATGCTTCCCACTCTCACTTTCAGAATTTCAAAACAGCTTACTTTCTTCTCTCCCATTACCTAATAATGTTCAACAAGAACATAAAGTAAAAATTAGTATTAGATTAAAATAGAAATAAAGACTCCAATTTCTGTGGCTCCTTTTCATTGCTTTAGCATCTGCAATTTAAGATTTTATTTGCCTGCTGAAATATTTGGGATTCTAGGAATTCAAATTAAAGAAATGACATACTTTTCATATTATGAGAAATTTCTATCTAAAATGTTTGGACTCAATTTAAATTTATTGTGACCCATTACAAAATAAAAAGGTTTTGTATTTTAATATTTTACAATCAGTTTTTGCTTTGCCCAAAAATTGTACTAAAAATTCTTTTCCATTTTTATGATTATTTTTGCCTTTTCCTTCTCACATTTTTGAAGACAGAAAATAAACAGCTGAACCCTTTCTATAATGATTCAGAGATAGAAAAGACACACAATTATGTCTGGGATACAAATTGCACATAAGAAGAACTTCAAAATTGGATTTATCCTAAAAGTTGCCATGTGAATCTAAACCATCCTAATAAATGTAATTCATAGCATATACACTTGAGACTTAGGGATCTTAAGGTCATCTGCCTGAGTTGACTCATTTCACAGATAAGGAAATGAAAACAGAGTAATTAAGTGACCATTTCAAAGTCACAGAGCTAAACCAGCCCTAGATCCCAGATTTCCTGCGTGTAAATCCAGCACTCCATTAGATCATAACTAATCTTTAACTTCCATAAATATCCTATTAAAAGCTTATAATTTCACTTATTTTAGTGTAAAACAACAACAAAAAAAAATTCTATATAGCATGATCACCACTTAATGAGTTAACTCAACTTTCCATCAATATAAATCAGTGCTCAAAGTTATCATATTCCGCCTTTTGCTCCACTGATAAATGTAGATTAAACCATGAATGCCCATGAGAAATCTGAAATGAAATTTGGGTTACTCTTAGCTTGTCTAACCTAGATACATCTACTCTAAAAACACAATTTCCCTGTCTTATTCATAGTGAAGTCATAATCACAGGTTTGCTACAATCATTGCTATAAAATCTATCAAGCAAAATACAGGTATTCGATAGTCAAGGCTTCGGTAAGCAGTTTTTAAAGTAAGAATTCCAAAATGATTTTGTATTAGACCCATCAGTTCAGACAGAACTTGTATTCTCTAAACCTCTGGAATCACTGAAGAGCACTGAGTTTACCCGGAGCAGCAGCTTATTTTACTGTCATCCATGGTCCTTTGCCCACTCCTCCTTATCGGCGAGCACCGTGCAGGTGCACGGGAACCAGAAGGCACGAGACGGCCGCCCTGCTACGGCAGGCCGACCACGAGGTAACCACGGACGGCCTTCCTGGTAGCACTGGAGTCCCAGGTTTTACAGGACGGTGCGCGCCTGTGAGTGTGTGTTTACAGGCTTAGTTAGTAAATCCACATGTGGCTGCCAGGAATGTGAGTTGATACGTCCAGCTGTAGTAAAGAGCAGATGCAAGGAAGTAAGGAGAGATAAATGAAGACATGCCAACAGATAACAGAAGAACTCCTCTAACACATGTCCAAAAGAGTAAAAAAGAAAAAACAGGTCAGAGGAAAAAATATCCACTGAGAGGAATTCTTTTCTTGAAACTATGAAAGCAACAAATTACTTTCCTTATATTTCTTCTTATAAACTCACTAATGATATTAAAACTCAGTACCAAGTAACCACATTAAGGAGGAAAAAAGACCAAGGTTTCAATACACATTTTCAACAAAAAAATAAATAAGCAAATGCCAAGTAAGCAGAGGAAGAGATGTTCAACATAATTAAACAGGTAAATGCAAAATAAAGCATTAATGAGATGCCACTACGTACGAACTAGAATGGCTAAATTTTAAAAGGGCTTGAAAATGCTAAGTGTTTACAAGGATATGAAGCAACTGAGATTCTCATACAATGATGGTGGGAAATTTGAAAAATAACTGCAGTTTCTTATAAAGCTTAAGCACATACTTACCATAAGACTCAGCAATTCCCCCCCAGATACACACCCAAGAGAAATTTAAACAGACAGACTGCACACAAAGACTTGAACAAGAATGCTCATAGTAAGCAGCCTTATTCATGATAGCCCTGAACTTGAAAGAACCCCAATGTCCATCAACTGGTCAATCGATAAACAAACTGGTGTATCACACATGGGAATATTACTCAGTGATAAAAAGGAAAGAATTACTAATGCAAACAACAAAATGAATTTCAAGAGCATTATACTATGGGAAACAAGTCAAACACAAAAACTAAATGTATGGTCCCACTTATATGAAATTTTAGAGAAAGGAAAACTACAGCAATAGAAAACAGATTAGGCTGGTTCGAAGGTATCAAGTGATCTCACTTAATTGTTCACAGTCAGTTACAGATTGAACTCTTTGTTCTACTACTTTCCCACCTGCTCACTACTGCAGTTGACTAGTCTAAAAAAAAAAAAAAGAAGAAGAAGAAAATAAAAGAAAGAAGGGAAGCAGATTAATGGTTGCCAGGGGTCAGGGTGTGGGGACTGACTTGCAGAGACTGACTGCAAGGAGGCAGGAGAGAGCGTGCAGGGGTGGCTGAGGTGTTCTGTATCATGACCATAGTAGTGGGTGCGTGATTGTGCATATTTGTGAAAATACACTGAACTGTACATTTAAAATCAGTAAATTTAACTGTATATACATTATATCTCACAACAGTGAATTAGGAAAAAAAAACACCTCAGTGCCACCCTCATTTAACCTGAAAATTCACTAACATAATAAGACTGGAAACACCTTCCATGGATGGTCCTCAACACCTCCAAATGCTTAATAATGATTACAGCAATCGATGATGGCTGAGTATCCAGAGACCAGCAAAAAAGAAAAACCAACAACCAATAATACTGCTTATAGGGAAAATAAATTATCCCATTGTTCTACAACTCCCAATAACTTGTAGCCTTATAAAAGATTTCCAGAAAGTGGCCTAAGAATATTTAGTCTCTGATAAACCTGTTCCATGTGAAAAGATAAACTTCCTAAAACTCTTGATAATCCATGGAGGGTAACATACAAATAGAGAGAAGAGTTACCAAGAAATGTGTAGGAAAAAAAAAACAAGTGTGGAAACTTGAAGAAATATGGGCCAGATTATAAATCAACTCTAAAAGTATTCTTAAAAACACTTTGATACACTAAGCGGCAAACACCTCTTAAGCATCTACAAGGCTTTGTCCTTGAGTCTACTGGACATGCTTATTTACAATGTAAACAAAGATATAAGAAAAGTTTATCAAAGTTATCAAAGTTTACCCAAAAAATGTCAGTAACGCATTCCATGGTAGAAGTTATAAACCAATTTATGGGGAAAAGATGCCTAAAAGTTTGAGTTTATCACTCAACTTGGCACAAATACCAATGAAATTATGGGCTGGAACCTATCAGAAGTACTGAGTTCAGTACAAATACATCAGATACTGCTCTGCTTTGAACTGGTCAATCTGTTACTGGCCTCTGAGCAGAGGTTTTTCCAAATTCTTGGTGTCCGTTGGGAAAGAATTTCAGGACATACCGCATAAACCAAGCAAGCAACAGCTTTTTATTGAAAGTGAAAGTACACTGTCAGGGAGAACGGGCAGACTCAAAAGAGAGCAGCTGCACTGAGAGGAAGTGGTCTGAGGTCTTTTGAAGTCTTACTAATTCAGGGGAGGAATATTCAAGGCCAAGGAGTTGGCTTTTACTAAGAATCTGGGTAGTAATTCCTAGAATTGGATTCCCTCTCATACTTTAAATGGTTGTCTCGGAACTGTTACAGTGAGTGATTTCAAGGGCCAAGAAATTTCAAAACCACAATGTAAATGATATTGTAATTAGCGAAAGTTCATGTAAGGTGGCAGAGAAAGCTGACAAGCCAGTGAAGCTGATTCTTGCCTGTGCTTAAAAGTCCCTCTGGTTAATTTCTGCTTAAGAATTGTTTATTTTAACACCTGCACCCAATCTTCAAAAGTCCTTGCAGCTGGTCTCAGCCATGTCTCTTAGTCTCCTACTCTAACAAACCCATACAGGGGTGAGGGTAAGGCTCTATCATGCCCTGGTTGTACTCATTACAAGCCTTCTTCTAAAGCCCAGCTTAAGGTGCCTACATCTTTTATAATGGTACAAACCCTCCACTGCTAGATTGCTAGAACGATATATGAGTCTGCAATGACCCTGCACCTCCTTTACAATCCAGGCTATGAGAATGTTGAAGACAACCAGATCTCAACAGACTCCGGCATGGGCAGATATAGCAAGGGACCCAGTAATATTTACATCAACAAGGGAAGTGCCTGGGAGTCAGGGTAGAAAGTGGGCTGGCATGTGGAGGAAGGGGCCAAGTAGCAGAAGCTATAGAAAGGTAATGATAAGCGCATGGCTCACAATAAGTGCATTTCCTGCAACTGAACAATCTCAAACTTGAATGGACTGCCCCATAAGGTGGGAAGACCTGGCAGCAGCTACAAATTTAGTAATACTCTAATCTCAATCTTAATGGGCCATCACCATCACCTCCCCACTGTCTCCCAACACTAGCAAAACTGATCTTTCTCACACCCAGCTATGACCATGGCCTCCTGTCCCCAATACCTACACTCCTCACCCCTTCAGCGCTCCCCTCCCCATCACCTGCAGGACCAAGGCCAAACGCCTCTCAGGACAACAGACAAGGCCCCTGTGGACAGAGCTGCATCTGCCAGCATCCCCCATGTGCTGTGTCCCAGCTGTTCAGGACCAGTACAGGGCGCTCCTCAGGCCAGGCTTTTTCTTGCCCTCACACCGTGCACATGCCATTCACTGTCTAAGATACTGCTGTGTCTCCCAGTGTGAGGCTGGAGACTCCAGCCCATGCATCCCAAGCTCAGACGATCCTGCCTTTGAGAAGCATCCCTTACCTTCGCAGAGCTCTGATCCCTTTCTCCTCTGCATGCCTCTCCACGAGCCTTGCTCATCTCCATGGAAACATTCACCCCAGATGTAGAGATCAGTTACACTTGTGCCTCCCCACTAAACCACAAACTCCTGCCTGGTTATCTTAATCCCTAGGATTTATCCCAGGAAGTGACACTTCACAGACATTTGTGAATGAGTCAGGGATTCCCAGATAGTACAGTAAGCCATGTTGCTCACGTCCTGTCCGATCGTACACCCATCAGCAGACTATCAACTTGGGCTGCACAGCAGGAATAGAGTAAGCCCCAGCAGACACCACTATCTTGAGGCTATAGAAGATATTAATACAAGGGGGGCCACCCATCTGAAGTTGGGATACAGTATAGGAACCAGAATAATGGCCTAATGGACATTACTGGGCATTCTGGAGTCAGCTGAGTTCCAATCCTGCCTCCATTGCACTATGTGACTTGAGTAACTAACTTAACCTCTCAAAGGCCCAGTTTCCTGGTCTGTAAAATGAAGATAGATAATTATAGCCCTTACTTCATGGGATCATCGTGAGGATCCAATGACAGTGTCAGCAAATACAGAAGCCAGCAAAGCACCTAGCACGTGGCGAGCACTCGCTAGGCGCCGGCTGACTCTTCAGCGGCAGCGCTGACCAGGCAGAGCCGGGCTGGCCTGGACACTCGCTCGTGACGCGCCTCGACAAGTCATGTCGGGCTTGAACAAATGGAAATAATATCTACTTTGGAGGAATGTGTATCAAAATAAAATATGTAAAGATGCCAAGCACATAGGAGTCACTTTATAAAGGTTCCTTCTACCCCCTTTTTGCTCATGGGTCACTGATTTCCAAACAATCTGGAAATTTTCCTTTTCTTTCTCAAAAAGGCAGGCTTATTCAGTTAAAGACATCTTCAGGTTCACACTAAAAAGGCCATAATCACCTCTCTATAACACTCCTCACATGCTACAGACACATCTTGAAAAGAGGCCTTTTATATACTACAGTAATTAATTTATTTGGACTGCATTGGACCGACCTCTGTATCTCTCTGTGTTTTACAAAAAAGAAAAAGCACACTAAAAAGTTTCATTAAGTTCACTCAAATGTAGCCCATCACTTCTCTATAAACAATAACATTTAGCAAATCCACATATGGTCAAAGAAATGTTATGTTCAATAAAAAAGTTTCTGAAAAATAGCACGATGAGAAAACCTATAAATGCTTATTACTACAATGTCAGTGCCACAAAATTTGTTAAGGATAAATGTACCTGGTTGCAAATTAACAAAAATACACCTGGTTACAAAGAATACATTTTTTAAAAAGAGTGCTACACATCTCAAATGCTAATTTTTAACACTCCTAAAAATGGTGCTCAAACACATAGCTTATTACACAAATGCATGTTTTAATGCTAGCATATTATTAGTTGGATGTGATCCAATTAAACATGCGGTCATTTTCCAGGGTTTCAATGATTGTGAATAAACAGCTGGAAATCCTAACTCATTTAGAAAAGATTAATGAAATACAAAGCAAATATAGTTTATTAAGTTCCCAGCCCAAATGCCAGCAGCAGCTGGGTGAGACCACTATTTAGATCCGGATATATGAATACAGACAAGAGTGACTTTGACATATTCTGTGGGACTACCATGCTACTCTGCAAAGAGGGAATCGGGGAGCTACCTTCTTTAAAAATTTCTGAACTCATACAACACCAGAGATTTTCTAAATCTAAAATAGACTGAGAGATATTTACTTTTTGGCCAGCCCAGTTCTTCCAAAGTCACCGTACTTCTTTGTCCAGTAGAAACTATTGGAAAAAACACGTATTTTGTGGTTTCTCAAATTTTTACATGCAAAATCTCTTATTAACTTACATTATGGAAAATAATTCTTTAAAGAAAAAACACAGGTAAGGAACTCACAACAACCCAAGACAGAAAACATCTATCTCATGTGGAGGCTGATATTTTAAATTATTATTTTTAAATTACTACTAAATAGTCACTGTGTTTGAAAAATACAAATAAAAATTATGTAATGTTATTTATGTAACCCTAGGATATCAGGCCAAGAAATTTTATCAACAAATTTTTTTTTTACTATGATTATAAACTGATAACTTTCCATCCTTCCAAAGCATCTCCAAATACCAAATATGAGAGAGTTTTGATGAAATTCAAGTGTCCCTTTTCTTTTTTTCCTTACAAAATTGGTCTCCATGATATATTCAACACTGGATCTGGGGTCTCTAAGTCTCAGGTAAGTTATCTGAAAGACATGCACTCAGGCTCATCACCCATGAGAGCAGGGCTTGCCCACATGGTTTTTCGGCTCCTCAAGAGACCAACCACTGTCTAACAACCCCTGGGCTCAGGATCTCTTGTCTAGGTGAGAAGTACTAACTGGAGACCTCTTCAAGTGCTTCTAGAGCAGGTGGCAACGAGTTCAGGCCAAAGAATCTCTGCTTTTGGATTTCCCTTAAAAAAGCTATTCATCTCATTATAATATGCAAGTGTAGAACAATGCCAACATCAACACTGGTATTTTCTGCTATCCTATGAAAATTAAGCATAATGTTAGTAAAATGTAATATAATCCCCTGAGCACTGTTTGTAAGGCTTAAACATAAATTTTGAGACATCATGTTTTAATTACATTTTTTAAATTGTGGTAAGGTGCATATAATGTAAAATTTACCATCTTAACCTTATGCAAGTGTGTAGTTCAGTAGCAGTAAGGACAATCGCATTATTGAACAACCATCACCACCATCCATCTCCAGAACCCCTTTCATCATCCAACACAACTCTCCATTCTTCCCTTCCCCTCTCCGGGAATGACTATTCTACTTTCGGTCACCACTGACTACTCCTACTTCCTGTAAGTGGAATCATGCAGTATCAGTCCTTCTGTGACTGGCTTAGTTCACTTGGCACAATGTCCTCATGGTTCATCCACGGTGTATGGATTGCATCTACTGTGCACACACTTCTTACTTCTCATGTCAGGGGACACTGAGAATATAAACACAGAGCCAGGTGCTTCTCCCCAGGAAAACCCTTGTGAATGGAGGGGCTAAATATAAATCATCGTGTCTGCGAAACCGAGAGCCTGACTGCGCTAGTGCAGCAGCACGGAATGCTGCTCACGGCTCTTCCTGCTGGTGCGTCCCAGAAACTCTCAACAAACACTGGCCTTCCGGCAAGTGCAGTGCCTGAGCCGGGCCACACAGTATGTCTGTAACATAAATCAGAGCAAGGTATTACTAAGGACTGAACTTTCCATACTTAAATGCCTGCTATACGCTGTCTTTAGAACTTCAGGGAAATTAATGTCAATATAAATGGCTGGCCAAGAAAGACTTACATTAAGAGCAAATTTTAAATTAATGTCTCCATTACATTGAAGGCAATGTTGCTATTTTAACAGCAATAATAAAGTGCATGATAAGAAAGACAACTTGCTCCATAAAATATAGAGAGCATTCATTATAGGTATTTTGTAGCATTTTAGGTTGCTTTATGTAAGCCTTACTTCACCAAATAAATTATGCGTTTCACAAACACAGTCTTTGAATTCTTTTATGTCCATCTCTCAAATCAAAGTCTCTCAAATTCTCTTTTGCTCCACTCCCACATCAGTACCCACAATAAAGTCGGTATTGGGTAAAATACTTTAGTTGATTGACAAGTGGTTGAACAAGGCCATATTTACAGCTTAGGGGTTAAAGGCATACATTTTGCAGTCAACCCCAAATTGGAATCTCAGTTCTACTCAGGGCTGTTCTGAATATTAAATGACGATACGTAATACCCCATTGACATGGTACCTGAGACAAGTAAATAATTACATTTCAACCATTAGTAGTAGTAATAATTTGAATCGATTCTAAGTATATATCTTTAACTTTTCATGTTTTACAACTCGCACATGATTGGGTAGTTTCATAACTAAAGAGTGTTTCAGGTCAAGCCCTAAAGAGCAATGCTTGGTTTTATTTTTTTATTCCCTTTCAGATATCCTCTTTGGTTAGCAGTAACCAGTGGTGGCTCCTTAGAATAGCACCAATATAACAGACTTTAGAGTTGAATAAAATAAAAATTAGAAGAATATCACTTAACACATTCAACTGGGCATAGACCCTTGGCCAGTGCCTCTCAGTGGTCAAACACAACAAGGATCAAGGGGACAAGAGAACTCACTCTCGCTGACACCGTCACACTTTGGGCACTTGCTTTAAAAAGCACCTATGAGACTTCTGTGTCCAATTAGGATGAGCAGCACATGAAAAGCCTTTGATCCCATGGTAACAAGAAATTTCACCCAGACAAAATAAAAACATACTTTTCAACAAGTCTGGCGAAGAATAATAAGTGCAAGAATGTCTTGATGGCCCTAATGTCCACACAAAACAAGGCCCCCTTCTTGGTGAGCTGAAAGCCAGAGCTTCCACATGACAGGACTGTGCCTAGTCTGGACGGGGAGGGGTAAGCCGACAGACAGGCTTGGCAGGAACGGGGAGAGACAGACAAGCCTTAGGCAGCCATGTGAACCAGTAGCACAGACTGGAATCTGGAGCCCAGACACCACAAAAGCAAATCACGCTCCCTAATAAGTCTTCTCATTTACCCCCACACTTCCCCCAACCCCCAAATTCCACAAAAAAGCAACCGAGGGAGAGGTTACAAGGCTGAGAGAAATCACACAGCCCATATATTCTCAACATGCTTCAATCTTTTATTCCAATGGGGAATCAAAAGATCTAAAACTGTAGTCCAACTTTCTCTCAGCTGTAATACTGACAAATTTTTTTAAAAATAAAAGACCAATTAGGTGAACTCAATCTAATTAAAAGTGCAACTCAGACCTTAACTAAATTATGAGGAAACTGAATATGCAGCTCCTCTCCCAATCTCCCTTAAGAAAAAGCTTGTACTCTTGAAAAATGTAGCAAACAAAATATTCTCTCTCTTTCACTATATATTTGCCTCTACTATTTTTATCTACAACACCTGTAATACCATTTAAAAAATTATAAAACCTATAAACAGGAAAATATGATCCATAATTAAGAGTGAATACAGTCAATAAGAACAGAGTCACAGATGACTCAGTTAATGAGATTAGCAGTTGAAGACTTTAAAACAACTACTACAAATATCTTAAAGAATATATATAAAAACAAGAAACTAATGGGAGAGGTGAGAACATTTTTAGGATAGAAATGAAAATTCTAAAATAGAACTAAATAAAATCTAAGACTAAAAATATAATATTTGAAATAAAAAATTCATTGAACAGGCTTGCTAACTAGATATTATAGAAGAAAAAAATTAGTAAACTGAAATCTTCCAAATTAAAAAGAGAAAAACAATAGGAAAACAAATCAAGTACCAGTGACGTACAAAATAATACAATGAACATATGAGTAATTAGAGAAGAGAGAACAATGAGATTAAAAATATTTGAAGAAGTCAAGTACAGTGACACAAGTCTGTAATCCAAGCACTCTGGGAGGCAGAGGTGGAAGTACTGCTTGAACCCAGTAGTTTGAGACGAGACTGAGCAACATAGTGAGACCCCATCTTTATAGAAACCAGAAAACTTAGGGGGCATGGTGGTATATGCATGTGAGCCCAGCTACTTAGGAGGCTGAGGCAGGAGGATTGCTTGAGCCCAGGAGTTTGTGATTGCTGATGATGCTACTACACTCTAGCCTGAGCAATACAAGGGAGACCCTGTCTCAAAACAAGAACAAAAATTGAAGAAATGTGGATAAAATGTACCAAATGTGAAAGGAATCAACCCACCAACCAAGAAGCTCAATAAACCTTAAGCAGACAAATATAAAGAAAAACTTATTTAAACATATTATTAATTGCTGAAAACAAAACAAAAACATTTTTAAAAAGCAAGAGAAAAACGATGTTACACACAGGGGAACAAAGATAATAATGACAGCCAACTTCATATGAAGAAAAAGAAATCAGAATGAAACGACATATTTAAAGTGCTGAAAGGAAAAAAAAAAAGCTGGCAGCCCAGAATACTATACTTGGCAAAATTATCCTTCAGAAATGAAGGCAAATTAAAGACATTTTCAGCTAAATGAAAGCTAAGTAAGTTCACCACTAGTGGACCCACAATACAATAAAGGATAGAGAAAGTTCTTCAGGCTGAAGGGGAAGTAATAACAAATGGTTTAAAAACTCAGATCTACAGGAAGGAATGAAGAGAAGAGCTCAGAAATGGTAAATCTGTAGATATATACAAAAAAGTATATATATATATATATATATGCATATGTTAAAAAAAACTGGCTGTAAAACAAAAAATAGTAATATATTAGGAAGCATATAACATGTAGAAGTAAAATACATAACAGTACAAAAGATAGGAGGAGGATAAATGAAAATAAACAGTTGTAAGATTCTTACACTGAATGTGAACTGGTACAATATTAGTTCAACATAGATGGTGATTCTGTATCTCTATTTATCTATCGTAACCCCAAGAGCAACTGGTAAAAAATAAAACCAAACCTTGGCTAAAAAGTCAAGGACACAAAATAAAATACTAAAAATTACTTGATTAATCCAAAATAAGGCAAGAAAGAACAACAGACTAGTTAGACAAATAGAACACAAATAATAAGATAATAGACTTAAAATCAGTCATATCAATCATTTCAACATAAAAAGAAACCATATCAATGTAATAAAATCAACCATATCGATACATAATAATATCAATGTGAATTACATTAAATGTAAATGGATAAACTCCTCAATCAAAAGGGAGTGTTTTTTAAGATTGGATAAAAAAGCAACTGGAGAAAGAAACTGATAAAATTATAAGTACTTGAATATATTTGTTTTAGCATTCAACAATGTAAGAATTAACTAATGTACACATTCTTTTCTTCACATTCTATAGCCCTATGAAATGGAATTAGAAGCCTGACATTTTTGTTTTTGAGGATAAAATGACCCAATATATTTAAACAGCTAAGAACAGTACATTATCAAATACAGAGCAATCCTACAAAGCACCCTTCCTTTTAAAATCATTTTTAGTAATTCTATTTATTTTTCTCCAGTCTTAGGGAATCCCAGGACATTAGTAGTGGCCTGGGCTCTCGTATTCAGGTATTTCTCAGCTTTTGGTTCTAGTAGAGTATTAAACACCACATTAGCATCTTTCAAATCAAGTATCAAAAATCAAATTGTTTATTGATTTCCAAAATACCAAGGCTTATGGGTATCTTTCTTCACAGTTTATTCTTTAGAGACTTTGGAAATCTCTTTAAAGAGATTTTTATATCAAATATGAAATCTTTATATCAAATATGTATCTCCAGTGGCTCTTATGAAAAACGTGTCTGCATCTTAACTCTGCCTTCAGATTTTCACAAAGATGCACACAAACGCTCAGCCCTGCTACTCACTGGCTACATGATCTTGTGCAAGTCAATTACTCTCCCTCAACTAGTGTCTCACCTATAAAATGCAGATATATACCTACCTTGCAGGATTCAATGAAGCAGTATAATACCTTAAATCTAGTAGATGCTCAAATCTTTATGCATGAAATGAAGGCATGAAAAAAAAAAAAAAAACTATGTATGGAAGGTGACTTTACCACCCACGCAAACGAGATGCAGGCTCAGACATATAGGATGAAGTCCAAACTCCCCTACCTATCACACTAGGTTCCTCTGTCCCTTACGTCTTTCTCCAAATCAAACATTTCACTTGACACCGCAAAAGCAAACAGCTGAAGTTCTCCAGACTCGCTATGCTGCTGCATGCCTCAGTCTTCAGCTAGGGCTATCCCATCCGCCCGGCATTTCCCTTCTGAATTTCTCCCTCAACTCTCTGCCCCCCAGCCTGTTCATCTAGCTAACACCTGCCTTTCCTTAGAAGGTAGGGATGGCCAGGCGTGGTGGGTCATGCCTGTAATCCTAGCTCTCTGGGAGGCCGAGGCTGGTGGACTGCTCAAGGTCAGGAGTTCGAAACCAGCCTGAGCAAGAACGAGACCCCATCTCTACTATAAATAGAAAGAAATGAATTGGCCAACTAATATAAATATAGAAAAAAATTAGCCGGGCATGGTGGCACATACCTGTAGTCCCAGCTACTCGGGAGGCTGAGGCAGCAGGATTGCTTGAGCCCAGGAGTTTGAGGTTGCTGTGAGCCAGGTTGACGCCACGGCACTCACTCTAGCCTGGGCAACAAAGTGAGACTGTCTCAAAAAAAAAAAAAAAAAGAAGGTAGGGAGATCTAATTCAGCTCAGATTGGACCTTCAGGAAAGCCTTTCTGGAAACATTTCCTCTCATGTACGCTGAGCTCATTTTGCTCTCCGCACCCCTGGTAACCTGGACTCAGCTTTCTCTCCAGTGCATCCTGAGCACAGAACTCGACAGGCAACTGCCTGGAGCACTTGCCACCGTGAGGCAGCACCTCAAGGAAAACATCTGGGACGTGACAGAAAATCCTCCTTCAGGCTCTCGCCTGGCCAAGAATTTGCCCTACAACCACAACAGTTCAAGCAGCACCAGGAAAGGGCCAAGCTGGGGAGGAACTGAGCTCCCCACACCCACCATCGGGCCAGGCAGTGGCCACGCTCCAGCCCACTAGCTGGGCCACCTGGGGGCTCCACTCGGCCTCCCGATGACTGCAGCCCCAGCCACATGATGACCGCAAGCTCCTGAGAAACCCCGAGCCAGAACTTCCCTGCCAGGACACTCCAAACGCCCACAGCACGCAAAGACAGGCAATCTTTACCATTTCAGCCATTAAGTTTTGGAGTCATTTGTTACACAATAATAGATAATACAAACTTTACTTCAACTCAGGAGTTTCTGAGTCGTTTCTGAGGAGTTTCTCAGGAGCCCTCTCTTTGCTCAGTTTAATCGTTATCTAAAAGTATCCATTTCACAGATTTAAAAAAATCATCACAGCGGCATAGAGAATAAATACCCATTCTAGTTCATTCTGACCACACTCACCATGAGACACCGGATCCCTCCGATGCTAAAACTGATTAAAAGAAGCCCTAGTTAGTTTTGTTTTGTGAGGTATTCTGATTAAATGGATCAACTATATAATTAAACCATAAAAATAAAATGAGTTGAGTGATATAAAAAGAAATAGTTCAACATTCTAGGAGTTAAATTTGTTTCCAAATAGGACTCATTTTAATTGTAGAATACATGTTTAAGTAGACTTCATGGAAATCCTTGTAACTTTTCAAAAACATGTTTTAATTCACTGACGGCATTTTTACTTGAGGACCTAAGACTAAATTTAGAAATTATCTTCACTATATTCCTCTAAATTTAATCACTTTAATAAGTATCTGTGTCAATTTCTGTTGAAATAAGAAAAAAAAGTTCCAAAATATAAATGTATTTTAAAACAAAACCACCTAAGTTGTCTGAAAATAAAGAACTCATAAACTAAAAACATAAAAATTCCTAAGAAAAGGTAGTTATTTTGTAAAACCACTTTTTAAATCTAAGGAAATAAGTACATTTTCATAACCTAAAATCTTGATATTAATAAAAATTTCATATAACACTACATTTAAAAATATTTTATTACAGCAGAATATGCCACAAAAACTTTTTTTTGGTCATTTATTTATTTATTTCAGCATATTATGGGGGTACAAATGTTAAGGTTACTTATATTGCCCATGTCCCCCTTCCCCCGAGTCAGAGCTTCAAGCGTGTCCCTCCCCCAGTTGGTGCACATCACTCTCATTTTGTATGTATATACCCATCCCCTCCCCCCGACTTGCCGATGAATGGACTCTTTCGATGTGGCATCTGGTGAGAAAAGCCAGGATCCACGGACAATCCATTTGGAAAGTGACCGGTCTGTGGCACCACCTCTTACTTGTGTGGCCACTCTGAGCTTCAGTTTCCTCATCAAAAGGGATTGATGATGACACCTTCCTCATAAGATTCTAAACTCAAATGAGATCCATAACCACAACTGTTGAAGCTGGCTGATGAACATGTCTTGGTTTATAAAACAATTCCTTTTACTCTGTGTGCGTGCAGTATAATATACATAAAATTTACCATTTTCTGAAATAGCATCACTTCTAGAGAAAAATTAATTGAAAAATGTATAACTTTTACCATTTTTAAGTGTACAGTTCAGTCATAAATAGTAAATATATTCACATTGTTGCCTCCTGAGTAGCCAGGACTACAGGGACACACTGCCACACATGGCTAATTTAAAATTTTTTTTGTAGAGACAGCATCTGACTCTGTTGCCCAGGCTGTTTTCAAACTTCTGACTCCAAGTGATCCTCCCATCTTGGCCTCCCAAAGTGCTGGGATTACAGGAGTGAGCCGCTGCGCCTGGCAAATTTTAACAATATATATATATGGCTGTGCTGTCACCACCTCATCTAATTTCCCTGCACTTCCATTGCTCCCCCAAGTTCCCTGTTGCCCCTCTGCAGTCACTTCCCACTCTCCCAGCCCCCAGCAACCACTGACCTTTTTGCTATAGTTTTGCTTTTCCTAGAAATTTCATAAAAATGAAATCACACAGTATGTAGCCTTTTCCATCTGCCTTGTTTTTGCTTAGCTTTAGAGATGCAACATCTTAACTCGTATCTTCCCATTTATCAAGGTCTTTAATTTCGGCAATGTTCTCAGTATACAGGTTTACAAAATCCTTCACAAAATTTCTATTTTGTATGCTATTGGGAATGAATTTTTAAAAATTTAGCTAATGACTGTTCATTGTTAATGAATTGAACTGGTTTTTTGTATACTGATCTCCCATGACTACTAAAATCACTTATACTAGCTAGTACTGTTTTGGCAGATTCCTTATTGATTTGTCTACGTGAACAACCAACCACCATGTCATCTATGAATGGTCTTTATCCTTTCTGGTCTGGACATCTTTTCTGCACTCAATACCCTTTGGCAGGATAGGACACGATTACGGAAGGCTCAAAGCAACCCAACTTTGATGCAGTGTAGGGCAAGGGCCCTGACCCTTTGAGCAGTGGAAGGGCATTGTCAGCATGGCACTTGTCTGGCTCAACTTCTCACCCACTGGACTGGGCTTCTCCTTGGTGGTCCAGTCTCCAGCACAGGGCTTGCTGGGTCACCCAATTTGACATGAATGGTTTCCCAGTAACTCTAGGAGGATGAGTTCATTTGGGAGATCATGTGTGCACAAGTATGATCCCCTTAAATACGCTTTTATCTGAACAAAAGCCTAGCTTTAATATTCTCTTACTAAAAATCAGAGGGGGTAACCTTTTGCCCTTACCATTCACTTCCTAGTTCAACACTGCAAACCTCAGCTGCTAGCATTGTCCAGTAGGCATCTTGGCAAAAGAGACGAGCACTGCAGTTAAGTTTGGATTCAACAACTAAGACTTCAATTTAAGTAATTTCTGTTACATTGTCTACAGGGAATAAAAATTCAGGATTGTGAGGATTGTGATAGCCATTTGCTGGGCAATTACCTTCTTACTAAGTCCAAGCCCTCTCTCCCTGCCTCTGCACTTCCTACCAGTAAAGTCAATGCCACATATTCAAGCTGCCGTGGCTTTAGGCTTGGGGTCCAAATCTTATATATTACCTGCTATCACCAAGGTTTCTTTCAGGATTGAGGACTTCCATTTAGCCATTACCATCCCCAGCTCAGAGAAAAGATTTACCATATTGTGCCATTTTCTCCATCCTTTTACGATCTATGCCGTCTCTCCCTATCAGCTCAGTTACTCTCTTCTGTGCCCACTGGCTATTAGCAAATCCAATGAAGAACCAGAGTTATGATTAAGTAAAGATATCAGGTAGGATGGCTTTAAGTAGATAAAGTAAAAAGAGTTTTGAGAAGCCTTAAAGACCAAGGAATTAGGGCCAGACATGGTGGTTCATGCCTGTAATCTTAGCACTTGGGGAGGCTGGGGCTGGCAGATTGCTTGAGGTCAGTTGTTCAAGACCAGCCTGAGCAAGAGTGAGACCTTGTCTCTACTAAAAATACAAATTAGCTGGGCAACTAAACAGAAAAAATTAATTGGGCAGGGTGGCATACACCTGTATTCCCAGCCACTCAGGAGGCTGAGGCAGGAGGATCCCTTACACCCAGGAGCTTGAGATTGCAGTGAACTATGATCATGACACCAGCACTCTAGCTTGGAACAGAGTGAGACCCTGTCCCCTCCAAAAAAATAGTTTGGAAATAACCCTAAGGAGATAGCACACACATTAGAATTTCCAATACACATACAGGGAACTCATGTTTTCTGTGTTCCATTCTCTTCCTATCTGCCATCTGAGTGCACCCTGGGAAGATCATGTTAAGACTTGTGGGGGAAGGCTCAGGGCAGCCAGTGTTAGCCATCTTCCTTCGACTGGGCTTAAACACTGGTGAATCCGCTAGCACCTAATACTTTTTACATTCTGGGGCCAACTGTCATCTGGCAAATCCCTAATGCTCAAAGATGACACTTTCACACGACTTTTTCACTTATTTGTATTTGTTACAAGTTTTAAGTGGATTGTGACTTGGGCACTATATTTCTATTCACAAGCTTCACTTTTCAAAACAGTTTTACAACACATATGGGTAGGGCTTATAATTTTGCTCCTTAAAACAATACTTCTTCTTTGGAAAACAAGCCCTGTGTGTAGAGTTTCAAGTTGCTTTAAACATACTCATTTCTAGAGGACTAGTAGTACATGCACAAACTACAAGAGAATGAAAAGTTTAAAAAGTAGATTCTAGAAGATGAACTCAAGTCATTTTAACAAATAACTTTTCTTCTAAATATCAAGATATATGTTGGAATACTCAGTGACAAAAGATTTGGTCTACCAAGGAATCTGGCTTGATAGCTAAGCACTCTATGGCACAAAGTTAACAGAGGTTAGATACATCTTACAGCACTTTTTACCTCCATCTGTTACAATAAGCCAATGTGAAACCAGAAAAGCATTACTAGCTCTGCCTTAGTGCCTGAAGTATCACAGTATCACACTTAGAAGTAGAAAGAAACCTTATCTTCCCCTTAAAGTAGTTATTATCATGCCATACAGATTTTTTTAAATGTTAAAAATAAAGAAAAAAATCCTTGAAAATATATTATCAGAGGGAATGAAGTATTGAACATGTATACAAGTCATCCTTCAGGGAGAGCTTAGTCTACTTCCTCCATGCGTGATGTGTCACCATCTCCTTCAAGAGGTGGCATCTCTTCAGTCACAGCAGCACTGGTACCGTCAGCAGTAGGGTCATCTTCGTGGATACCCAGACCAAGTTGGATCATCCTGTAGATCCTGTTAGCACGTGTCCGGGGATCTTCCAGACTGAAGCCAGAAGACAGGAGTGCAGTTTCATAAAGCAAGATGACAGATCCTTCACAGACTTATCGTTCTTGTCAGCCTCTGCCTTTTGTCTTAAGGTTTTGATAATGGAATGGTCAGGGTTTATTTCCAGGTGTTTCTTCACTGGCTTGTAACCCACTGTCGAGTTGTCTCTTAGGGCTTGAGCTTTCATAATTCTTTCCATGTTTGCTGTCCAGCCATATGTGCTTGTGACAATTACAACATGGGGATGTCACCAATAGGTTTGACACAACCACCTTTTCAACTTTTTTCTCCAAGATGTCTTTCATGATTTTGCAGAGGTTTTCAAACTTTGTTTTCTTCTCTTTCTGTTTCTTTTTCTCTTCTTCATCTTGTGGAAGTTCTAAGCCTTCTTTGGTGACTGACACTAAAGTTTTCCCCTCAAATTCCTTCAGCTGTTGGACACAATACTCATTGATTGGCTCGATCATACAGATCACTTCTAAGCCATGCTTCCGAAGACGTTCCATGAAGGCTGAGTTAGCTACCTGGCCCTTGATCTCACCTGTGATATAATAGATATGTTTCTGGTTTTCCTTCATTCTGGTGCAGCAGTCCTTGAGAGAAACCATCTCATCACCAGAAGCAGATGTGTAGTATCGTACCAGCTCTGAAAGCTTCTTCCGGTTTTGAGAGTCTTCATATATTCCAAGCTTTATGCTTTTAGAGAACTGTTCATAAAACTTTTTGTAGTTTTCTTTATCTTCTGCCAATTCAGAAGATCTCTAAGCACTTTTTGACCAAATTCTTTCTGATAACTTTCAAAATTTTGCTTTGCTACAACATCTCACAGGAAATATTTAGAGGCAGATCCTCAGAGTCCACCACTCCTCTAATGAAATTCAAGTATTCAGGGATTAGCTCCTCACAGTTATCCATGATGAAAACTCTTTGCACATACAACTTGATGTTGTTCTTTTTCTTTCTGTTTTCAAATAGGTCAAAAGGAGCACATCTTGGGACAAAAAGAAGAGCTCTGAATTCCAACTGTCCTTCAACCGAAAGGTGCTTCACCGCCAAATGATCTTCCCAGTCGTTGGTCAAGCTCTTATAGAATTCTCCATACTCTTCATTACCAATATCATCAGGATTTCTGGTCCAAATAGGCTTTGTTTTGTTGAGCTCTTCTTGATCAATGTACTTTTCCTTTATCTTCTTCTTCTTCTTCCTGTCACCATCCTTCTTTTCTTCTTCCTCTTCATCAGAGCCAACATCTTCTATTTTGGGCTTGTCATCAGATTCCTTTTCTTCTTTTCCTTTCTCCTCCTCCTTCTCTTCCTTTTCTTCAGCCTCATCGCCACTGACTTATCACGTTCCTTCTCCACAAACAAAGTAATAGGATAGCCAATGCACTGAGAATGTTTCTTCACAATCTCCTTTATTCTTCTTTCCTCCAAGTACTCAGTTTGGTCCTCTTTCAGATGGAGGATAACCTTTGTTCCACGACCCATAGGTTCACCTGTGTCAGTTCTAACTGTAAATGATCCCCCTGCTGAGGACTCCCAGGCATACTGCTCATCGTTATGCTTGGTGATCACAGTTACTTTCTCGGCAACCAAATACGCAGAATAAAAGCCAACGCCGAACTGGCCAATCATAGATATGTCTGCACCAGCCTGCAAAGCTTCCATGAACGCTTTTGTCCCAGACTTGGCGATAGTACCAGGGTTATTGATCAAGTTGGCCTTGGTCATTCCAATCCCAGTATCCACAATAGTGAGGGTTCGATCTTGTTTGTTTGGTATGAGATTAACGTGCAGCTCTTTCCCAGAGTCTAGTTTACTGGGATCTGTCAAGCTTTCGTATTTGATTTTGTCCAAAGCATCTCATGAGTTTGAAATGAGCTCCCTGAGAAAAATCTCTTTGTTCGAGTAGAAAGTACTGATGATCACTGACATCAGCTGGGCACTTTCTGCCTAGAAGGTGAACGTCTCGACCTCTTCCTCCTCCATCGGTGGGTCTCGGGTCTGGGCCTCCTCCGGCATCTCGGCTGGTGGACCACAGGGCCCCGCACCACAGCAGCCAAGACGCTGCAGCAACTCAAACATTTTCTTTTAAAAGAAAAAAGAAGGTCACAGGTGCGCTTCCAAGTGTCTAATTAATGTTCAATAAATGATACCCACAAAAGGAAATCACAACTGAACTGTTATTTTAAATATGAAAATCTACACAGACTAAAGACAAATGCAAAATGATTAGGGAAAACATACACATATATGGTTTATTAAGAATTATATTAAAAATTAGTGAGATTACATTCTACCAGTTAAAAAACAAATAAAAATTAGAGACTTCACTGAAGATTCTTTATATAACAGAGTCTGGCTCTGTTGCCCATACTGGAGTGCAGTGGGGGCATTATAGCTCACTGTGACCTCAAATTCCTAGGCTCAAGTGATCCTCCTGCCTCAGCCTCCCAAGTAGCTGGGACTACAAGTGTGTGCCATCACACTCAGCTAATTTTTCTATTTTGTTTTTAAAGATGAGAGTCTCACTATGTTGCCCATGCTGGTCTTGAGCTTCTGGGCTCTAGCAAACCTCACACCTCAGCCTTCCAAAGTGCTGGTATTTTAGGCGCGCACCTTCACACCTGGCCATGATTCTTGATAAGAAGGTTAAAGTCAGTGACGGTGACATTACAGGTTGTCTTCTCTAGGAGAACTTTTTTACAACCTTTTCTGCCCCTTTGCCATGTACATTTTCCCTGCAAGACATAATAACCCTCCCTCCTGCCCAGGAGCCCACAAAGTTTCCTGTGTCTCAGCACTCAGATCTAGCACTGGGCACCTCTCTAATGAGAATTTCACAGACAGGCTCAACATCCAGGAAACTTGTGAAAATTTCCAGGCCCTCCACAGACCTACTGAATCAGAAACTGAGGCCAACTGGCAATTTGTATAGAAACAGCCCTCCAGCTCACTCTGATGTGCTAGTCTGCAAAGCACAGACCCTGATCATGGGTACCTAAAGTTACCTGAACATCAACGTCACCCAGGGAGCATCCTGCCAGGCCCCACGCAGGAGAGAGGCCCAGGAAGGTCCTGATCCTACGTATTCTTCATAAGGGAAACTCCCACCAGTTACTTGGCGCGGAGACCCTGCCACTCACCCAAGACCCACATCAGCACAACACTAACCTGTTCCTGGCCACTCAACTAGTCTATTGCCAGGCATCAGCATAGCACTAAACCTATTGCCTGGTGCATCAACGTAATGCTAACCTATTACCTGACACATCAACTAACCTACACCTGATACCCCATGCCGAGGACCACCCCAACTTAATAAAAGTGGGAAAAATCGGGTAGAGGGTGCTCAGAATTTGGTGGCAGGCCACTGAGCCTGCCAGCGAAATAAACTTTGATCCTCCGACTCTCCGTGTTCCGCTCAGTTTGTCCCCCGGGCCACCCGCTGTTACACTTGCTGTAACGTTCTTAGTAGGTCAACAGTCCGGCCCACTGGAGAGGGTAATCTGCAAGGGCCTTTCGAGGAAGAACTAGTATCTGTTATGCCAATTTAGCCCTGACAGTTCTAGTTTCGCTTGGGCCTTTTCCAAGTCAGAAACGGAAGGCAAAGCACAGCCCTTCACGAGCAGATGCCAGGACGCCAGTGCGCAGAGAGGCCCATTCCCTGGAGGCCCGTGTCCTGGCACGTTCACGGCCCTCAGACACCCCCACTCGCAAGGCCAACGACTGCAGCCTCCCGCGCTCCGCGTACAGGCATTTATCAGTTTATTTCAGTGTTAAACAGACAAGTGACCTTATTTTCCAACACTGTGCCTCTGAGAGCTCCCTGAATAGACTCCGTTAGGTCTGCTGTGGAGCAGGTGCAGAGTTCCTACGGCAGGATAAAACAGACACAAAATGATGGTGCTAGAAAAAGATGGTGCTAGAAATAGTAACAGAAACTGTAGGTTATGGGTGAGGCTGATATGTAGCAGGATAAAAAAATCTGGACCTTGGCACACAGGACAAAAAGACAAATGTGCAGCCCCTTGGAGCCCCTCCCACGCCCCACAACAGCGGGTCCAGTCTCTACCGCAGCCCATTCCAGTGCGGGGCACCTCCGACTGCACACGAAGATGAGGGGCCTCCCACCTCTGCGTGGGCTCCACTGCGGAGAACACGCCGCTCACCAGTGCCTGCACCCCACGAGGCCTCTCCAACACAGGAACCACTGTTTACTGGGCCCCGGCGTGTGCTCGGCTGGGACTGCTGCCAGGGACAGGACAGCACCACACCCCACTCCCCCTTCATAGTCTTATGCCGGACTTGACATTTCTAATATCCCACCTCTGAGCCACCTGGGGGAAAGAATCTGTACCATCAGGCATTTGCCCTCTAGGCCAATGCTGAGAGAAATCTCTGCTGCTAAGTAAAGCCCAGCCAGCCAGTAGGCCCAGAGACAGCGCATGATTCCAAACAGGGCCTTTCAGGAAGGGGAGACCTCTAGGAAAACCCACCTGGGGGCCTTCTACAGACCCTCCCAAGCCTGGGGGGTAGTGGGGAGGATGGAAGGGACGGCCAGGGTAAAGGGTAAAGGAATAGAGGGGGCCTCTGAGAGCCAGGGGCAGGGAGGCTCCAGGTGGGAATGCACGCTGCACTAGCTAAGCTCAGGCGGGATGGGACCCCAGACCCCAGGAAATGCAAGATCAGATGGGGAGGACAGCGGGAGCCAAAGCCCTGGGGCTCTTCCAGCACCCAGCCCTGAAGAATCCACCTTGCCTCTTTGCACCAGTGCCCCCATGACTGCAGTAGAACCACAGCAGAAGCAACTGTGAAGGGCTGTTCTGAGAAGGGACAACCTCAAACATCCCCAGTGTCCTGCATGGGCACGGGAAGGAAAGGTCTGTCTGCCACCACCCTCTGCGACCACCCAAACGTGCACAGAGTGTGCCAAGTCTGTGGCCCAGATCCAGCGCCAAATGCCCCTTTGATGTTTTCTACTCAAAAGGGATCACTCAGTGGTGGGAACTTGTTTTTTTCTCTAGGACTCCATAAACTTTAAATTTTGAATGGGAAAAAAACACAATTTCTATATATTTTTTCTCACCTACCAAAAAAATCCATAAGTAAGATAAAAACGTAGCCCACCCGTGATTTAAACAGTTAATATAAAAGTTTGAGCAAGGTCAAATATATAACTTCTACCTTTCCAGTGTAGCATTTACATAGAACCAATTACAGACCAAATATGACATTAACAAAGCCTTTTAGTTTTACTTGTAACCCTGCCTTCTTTCACAAAAATATGAGATACTTTAAAAAAATAAAGTACAATTCAAGAAAAGCAGAAAATAAAAATTTCAGGACGTAGAGAAAATTTAAGCATAGAGCACAGAGGTCAAGACAGAGAATAAACCAGCCAGAATTTCCTACGAAGTTATTGCTATAGTTGTGTCTTAACTTTGCCTGAAGTTTACTGTTTACCTTTTCAGTCAAATTACTTGTCTTGCACATTTTTGACAGACTTTTAAAGGTGTGTAAAGTGTAGAGCACACTGGGCAATAACACATGAGGGTCCTCACACTCTCTGTGCCAAAAAGCAGTAAGAGATGTCGTGTGGCCGTCTCTGAATATCCTTCAGACAAAGCAAAACCCATGATGGATGTGAGGGCTACTCAGTCATGAGGTGATTCTGAGAGGGTCTAAGGTAATTCCTTGCAATAGAGCCACTTATTACATACTTGGAAGATCAAAGTTGACAGAAGCAAAGCCACAGACCTAAACCCTTGAAAGAATCTTCCAGAACAAACAAACCTCTTAGATTATGAAGAGCTCAGTAGGTTCCTAACTTTCAGCTAGAGTTCAAAATGCCTGAAGGTAGAATTTTTCCCTTCTGTAAGGATGCAGCGAAAGAGGTACCTTGTAGGCAAAGCCAAAATGTTCTTTGAGCAATAATAGTTTGAAGGCCACTCTAGCACATGCATCCAAAAAGCCCCCAAAGTATACCATCAAGATAATTTGGTTCTAGAAATTTTTCAAGGCTGATATTGCTAAGATTTCTACCACAGCTGTAGAAAAGTCTCACATAAATTAATTTGCTATATACTAATTTGTTGGATATAAACTATTAAAGACAATGATTTCAGTTTTAGAACAATTAATTCTAAGCCATTCTTTGCAGCAGGAGTTAGAAATCAGAATCCAATTCAGTGGAATCTCGTCAGACCAGCAGATCTGGGGGTGGAATCTCCAGCACGGCCCAGCACCCCATGCACAGTGCCCTGCTGGTTTGCTTTCACAAGGACTGAGATTTTATTGAAGTGGTTTTCTTTCCCCCTAGACAGCACTATGAGGTTAGGAACAATATCGTATCAATCTTTATTCCCAGCACCTAGCATAGTGCCTGGGCACATATGTGCTCCATAAACGTGTATGTGGCTTGGGTGCCATACCCTTCCTTTAGAGCACTAAAAACCTGACCAAACTTGACCTCTTCACAAATGTTCTTTTATGTTCCCTCACTCCCCTGAAATGAAACAAACTCCATGGGAAACCAGAGAGTATCGCCCAGGCTGATCCTGACACAACCATTAAGAACTGAGGACTCAGTTTCACCAGGTACAGACACAGCCATGCCATCAACCACAACTCTATCCTGCCTCAACTGTCCTCGAGCTGATCAGAGGACCCACTCCAAACACATTACAGAAATCTACACATAGATCGACAGACGTGTTCTGATCTTCTAGCCAAGTAACCTTATGGAAAGAGAAAACAATGAGAACATGATTTGCTCTTAGTGAAATTATTCTTGCTTCTTTTTTTTTTTTTTTTTTGAGGCAGAGTCTCACTCTGTTGCCCAGGTTAGAGTGCCGTGGCATCAGCCTAGCTCACAGCAACCTCAAACTCCTGGGCTTAAACGACCCTCCTGCCTCAGCCTCCCGAGTAGCTGGGACTACAGGCATGCACCACCATGCCCGGCTACTTTTTTCTATATATTTTTAGTTGGCCAATTAATCTGTTTCTATTTTTAGTAGAGACAGGGTCTCACTCTTGCTCAGGCTGTTTTTGAACTCCTGACCTTGAGCAATCCACCCGCCTCAGCCTCCTGGTGTGAGCCACCGTGCCCGGCCTTCTCTTGGTTTTATAACAGTTATTACTACTTCCTTTTATACAAGTATACAACCATCTGCTTAACATTTTAGAATGCTGCCAAGGAGATGGAGCCAAATCAATGAATTGTAGAGTCTAGAACCACACCACCCCATGGAAATACAATGCAAGCCACACATGTGAACCATATATGTTACCTTAAGTTTTTGTGCAGCCATATTAAAAAATAAAAAGAACAGGTGAGGTTAATTTTGATAATATATTTACTTTAACCCAATAAATCTAAAATGTTATCATTTTAATGTGTAATTAATATAAAAATTAATGAGTTATTTTACATCTTTTTTCAAACTATATCTTCAAAATCTGGTGTTTTTTTTTTTAAACTAACAAGAGCACATCTCAAATCAGGCCAGCCACACTTCCAGCGCTGGGCAGCCAACATGCCCACACCGTACCACACAGGTCAGCTGTCTCTTGGTGCCGTCTGAAAAATCCAAACATGTACCTTGAGTCCAGCACCGCTTGTATTCTCTACAACATCTCAGGGTATTAGCAACAGTGGTACCTCGCCCCAGCTGCAAACTCCTTCAGATATTCACTTCCCTCCAGACGAGAACTAGCCTCAGGCAGCAAGAGAGGTGTAAGGCTGAAACAGACATTCCCGGGGCTCTGCTGGCTCAAGTCTCACAGCCAGGCAGTCGGGCAGAGATACACTTCAGGCCTTAGTATTCAAGTTACTTGGGCAGCAGAGAGATGCGATTGTGTCTTCTGTTCTTTTTGTTCAGACAGAGGCAAGGAGAGCAGAGAATAAGGAAAAGGAGAGCAAGGCTTGAACTTGGTGGAGATACCCCAGAAATACAGAGTGGAGCCAGGCAGGAGAGACGTTTCAGCATCAGCCAGAGGGGAAAACCCAAGACGAGGGGCTGTCGAAGAGGGCTCGGGTTCTCGTGAGCTGCCAAGCACGAGCTGGGAGAAGGCGGTCTGTGGCCTGGCCTGTCTTCCACCTTCAGTGAGGAGCCTGTCCTACTTGCGGGGCAGACCCAGGGGTAGCTCAGATGTGGAGGGAAGAATTCATCCCTTTCCAAGAAAATTACAGCTAGGTAGGAGGAATAAATTCTAGTGTTTTATAGCATTATAGGGTGACTACAGTTAACAATATTTTATTGTATATTTTCAAATAGCTAGAAAAGAAGATTTTGAATGTCTCCAACACAAAGAAAAGAGGTAATTTTGATCATCACACACTGTATATACATATTGAAATATCATGTATCCCATAATTATGTATAATTATTATGTGTCAATTAAAACAATTAAACAAATGTAAGTTTCCCATGACTTGTAAACTGTTACTTCATTAAACCACAGAGCTTCAACTAATCTATTAAAAAATCTATGAGCACAGACAAAAGTTGCCCTGTAGTTAATCACTATATAGCTAACCAAAATCCTAGGACTACTTTGGGGGGGAAAAGGAGCTCGATCAAGTGCAGAGTTCATGTCCTTGTGATGAAATGCCCTTAGCACAGTTCTACAAACACTTGGACTCAGCCAGTTTCACCTTAGAAGGTCAGGTTTCTAGACAAAACTCTTCCCACGGGGTTAATAAAGACCCACAGTCAGCCTACTGGACTCTGCTGTGGCCATGCCCCCTGGTCATGCGGCCGCCCACAACTGCCAATGTATCCTGGGCCTTGTACCCAGCTGCTGCCTGTGGTTGATTCTAGTCTCAAACCAACTCCCAGCCCAAAGAGCAACAGATGAGGGGCCACAGGAAAGCCCAGAGCATTTTAAACAAGGAAGACAAGTTATTAGTAAGTTTTAGTTACATGCAACTGCGCAGTTCTTTACCACTTGAAGCCAAAAGTCTCAGAAAGCAAAGCTCAATTAGCATATAAGCAGAAATGCATCAACTATTTCAACTACAAGCTGACAGAGCCATCATGTAAACACAAAACACTGCTGAGAGCATAGTAAGCACTATGTAAGGATTTGCCTCAATAATATCATTATCGTCATTATTATGACTGATTACATATGCTAATGGAGGAACAATCAGTTGTGAATAACTGTGTTTGAGAAAATGACAGAGCACTCAGTTTCTTCCTGATACCATGTTAAGCAATAAATAGTATCTATCATTAAATCAAATAACTATCTTCTTTTAAAACCAAAAAAATGTATATTTCCAAGTTCTAAAACACTTCCTTCCCTAGCTGGTTGAAAGCTGAGGATCAAATAGGAATGAAAACTGTAAATGAGATGCAACTACACAAATTAACTGCCATCACTTTCAATACGAATGTAACTTGGAGAGAAAACAAAGTGGAGACTTCGTCCTTAGAGAAGCAGAGCTACCCATGGCCATACGGGTCCTCTCCCTGTGTACCTAACAAAGACCACACAAAGCAGGGAAGGGAGGGCATCGATGACATCGCCATTTTCCTTTCCAGACAACACTTCTCTGGAGAAGTACACAGGCATTTTATTGCACTTTCCTTTATTCTGCTTCAAAAGCATCGTGTTCGGCAGCGCGTTCGGTGGTCCTGTGGATCTGCCTCTTGCTTCAGCAGTGTCTGGACAGAACAGACCCCAGGACTCCCTTCGTTCCAGCCTCCATCTGCTCTCGGATCTCTTCTCCACTTGTAGTCGCTCTGGGATCCTCTTCTCTGCCACCTCCTGCTCCTGGAGCCCACTAACACCGCACTTGTGGTGAGCTTCTTACTGCTGACCAACCATGAGCTCCCAGATTCGTGAGAATTATTCCACCGAGGTGGAGGCAGCCATCACCCGCCGGTCAATTGGCACCTGCGGGCCTCCTGCACGCACCTCTGTCTGGGCTACTATTTCCACCTCGAGGATGTGGCTCTGACAGGCGTGGGCCACGTCTTCTGAGAACTGGCTGAGGAGAAGCGCGAAGGCGCCAAGCACCTCTTGAAGATGCAAAACCGCGTGGCGACCTCTTCCAGGATGTGCGGAAGCCAGGTCAAGATGGGCGAGCGCAACCCTGGATGTGAGGGAAGCTGCCCGGCCCTGGGAGAAGAGCCCGAAGCAGGCCCTTTTGCATCTCCGTGCCCTGCGTTCTGCCCGCACAGCCCCCATCTCTGTGACTTCCTGGAGAGTCACTTCCCAGATGAGGAAGTGAAACTCATCAAGAAGATGGGCAAACACCTGACCAACCTCCACAGCTGGCCGGCCCCCAGGCTGGGCCGGGCGAGCAGCTCTGCCAAAGGCTCACTCTAGAGCACCGAGGAGCCTGCCAAACCCGGCGACCTCTGAGCCCTGCTCAAAATATCAGGGCTTCTGCCTGAGCCTCTCGCTCCAGCCACTAGGCAGCTTTTTAACCAGCCTGGAGTCCTCTCCCAAGCCTTGGAGCAAATGGAAATAAAGGCTTTTTGCAGCCAAAAAAAAGTTGTTTTTTGCAAACTGAAGGTCTGTGGCCATCCAGCTTCAAGCGAATCCATTAGCGCTTTTTTCCACAGCATGTGCTCACTTCTGGTCTCCATGTCACATTCTGGTAATTCTTACAGTATAACAGACTTTTTCATTATTGTCATATCTGTTATGGTGATCAGTGATCTTTGATGTTACCATGTTACTGCTGTGTAATTGTTTTGGGGGCACCTCTAACCACACTCACAAAGATAGCAAGCTTAATAAATGCTCTGTGTCCTGACTGCTCCATTCACGGCCCTTCCCCCAGCTCTCTCCCCCCACTTATGCGCTTTCCAATTCCCTGCAGCAACAACATTGAAATTAGGCCAATTAACAACCCTACAATGGCCTCTAAGTGTTCAAGTGAAAGAGCTGCACATCTCTCACTTTAAATCAAAAGCTAGAAATGATTAAGCTTAGTGAGGAAGGCATGTCTAAAGCCCAGATAGGACAAAAGCTAGGCTTCTTGAGCCAGTTAATCAAATAGTAAATGCAAAGGAAAAGTTCTTGAAGAAAATTACAAGTGATAGTCCAATAAACTCATGAATGATAAGAAAATGAAGCCTGGCATGGTATTTCAAGCCTGTAATCCTAAGCACTTTGGGAGGCTGAGGTGGGAAGATCACTTGAGGCCAGGAGTTCAAGGCTATAGTGAGACCCCATTGTCTCTACAAAAAAAATAGAAAAATTAGCCAGGCGTGGTGATGCACACCTATAGTCCCAGCTACTGAGGAGGCTGAGGAAGGAAGATCACTTGAGCCCAGGAGTTGAGGTTGCAGTAGGCTATGATGATGCCACTGCACTCTATGCCAGGCAAGAGAATGAGACTTTGTCTCAAATTTTAAAAAAAAGAAAAAAAAGGAAAAGAAAAGAAAAAAGGGAAGGGAAGGGAAGGGCCTTATTGATGACAGGGAGAAAAGTTTAGTGGTCCAGATAGATCAAACCAGCCACAATATTCCCTTAAACCAGAGCCTAATCTAGATCAAGGCCCTAACTCTCTTCAATTCTATTAAGGCTGAGAGAGTTGAAGATGCAGAAAAGAAGCTGGAAGCCAGCAGAAGTTGGTTCATAAGGTTTAAGGAAAGAAGCCATCTCTACAACATAAAAGTGCAAGGTGAAGCAGCAAGAGCTGATACAGAATCTGTAGCAAGTTATCAGATCACTCATGAAGGTGACTACACTAAACAACAGATTTTCAATGTAGACAAACGGCCTTATATTGGACGAAGATGGCATCTAAGACTTTCATAACTAGCAAGGTGAAGTCAACTGGCTTCAAAGGACAGGTTGACTCTCTTGCTAGAGGCTAAGATAACTGTTAACTTTCAGTTAAAGCCAATGCTCATTTACAATTCTGAAAATCCTAGAGTTCTTAAGAATGATGCTAAATCCACTCTGCTTGTGCTCTATAAATGGAACAACAAAGCCTGGATGACTGCATATCTGTTCACAGCATAGTTTACTAATATTTTAAACCGCTGTTGAGACCTACTGCTCAGAAAAGAAAATTCCTTTCAAAATACTACTGTTCATTGACAATGCACCTAGTCACCCAAGAGCTCTGATGGAAATGTACAAGGAGATTAATGTTTGCATTCCTGCTAACACAACATCCATTCTGCAGTCCACGGATCAAGGAGTAATTTTTACTTTGAAGTCTTATTATTTAAGAAATACATTTTGTAAAGCTATAGCTGCCATAGAGAGTGATTCCTCTGATGGATTTGGGCATATAAACTGAAAACCTTCTGGACAGGATTCACCATTCTAAATGCCATTAAGAACATGTGTGATTCATGGAAGTCACAATATCCACATTAACAGAAGTTTGGAAGAAACTGATCCCAATCGTCATGGACAACTCTGAGAGGTTCAAGACTTCAGTGAAGCAAGTCATTTCAGATGGGGTGGAAACAGTAAGAGAGAACTAGAATTAGAAGCTGAGCCTGAAGATTGACTGAATTGCTGCAATTTCAAGATAAAACTTTAAGGGACACAGAGTTGCTTATTCCTGATGAACAAAGAAACTGGTTCGTTGAGACGGAAACTGCTCCTGGTGAAGATGCTGTGAACTCAGTTGAGATGACAACAAAGGATTTAGACTATTACATAAACTTAGCTGATAAAGCAGCAGCAGTGTTTGAGAGAATTAACTCCAATTCTGAATGAAGTTCTACAGTAAAATTCTATCAAACAGTGCCACATGCTACAGAGAAATCGTTTGTGAAAGGAAGAGTCAATGCATGTGGCAAACTTCACTGTTATCTTATTTTAAGAAACTTCCATAGTCACACCGACCTTCAGCAACCTGGTCAGTCAGCATCAACACTGAGTCAAGACCCTCCACCAGCAAAATGATTACAACTCACTGAAGGCTCAGATGATCATTAGCATTTTAGCAATAAAGAATTTTTATGTAAGATACATATTATATTGGACATATTGCTATTGCACACTTAATAGATTGCGGCACAGTGTAAACATAACTTTTGTATGCACTGGGAAACCAAAAAAATCCATGTGACTCGCTTGATTGCCATATTTGCTTTGTTGTGGTGGTAGTCTGGAACCAAACCCACACTATGTCCCAGGTATGTGTGCAGATACCGTCAAACGGAAGAGATACTCGCGAAACCAAGAACACATCGCGTAAAATGCACCAATCACTGAATCGATGAAGGAAATGTTAGGAAGGAAAAGTGTGATACTGCTGCACTACTGAGAAAGACTTCATGGAGAAGCAGGACTTGGAGAAGGAGTGCCTGCCTTAGCGCTCTGGAGTCGGCTCATTTAAACAGACTGGAACTTACACCACTGGCCCTCCTGGGTCCCCACCTGGAGACGGCAGCTCGTGGGACTTCTCAGTCGCTGGAATCATGTGAGCCAATTCCTTATAATAAAAATCTCTTTTTATATGTACATCTTATTGCTTTTGCTTCTCCATAGAAACCCATAATACAAGGTGTATGTGAATAATTAATACTACCTGGTAAAATGAAAAACCCAAAGTAAAATGAAGGCGCGTGAGTATTTCAGTCACGAGATGCATGAAGGCTCTGCTGACGGCCGCTGTGCTTCCCGAACGCCCGGTGAGGCGGCCTGTCTCTACCGCTCGCTCACGGCACCTACACAGCAGAGCGCCACACTGAAATCACTCCGCAAAAGGCTGTGCTGATAGCGACAGGGGATTAACAATCAAAACAGTTCAGTCCTGTGCTAGTGAATTCTGAAAGGAAAAATACCTCTAAGGAAAATTCAAGTAAGCAAATCAGGCAGAGCTAACACATGTCACACAAAGGTGAGAGCAAAGCCACTTCTAACTGGAAAAGACGTAGCCACTGCTATGCTCATACTTAATGCTGGCCCTTAAAATACACGTGCACACGCACGTGTACAAACACACACACGCTAGCTCCATGACATGTGTGGCACTCTCATCACTTCTACAGAAAATTCATTTAAAACCAAACAATACAGGTAGACTGCAAATCATCTCTAGTACTACCCAAAAGAAATTTTAGCTACACACAAAATATATATTTAAATGACTCTTCCCCCCATAAGAGTGGTAAATACAGATTCACTAACAAAATTAAAGCACTAAGTTATTAATAGTCTATCCCCTCAAAGATGGAGGCCACTTTGGCCACAACATGATAAAATGGTTTATGGTTACACGCCTGGTTGAAGGTTGGAACAAAGCCAGCAGAAACCGTGAAGTGCGTTCATGACTAGTCATACTAAAAATCAACACAATGGTTTCTCTTCTCCTCTCATGGTCACCAAACAAGAACAAAATTTATTGCACAGAAAAACATCTGATTCTTAAAAATCACAACATTCCAATTAATGATCATTTGAAAGGGCACAAACCAGGGACAGATTAAAGGGATTTTTTAAAAATCCGCAACTCAACAGTCAAGTGTATAATGACTGTACAGTGTCTACGCAAGAGTTTGAAAATAAGTCTTTGTATTTTACCTACTAAATTTCACCTAAAAATTGTAGCCCATAAGTAAACACTATGAAAGATTAAAAGCCTGGAAAAGAATATATAAACATTCTAAATATTCTTATTTCTAAAATGAGTATGGTTTTCCTTTGAAAAATACAAATAGCATCAAAAATCAATGCACCAACAAAAGCCATCACAGTAAGATGCACCATCTTTAAGTAACATAATATAACTTAGCAGAAATTGAGAGAAATCAGCCACAATCCATCATGCCAACTAAGCACTGTCCATCAGGCCCAATTTCAGTGTCGGGAGAACATAGTGCTTCCAGCTTCTGGGGTGGCCAGAGCACAATTCAATAAGCCATCAGTCACTTTTATAATATAATGGTTGTATTTCCCTACCATGCTTATTCTCATGGTTTTTATAATATAGAACGAGTTGAGTGCCTGTAAACTAGCATCTTAGGCATTAATTAGTTTGGCCTCAGTTGACATTTAGTTTGAAGAACAAACAAGTGACACCCTCTAAAAACCCTAAGCAAAACAAGCATGTCTGTCTCAGTCTGTGTGTGCTTGCTATAACAGAATACCACACACTGAGTAATTTATAAAGAAAAGAAATTTATTTATCACAGTTCTAGAGACTGGGAAGTCCAAGATCACAGTTCTGACATCTGGCAAGGGCCTTCTTGCTGCATCATCCCATAGAGAAGGGCAAAGAGAGATGAGAGACAGCAACAGATCAAACTTGCACCCTCAAGCACTTTTATCACCTCCATTAATCCATTCCTGAGGGCCTAATCCCTGTTCAAAGGTCCCACCTCTTAACACTGTTGCATTGGAGATTACATTTCCAGCACAAACTACTAGGGGAACTCATTCAAGCCACAGGAATGCCCTACTACCCCCAAGAAACCCATGCTTCCAAATACAAACTCTTGCTCTCCTCCAAATACTCTAATACTCAAAATACTTCTCAGAACCTGCCTGCCAGACCTCAAGAATAGACACCTCAACTGGACAGCCAGTCATCTCACAGCACTGAATCAAGGTTGAGAGGGGAACCCGTTGAGGTTAGAGGGCACGGACCTCACCATCAGCACCACCACCATGACACTCTACTCTGGGAACACGTGCTGAGCCCACGGAATGTGACAAGCACGGTTCCAGGTGCTGCAGATATATCAGCTTGCACAACAGAGCCCCTTTCGACTTGGGGAAATGTACCTGCTTCGACATGTTAAACAAATTATATGATTTCAGGTAGGAATGAGGGCTATGAATAAAATGAAATAGTCCAACAGGAAAGAGAGTAGCTGGAGAAGGGCTGCTTTAGCTTCAGAGGTCAGCGCAAGTCTCGGAAAAAGGGACTTCCATCCTGTGACCCACACAACGGACTGTATGAGGCAGATGAAAAGACATATGAAATTCATGAGACAAACTCGTAATAGCAACTGACCTTGTCAATGGAGCACTTAGCGTTTTGCAAGCATCATATAGCTGAACTCTCACAATCCCAGAAAGTAGGTGGGACCGTCATCCCCATTTTACAGATAAGGAAACTGAGGTTCCAGAAGCCTGAGCAGCTTTCTCAACTTCACACGGACCCAGTCATTGCACCCAGACACACTCAACTGGAAGACTGGTCTCTCTGTCTCTCAGTAACCTCGGCAGCCACTTGCTGGCTATAACTAAGCTTTGCGCTGGGATCCCCATGACGGTGATCAAGCCCCACCCTCCGCTGCTCGCAGTGGAGTCACGGAGAAACAAAGCTTATAGCTCACAAACCTGCCCACGCTCAGGAGCAGTCACAGCCGCCACCTCCAAGCCAAATGTGCACCCAGTGTCTGTGACTCCTCCTGAGCATGGCAAATCCCACCTGCCCAGCTTACCCCTCTCTGTGACACCAACAGAGCGTCACACTAGTGCACGTGTCGGCACTACGCGACTTGCGCTCGACAGCATTCTGCGTGCCAGCTTCCACTGGCGAGGTAGGTGAGTCCACGACACATGACCTCCCTCCCCAGTCACCTCCAAATACAGGATTTACTTCTATCACTCAGATACAAATAGAAATCAAATACGAACTGGCAACTCCTCTCAGCTTGATCTCCAGCATACTCCAAATGTCACTGATTCTCAGACACGCCTAGTTCCCATTTCAATATCTGAAAAATCAAGATCCCTGCCTGCCACAGTGAGTGGAGTGTCACACTTGAACTGGTGTTTTCTTGCTCAGTCGTATAGAAGTGATAATGCATCATAAACCAAGAAGAATCCTGCAGCAATGGATTTCCTCCACCTCCTTTGCTTCCCTTCAGTCCAGCTGGCACTGGTCACCACAACAGCTCTGTAACTAGCTCCCTGCTTCCACTCTTCCCAATGACCCGTTCTGCTCACAGCAGGCAGAGTTTCCAAATGTATAAATTAGGGCCCGGCCCTCTTTGTGTCACATCCTCTACTACTTCTCACTGCACTTAGAATAAATGGAAACCTCCCCCCCATAGCCTACGAGGTTGTGCTGACCTGGTTCCTTTGCTTCTGGCTCTTGTTCCTCACAAAGGCAGGTTCTGCCTACCACAGGGCCTTTGCATGGGCCAGCCTCTATGCCTAGAGACCTTGCAGAGGTTGCCCTTCTATCCACGTAGGTCTCAGCTCTAACACCTTACATGAGGCCCTTCCAGACCACCCAGCCTAGATGGGAAAGTGGCCCCCATTCTTGACTGCACTTATTACGGCACTAAATTAGCTTTTAATTTATTTGTGTAATTTTTTATTCATTTTCTCACTTTATACTTTAAAGCAGGGTCCTCAAACTTTTTAAACAGGGGCCAGTTCACTGCCCCTCAAACCGTTGGAAGTCCAGACTATAATTTAAAAAAAACTATGAAAAAATTCCTATGCACACTGCACATATCTTATTTTGAAGTAAAAAAACAAACGGGCAAAAACGCCCGCATGTGGCCCGAGGGCCGTCGTTTGAGTACGCCTGCTTTAAAGTCTCAAAAAGGAAGGGATCTTGTCTTTCCTGGCCATGGTTCAAAGTACCTGGCACATAATTAAGTCCTCTATAAATACCTGTTTAACATAATAGTCATAATGAATTGCTAAACTACATTGTTTTGCATAATTTTGCTAAACTAAGTTCTAGTTAATGGGACAAAAAAATAACTTAGCAAGAATGATCATTTTGAAGCATATCTGTGATTCCTCCTGAAAATGACAATTTAAAAAATGAAACAAACTTCTAGTGGGGATATAAGGAAAAAATGTTTTTGCATTACAACATAACCACTCAAAAAATTTCAGTATGCCTGTGAATTACATTTTTAAAAGCCTTATCTGGAACTGTACAATTTCAAAACCCATTGATCTTGGCCTGATACATAAAACACACCTCAGGATTCTTATAATTCTTCCAGAAACCTGTCTGCCAAATGATACAATGTTTCCTTTTGCTTAGGTATTCACCTTTGAACTTCTCTCTGAAGTGTTTACAATTTTTAAATCTCAACATTAGCACCAGTTTAAAATTGTTTAATCATCCACATGTTCACTACTTTTATCACCAAACATACTGGAAAAGGTAGTAATTTGCTTCACTTTCTATGGTTTCCTTTAAAGAAACACACACACACCCACCCCCCACCCCCACCACCTCCCACACACAGGCCTATGACTTTGAATGCCAGGTTCTTATGTGAGTCTCCTTATAGGACTAACACTACAAAATGTTAAAAATGTAAAAATCCTACTCAGTCCTTCTCTTCCCAAGTAGGAGGACCTAAGGTGTCAAAATAGCCATATGCATGATTTAAGTTCACTACTTTTATATCACGAGAGGACCATTCAGAAATGAGCCCAGGTTGGTTAAAAAGGATTCTGCAACAATGGAGAAGCCCTCCCTGCATCAATTTTATCTGCAGTTATTTGTTTGGATGATGACATTCACCAACAATGAAAAACTAAACTTCCTGCAACTATTCTCCAAAATCTTCCACGCAAATCATCCCATAACTTATCCTTTTCCAAGTCCAAAATCAATGCTATGTATAGCGTCTTTAATATAAATACTTTGGGCACAATTTGTGTTTTCTTCTGAATGATTCCCAAATATTACTTATTTGCATTTCTATAATATTTTCGATATAAAAAACAAGAAAAGAATCACCATTTAAAAAAAATTAAATTTGGATCTGTCTAAAGATTAAAATAAAATTTTTTTAAAAGATCGGGGTTTGATTTAATGTTTCATTCATTATAATCCCCTCTGATGCATTTAAGGGATCAAAATGAATACCCCCCCCCTTTAACCCAAGGGAAAGTCATTGGGCATAGGGGGAGCTGTGACTGTCCCCAGATCACCTGAGCAAGGAAGTCAAAAACAGACCCAACATTCTTTTTTTTTTTTTTTTGAGACAGAGTCTCACTTTCTTGCCCAGGCTAGAGTGAGTGCCGTGGCATCAGCCTGGCTCACAGCAACCTCAATCTCCTGGGCTCAGCGATCCTACTGCCTCAGCCTCCCAAGTAGCTGGGACTACAGGCATGCGCCACCATGCCCGGCTAATTGTTTTTTTTTTTTTTTTTGTATATATATTTTTAGTTGGTCAATTAATTTCTTTCTATATTTGGGTAGAGACGGGGTCTTGCTCAGGCTGGTTTTGAACTCCTCACTTCGAGCAATCCGCCTGCCTCGGCCTCCCAGAGTGCTAGGATTACAGGCGTGAGCCACCGCGCCCGGCCCCAACATTCTTTATTACTTTAAAATCTAAGCCATTTTTATCAGACTCTACATAGTCCAAAGAAGTTAAACTCACCGTTCCTCTCCTCAACACTCACAAAATAAGCAATCTTTAACAAGGTGTTGTGAAATCTTAAGAGGTTTCCTCTGAAGAGTAAAAATGGCTTACTTCTATTTTGGACTCTTTGATGACCAAATGCTACTCATGCTAGTCAAAGCATGTCACTGAGTTATACAGAAATCTGTTGGTACCAAAGCCAAAAACAAAGTAGCCAACACGAACACTTCCAACTGCTGAAGATAGGAGTGGCAGAAAGATCTGGGGGCTCCGGAAGCATGTGCACACACAACACACAGTTACTTACAAGCTATGTGACTCAGACAAATCACTTCACCTCACCTGCAGAATGGAGGTAACAGCAACTATCATGTCTTGGAGGAGGAAAGAGAATACACCCACTGTCAACTGCCTAGGACCATGCCTGTTCCAGTACCAGCCCTTGGAGGTAACTTATTTTGAACCCGAAAATCCTTTTTCTGAGTGCACTTTCTAGCCTTGGTGTCTGCACTAAATAGAATGAATATATTTTTCCTGGATGAGTCATGACTTTGCAAAGCCTCAGAGTCTTCATCCTCAATATCAACTTTCATTGCATTATACCAGGAGCTAGAAAAATGATGGAAATCAGAATAAATGAGAATTAACCCTAGGAAGTTGCTTTTGTAAATAAATTCAAAATGCAAGTAGGTTTCCAATCATTCGTTTCCATCTCCTAAAAGTTAAGTATTGAAAAAAAAGTACAGATTAGTTGGAGATCCTCTAGGCAAAGTTGATCAATCTAACTTTAGTATGGGAAAATAAAAGTAAAGGGTACAGTTGACTAAATAACTTTGCAAACAATGTTTTTCTAACACCTGGGATACTATGGTTCTCATAGAGAAAAATCTGACCCAGTAAATACTCTAAAAATGTTGAAAACACAAAGGGCAAACTTTATTCCTAAAAACAAAGAAAAAAAACACCTTTATTCCTAAAAAGGGTATTGATAGTGTCTGTGTGGTAAGTATGTTCTGAGGAGGGCAAACAATGGGCTTGCTAAACTAATCCCTCCCATTCTACTGGACCGTACATGTGTCTCCCCGACTAGCATTACCCACAGCACCATCTACTGCCAAGCCACTATGCCTACAGCAGCTTTGTTCTGCAGGGCCTCAAGAGTTAACGCAATGCCTCCCTTCTTTAGCTAAGTAAGTTATTAGGCATGAAAAAAGACATCACTTCAAAGTTAAAGGGCATGAGGGGAACTTGAAATGAGAGTAAACTCCTGACAATCACTTAAAATATCCAAATAGAAAACAATCTTTTGGTTACTGACACATGGCAAGTAAGCAGTTTTAATTTTTCAGTTAGACTATAAATCCTGCTCTAAAGATTTTAAAGCACAATTAAGAATTATATGCTGTGGTTGATGCATACACAGTAGATATGTTTATCTTTTATTACCTTTTAACACAGTGGGAGTTACTTAACTCCGCTGTGCCAACATGGTTCTTCCAAGTAGGAATTGAAAATATGATTCTAAACCTAGAGAACAAGGGGGTAGGATGGGGTTCAGAGCCCAGGTTTTTCCTAATATCTAGGCCTCTCCTTGGACAATAAAGTCCTTGAGGATAATTAGGTCTCCGTATGAAATGCACTGGGACATGTCTGGGTTCAAGTCCGTGGACTGCCCTTACAGCTCTACTGTATTAGATGCACTAAATCAACCCTCACATGCATAAGGATATAAGAGCAGCTTGTTGGTCATAAGCAAAACAACAACCCAACCTCAATCCTGGTCTAAAATTAAACCACAGACTTAAAATAGACCATAACTTAAAAGATCTAGATTTAAAAAAAAAATCAAAACAACATTTTCCAAACAGAAAACAAGTACATGGGTTGATAATAAAAATTAAGAATAATACTAGCTTACACTAATCTAGAACTATATGCCAGGCACTATTCTAAGCACTTTACAGATTATCAGGTTGACAGAGCAACGCCACCTCTGTTAGTGACACTACAGTGTGCAATCTACAGTAATACCACAGATTAAATACTGTACAGTAAACAAATGGATGTCATTTCCAAGGAATTCCTGCTTACCATTAACTAGCCTTGCTAAAATAACTATGTTTAATAAATAGCTCACTGAATAACCAGGAGTTTTGATGTCACAAAATAAGTACAAGAAATTAGCACAGGTATCTTCCCAGGAATGACTCTAAATGTAAACTGGGGAAAAATACTAAATAAATACCTTCCACACCGACAGGGAAAATGAAGGAAATGGAAGTCAGACTATTCATACTGCAGAAATGCTTATTCTACTATCATATTCCCCTTTTCAAAAACAGACTAGTTTGCAGTCCTTGCAACGCCAGCCATTCAATGTTGTCACAGATGTGTGCCAGACTGTGCACAGAACATAACTTGCTGTGAGGAAGAACCCGGAGTTTGCCTGTATTTTAGGCAGCAACGAAAGCTTGCTAATTATTATTTCGTGGTTCAGTAAATTTGAATAACAACTTGAGGGGGTTAAAAAGCCGGGCTCCAGGTGTTTTCTTTCCACTTTCTGAAGTAATTTAAGCACAGCAAAGCCACCCCTGCTTCCCTTTCCAGAATCCAGCTAGGGCAGACCTGTCGCTGCCATTTGCACTGTGCAGCTCGGTTCCGCCGACAGCGGGCACAGGCCGGGCAGCAGGCGCCGGGCTTCCCACAGCCTGCCTGGCTCGGCTGCCAAGTCGGGCGCTCGCTCCGCCGGGCGACGGGGCACGACCGAGCCAAGAATTTAAGTCTATCTCAAATCGGAGTGCTTTCAAAGAAAGCAGAGACAACTGAGGCCACAGGAGGAGCCGGAGGAGGCAACCGAACACAAACTTTCAGAGCCTCGGAATCTGCATTCCTTGCGATAACGCCCAGCCGGGGACGAGGAGACACCGAGTTCCCGAAGTGTTGGGCGCGACATCGGAGACCCGCCGGGCGCGCCGGCCGAGCGGAGCCGGGCCCTCGCCGGCCCTCCCCGAGCAGCAGCGCGCTGCGGGCGCGCTTCCGGAGCCCCGCAGCCTCCCGCCGGCCCGGCCCGGCCCCCTCCCGCCAGCGCGGGACGCGCGACCCCGCCGAGCAGACGCGGCCGCGCCTCCCCGGAAAGCCGGCCTGCGTCCGCCCGCGCCAGCGGCCCCAGGCCGGGCTGGACGGAGTCCTGGGCCGGGCGGCGAGGCGGCAGGCGCAGACCCGGCTTCGCCCGCGCCGCCGGCCGCGCGCGGCTCGCATTGTCCGCAGCGGGGGCGCGGCCGGCCCGCACCCTGGCCCGGCAGCCGCCTCCCGCCCTCACGCCCGCTCACCTCGGCCGCGCTCCCCGGCCCCGGCGGTGCAGCCAGGGCACCGCGCGGAGGGAGAGTTGGGGCTCGCAGGGACCGAGGGCCAGGCGCCGGCCGCAGGGGCCGCCGCGTCCTCGCCGCCGCCGGGCCGCGGGCAGGGAGCGGACCGCGCCGGCCGAACCGGCCCAGGACGAGCGGCCGCGAGGGCCCCGCTGGCGGCCGCCGCGATGGCTCGGTCGGCTCCGAGTGGGAGGGCTCCGGCAGGCTTCGCCGGAGAGCGAGGGAGGGAACTTGCGGAGAGTTGCTGTGGCTGAGCGCGCCCTCCCTGCGCCAGCGCCAGCGTACACGCCCCTGCAGCGCCCCGCCCCAGCCCGCCCCCACCCCCACCCCCACCCCTTCCCAGGCCCACCCCTCCCGCACCTCCCCTGCGGGCCCTGCTCCACCCCCCTCCGCCCTCACCTCCACCTCCCACCTCCACCCCTCTCTCCCCCCTCCCTCCATCCGCACCTCCAGCCCCCTCCGCCCTTACCTCCACCTCCCCCCACCTCCCTCTCCCCCCTCCACCTCCCTCTCCCCCCTCCCTCCCTCCGCACCTCCAGCCCCCTCCGCCCTCACCTCCACCTCCCACCTCCACCTCCCTCTCCCCCCTCCACCTCCCTCCCTCCATCCGCACCTCCACCCCCCTCCGTCCTCACCTCCACCTCCCACCTCCACTCCCTCCGCCCCCTCCCTCCATCTGCACCCTGCAGGGACCCCTCCGCCACGCCTACCCTCCAGTCCACTCCAGCGCCCACCCACGCACTGTGATCCCGCAGGTTCTCCCTCTGCCACCCGGCTCAGCTCACCGGCACTCCTGACCTGCAGCCTGTGTCCCCAGTGTGGTGACCCCACCAGGTCGCCAACCGACCCAAAGACCCAAACGGTTTTCTAACTTTCATATACTGTACTAGCTTAATTTCTGAAGGCATTTTTAATACTACAAAAATGTTTAGAGAAAATCATGAAGAACATTTTAAAAAACTAAAGCATAATGTACCGCTGATGCTTCAAAATTAAGTAAATGTTTTGGGATGAGTCATTATTCATCTCATATTCTTTGATAATACTTTCTCTTTAGATTTGCTTAATAACTTGGTTGTTTTGGAGGGGAGTTGTTTTAGGAAGACTAAATATTCTAATTTAGTTTTTCTAGTGGGAACTCTAATGGATGAAATCCATGTTTATTAAAGTAATTACATTTGAATGAGATATGGACTCACAATATAATTATTTCTTCTCAAAAATTTTGAGCAAAGATTTCTTTTTAGCCTTTGGTACATTTGAAAAACAATTGCATTCATTCCATTTTCTCAGGAATATTATCTGTATTGAATTGCATGCAATTCAGTGAATCTGCTGTTTCATTCATATAGTTCATAAATTATCAAATAAATAAAACTCAGACTTCTGTAATAAATTTTTGGCTAGAGTACCATTTTTACAAATTTTTACAAGACTACCATTTTAAGCAAGTGACACGATACTGGATTTTAAATGGAACTTTCCTTCGGCGTACTAACTACTGCATTCCTTGTGATCACAGATTACCGTTGTGGTCTCCATTAACTCCAAAAGTCGTGTAACAGTAGAACGAAGTTATTTTTCATCATTCCCATCGCAAATGAAACCAACTTCTCTCCCTCCGAAGTAGACTTTTTTTTTTTACCTTCTTTTCCCCAGTCCCTTCCTTTTGGAGACTGCTCTCTCCCTCTGGGTGTGTATACCTAACCAGAGTGTATCTCAGTCCCTGGGCAGACAGATGGGGTGGGGAGACATGTAATCTAACTAGGAAAAATAGGGGTCCCTTTTCTGGACTGCTAGGGTGGCTTTGGGGACTATACCATATAAGCCTGCCATAGCTGGAGTTAGCCTGCCAGAAAATAGAGCCAAACCAGAAGAAAATCAAGCTGAGAGATAGAGATAGAAAGAGTCCTGATGACACCAGTGAGCCCGGCAGGCAGCCATCTCTGTAACCACTTAAATCCCCAACTTCTGAGGAAATGCACCAATAAATTGTCTTTCTTGCTTATGCCATTTTAAGTTAGGTTTCTTTCCAAAAGACTCACTTAGGAAGTCATAAAAGATTCCCTGTAATCCATGCTTTGAAAATCAGGAATGTAACTGATTTCTAACTTTTGGAATGTAACAATGAGTTCTAACTTTTCTATTGCCTCAATTACCTCTCTATAAAAAGTATATGCCCTGGAGGCCTCTTAGTAGGAAGCTCCAGTTTTTAATAGGATTAAGGTTCTTATTTTGGGTTTTACTGCTGCCCAGTGTAGATTTAATATCCCCAAACTGTGCTCACCAAAACGAAAACCCAAAAAAGTTACGATTGGAGAACCAGAGAGAAAACAATAAAACATCTAAACCAGAATATCCCAGTAAATTTTTTGTCTTATCAATTACTCCAATAAAATGCATTCTCATATCCCTAATGTTTGCTGATAACAGGACATTTCTTCTTTTGGGGACTGAAAATATTAAGGCCTGATACAGATTTTCAGGGACTGCTGAAATTAGCTGGCTGTACTGGAATTTTGTTGTGTTGCATATTGTTCAGGAGAAGTGGGCCATTAGCTAGCCTAGGCTTGGAATTCTTTTGTTTCAAAAAGATTCTTGTCTCTAAAAGTATGTAACAATATCTGGCTAGTACCCAAGCAAGCATCCATACACTAATCAGTATGTGACTTAAGCATTACTCACAGGTCACTGTGGACAGTGAGGGTATTCTCACGCAGGAGGGGGCCAAAAGACACAAAGGTATTAGCCCTAAGCCTCTGATTGCCAGAGTGGTTTCTTACGAGAAAATGTGATGTTGAAAAGACAGGAGTTCTGAGTTTTCACTAGTCCTTCTCCAGATGGATACATACCTGGTCTTGTCAACAACTAGTGAAATTTCAAAAGTATAAAAGCTCCTGAGTTGAATAATATATTATAAACAGATGTGAGCCCCATGAAAGAATAGTACAAGGAAATGAACCATCTCTGGAAACATAACAGGGCAGCTTAGGAGGAAAAGTAAAGAAAAATGAGATCTGGAATCCATGCCGAGCTCTGAGTGGCATTTGTCCTAATGATTGGCTGCTACTCCCCATGGTAAATGTCAGTCAATATCCAGAGTATTTATGGTTACAAGTATCCATTTATGTGTTGGGTCCCCAAGCATGACACCTGTGCCTGTTTCCTTGCCCAAGAGTGGTACAGCAGCTCTCTGTTACCCCAGGGTCAAACCACCCGGTCTGTCCAGAACGGCCCCTGGAATCGTGGAATAAACCAGTGGTTTTCAGGTCAGGAAACAGAACCGCCAGCGTGCTCCCAACAACAATGCTGTCTCCAGGTTCCAGGAGGCAAGATAGGCAGGTGTATCTTTTTAAAAGTCCACCCAATATACCTTAGATAATGTATCAAAAAAAAAAAAAATAAAAGTCCACCCAAGAGATTGTGATGATGAGCCAGGGTTAAGGTAAATGAGGTGTGTGCATCCGTGCTCTCAATTCCACAGAGAAAGATTTGACATACCCTCAGCCCTCAGATCAGACTGCGCCGACTTAGAATTGTATACAAAATTAAAGTTATTGATTGAAGAAGCTCAATTGGTCTTTTCTGCTTAACAGCCCTCAATTCTTCTGAGGTTATAGAAAAAGCAGCAAGGAATGCGCCTTAGGAGGAATGGGGAGATTTGCTAGAAGCAATCACAGGGAAGGTGGAGATAAGAGAATTGCTAACTAGAAAAGCATCCTCAGTTGCTGGACCAGGAGGCTGCTCCACCCTCAGCAACAGCCCTGGGGCTGTCTCTTCTTGCTGGGTTCACTGTTTAGCAGTTTACTGCGTTGAGGCGAGGAATCGAAACAATTGAATTATGTTCATGAATATTAACCTACATCATTTAATACTATTAGCTACCATTTATTGCATACTTAGCCTGTGCTAGGTAATTTACGTGCTTCATTTTTAGTCCTCACAATGGCTCTAAACATAAATATTGTGATCGCCATTTTATGAACAAAAAGTTCAGGCCCAAGCAAGGTGAGGAACATGTCCAAGGTCACAGAGTTAGTAAAGTATCTAAAGGCTGGTCCTTGTTACCCTAAAGCCCATATATCTTTACTGTAAGCCAAACTTGCCTATGAATTGCCCAAATCCTCTATCCACTAAGAAGCACTAGCCACATGAGGCTGTTTAAATTTAAATGAATTAAACTTTTGTGAAATTTAAATTCATTGGATTTAATTTAAATTCATTGAATTAAAATTTTTGAATTGTAAATATGAATGGATGACAAGTCTCTCAGTTGCTCTAGGTCCTTTTCAAGTGCTCAGGAGCCACAGGCGGCTGACGGCTGTCCTGTAGCATTGTGCAGGTAAAATACATCTCTATGGTTGGAGAAAGTCCTACTGAGGGGGGTCACAGCTGCTGCACAGATTTTTGTGTGTCCTCATTTAAGGCAGTGTTCTCTGTGGCTGAATTGTCCAAGTAGATTACTCCGCCCCCTTTCTGTTAACTGTTTTACTGGAATTCTTTCTAAAACATGCGATACATTTCTGTGCCTGTCCTGATCAGCGGGCTGTACTGAACGGAGCGGCTCCGTGAGGCATGCGGAACAAGGAGCCCGCTCTCGAGGGACCCAATGGCCTTGCTTCTATCTCCTCCTACCTTGTCTCTGGGCTCCACCTTTATCTCTTGCTTCTGGAAGAGCACCTGCTTGTACTGGCCAAATTATGGTGCTTGCTGATGTTCTGCCCTCTGTCTCTGTGCTGTCCCATTGTTGTGGTGGTTGTTGTTTTTCCAGTTCCATGTCTCCAACACCACAGAGGGGCCAGTGACTCCAGGATGTTTATCTCTAACTTCTGCCTCTTTTTCAGATGGTCAGAGCAGTTTCTTTTTTCTAGCTCTCTACTAGGCTAGTGCTACTCAAAGAGCTGTCTCTTGGCCAGGAGTGGTCCATGAATTGTTTGTGAATGCTCTAGTACACCAGTTTATAAAGTGAAAGCCTGTGTTTATAAACTTTTATTACAATTTGGCACTGCTGGAACATTGTATTGTATTAAATAACAGACTAGAATGGATTCGAAATTAAAAATAAATAAACACAAAAAGCAAATGCTATGCCTGACTCCACCTGGGCATCTCCTCGGCCCCTAATGTTCATTAGATCACCTGTCAATAACTGAAGTTATTATTATCCCCAACGCGTCAGCGAGGGTCCAGTCAGAAACAGGGACAACACAGGGAACTACTTACAAAAGTGCTAGAGGAGCTGAAGGACACATGGTGAAAAGCGAGTCAGTCTAGACTTTGGCAGGAAGAAACTGCTACCTTAGGAGCACAAATACAGGAGGTTATGCCACTGGCACCAGGAGTTGGACCTGGCAGGGGGAACTGATCAACAACGAGGAATAATGAAGACTGCCTCCCCACCCCGAAGCTGAGACCATGGAAGGCACACTGATTCCCTCTGTTAAATTGAACTAAACTGAATTGAATTGATTTTCCTCTTCTGTTACTGACACTGAACAGAATTAAAAACTTCCTGAAGAACTCTAGATCGCCAAATATTATGAACAACAAGGCAGCGATGCAGAAGGAGGTTGAAACTGTTGAGGTCCTGTCCAGCGATAAAACTGCTCTGTGCTTGAGAACTGAGATGCTGTGTCCACTTCCATGAAATAAATCCATGAGCTCTTATTTTTATTTGCCAAAATACTTTCACCTACTTCCAAACTTTCAAATATTTTGAAAGGTTTACTCTGTCATAATTTGCTTGCATCATATGTGGAATATCATGTTAACATATACACCTCTGCGTTCTCACAGACAATGTGAAATAAGGCACTAATACATGGAGCCTTATTTATGGTAAGGTGGACTTAGAACACTAGGCTATTTACTTAATAGAAACAGAGTCCACTTAGTTGGTATGGCACTCACTAATTCTCATTTTCCCTGGAATCAAAACTCAAGGATGGGTGGCATGAATGACTGAAATTCCTGATTTCATTCAAACATCTTCCTAATCAAATATTAAACCAGTTCATTAGTAGTAGCCAGAAAAAGGAACAATTTGAACTTTTCTCCTCCTTTCTATCATTATATAGTGGAGATACTAATAAGCAAAATGGATGATAAGCAGGAGAAAACAAGGAAAACAGGACAAGTAGGGGATATCAGGTCTTTGAGCCACAGATGGTATCAACACATAATATCCATTCTCCTCTATTTAAAACACATTTAAAGTAGGTACACAGACTTGTAAATCTTAGGATTCAATGTAGGGGATTTTTCCTAAACTCTTTTAAACATGTATGTTATGACTTCTAAATATTTGGTAATGATATATTTGGAATTTCATGAGGACATTCTATTTCTAGTCATTGGGTATGAATCTAAAGGATGAGCAGTGGTATTATATTTTCTGACATTTGTAGATATCATCTGCAAATTACAGAGAAAATTTAACAAAGTATCAGAGTGTTGTGTTACAGATGTGAATTTCAGCTCGTTCAGTCATTCCTCCCCTCCCATTGTCAACAAATCTCCTGTTGTCAGTGTTTTCCTTCATGCATCTAATCAGTCACATCTTACCTGAGCCTCATACACTAGCTTTTCCAGTCAAACGTGGAATCCTACAACCAGCCAAGCATATTCCTGACTACCTCTTCTATAATTATTCTTCCTTCCCCAATAGGGAAAAATCCATCTTCTGAGCAGTAGTTTAATAACTCCAACTCATTTTATTTATTCACAAATTATACATATCCTTAATTTTCTGCTCATTTGACCAGCAGCAACCAAGACTTCTAAGTAGATATCCTTTTAGAACATCAACAATTGCAAATTCCTAGCTAGTTTGTCTTAGAAGACTCGGGTAGAGGAATGACTAGAGAGAGGGAGGTTAGGAAAAGATGGAATGAGGCTGGGCTAGAGGGAAAATGATTGTACCTCTCATCTCATCATTCCACAAGATCCAAAAAGCTTCGTCTAAACTCTGCTGGAGAACATACAGGAAGACTAAATCACAGTATGTTGAAATATTTTGGGAAAAAAAATCAGCATATGTTGCCGTTTTGGTGTTTCCAATAGAAGTATGGATACACACACAGCACAGTCTGCAGAAATATCAACATATAACTGTGACATTTATCAATATGCACATCTTCCTCTGACAGCCTCTACTTCCTTCTTAGTTGTTAGTTGGGAGTTTTATCCTAAGCAGTATGTAGAAACTTTAAATATTTAATAAAATTTTCTCATAATCACAAAGCATGGTAATCACTTAGAAATTTTGAATTGGCTGAATTCCCAAACTCTTGGTAAACATCATAACCATGCTATTCTTAGAAGGTCTTCCCATGTTACATTGGATTAGATGGTTTATCTCTCAGAACTCAAACTGCACCATGCACTAATAAATTATCCAACACAATTAAGTACTTTGATAATAAATATGGTCTTGGGTGGCTCCTTATTAACCTTCCTAAACTGTAAACTACATGAGAGCAGGGAACATATTAATAGCTAATCCCTTTTGAAATTTGCCACATTACTTGGCAAAATCAGAGCAGCTCACAAGGTTCATCAGGTATGCATTATGACAAAAATACATGCTCTGATAGTGTTATAATTACTGTGTCACTTTTTGCACATCAAGTTCTCATCCGTAGGAGCTGGTATGGTGTCTCTACACTGCAGGATTCCCTACACAACCGAGTCCTGAGCGCAGGATGTGTCTTCATCCTGGAGAAGCCCCTGCTCTGTGTGCGTGTGGCTACCAACAACCGCTGGAGCATCCTTCCCACCTGAGGACACACAGCAGAATCCAGGAGAGAACAGCAGTCAGCGATTACAGGAAACCTGACTCCCACTTGGATTCGGAAAGATTCATGAAGCCACATATTAAGGATTTGAATAGCAAAATATCATTAATCTCCAGTGAAAAATGTGTTTTATTTTTATCGAAACCAAATATTACCTGTGAGAAAATAGAGTTGTGATGGGGGTTTGTGAACCAAATGAGATGTGAACGATCCAGGCAGCGTGGGGGTGCGGGAGAACTGGCTTCTCAGAATGCTGGAAACCAGAGGGAGAGATTCTCTGGGCCTGCCCGACAGAGGACTTGCTTTCTCCCCCCAGGGGATTGTGGCCTAGATATGATTTCGTTAAATTGTAATTTTAGTTCTTCCAGAATGGAGACGTAAGCCCCAAGTATAAAAGAGCATAGGCAGGAGAACAATTGAGCCTGTCAGATCCCGAGACATGCTTTCCTGTACGGCCTGGGTTACCTGTAGCTCCACCTGTAGCTTCATATATATATGGCATGTATTGTATATTCTTGACTATTTTTTTCATTTCTACCATCATTTTTTTAAATTTTCTAGGCCAAATGTCATACTTTATTTCTAAGTTTGTTTAACTTGCTTTTTTTAAATTTCAGAATATTACGGAGGTACCAACACTTTGGTTACATATATTGCCCTTGTACCGCCCATTCTTGACTAATTACATTGGGCTAATTGAAGTGAGTGGATTAGTCAGTATTCTTCAAAGAAACAGAAGTGAACCAGTAAGACGTATGTGTATCTCCTATGAATAAGTAATATGGCCAGGCGTGGTGGCTCACGCCTGTAATCCTAGCTCTCTGGGAGGCCGAGGCGGGCGGATTGCTCGAGGTCAGGAGTTCGAAACCAGCCTGAGCAAGAGCGAGACCCTGTCTCTACTATAAATAGAAAGAAATTAATTGGCCAACTAATATATATATATAAAAAATTAGCCAGGCATGGTGGCGCATGCCTGTAGTCCCAGCTACTTGGGAGGCTGAGGCAGAAGGATTGCTTGAGCCAGGAGATTGAGGTTGCTGTGAGCTAGGCTGACGCCATGGCACTCACTCTAGCCTAGGCAACAAAGCAAGACTCTGTCTCAAAAAAAAAAAAAAAAAAAAAAAAGTAATATGTATTATTCTCTATTATACTGCTATAATAGTAATAGTATCTCCTATGTAAATAAATATATATTTATTATGGGAATTGGTTCACATGACTATGGAGACCAAGAATTTCCACAATCTGCCATCTGCAAGCTGGGGATGGGAGGACTGGGAGGACTGGTGGTGCAATTCAATCTGAGTCTGGAGGCATGAGAACCAAGAGTGCCAATGTCTGAGGCCAAGAGAAGATGGATGTTTCCAGGTCAAAAAGAGAGAGCAAATCTGCCCTTCCTTTGCCTTTTTGTTCCATTGAGGCCCTCATTGGATTGCATACCCACAATCCAGTGGGTAATGCATACACACATTTAATGTGGGTATGATGCATCCCCACATTAAAGAGGGCCATATGCTTCACTCAGTTCACCAGTTCAAATACTAGTCTTTTCTAGAAACACCCAGAAATAATGTTTTAGCAGTTATCTGGGCTTCCCTTAGCCCAATCAAGTTGACACATAAAATTAACCTTCACAGTGGGTGTATACCTCCAAGCACACTCTTTACCCACTCACCGTAGTCTATTTGGGCTGCTATAACAAAATACTTCAAATTGAGTAACTTATAAATTACAGAAATTTATTGCTTAACAGTTCTAGAGTCTGGGAAATTCAAGGCACCAGCGAATTCATTATCTGATGAGAGCTCGCTCTGTGGTTCGTTGGTGGTATCTTCTAAGTACTCACATATTGCAATGGGCAAGCAAGCTCCCACAAAGCTCTTTTATAAGGTCAGTGATCCCATTCATTTGGGCTCTGCCCTCATGACCTAATCACCTCCTAAGGCCCCACCTCTTAATACTATTGCATTGGGGATTAGTCTTAACATGAATTTGGGGGGAGGGGAACATAAATGTTTGGACCATAACACCACCAGTCATCAAAACCCACCTGAAAATTTTCATTTCTCATGTAGCTTTATAATTATAGAATGGTTATCTACTCTAAACACATACAATCTCTTCCTTAATTTGCATTAACAAGTAAGATGTTGATAAAATAGATATTGTTTATTTTATTATGTCTGAAATTCTTACAAAAGGGATTTAAGTTAAAACACATTTTTATAGTATGTTATATAATGAATTTTGATTTTGATATTTCATGTGGTAGAATAATGTCTAAATGATACTGTTTCATTGCTAAAAAATAACCCAGAACAATGATTAATATGAGAGCCCATAACTTACCATTAATGTAGCAAAAATAATTAATTTTAACTTTCCTAAATGATGGTCTTATTTGGAGACTGAAATGCCCCTACAAAATGTTTTCCTGTTTTGAATGTAAGTCTTATATAAGCAATACATAATTTTAATGGTTGCAGTATATTTGTAGACAATGTAGAATATGAAATATACTTAAGATTTAGATAGTCATATATTTTGTGCTTTATTTCTGGATTCTATTTTATTTATGTGTATTTTAAATATATAATTTACTTTTATTGTTATATTTTATTTTTCTTTTCTACTAAATAAAATGGTTGGTAAGAATTGCTGTACATTTTAATATTATGGATCATAACATATTAAGCATCCATAAGAGCTTCAAGACTACTTAACTGATGAGTGGCACTGAAGTTTAAAATTTTACAATATCTTTCTCTATATTCTCTCTGTTTTCTGCAAGGTTGCCATATAAAACCATATAGGCTACACTGCCCAACTTCATGGATCATGCCACAGACGGCCTCCCCTGGGCTAGTGCATATAGCAACCCTGGTGCAAAAATTTGATTTTGTGATTTTTTTCTCTTTTTCCTCTCTGGAGTCTAATTTCCTCTCAAGTACAACAGACTCAATATCATAACTGTTTTAAGGGCACTATAAATAATTTTGCAAAATATTTTATGACTTACAGCACCATTTCTGAGAAGAGTCAATGTGACACAGTAAACAACTGAGTTGTTCATGAGCTTCTAAGTATACATTGGCATCTATCTGTCTACCTATCTCTATGTAGTAAATGTATTAATGATTTCAGTAAGAGAAATTGTTTGCTTAGTGATAGAATCTGTTAAGCAAGGACAAGCCTATTTAAATGTAGAAGCTTATTATAGTTTAAAGGGGCATTTTAATAAACCATTGCATCAAGAATAAATTAGTGCATACAGACCTCAATCTTCTGTCCTAACTGTAACACTAGATAAAATGATTACACAATTTAGGAAAATATGTCCTATCTATAATTAAGTACATAATGAGAGATTTTGCCAATGATCCACTCACTAAATTGTATAATGTCCATTATGCATGTGATATAGAAGAGCTGGGAGGAATTATAAGCACATTATTAATTATAAGATGTGATTTCTATCTACAAGTAGTTTTTAATTTCTTTAAGTAACAGAATATACCCATGACAAAACTGGACAGATGAACAAAGTCAAGTAATGTTATGCGAGATCTATTTCCAAGTAAGTGCAAAATAGGTGCTACATAGAGAAGTTAGATGGGGGATTATTATGAATGTTTCCCCCAGGAAATAAAATTTTAACAGGACTTTTTTTTTCAGTGAAATATATTAATACATAGCAACTAAGTCCCTCATTCAATTACATTCCCTGTAGCAATGGTCTGTAAGGCATATGTCATGGCCACCACAATAACTTACCAAAAACAAAGCAAAAAAATTGGCAAAGGATACAAAATCAGAATGGTTAACAAACATGAAAATATGTATCATCTCACAAGTAATTGGAACTTTATATAATTGGAGGGTTAAAAAGAGAAGAGTAAGTTTTCTCTGATGGAAAAATTATGATTGTAAATGAAAGAAAGCGAGAATAAGAAGAAAATTGATAACTTCTCAAAAGAGTTCATGATAGGCAAAGATTCAAAAAGGGAACGTGAGTAAGTGCAGAAATGATGAGCATAAGAGTCATTGGTGAGTGTCCAACAGAACACTAGCCAATTGAATGACCAATTCTAAGAAATGTTTCAAGAAATTGTGACCAATCATGAGAGTCATTAGCCATTTATTTCTAACTTTGATATAGAATATTATTGTTGAGCATATTTGATCTCTGTTGATTAGCATGATTTAATGCACAAATAAAAACAGGATTAAATTATACAGTAATATGAATTGTAATTATATGATTTCATATCCAAAAATGTTTTAAAACGTACAGTTTTAAAACAGTTGTTTTAAAACTGTACGTAAAGAAAAGAACTATGACCATCCTGGGCAGCATAGCAAGACCCCATCTCTACAAAAAAATACAAAATTAAAAAAAAATTAGCCGGGCATGTTGGCACGTGCCTGTAGTCCTAGCAACAGGAGGCTGAGATGGAGGATTGCTTGAGCTGGGGAGTTCGAGGCTGCAGTCAAGTACAATGATTCCAGCCTGGGCTGGGCTACAGAGTGAGACACTGTCTCAAAAGAAAAAAAAAAGAAGAAGAAGAACTGTGAGATTTTTTAAAAAAGAAATTTAGTGTATTTGTCTCTTTTTTTTTTTTTTTTGAGACAGAGTCTTGCTCTGTTGCCTGGACTAGCGTCCCGTGGCGTCAGCCTGGCTCACAGCAACCTCAAACACTTGGGCTCAAGTGACCCTTCTGCCTCAGCTTCTCAAGTAGTTGGGACTACACGCATGTGCCACCATGCCAGGCTAATTTTTTTTTTCTATTTTTAGTTGTCTTGTTAATTTCTTTCTATTTTTAGTAGAAATGAGGTCTTGCTCTTGCTCAGGCTGGTCTTAAACTCTCCACCTCAACTGATCCTCCCAGCTGGGCCTCCCAGAGTGCTGGAATTACAGATGTGAGCCACCATGCCCAGCCAGTGTATGTTTTTGAAATCATCACAATTTTCTATTTAGATTAGCATATCTAAATCAGAATTATTACAAACACTGTATAGCAAGATAATATTAAGCCCTTATGGAATGTCAAGACTAAAAAGAAAAATTTGGCCAGCCACCGTGGCTCACGCCTGTAATCCTAGTACTCTGGGAGGCTGAGGCGGGCGGATTGCTCAAGGTCAGGAGTTTGAAAACAGGTCTGAGCAAGAGCAAGACCCCATCTCTACTATAAATAGAAAGAAATTAATTGGTCAACTAATATATAAAAAATATTAGCCGGACATGGTGGTGCACGCCTGTAGTCCCAGCTACTCGGGAGGCTGAGGCAGCAGGATTGCTTGAGCCCAGGAGTTTGAGGTTGCTGTGAGCTAGGCTGATGCCACGGCACTCACTCTAGCCTGGGCAACAAAGCGAGACTCTGTCTCAAAAATAAATAAATAGAAAAATTAAGCAAATAGATCTTTTAAAACTTCTATATTCTCAAGACTAACTACAAAAAGAAATGTTTCATTTGCTTATTTTTGAAACTGACAAGAGACCATTGAAAGTATCAGAAACGAAATCAAAATTATTTAGTTTTGATTTCTGGGAACTATTTTTTTTTAAATATCTCATATTGAAAAACATAATATGTGGGGAATAAACTCTGGATACACTGTACAAGCTGAAGTAATTTCACCTCCCCTGTAATAGTAGAGAAAGTATGTTATCTGGAGCAGAAATTTGTAAATTTACTGTTGTACTCAAATATGATACAGTAATAACTCAGAATTCTTTCTTTTTGTCGTTCCTGGTGGACATGTCTGACCTACTCCATATACCCCCATAAATAAATGACTTCAATAGGCCTAAAGGCATTTTCCATGCGTGTGGGTCTGAACTTTTTTGGTCAAGGTGAGGACGAGGCAGAAGCATACTTTTAAAAAAGAGTTTTTAGAGATTAAAAAATATGCTTCCTTAAGCAAATAGACATTAATTATTCAGAAAAAAATTACAGCATATTGTGTGTTTATTGTAAAATATTTGCAAGAGAGAAATAACCATCTGAGTTACACGATACTGTAACTACACCCTGTACAGTGAAGGACTTAGTGTATTTTTCCACATGTTGAGGCAAACCACATAATGTACAAGTAGTGGAATAAGTCCAGCCACAAATATGCCTGCATATTTCCAGCTCTCATTCTTTCAGTTTACTTTGATTTCTTTCCTCTGTAGTGATAAGAAAAACTTCAGAACTCTTAAAAGAAAACCTAAGAATAAAATGTTATATGAGAGAAATTTCAGGTATTTATAAAGCTACTTCCATGGAGCAATAGTAGGAAGTATCTTTGGTGTTTCACCAAGTGACAGGCAAAGCCTGCCAGTCATTCACAATGCTGTGACTGATCAAAGATTAAAGAAGCTAAAACATTTATATGCTGAAGATAATGTTTGTGTGATTGTACAGAAATAGATTTAGAATTCACAAAGCAGAATGACACCTTAGCAGTTATGTACTCAACAAACTATGAGCATAAATTATATGTAATGTTGTTTTACAAAAACAAGTTGGCATTAGGAGGAAGACAGCAGAGGAAAATACAGAAAGAATGAGCTTATTGTAAAGAGAGTTCACTTACTCATTCACTTATCCATTAATTCACTCATTCATCTGGCCAACACATATTACAAAGCATCTCCAGCTAGGCTCTACCTAAGGCTCCTGAGATGCAGCAGCCATCAAGCAGGCGAGGTTCTTGTGCTCTTGGAGTTACCTATTCTCATGGCAGGAGACTAATTTCAAATGATGGAGAACTTATTTGTTCTAGGTAGGATGATGCTATAGAAAGCAAGTGACAATGGAAATGTGGAGTTTAATTAGGTTAGATGGTCAGGAAGGGCTTGCTGGGGAGATGGCATTTGAGCTGAGATCTGAGTAAGTAGAAGGAACCAGCCATATAAAGATGAGAGGAAAGTGAACTCCAGGCAGAGGGCATAGCCCTTGCAAAGGCCCTGGGGCATGAATGAGCTGGAAGTGTGGGAGAAAAGGAAGTATAGCTGGAGTTTAGTAAGCAAGGAGTAGTAGCAGGTGCAGCTGGAGAAGAGAAAAGGCCATGGATAGGAACTTATGCTTTATTCTACAGGCAGTGAGAAACCCTGGAAATTGTACAATCTGCTTTACATTCTTGTAAAATCAATCCAGCTGAGGTGTCACAGTGGAGGGTGGTGGGGTGAGGGATGTGTAGGAAGGAAGCTGGGAGATCAGTCTGGAAACTCCACAGTGGTCTAGGGAAGCAGATGGAGGTACCTGCACCAAGTTGGCAGTAATGATGATGAGGGAACATTTAATGAATTTGGGTTGTATCTTTGGGGTAGAGCCAATAGGACTTGAAGATGGATTATATAGTAGATGTGAGGGCATATAGTATAGGGAAAATGATAACCCTTAGTGATAAATACTAAAAACAGAAAGTATAATACAAATACAGGCTGAGGAAGTGCTGGAAGGAAAAGTCTCGGATCAAATAATCTTAACTTTAGATCTTAGAGGATGTCTAGTTCAATCTCAGACTTAAAATACCCACACCACCATGGAGTGGGGAGTGGTCAGACAGTTTTTGCTTAAACGCTCCGGTTCCGTGCATCTGTGGAAATTGCTATTTCATTAACAATGGCCAGCCTCATTCAGCTGATCATAGCTGAATATGAGATAGTTTTGAGACCTTTTGCTTTAAAAATATGATACTGGAAAGGTATATTTGAAAAAATAGTAATTTCAAAGTCTGAAAAATAGCCCTTCTCTTACTTTCTGTTTCGTCTAGTTTTTATTACCACATTTTAAAGCTGGCAAACTTCAGGGAATTGGAAATAAGTCATAGGAGGATTGAGAACAGACAAATGACAAAAATATTAAAGTTTTCATGAGAGTCTGGGTGGAGAAATGATCAGTTGTTCTGCATTTTTGTAAAGGATCAGTTATGAAGAAGTAGCATCATTAGAAATAGGAAATATTCTATTCTGCTATCAGAAAGAAGTTGGTGGATTTAAGAAGTGAGATACTTCAGTATTCTTTTGAGTCTTGTATCCCATAAGATTAAGTTAGAAGACAATTAATTCTGGCTAATTAAGACTATCTATTAAAAACAGAGTGCCATATGATGCTCTGATGTTAAAGCAGAGTTATTTGTCTACTAAGTGAATTAAAACTCTCTAATTGCCCCATGTGATTGAGTATGGGCCAAAGTGTACCAGAAATGTTGCTCATTCCATTTTAGGGCTAGCAAGGATATTCTTCTAGTTAACAGAAGAGAACAGAGGAAGAGAGATTTTATACATAGATGTGAAATGTCACAATTTGTAGATCATTTTCCTGGTAAAAAATGGTGATCATGCCTAAAAGCTACTAAGAATAGTTTATAACCTATTGGGTAAAAAATACACAAAGAAAACAAACAACATTTCAATAATTTTATTCAAAATTGCTAAAAAAAGAGTTGAAAGAATTTTACTACTAAATACTAATAGTTGTTACAAAGCCCACAATGAAATAAAAGATTAATAAACATGTACTGTACTACATTAAAGTTAGGTAGTTCTGTTCATCAAAATATAAACCACAGAGTAGGGGAAGACATTTTCAACCCATATGACTGACAAAAAACTCATATGCAAAATATATAAAGAACTATGAGAGCTTGACGGACAATAAAGAAAAATGAGCAGATACTTCAGTAGGCTTTCACAAAAGAGAATATCCAATGGCCAGTAAGCATATAAGAAATTTATTCAGCCTCATTAATAATCAAGGAAATGTAAATTAAACCCACAATAAGGTACTAAAGGTACTACATAATCATTAGAATGGCTAAAATTAAAAAATGAAAAATCATAAAGCCTCAACTGTAGAATGGATAAATCAGTTGTGGTATATTCGTACAATGGGATACTAAAGAGAATGAAAACCAATTGGTCACTGATATATGCCACCATACAGGTGAAGCTCACATGCACATCATTAACTAAAAGAGCCCAGATACAAAAAAATATGTACTACATGATTTCACGTGTATAATGTCTAATAGCAGAAAAAAATGAATGTACAGATTTAGAAGTAAAGATAGTGGTTCCTTTTGGGGAACAGGATAGAAGTATCAACTAGGAGATAGCAAAAGGGGCCTTAAGATGTCTTAGTAATTTGATGTTTCTTTGATGTGTGGTGGCTACATGGGGCTCACTTTGTGATAATTCAGTAAGCTTACATTTAAGATTTTTATATTAAGTAAATACATATATGTAAATCTACATGTAAGTTACATTTCAATTAAATACATGTAAATATAGTTTGCATGTAAGTTATATTTTAGTTAAATTTTATTTAAAAAGTACAAAGAAACAGAGTTAAATAGTACTTCAAAATTTCTAATCATGAACACAGCCTAGGCCAGGCACAGTGACTCATGTCCATAATCCTAGCACTCTGGGAGGCCAAGGCAGGAGGATCGCTCGAGGTCAGGAGTTCAAGACCAGCCTGAGCAAGAGTGAGACCCCATCTCTATCAAAAATAGAAAAAAATAGCCAGGCAGCTAAAAATAGAAACAAAAAATTAGCCGGACATTGTGGCTCTCTCTTGTGGTCCCAGCTACTCAAGAGGCTGAGGCAGGAGGATCATTTGAGCCCAGGAATTTGAGGTTGTTGTGGCTGTGTGCTGTGGCTGATGCCATGGCACTCTAGCTGGGGAACAGAGCAAGTTGTTGTCTCAAAAAAAAACCCAAAAAAACCCAACCCCCCCCCAAAACATAGTCCATTACAGCTCAGGAAATATAAAGTTTCATATAAGTAAGCAAAAAAAAAAAAAAAAGACAAACATATTCTAAAGTGATTGAAGCAGGTTGGGGCAATAAACAAAATCTGTAGGGTGAAGTTTAATAAGTAAAAATATAAAGCTATTCTTTCTCTCTCTTTTTTTAGACAGACTTGCTCTGTCACCCAGGCTAGAGTGCTGTGGCATCAGGCTAGCTCATGGAAACCTCAAACTCCTGGGCTCAGACAATCCTCCTGCCTCAGCTTCTGGAGTAGCTGGGACCACAGGCATGCGCCGCTATGCCCGGCTAATTTTTTTTTTTCTTTTTTCTTAGTAGAGATGATGGTCCCACTTTTGCTCAGGCTGATCTTGAACTCCTTACCTCAAGTGATCCTCCTGCCTTGGGCCTCCCAGGGCGTTAGGCTTACAGGCGTGAGCCGTCATGCCTCATCAGTCATTCTCACATGTTTAAAGGAGCAGCAAATAACCTACTCCTAAGTAGTCAGCAGTATAAGTAAAAGAAATTGAAGGGTTATTAGTGGAGAGCTTAAAGTGATTAAAATATTGACTTGATGGTAACCTCTCAGTGACTCTCATTAACCTTTCTCTAAAATACCTATAACGATGCTGAAAATAGAATAAAATGATCAAAATTATTAGTCAACCTATTTCACAATTTTTCATAAAGTATTAAAAAAAAATCAACGGAATTGAATTAGAATAGCACTTGCTAGCCTGAAGCTATTTGGTCAGATGAAATTTGCAAAGCTACTAGCAAGAAAAAAGGTTAGAATTCAGCATTTTTTCCCTCACTTCCTGCCAATTACAACAGAAAACAATAGTCTGCATCATTCAGAGAACAGACAATGGCCTCCATATTTGTTCTATTCATTTTCACCAATAGCTCTTTCTAGCTCAGAGAAAAAGTTTGGAGACTGCAAGAGCTTGAAAAGAAGGAAGAAAGTTGAATATTGCACCAGCCTTGCACACTCTGAGTCTAGGCAGAGTCTATGTGTGAAGTCTTGTATTTGTGAATGCCACCAAAGAAACACTCATGTCAGAGAGATAGGCATTAGACAAAGGGAGATACCTGCCATATTCCAGTTGAACTTCGTGAAATAAAAACCTGCTAGACTTTGATAAACAAAGGCAATGATATAAAGTGCTATGTTAACTTTTCTATGGGGGGAGGATGGTGCTTTAAAATGGGGTTCTCAATGAAGCCACTCCAAAGAGGTGATCTTTCAACTGAAGTTTGAATAACATATGGAGCCAGCCAATTGAGTGGATGTTCCTGGCAGAAGAAAAGCTAGTACAAAGGCCACAATGCAGGAATAAACTCAGAATGTTTGCAGAACAGAGAGAAAGTTAATATAGGTTTATTTTTTTTCTTTCAAACTTTGTTAATCGTGCTTAATGATCTAAATTGCTAAACATCTCTGCTAAACATCTAACAGAGATCTAAACATCTCTGCTTCTATGTTTTTGTTTTTGTTTTGAGACAGAGTCTGTTGCCTGGGCTAGAGTGCCAGGGCATCAGCCTAGCTCACAGCAACCTCAAACTCCTGGGCTCAGGCGATGCTTCTGCCTCAGCCTCCCAAGTAGCTGGGGCTACAGGCGTGCACCACCATGCCCGGCTTATTTTTTCTCTATATTTTTAGTTGGCCAATTAATTTCTTTCTATTTTTAGTAGAGACAGGGTCTTGCTCTTGCTCAGGCTGGCCTCGAACTCCTGAGCTCAAATGATCTGCCTGCCTCAGCCTCCCAGAGTGCTAGGATTACAGGCCTCTGCTTCCCCATCAAGTATACTTTTTCTTTCAGTTTGATATCATTTGTTAATATAATAACCCTGCATTCTATTTTTTATTGTAGCTATTGCTAATATTTTGACTAGGATCAAATCAAAAATAACTTAAGTTATTTTTGATCAAATCAAAAATAACTCAAAGAGAGAATCAATTCAAGATACTATTTCAGTGTAACATGCATTAATTATCAGTTTGGTACATGGTTCACAAACATACGTGCTGTACAATTCTTCCAGTTGCCATTATTAATATAATAATAATTGTCATTTATAACCACCTAATACATGAGGGTGTGGGGTTGGATTTTTCAGTCTTCACAACAACCTTCAAGTATTGTGTACAAGAGGAACCTCAGCCTGAGGGAGGTAAATGAATTAATTGCCTGAGGACCAGAACCAGGAGGTAGAGCTGCTAGTACTCAGATATATACTGAAGTCCCACTTCATGGGCCAGAATTTCCCAGGGATTGAGGAAAAAATATTACTTCTTCCCTAGGGGCTGATGATCTCCAAGGTCATTTTGTTCTAGGCCACATTAACCACTCTGACGGTTCCAATGGTTGTATGTCCTCTGACAATTGTTAAACTAAATCTTTATCATCAGGTCTCTCATTGCTTAGACTGCTCTTTCTCCTTTCTCTCATCTCTTAAACATCTACATATTTTTCTAAGACTCTAAGTTATCTCATCTTTGAAACTTCTCTTTTGCCTGTACTTCAATAATACTCCTATCCTTGGCCCAAGGCCTAGCTAATTGGAGAAGAACTGACCACCACTTCTTATCAGTTTCATGAGCTCACTCAGGAAGGACATGTGAGCTTTCTGTTTCCAATCCCATCCTGTTTGTTCCATTGTTCACGTGACGGAGACATCCACATATACTGTGTATCTAATGACATCAGTCTTTTTCCATAAGCTTAAATTTCTTCAATGGCTCCCAACTATCTTCAGCATAAAGTCCAAACTGCTCAGCCTGTCATACAATATATGTTTAAGTAAAGGGATGAGTAACTGGATGGTTTCTGAAATTTCAGGTATCCCTCTTTAGTCTTCTGGCATCTTTCCCTTTCCCCTCAATTTCTAAAAACATTCATGAATAAAGTTCTAAAATAGAATTTTCTTGGTCTTTTAATAACTGGAATTTGGGGACATGAACCTGGGCCAGGACTAGGGTGAAACAAATGAGATGCCTAGGACACAAAATTTAAAGGGGCCTCTCAGGGTAATGCAAATGCCAACCCTCAGGGGAAGAGGAAAGCAGATAGACCAGACAGAAAGGACAAAGAATGTGAATCTAATTGTATTCCATATGAGTGCTTACTAAAGAGCCATCTTAGCAGAAAAGGATTTAATAATCAAGTGGAGTGGATTACCCTTTCTGTGGGTACCATTCTGGCTCACTCTTGAGCCACTCCTGTTATTGTCCTGTGGGCTCATGAACAAAAACAATGTCCATGGTGGCAGAGAGGGTGGCTCAGCGACATGGACTTCCACTCTCCAAGGCTGACCTGACTACAGCCACTGCTGAGTGCCCAATCTGCCAGCAGCAGAAACCAACACTGGGTCCTGGGATAGGGCACCATTCCCCAGGGTGATCAATTGGCTATCTGGTGGCAGGTGGATGACATTGCACCACTTCCATCATGCAAGGGGCAGAGCTTTGTCCTCACTTCAATGGGCAATTACTTGGCATATAGATTTGCCTTCATTGCCTGCAATGCTTCTGCCAAAATCACCATCCATGGACTTGCAGACTGCCTTACTCCCCGCAGCATTGCTTCTGACCAAGGCACTCACTTCATAGCAAATGAAGTATGGCAATGGGCCCTTGCTGGAATTCACTGGCCTTACCCTGTTCCTTACCATTCTAAAGCAACTGGTGGAACAACCCTTTGAAAACTTAGTTATAACATCAGTTAGGTGGCTGCAACTTGGGAAGCTGGGGAAATTTCCTCTAGGATTCACTACATGCTCTAAATCAGTCACTTCTCTCCAACCCAAGAGTTGTGCAACTGGGAATCATGGATTGGAAATGTATTACAATGATGCTTAGTGATCCATGAGAAAAATTTGTGCTTCTGTTTCTGTAACTTTAGATTCTGCTTATTTATAGTCCTTAGTTCAATTCCAAAATAAGGAAAGCTTCCACCAGAAGCTACAACGATTCCACCAAACTGGAAGTTGAAACTGTCACCTGGCCACTTTGGGATCCTCAAGGCAGTGAACCAACAGGCAAAGAAGGTACCATAGTTACAATATTGGCTGGGATGATTGATCATGACAATGAAGGGACAATTAGGTTGCTACTCCACAGTGGGTGTAGGGAGCAGGGGAGTAGTATGTCTGGAATGCAAGAGATCCCCTGGGGCACTACTTAGTTACTTTCGTGTTCTGAGATAAGTCAATGGAAACTACAAAATCCAATCCTGCTAATGAACAGACCCTTCAGGACTGGAAGTTCAGGTTACCCACGAGGTATGGAATCACTACCAGCTGAGGTGCTTTCCGAGGAAATATAGAATGGGTAGTAGAAGAATTTAGTTACAAATACCAGCTATGACCATGTGACCAGTTGGAGAACTGAGTACTGTAATAGGTATGAGTACTTATTCCTTATTTTATAGAAATACGAATATATTAGCCAATATTTTTATTTTCTTCTCCTTTACCAATTTCTTGCTATCTAATGTAAGAAATGTTAATAATAGCTTACTTTATATCTCAATATTAAGTATTTAAGTTATAGGATTTCAAATAAGGAGTTTGACTCAGCTGGAAGAAGAAGAAGCAACCTAAAAAAAGAAGGGTCTTCGCATCCACTTTTGGGGAAAGGGTTACCTTGTTTTTATTGTTTGCCTCATGTTTGGTGGGAATGAGACTTTATTATGGTTTCTATTTGGAAATTAGGTATGTTTTAAAGAGATATATATAGGTGGGAAGTTGACAAGGAGTGGACTGGGGTGGTTTTGTAATGTGTCAACTTGTCCAGAATGCACTGCTTCCCAGAACTCCCCTCCCTGTGTGTTTCCATTTGGGTGGGCCACGGAAGACAATTCCATGTAAGATTTGGAATGCAGAGTAAAGAAGCAGCTAGTTTGTGTATGTGCCTGAGAGGTTGGAACAGACACCCTTTGCAGCTCACTGCTGTTGTTGCTGCCTATCGGCTGGCTTACTCATTAACATGGGCAATTCCTAGGCATGCAACTGCCCCATATCCCCTCGAATCCCCTTTCAGCTTCTACTGCAGAGCCAGTTACGTGTCCATCTCCATGATTCAGGGTGTCAGCTTTTCCTGCGGGACACACACTTTATAAAAATGAAGAGGGTGAGAAATGAAAGGGATCTAGTTTGTCCTTATGAATTCCAGCTTGTCTTTGTTCTTCCCCACTTTACATCTATCTCCCCTTCATGGTTGTCTGCCCTGTTACTCTTCAAGCTGCAGCATTAAACACAAAGACAACAACCTTAGAGACTCCCACAGTCACATTAGATCAAATTCCTATTGTTCTGCCTCTGAGTGAACCCTGACTGACACAGTACATAGGAATAAATCTAACAAAAGAGGTTCAAGACCTTTGCACTGTAAGCTACAAAACATTGCAGAGAGGAATTAAAGAATATTTAAATAAATAAATGGAGAGATATATACCATGTTCATGGATTGGAAGACTCGATATTGTGAAGATGTAAGTTTCCCCAAATTGACCAATAGATTTGACACAATGCCAACTAAAACTCCAGTATGGTTTTCTGTGGAAATTTCCAAAGCTGTTTCTAAAATATACATTAAAATGCAATGGACCTATAATAGATGAAATAAATTTGAAAAAGATGACCAATCTTGGAGGGCTTACCTTATTCAATTTGATAGTAAAACATATTTTATAATATATTTATTATATATTAGGATATATAAAATATTATAATATATTTTATATATTTATAATATATTTTAATATATAAAATACATTTATATTTTAGTTATACTTATATACTATAACTAAAAGTTATTGTAACTGAGATATTGTGGTATTAGTGCAAATAACATAAAGCTCAATGGGGCAGAATAAACAGTATGTCTGGAGTGTAGGTGATCCCCTTCTTATTACTCCCATGTTCAGGGCATAATAAACCCACACATATATTATTAATTGATTTTAGGCAAAGATGTCAAGAAAATTCAATGGTAAGAAAATAAGTCTTTTAAATAAATGGTGGCAATTCAACTGGATATTTGTATGAAACAAAAAATGTAATGCAACTCTTTACATCACAAATAAAAATTAACTCATAATGGGTCATAGAGCTAAATATAAATTCTAAAACTATAAAATTTCTGGAAGAAAACAGAGAGAGAAAAATCTTTGACACCTTGAATTAGGCAAAAATTTCTTAGTTCATTGAAAACATGAAAGACAAAAGAAAATAAATCAATAAAGTGGACCATATCAAAAGTTAAAATTGTTCTTTTTGAAAGACACCATTAAGAAAATGAAAATGCAAGCCACCAACTGGCAGAAAAATATTTACAGCATATATATTAGACAAAGAACTTATACCCAAAACATATAAAGAATTCTTATAACTAAGAATAAGAGGAAAACATAATTAAACAAGACTTGAATGTACTGTCCCAAAATAGATGACATGCACATTAAAAGATGCTCAACATCATTAATCACGAGGTAAAGGTTACTTTAAACAATAATGAAATGTCACTGCTGTCCAACTGAATGGCTAAAATTCAAAGACTGATCATACCAAATGTTGGTAAAGATGTGGAACTCTCAACAGTGCTGGTGGGAATGTAAAATGACTTTGTCAGGAATGCAAAAATGTTTGGAAACAATTTGGAAGTTTCTTAAAAGTTAAATATGCACCCACCACACAACACAGTTATTCTACTTTTTGGTAGTAACGCAAGAAAAACAAAGGCATATGTTCACACAAAGCCTTGTGCATAAATACTTACGGCAACTTTATTTGTAATAGGCCAAACTGAAACAAACTCAAATGTTGATCAGCAGTTGGATAGATGAAGAAATTATGCTATATCTGTACAATGGAATACAACTCAGCAATAAAAGCAAACAAACTATTGATAGCATTGATGATTCTCGAACTCATTATCTCAAGTAAAGGAAGCTAGACCAAAAAAGGTTCTATTCACACAAAAGCCTAGAATATGCGATTGATTCTTTCGTGAGAGATAGTAAGCAGGATAGTGGTTTGCTAGGTAAGGAATATAGGGAAAGCAATATTGCAAAGAGGCATGAGGAAACTTGTGTAGGTGATGAAAATGTTCATATGTTGATTGTGGTGATGATTTCAAGGATATATATCTATGTCGAAATCCATGAAATTGTACATTTTCAATATACAAAGTTTATTGCACTTCAATATACCGCAATAAAGTTTTAAAAACAAAGCAAAAAAGTATACCTCAAAAGTTAATACTGACCTAGCATAATTTCCGATGCTTTGCAGGCATTTATATGAACATATACATTATCTTTTATCCTTTTTTTCTGATGACATTTCTCCCTTCCTTTAGCTATGTCTTTCCTCCCACTCCAATCACAGAGACAGAGATGTGACTGAGGCCATGCTGGTCACATACTCTCTCTCCTGCCACAGAGATAAGGAAGTGACTCAAGCCAAGCTGCTCTGCGTCCTTCCTCAAAGTTAAAACAGAGCTGGCAGGGAAGCCGGTTTCTCCCTGCCGTTACCCTCTGGTTCGGGAACAGGGGTGCTGGGAGCCGTGTTTCCCCGCCGTGCGGAGGCTGTCTGTCTGTCTGTCTGTCTGCACTTGGAATGAAGTTGGCAGACAGAAAGGAAAGGTGAAGAAGGGGACAGAGGGAGGAAGGTGGGGAAGAAAGGAGATGGAAGACAAGGGGAAGAATGTGAGGAAGGGGGGAAAAGAAGGTGGGAAGCAAGGAAGGGGAGGGTGGGGGACACGACGCTTGGGTGTAGTTGCCCCTGAAGCCAGCGTGACTCTGCCCTTTCTGTGGTGTAGATTATCTGAGCCATTATAAACTTCCTTCTGGCTTAAGATGATTTAGGTTTCTGTCACTTCCAACAGAAAGAGTCTTGTCTAGTACGTTCAACGTGCATTTAGTGCCATCCTTTTACATGGAGGCGAGCCTAGCTCTGTATTGCTTTCTACCTGCTGTGCTCTTACAGCCTAGGAAGTAGTTTTTTTGTGGTCCAGATTCGGTACATAAAAGATGAGATTCCTCAGCACACACTTCTTTCAGGACTTTTCTCTCTTCTCTTGCCTAGAGTATTTTTTCCTTCAAGTGTCTTTGCCTTGTAGGATATGGGCTGTATTTTTAACTGGCAGTTTCAGTCTCTGGTGGGTAACAGAGATGGGAGTTTAAAATGAACGAGTTAGCTCGGGAGACGCAGTGGTAGTAAATCAAACTGTTTTACTAATTCCTTCTTCCCAACTGCACTGTACCAGAGTAGGTGCCAGGTGACCCATGATTCTGTGTTTCCGTGGAGCCCTGTTAATGCGCTAAGTAGTAAAATTTTGCCCTGGATGCTGGAATCTTGTGTGCCAACCTTAGTTTACAATGCAGATATAAGCTTTGATGTATTTTTGTATATATTCTGGAGATATTAATGGGAATTTGGGAAAAGGTGAACCAAGTGGTGCTCAGATCCTTCCTGGTAAGCAGGAAGCCTGGCAACTTAGTCTATAACTTGTAAGTTATTCCCTGTTTCCATCGGACTTGCAAGTCTGGAAACGCTTATAGCTTTCCATTGGGGTTTCTCTGTTATGGAAACACAAAGGTGTGAATTTCTGGACAGAGAGCCAGCCCATTATCCCTCAAGGTATAGAATATTCTTGGTTTACTAGCTGTATAAAGTTGGCTCTGTTTCCAAAAGGGCAGAGGGCGGAGGGCAGAGGGTAGAGAAAGGACTACATTTGAGGAGGCCAATGGAAACCATCCCCAAACTAGACTTGGAGGGTTCCCTCCACACAGATCTCTTTCCCAGGTAGCACCCTCCCATGACAGGTGTTAGGGAGGCATGTGATAATTGGACAGAGGCTAAGAGAGTGTGAAAAAAGTCATGGAAGAGGTAACTTGCCAATTAGAACACTGCCTAAGCTTTATACCACATTTTTGTAAAAGTCTTGTGTTATACATTCCCAAAAGGAATAAATAGATTTAGTTAGAGGCAAGAGGACTCACAGATGTGCTTACAGAGCTGAGCTGGACACAGTGCACAGTGAAATCTGAATCTGAAAAGCCTACCTGCTGACACTAGCACCCACAGGGCTCTGAGAATTGCACTTGCATTCCGCCCATATTCTTAAAACTTATGAGGAAGAAAATCATATAAAGTTTGTAGTCAGAATATTTGCTGTAAATACTGAAATATTTCTTCCATTATAATCTGTCATGAAATCTGCTTTCCATAATGCACATTTAGTTAATTATCCTGTTGCTGGATGCTAGCTTTGTCTTTGTAGCATTACAGATCTCTTGTATTTGTGTTCTTTGAAGAGTGAATTTGTAAGTGAACACTATTTATACCCTGTTAAATTCAGGACATCAAGATACACAGCAAACTTCTATTCTTTGTTAATTCTCCTACTTTCATATGCCTTCAATTAGACCAGGAGAATATGACATATAATTAATAATCTATGTAAAACTTTTTAAAATTTTGAACAGATGGGCATAAAATACATTAAACAGTAATTAAATTCAGGTCAGCAAGATGGAAACCTTCTTCACAGACTCTAAAATAATTGCAGGTAAATTTACTAGGGAATTTTGAATATAAATTTTAATTGGCTTAGTAATGTTTCTACTCACTATTATGTGACTTAAAAATTATACTGTACCTTGCTGATGTTTTTAAAAGCTATTATTAATATGATTTATTTAAAAAAGAAGGTGAGAAAACTATACTGCTAATCCTCACGATTCAGTCATAAATCTTTACTGTTTTGCAATAAAATACATTTCCAATAATGCTGAATATACTTTCCACTGCATTTTATTCTCCTGGGCTTTAGCCACTTCACATTCTTAAGATTATGATATATGTCCTCAAATGAACCAGATGTTCTTTAGATTCTGAAATGGAAAATCTCATTAAAATGTGTGTGTGTGTGTGTGTATGTTTTCTGATATCTCTTGAAGGATTTTATTTTTTCAAATATTATAAATGCCAACCATTTTTAATTATTTATTTATTTAATCGAAGCAGAGCTTTATGACGAGATAGTATACAACTCAGTGTCTAGGGACTGTTCCGACAGTGTCGTAAACACGGTGCTTCCTCTTGGTCTTGTCTTTGCAAACATTCAACAGCATATATTATGGACTGTCTTAAATCTATCTGGTAAAACTTATGAAAATGATGCAAAAATATTCTCTGTACTCAGAGTTAACAATCAATACAAAAAGTTCAATATGTGGGGAAAACATAAGAATATATTCAAATAAAGCATATATATATTGCAAAAAAAATCCAAGTGGTTTTACTAAGGTTATTTTTATCTACAAATTATTTTTATGTAGAAATACGCATTCATAGAATTGTCAGCATTACTCACTGTTTGCATTGGCTTCTTATAAATAAATCCTTGATGCACACACAGAGCTCTTAACAATGGACCATAGCTTGGACTAAAAATATGTTTGTGTATACTTTTTATTTACTTCATGGGGTATTATTTAAGTACTAGAAAATGTGAGACCAGGTCAGGCAGGTAAGGAGGGGTGACCCAGGGAGCACAGAGACTTAAAGGCCATGGAAAGCCCTTGGCTTCTATTTGGGATGAGATGGGAGAGTTTCAAGCAGAAGAGCGTCATGAGGTGACCATGTTCTGAGCTGCATTATTACAGGGTCATTCTGAATTGGGTCTTTCCCTCCCTGTCTTCCCATCCCCCAACTCAGTTTGGGCTACTGTAAGAAAAGAACCATAGACTGGGTTTCTTACAACACACATCTATTTATCACAGCTCTGGAGGCAGGAAGTCTGCCACCAGAGTGCCCGTGTAGTCAGGTTCTGGTAAGGGAGCTCTTCCTGGCTTGCAGACAGCTAGCTGTCTTTTCACTGTGTGCTCACATGGCAGAGACAGAGCTCTAGTATCTTGCTCTTATTGGGACATGGATCTCATCATAGGGGCTCCATCCAAATAGCCTCCTGTGAACCCAATCTCCTCCCAAAGCCCCATCTCCTAAGGCCACGCCCCTGGGGGTGAGGGTTTCAACATGTGAATTGGGGGAGGAGGCACAAACATGTAGTTCATAACTGCCTCCCCCATTTAAAATTGTAGTACTATTTTTATTCTTTTGATAATTTTGTTCTTTTATGTAAAAAACATACTGTTTCACCTTCTAGCATATAAAAATATATTATTATTATTTTTGAGACAGAGTCTCACTTTGTTGTCCAGGCTAGAGTGAGTGCCGTGGCATCAACTTAGCTCACAGCAACCTCAAACTCCTGGGCTCCAGCAATTCTCCTGCCTCAGCCTCCCAGGTAGCTGGGACTACAGGCATGTGCCACCATGCCCGGCTAATTTTTTCTATATATATTAGTTGGCCAATTAATTTCTTTCTATTTATAGTAGAGACGGGCTTTTGCTCTTGCTCAGGCTGGTTTCAAACTCCTGAGCTCAAACTATCCGCCCGCCTCGGCCTCCTAGAGAGCTAGGATTACAGGCGTGAGCCACCGCACCCAGCCTAAAATTAAATTATTAATAAATAATTTTGAAATAACTTTTCCTATCTATCACACATCAGTGAGTATATCAATACTCTATCTTGAAGTAATAACATTCAGCATTATGAATTTATCCAATATACAGAATTTGTTCTCAATGAATATTTTAGTATTTACATATGGTTCTGCTATATTAAAAGCTTCACTCTTAAGAGTCCTTAATATGATTGTTCAAAATGATTTTTTTAAAAATTAAGCAAATAAAATGTTTCATTTTGTTACAGTCCATTAATTTTTGCGACATTCTGCATATGCAAATAAAAATTCTCCAAATAAAAATTACAATTTCTCCCTTTTAAGTACTAACCAGGCCAAACCCTGCTTAGCTTCTAACATCAGATGAGATCAGGGGAGTTCAGGGTGGTATGGCCATAGACAAGAATTACAATTTCTCTCTAGTGACAAGGGGCTTTCATGGGAAATTCCAGCGTATGTGACATTACTACTGAATCATAGTCATCAAAATTTGGGTTCCAATAAAAGTGAATTTCAGGTCTTTCATGGTTAGGATTAGAAATTAGGAAACTTGAAACTGGGAATAGAATAAGGCATGACAGAGGAGTAAGGGTTTTTGAAGCAAAAAGGGAGGAAAAGTAAGGAAAGACATAAAAGACATTTATTTTCTTCTTGAAGTCTCTCTATTCTCTTTACTCTCTCATTTCTGTGGATTATTCTTTCTTGGTCTGGTTTTTCTTTTTCTTTTAACAAAAATAGCTTTATTGCGATATAATCCACATACCATACAACTCTCCCTGTAAAACAATGGCTTCTGGTACAGTCACGGAGTTGTCATGCCTGAGTTTAAGTGCCACCTGGTCCAGTCCAAGCTCACCGTTAGTTTATTCACTCCTCCCTTTCCTCAGTTCAGCTTCTCTAAAGCTCAGCCAGCTCTCTCCTTTCTCCTGCAAGTGAATCAGTCGATGGCATTGTTTGCACTTCCCAGTCAAGGTCGCAAGCACGGCTTAGATAGAGGTCATGCTTCTCTTCTCTCCCAGTGCGAAAAATCCAGCTGATGCTACCTTGAAATGTCTCAGATTTCTCCCCTCCTAACCTTACCCATTTCCAGGCCTTTTTTCAGTCCTCCTGAGCTCCTCTTTCAGTTTTATAGTTACAAATGCCTGCCAAATGTTTCCCACCAGCCAGCCCTGCCCCATTTTGATCTACTCTTGTCTTGGTCTCTCCAAACCCAACTCTTGTCTTTCTCTTCTTTTTCAAACCTTTGACATCTTCCAGTGACTACAAGGCAAATCCAGATTCTTGGACCCATCTCCAGATCCTTCCCCATCTAGCCTAGATCTGCACTTCCTATCTCATTTCCTACCCCTTCCCTTGTCACACATCCTAAAAATCCCAGCCACTGTGTTCCAAACTACTAGGCTTCAGTGCAGGTGGGCACATAACATTTTTGGTACCAGGATTAACCCTTTTCTCTCTTCTCTGCTGGGGAATTCCTCCAAGTCTTTCAAATACCAAAGATGACAACACCTTAGTGAAATCTTTCCTGAACGCCCAGACTATGTTTCCAGCTCCCTCAAGCTGCCACTGCACTATGTACAAGCTTCTGTTCCTGTGCAGACATTGCAGTGCAATAACTTGATCCATGTATGTTTCAACTGCTGGGGGGAGTTCTTCAAGGGCAGGGTCTTTCCTGTCTGACTCAGTGCCTTGTGCTCTTCTCAATTCACAGTGGGACTTAAGACATAATGCTGTATGGCTGGAAGCCAGCATCCTTTCCAAGTACACCTTCCCTGAAGGTGACATCACGTTGATCAGCAACCTGCTGGGCAACCTCTTTGGGACTGGTCTGATTTGGCATTTTCAACTCTATGCTGGTGCCCCTTCTTTCTTCAATATTTAAATTTTTTCAATATTTAAAAAAAGTCCTCCCACTAAGGGGAAAGCAAGGCCTCTGGTCTCTTTTTGGACTTTAGCAGTTTAGACCTAGCTGGGAGGTGGGTCAGAAATGTGCCCCTTCTTTGGCCCCATGAGCCCCACAGAGCCCAGCTACCCTTTCTCACAGAGAACCCAGTGAGAACCAGCGAGGGGAAAAGGAAAAGTTGGAAAATAAGACTAAAGGCAAGAAAACCGTTAGTGAATTTATTGAAGGTTTGGAAGGAATAGAGACAAAGAAAGAGAATAGTGATATACTGTGAATGTGACATTAGATTTTGAGCATAATTATATTTAAAAAATCCATTCCTCAGTAAATGCTTATAATATACCAACCAGATGGTATTTTTTGCTTTTTAAGATTTTTAACCTTCACATCTATGCTGCCTTGATGAAGAGTTATTTGAATTTCAATGATCCAGATTTACAACAGAAGATTGTAGTTGATATAGGTTGGGATGCCTGGCCGCCCAGCCCACGTACACTTCTGGGGGGATGTCCCCTTCCCTCACACAGCCCTTCTTCCCCAGGTGGTGTGGTTTTCTTAATCACATGACCCCGACTTAATTGTTTCTCTACCTGCCCTTGGATGGAAATTGACTAGGACCCCAAGCTCAGCCAATCCATAGCCATTGAGTATAGCTCTGGATAAAACAAACAAACAAACAAGTTGAAGCAATCAGATTTTGAGTCTTTAGAAGTAAACCACTCAGAGGAACTTGCCTACAGCTACACAGAGAGAAATCGAATGGGGCAGCCAACATGGTGTATGTTCAAACATAATCTGTGAAGTGGATACATTTGGAGAAAGGCACAGTGCACGTAAAGGAGCAGATGCTAGCCACGGGGTCTGAGAGGGGCAGGAGGAATAGCTTTGTGTCTGCCTGGTGTTCCGTTGTAGTCACACTGAATACATTCTTACAATAACCGCCCGCCCCCTGCCCCTCAATTCTGTTTTCTAGAGCTGATCTCTGTTCCTTGCAACACAAAAGGCCTTGCTAAAACATCAATATTCTAGTATGTGTTCTATGTTTTTTTTTCCACTGTGATGAAATAAATAGGGAACATTTTCTCCAAATCCAATCTCCTTTGAAAAATATTCTCACAGTATTCTTTGGCTCAGCCGAACACCTGTTCCGTGGCCTCCTATTACGTGTCAAGTTGTGTGTCAGTCAGTGGGCAAGTGCCACTTAATTTAGAACATGCTTGTGTATTTAGAAATTAAAATGAGTATCTTTTTATATATGCCAGAAGCAACAGCAAGCCCGTGGCGGCACATCCCTATGCTGGCAGCCACGGGCAGCATCACTTCTCGGCCTGCAGAGGCAGAGCCCACGTTGCTGCCTGCGTGAGGATAGCCGTCCTGGGGAAAGCCGGTCACCGGTCACCTGGTATAGTAGGTCGAATAATGGCCAACCAAAGATAGCAAGTTCTAATCCCTGCAATTTTTGAATGTTACTTTCAAAGGAAAAAAGGTCTTCCCAGAGGGGATTAAGTTAAGGATCTTAACCTGCAGAAATTACCCTGCATTATCTTGGTGAGCCCTAAATCCAATCACAAGTGTCTTTTTAAGAGAGAGGCAGAGGGAGATGACACACATAGAAGAGAAGGGGGCAATGTGAGCACAGAGGCAGAGACGAGAGTGATGCAACCACAAGCCAAGGAATGCTGGCAACCACCAGCGTCTGCACAAGGCAAGGAGTGGCCACTGCCCTGGAGTCTTCTGAAGGAACATGCCCCTGCTGGGACCTTGATTTTTGGCCTAGTGAAACTGATTTCAAACTTCTGGCCTCCAGAACTGTGAGAGAATAAATTTCTGTGGTTTCGAGTGACCGAGTTTGTGGTCATTTGTTACAGGTACATTGTTGTGGAGTGATGGGATCGCTTCTCTTCAGAAATCAAAAATGGGAGATGTGAGTCATGTGGAGAGATCAAGAGAGGCTGGTGATGAAGGGTCTTTTAGATAAACACAGAACATAAAGAATTTGCTCTGTGGGGGTTGTGTGGACGTCAGATTTTATGGGCATAGGGAGCTGCTCGCACCGCTAATGCCAGAGACTGCAGGCTGCCTCCAAACCTCTGGTTGAAGAATCATGACACAGCTCAGGCTTCCTTGATTCTGTAGGCACTTTGGATCAGCTTGGGTCTACAAGATCCGTTTGGACTGGTGCTCTCTGTTAAATGCGTATGCGCTTGAGTTACAATCTGGGAGACTGTGGTATGAAAAGTGTCTTCTGTCTTCTGTCTTCTGCCAGGTGTGTGTGAGCCACCAACTCTGATGAGTGCCTCTGTCACTACGGCTGTCGGAGGGGTGACGTTTGGAAGCCTCTTGCGCAACGTATGCAGGTCTGATTTGTAGAGTCTCCAGGAGAACGATGCTTATTTGAGATGACGGCAGGCATAAGACACACTGTGTTGTTCCTGACCACTAACATTTTACCATTAAGTATAATATTTGTTGTAGATTGTCAGTATGTACTCACTTTTATTTCTAGTTTGCTAAGTGTTTAAAACTTTTTATCCTTTTAAGCCATTTTATATAGGTTTTACATTTTGTCAGATGATTTTTCTGAGTCTCCTAAGAATGATATCTGATTTTACTCTCTTAATTTATTAATGTGCTGAATTCTTTTAATAAGTTTTCTAATGTTAAACCAACCTTGAATTCCTGAACTGTAACATTTTTATGTGACTGATTACACTTTTATATGTATTGTTGGGATTCATCTGGCCAATAGATATTTTTGAGTCTATGTGCATGAGTGAATTGACTTATAATTTACTTTTCATTTGTTGTTTTTATATAATTTTGGCAGTAAGATAATTTTAGTATTATAAAATGAGCTTCAGAATTCTCCCATTTTTTCTCTTCTCTGGAAAATTTGGTATAAAATTGAAACAATTCATAAAGGAACTGAGTTTGATGTACTTTTTGTGGAAAGATTGTTAACTACTGTTTCAATTTCTAGGTATTTTCTAATTTCTTGTACTATATACTCTTTAATAAATTCATTATCTAAAGTATAATTTAAATTTTCTAAACATATTTCTAAGGTATTTTTTTTATTATCCCTTCATTTTGTTGTAGACAACATTGTAGCCCATATGATACTGAATGTGGTCAACATTTATAAACCTCCATGTGTGTAAGAAGGATATATGCATTCTCTAAACGTTGGGTAAAGTTTTCTAATTATATGTATTAAATAAAACATTTTTCCTAGCTTGTAAACTATTTGAGAATGCTTACACTTTTAAGTGATAAGAAGCCATGTCATCTATAAATTTCTTTTCATTTCTTAGAGTTGTGTTTCCCTAGAGTAACTGCATTAGAATCTCCAGGGTGCTTTCTGAATATTCAGATAGATAAGAAATACTCCCCAAAGATTCCAATTCAATAGCTCTAAGGTTCTAGGACCAGGAATCTGCATTTTAAGATTATTTATTTATTTATTTATTTATTTTTGAGACAGAGTCTCGCTTTGTTGCCCAGGCTAGAGTGAGTGCCATGGCTTCAGCCTGGCTTACAGCAACCTCAATCTCCGGGGCTCAGCGATCCTACTGCCTCAGCCTCCCGAGTAGCTGGGACTACAGGCATGCGCCACCATGCCCGGCTAATTTTTTTTTGTATATATATTTTTAGCTGGTCAATTAATTTATTTCTATTTTTGGTAGAGACGGGGTCTCGCTCAGGCTGGTTTCGAACTCCTGACCTTGAGCAATCCGCCCGCCCCGGCCTCCCAAAGTGCTAGGATTACAGGCATGAGCCACCACGCCTGGCCATTAAGATTATTTTTAAGGTTTGAGAATCATTGCTATATAACTAGTGCACAAGAAGATGGTTATGTAATATTGTTAAATCCTAATTTTTTTGTTTAACTAGAAAACCTCTTTTATTTATCAGATTGATAAGATTTTCTTCGTCAAAGAATACTTTATTAGATATATTAGATTTTTTAAAGATGATAATAATTATCAATAAACCATAACAGTGTAATTTCCTGGGGCATCTAAGAAGGTCAGGATCTTAACACCTTCAATCTGATTCAGGAGTTACTAATATTTCTTTAGTCCAGTGGATTACTTTCTAACTGAGACTCTCTTGTTTTAATATAATGCCAAGGAATGCTAAGTTTTTATTTATAATAGCTTATTTAAACTCAAATTGATTTTAATCTGGATTAGGGCATTTGGTATTACACTATTCACTAGTTATTTTGAATGCATTGGTCTTATCTCCTTAAATAAAACGTATAGTCTTTGAGATTAAGAGCTGTCTTTTCTGTGTATGTGTATATCCACTCCAACATCTAGTACAATGTGATTAGGTACAATACATGGTGAATAATATTTTTAAATTGATAGTTTTCAAAAGTTATGTATTTTTTTTACGTTTTTTCAAGTTAGCAAATGTTAGGGTCTTAAAAAAGAGTATCTATTTCAAAAGTGATAGGTAAGCATTTTTTATATCAATGGTAAGTAGTATTTTGTTATATAATATATAAATAAAGCATTCCAGAAATCCTAGCAGATGACAATTGGTAAATACAATTTCTATGAGAATAACCTTCCATACTTCAGTGGGGAGGATACAAAATTAATATGATTTTAAATGCAAACAACTGTTCAAGGACAATATTTTCTGGGCAACAAACAATAGATGATGCAACACTTTATGATGGTCACTTCCAGTGGTGAAAAAATATCAAGACCGAAAGCAACACATAGAATCAAAGAAATAGCTCTCCTACTCTAGTATTAATAATGGCACTAAATAGAAATAGATGCTCAGATTCCCACTTAAATGAATTGAGAACAAAGTGAGATATCCACAAATAAATTTAATGAATGTCTGTATAACAGCATTGCAATTTTTCTTTATTACATATAAGTTGCTTCAAGAATTATAAGCTTTTTACATTTTTCAAATATTTCTTTTTAAATATTTCTTTTGCTTATATTTAATTTTTAAAGCAGTTGTCCCATTTCTTTATATAATTGAGACCAATTCTTTAAAATACTACCACTTGGTTTACATTAATTTATATTACAGGCTGGGTGCAGTGGCTCACGCCTGTAATCCTAGCAATCTGGGAGGCCGAGGTGGGAGGATCTCCTGAGGTCAGGAGTTCAAGACCAGCCTGAGCAAGAGTGAGACCCCATCTCTACTAAAAATAGAACAATTAGCCAAGTGTGGTGGCGCATGCCTGTAGTCCCAGCTACTCAGAAGGCTGAGGCAGGAGGATCGCTTGAGCCCAGGAGTTTGAGGTTGCTGTGAGCTAGGCTGATGCCACAGCACTGTATCCTGCACGACACAGAGAGAATCTGTCTCAAAAAAAAAAAAAATATATATATATATATATATTTGTAACAAAGAATTAATAAATACCCCAATGCTTACTACTTACTATTCTGTAATTGCTGAGAAATGGATTGCTTATAGTTTGAATTCATCAATGTAAAACAAACAAAACTCCGAATGGGAAATTATTTGTTAATAAAGGAACAGTGGCTGCAAGTAGCAATGTAGAGATTTTGGTTGTATTTTGCTTTGTTTTTTCTCACTTTGGTAAACTACATAGAGTCCCATTTAATGATTAATTTTTCCTTCCTTTTTAAAAAATTTCTTAGATAACAATTTTTAAATTTGTAAGTTTTTTCACAATCGCTATTACTACAGTATTAATTTTTTTATTCTGTGACAGAATTGAAAGAAAAATACAGTAATGCATTTACATACCATAAGAATAATAACTAACATTTGTAAGCACTTAAATTTATAAAGTGATTCCACCTTTTTTATTCATTTGCTGATAACATCTCGTGAATATTAACTTTCATTTATATTTGAACAATTGTTCTGAGAGGTTTGAGGGTTCAGACTGGCTTGAGAGCAAACAGGTGTTACGAATACGTCTTCGTGCTCCAAGTTTTTGTCTACACAGTGAATACAAACAAGCACATCAAATTTTGACCAGAAAAATACATTTAAGTGGTTATAAGAACACAAATACAAGTAAAAAAACAAAACTAAATTTATTACACTTGCCGGGCAAGAAAGATCCGCATCTGTTAATTTGGAAATGTATCTCATCAAATATTGTGTGAACAGGGTTTTTAGTAGTTCCAATAGAGGTGGAAAGATTCTGACCAGTTCTATCAGAGGAGAAAAAGCATTGCCTTGCTCCCAGACTGAAGTGGGCTGCGTCACCACACTCAGCATTCCAATCTATGCCATTGTACAGCTCATTTATTCTGTTCTTGTAGTGACTGACACAGCTTTAAACACAGTTCTCAAGGTCTATGATTTTAAAGAACAAGGCCTTTCAATACCATGTCCTTGATGCTGATATGATTGAACAGAACAAGCTTTATGAGTGTGCTAACCTTGAAGCTTATTAATCACAACAGCTTTTACAGATTTGCATAGCATACATGTGTGCCCACACAATCTGGGCATTAAGTCCAGCAACTTTATGAGAATATTAGGGAAAAACTGAGTATACTATTAAGGAATGAACATCAAACAATAATAACCCACGAAACCAAGTTTTTTCTCAGTTTGTAAATGTGAAGGATAGATTATGCACAAGTGCATGCTTGTAACTCCTTTGATTTAATCTAGCAATATTAGACCTGCATAGTGTTGGAAATACAATAGGATATTTGGAGAATTCTCTACAATTGCACTTGAATTCTGAGCATTGTGAGACCCATATCCAGTCAGCCCACTTGGACGTCATTCACCATTTTCCTGTTTCCTATAGACAGTTCTGAAATGGAGTATTTTTAAAGGACTCTTCCTAAGCTGAACTTGAGTTATAGATTTGGGAACCAAAGAAGTTCCAGAATTACACTGAGCTACACAAAGTAGCCTGGGAAAGGCTAAGTTTGTGAGTTCAAGTTGACATCTGCAGAGTCCCTCTTATAATATGGGACTTAGGATGCATCCTTATGTTTCAAGCCCCTTAATATAAATGCCTCTTTACAATGAGAAATCCCATTTAGATAGATATTAGTCAGACTTGGCATCCATTTTTAAAATTGCATCATCTTTAAATGCATCAAATTCTTTGTGAAAATTAACTGTGGAAAGGAATTTAAAACTTTATCTTCACCACAACATGCACAGTTCATAATATGAAATCTCATGACTAAATTTACATTGTTATTATCTACTTTAAATGGGTTTGGAAATGGTATTCAGATATGAAAATAGAAATTAAGTCCTGAGAATGTATTATAACTCAGGGAAACTTCTCTCTTTTTTATGTAGAAATGTTGATTTGATGATCAGTTCAATAACAATTGTATAAGCACAGTTATGCATTGTAATATGATACTTCAATTTTATCCAAGAGTATTCTTCTAAACTTAATGGTGCTTCATAGACCACTAAAAATATTTTCATAAGTGGATTCTTCTTACAAAGAACCAGTACATCAACATTTCTGCTAAGAAATCTCTTGAAATTATTTTTTTCTGTTATTTGAGTGTAACTCAAGACCTCTCAAATGATTTTTTCTCCTGCTAAACCGTTGAAATGAAAACAGAAAAGGGACATTCATTTAACCTACTGACATTTCTAGTAAATGACAATTATTAGCATAATTAAGCAAACTGACATAAACTTTATAATCCAGTAAATTAATTTGTTACCTATTTTATCTAATTAAGAAATCCAAATGATTATTTTTTACATGGCGTGATTTTTGAGACAAGAGAATTTATCACTTCTGTAACTGAAAATTCATGAATTTGATTTAAATGTGATTTTAAAGACTTCAGCTTAGAGTAAGAGCGATCTGATTTGAAAAGTTTCCAAGTGCCACTGTGCCTGAGTTGCTTGCCTGGGGTAAGGAAGTCATTAGTAGATGCATTCCTGAGGATGCAGGGTAGGTGACACTCCCTTGGAACCTCCCAAGTCCCAAATTATGAGTCCAAGTGGGGTCGGGGCGTGTGGCCAGAGATGTGTATGCCTGGGGTGGGGTGGGGGGTGATTCTGAGAGCAGAGACACTTCCACAGAAGCTACCAGCTCTGCTTGGTGACAAGATTGAGTTTGTCTCTTTCATGTTTAGCTGAGAGTAAGTTCCCGGTAGCTTTGGCAGGATGAGCTTTGGCAGCAGCCTCGTTTTCTGGACAGTGGGTGAGAGCAATTCTCTCCTACCCATGAGGCGGGTGAGAGAGGAATCCACCTGGCCAACAGCGTGTCCAGTGTCCTTCTCTCCGGACCACAGATAGAGGGAGCCTGGCAAGCCCCTCTGAAGTACTTATCAGAAAAACCTTCTAGATGCTGAGTATAAATTATAATGACTAAAAATTTAGAAACCAAATAATTTAGACTAGGGTTAGGGGAAACCAAAGGGCAAAAAGACAAAGGAAAGAGAGAGAAGAAAACCATGAACTGTAGTTTCAGCACATGCCCCTTATAAACTAAGATTTGACTGTAAAGGAAGATTTCACATCAAGAAAGGAAGCAGCAGGAAGGAGATAGTCAGAAAATCTAGGAGAAAAATTAGAAGGAAGTTTCACAATTATGGACCCTCTTCATTTTCCCCCAATATCTCTTACATTCAAATGGAATTAAACATTTCTTCAATTATTTCTTCCAGAATTAAGTGTTTCTTGTTTGTTTGTTTATTTGTTTGTCTTAGAGACAGGTGCAAGAGTGCAGTGGTGCAATCATAGCTCTCTGTAGCCTCGAATGCCTGAGCTCAGGTGTTCCTCTTGCCTCAGCCTCCCAAAGCACTGGGATTACAGGTGTAAGCCAATGCGCCTGACCCAGAATTAAGTGTTTTAAAATGGTAGATTAAAGAGAGGTTGCTAAGGTTTTGGTTTCACCAACCAAAGGTCTAAGAAAATATTTTTGTTTTATTTTCTTCTGTTTTTAGGTTTCTACAGACAACTGTCTTCCATTTTTGCATTGAGATTATTTACAAAGAAATGGTACAATAAGAGTTATAATAAGAGTTCTTCCAGTAATCTTTATAGCTCAGTGGAAAATAGGAAATCTTAGAAACTGAAGAAAAGTGCAGATTTAAGCTCTCTCCAAAAGCTTGGTTACTGCTTTTAGAGATCAAGCTTTGAAAAAAATGTTTGGAGAAAGGAGCCCAGGAAAGAGGCAGCCCAGGAATTTTTCATAGTTCCAAAATAAGTGGAGAATCTAGAAAAACAATGATTTACTTTCTTCCCTGTGTTAAAAGTTGCAGCCACAAACAGTAGTAAACACTTTCAGAGCAGACATTTCTGACCTACCAGAAAGTAGTATGAACTTGAGGCGGACCCCATGTCAGCTCAGGTTCTCTTCAGTGTCTACTGTATGACCAGCACTTAACAGTTCTAGGGCAAATTCAAACCTCCAGAACTTACCCTGGTCCCTACTTGGAAAAGTGTTCACTTGGGCTGACTAGTACGAAAGCAGGATTAAGAAATTCTCCGGGGCCGGGCGCTGTGGCTCACGCCTGTAATCCTAGCTCTTGGGAGGCCGAGGCGGGCGGATTGCTCAAGGTCAGGAGTTCAAAACCAGCCTGAGCAAGAGCGAGACCCCGTCTCTACTATAAATAGAAAGAAATTAATTGGCCAACTGATATATATATAAAAAATTAGCCGGGCATGGTGGCGCATGCCTGTAGTCCCAGCTACCTGGGAGGCTGAGGCAGAAGGATCACTCGAGCCCAGGAGTTTGAGGTTGCTGTGAGCTAGGCTGATGCCATGGCACTCACTCTAGCCTGGGCAACAAAGCGAGACTCTGTCTCAAAAAAAAAAAAAAAAAAAAAAAAAAAGAAATTCTCCGGGAGTAGGGCCACTGGATATTTCCCAAAGCCAACTGGTAGGATTGGTGGGGTTCGTAGGAGTGTAAGTGTGGAGGCAGGTCTGTCTTCATGGCAGTAATGGGGAAGCTGGAGTTGTAGCCAGCCAAGGTAAAGGGATAGCCCCCAGCAATCAGAATGTGAAAAATATGCCCTCTTCCTCCTGTGACTAAAGGTGACACTTTGACATGTTTCCATATGGGAAAGTGGTCCAGTGAAAGTATTTATGATGTGGAGGGTGTTTCAGGAAAGGGTATGTGCCATGCAATGTGATCAATCCTACTGTCTGGGCCAGAGACTGTGATAAGTAAAATAGCTCCTCTTTTGTGGCCCAGATCTTTTGAAAAATCTAACGAAAGCCATGAACCCGCTCATGAGAAAAATGCACATGTATTCAACTAATTGCAAAGGATTCATACATTACTTGATTCCTAACCATCCCTTCGGGCAAGACGTGCCTTCTTTGAGAGCTGGAAGGTTCTGCAGAGGTTGGTTACTCTATTTTATGGGAGGGGACAGAGCCCAGGCTGTCTGGCACAACATAACCAGAGGATTATGGAGAGGATACTGGTGTAGACACTGAGCATTTGACCCTTACTTAAGTGGGGGGCAGTTAAGGTGCCTTTGAGTGTTTCGGAGTGCAGAGCAGCATGAAAGAAATGCTTTTGGGGGCACCCTCACCAGGGCAGTATTTGTTTTCCAGATTGCAGTTTCCCCTCATGGCTTTAGATGGTTCCTGACTTCACAGAAGCTGTGATGGAAACCAGTTTGGCGGTACAGCCTCGACCGTCTTCCCTGCCTGGCTGTGGCAGATGTTACCAGTGTGTCATGACTCACGTCTTCACCATGCTGACCAACTAGTGCGCTAGGAAGGTTCTTGCAGAAATTGGATTTATCTCGTGGGAGGAGATCTGCTTGCCTTCCTTGGATTACACAGTGAAAATGGAGCCATCACAGACCCCAACTCAGTCTTCCTGAGAAGAGTATTAGGGGATAAATCCATCCTGGTGTGTCTTCTCATCTGTAAAAACATCAGCTTTCTCTGTGTTTTTTGATTATTCCATCCCTAGAGATATGAAATGATTCAACCCCTATTTTGGAAGGAGAGTCTGAGCATGGTAGCCCAGCCACTTCAGGACGAGTTTTCTGTAAGGAGTAAGCATTCCCAAGATGGCCCCTCCGACAGGCCCTGCGGGGGAGGAATGGGGGGAGGCCTTTCCTGGTCCTAATCTGTGCCTAGTCCCATGAATTCTCAGGTTGAGTATTAAGAAGCCCATTTGTCTGAGGGTATGAGCCACACTCTCCAATTGTGCCTTATTCTTCATTAGCCTCACTTCATTGTCTTATTTCTCAATGGTTTAGAACTTTGGTAGAGATTAGAGTGGTGCCGATTATTTTATTATATCAAAAATCCTGATATAATTAGGAGAGTATGAACTGTAGAGAATACAAAGTATTCAGGTTAGTTCATCTGTTCCACCCATAAATATGATTTAATTGAATTGTCTAGAATCCTAGAGCTGGACAGGTCCTTCCAGGTAATTTCTGTGCAGACTACTGTTATTTAGGGCTTAGATCACTGATGACACCTTTTTCTGGGCAAGGGTAGGAGACTGTCACCCTGTTCCCAAGGTTCCTCAGCCATATCCTGCTTTCCCTTTCCCAAAGTGCCAATCAACCCCAGAATAGCTACTTATTATACACTCAGAATGAAGACTCATAAATTTGATGAAAATGAAAATTACACATTTAAGCTGTCAACATATCAAACCTATTTATCTCATTAATTAGTTTAATGAACAATTCAAATATTCTTCAGTAATTTCAGAAATACATGAATTATAATACTTAAAAAGCACAATTTTATTTTTATTTCTTAAATAAGGCTGCTAAAGACCACCTTACTGTATTTTCCACTCCAAAAGTAAATAGGTTTAGCTTGAAATAGGAAAGTTGGCAAATTATATATGTATTTTTATTTTATTTTCATGTAATGTCAGTTTTATCTATCTTGAGAGCTAATGTAATGGTGAGTCTGACTTAATGAAAAACTAAAAACTTTTGTAAGCAAAAATATATTTTCAAAATTTTTTTTTGATTTTTGAATTTATATGATTCTATATTGCTCTTCTTTTTAGAATAAATGAATTTCCAGTTCTCATATAACTGGAGTTCTTGACTCAAAAGGATTTTATTACTAAGGCCATATATTTCGGGCAAAATGACAGTTTTCATATGAATTAACTTATTCTTCAATCTTACAACTAATTAAGTACTTACAAAGGATAATCTCATTGGTCACACTTACTTAAAGTGCTTGTGCCTTCTTATTCAGACAAAAGAACATTGAGCTGAAAGGGAAGAGACCACACAATAGAGTCTCAAAGAAGGCTTTTAGTTAGCAACTGTTTACGTTAAATGTTCGTATGTATTGCAGGTAATACAGGGAACAGACGGGGCATGTTAAAAACCCATTCCTTTAAAAGTAACAGGAAATACAAATGGAAAGAGAAGAGGCTTGTATTACCCAAAACTTTTTATTGCAATTGGCACAATGCATTGACTGTGCTGTCGCTCTCCCATTAATCTCCTGTGCAGCCCGGAAAGCTCATTCAAGGAGAACGCCTACTGCAGGACTCCGGGTTGATTTCCCACCACTCAAAGGCTCATTTCATCGTTTACAGATGCTCTTCTCAAATGTGGAGTATGACAGAGACCCAGCTAGGCTTGGAGCATTTCAAACACCACCACAAATTTTCCCATTAGAACGAAATTCAGGTTTATCCTTTTCATAAGAACTAAAGCAATTGAAACTTATTTAGCGACTGCTCTGTATGCTGTCACATGCTTGCTACAGAGATTACTGTATTTTCTTGTCTCCCGTCTACACAGGTACATACTTAAAGCCAAGAAGCCAGTGCATCACATTGGAGGCAACACAGAATCTATTTAAGTACACCCCACCGTTAAACATGTGTCTGGGAAACTCTGACATCTGGAGGAGCGTTTCTGTGGCCCTGAATGGGCCGCGGCTTTCAGCTCGGGCTGGACCAGCAGCCGGGCCGCGCGGACTTCGCCCGCCCCGTCCCACTCCCCGCTCCTCGGCCTCTGTGGCGCCCCATCCGTCCTAGGAGCAGAAACATGGCCAGGGAGGGGTGCAAGGCCCCTGACCACGTTCCCTAAAAGCGACACCTCCGAGCAGCTGTTGGAGGAGCCGTGTGGGAAGGCCGCTCGCGTCTGGCTGGCCTCCGGGTGCGGGTGGAGTTTGCTTCCTCGCCTGGGAACACCCCTTGACCCCAATACAGCCCACCAGGCCCGCTCCGCGGCGGAAGGCGCCTCCCGCGCTCTGCGGGACGCCAGACACCGAGGTAACGCCTCCGCGCAGGCGCCCTCCAGGCGGCGCCAGGGGCGCTGCGAACCCGCTGCAGAGGAAGGAGGAAGCGGAAAGATGAGGTAACGCCTTGTACCACCCAGCTTCCTCCGCAACGGGCGGATTCCTCCTGGGATCAAAAAGGGATGGCAGAAGCTCGCCGAGGGAGGGAAGAAAAAGAGATGTCGAGGGGGGCAGGAATAGGAGAAAACGGTGTTCCTCCCAGGCGGCCTATAGCAGGCCCGCGTGAAGAGGGACAGTTCTCTCACCCACGAGGAGCACGCACGCCCAGGCCCTGTCATCTGTCCCTGTACGGGGTCGTCGGCCGCCTGGGTGTCACAGGGCAGGGAGACCCCCCCATGCCGGGCAGGCACCTGGCGCCTGAAGTGTGAAGGGCAGAGACACCTGAGGAAGACTCCAGAAGCAAGCTGCAGTCAGGCTCCTTTTCCCCGAAGCCCGTCCTCGGGCCTCGTCCTCGAGAGCACGACTCCGCTAGGTCAGGGAGTGGAACGCCCCGCCCTGCACGTCTGACCCCGGTCCTCACCGTCCCCAGGTGACGTCTGATCACCTGGCCTACCTGCCTGCAGCGAGAGTCCTGTCAAGTTGGTTCAGCCACAACTGCCGACCCTCTCAGTAATTTTGCATGCACTCACCCCCACCCTGCTCCTTGGCTGTAGATCCCACTTTTCCTCGTTGTGTTTGGAATTGTGCCCAGTCCTGCCCTGAGGTCTCTTTTCCCCGACGGCAGTAGTTCCGAGTCTAGTTTAACCATGTCCAGCGCTCGCTTTCCTTCACACAGCTGACAGAGCTATAGAACCGGGTGACTCTGGAGGACAAGAGGGGCGGCCCAGAGCAAGAGCCCTGGAGAAGGGTCTCAGTGATTCTCAGGGGGGACAGCCTAGCATGGACGACAACCAGAGCGAACCAACGTTTCAGTTCAGTTCACCAAATATGATGGGGTGCTGGGTGCAGGAGGTTAGGAGGTGAATAGACCTGTCCCTGATCCCATGAGAAGATGAAAAAATTATTAAAACGGATGAGCAAAGTATACACATGGCTTTTTTTTTAGTGAATAGATGTTACTTTTAATATTTTTTTTCACTGTTGTATACAGTCATTTTGGGAAAACTAGATTACACAAAAGAGCAAAATAAAGGAAGTAAGAAGTCATCTGTAGTCCTACCATAACAACACTGATATATGCATTTCCGGATTTATTTTTCTATTTTTGTACATACACATTCAAGAAATCAACTTTATTATTGTATTTATCTACATACAATAAAATACACCCATTTTAAGTGGTTCATTATAATGAATTCTGACAAGTATATACAACATGTAAACTCCGCCATTATTGAGAGAGAAAACTTTTCCCTTACGTTTCAAAGTTTCCATTTGTCCATAGTCAGTCAATTCCCATCCACACCTCAAACCTCAGGACACACTGATCTGCTTTCTAGTATTTTATATTGTTTTTGCTTTTTCTAGAATTTCATAAAATGGAATTATATAGCATGTATCCTTTTGTGTTGTGTTTCAGCATAATTATTTTAGCCTCATTCACTTTTTTTTTTTTGAGACAGAATCTCACTCTGTCGCCTGGACTAGAGTGCCGTGGCATCAGCCTAGCTCACAGCAACCTCACACTCCTGGGCTCCAGTGATCCTCCTGCCTCAACCTCCTGAGTAGCTGGGACTACAGGTGTGTGCCACCATGCCTGGCTAAATTTTGTTTCTATTTTTAGTTGCCCAGCTAAATTTTTTTCTATTTTAGTAGAGACTTACTCTTACTCTTGCTGAGGTTGGTCTTGAATTCCTGACCTCAGGCAATCCTCCTGCCCTGGCCCTCCAGAGAGCTATGATTACAGGCATGAGACACAGGCCCTATCCTCATTCACATTTTCACATGTATCCATGTATCAGTAGTTCATTTTTTTCATTGCTGAGTAGCAGTCCATTACATGATTATACCATAATTTGTTTATCCATTCAGCTGTTATTGAAACAGTTTTTGGCTATGAAGGATAACCTACTGAACATGTAAGTGTAAATCTTTGTGGGAACATAATTTTTATTTCTTTGGCAAATACCTAGGAATTAAATTGCTGGGTCATGTGGTGAGTGTATGTTAAACCTTGTAAGGAATTGCCAAACTGTTGTCCAAAATGTTTGTACCGTTATTGTCCTAACCGCAATGTATAACAGACCTGGTGGCTCCACATCTTTGTCAACATATACTATTGTTGACCTTTAAATTTTAGCCATTCCAGTGGGTGTGTAGTGATATCTTATTGTAGCTTTAATTTACATTTCCCTGATGACTTATGATGTTGAACATTTTTTTTCCATGTGCTAAGTGATACATCAACATATCTTCTTTTGTGACGAACCTAGTCTAATCTTCTGCCCATTCTTTTGGGGGCAGTTTTTTTGTTTTCATATTACTAAATTATAGGAGTTCTTTATATTATATACTCTGGAAATAAGTTTTTTGTGATACTTATGTATTGTGGGTACGTTATTCTAGTCTGTGGCTTGCATTTTCATTTTCTTAACGGTAACAGCATTTTTTTCCAAAAAGCAGAAATTTTTATTTTGAAGTCCAATTTATCAATTTTTTATCTTATAATTTATACTTTTTGTGTTCTAACTAAAAATCTTTTTACCCCCACTTCATGGATATATTTTACCATATTTTTCTCTTCAAAGTTTAATAGTTTATCCTTAAGTTTTAGTCTATGATCAATTTCAAGCTAATTTTTCTATTTGGTTTGAGGTAAAGGTCAAGGTTCATTTTAAATTTTATTTCTATGCCTGCATATGTATATACAATTGTTCCAGCACCATTTTTTTGAAAAGACTATCCTTTATATATTGAATTACCTTGGTGCTTGTTAAAAATCTATTACCCAGAGAAGTATAGACCTACTTCTTAAGTCTTCCATTAATCTATATGCCTATTGTTATGCTAATACCAAACTGTCTTGATTGCAGTAGCTTTACAGTAACTTTAAATCCTTGCCTGCCGACTTTGCCCTCCAGCTTTGAGGGACCTTATGTGTCTTTAGGGTTCTCCACTGTACTGGTCAAGCCAGTTTCTGTCAAGAATTGCTCCTATAAAACAGTTTTTGGCTATGAAGGATAACCTTCGTAGCACACCTCAATTTTTAATTAGACTTCACTGTCCACAAAGGCCTGCTTCCATCCTAATTGAACAACCAGAGTTTAATAATTTTGGAACTCACTCACTGTGTAGATAATGTACCTCATCCATCGAGTTTACTCCACATGAGTTTTGTTCAGGTGTTCTGCCCCTCTTTAAGCACTGTGAACCTAAGAAAAAAATTCTCTTTGTATAGCAATAACTCTGTGATTCATGAAATCATACTTTGATTATCTCCTTATTTTCAGCATACAGAAAAAAAGAGAAAAAAATGTTAGCAGCTAGAAACCAAAAACTAATTAGTATGTTGCTACTACCTTGTAAAATCTCCAAACATAACATTTAATTGGTGACTTACAGGCAAAGGGTAAGAAATGTTGGAATCATGTTTGGTTTACCAAGAAGATATCATAGTAAGCAAACCTCATTTCTCTTGTCTGTGGATTTTTGTTTCTTTTTTTGGATAGACTTACTAGACTGATAGAATTAGTGAGGAAAAACAAAGAGTATTTGGATGGGCAGCAAGGTTTCTTAGAAAGAGCATAAAATTTGTCCATGGAAGATCTAGGTTTAAATCCTGGCTCTTTTCTAAGATCCTTTTTGAGCTTTGGTTTATTTGTCTGTAACATGGGAATAACAATAGAGCTTGACTCCTGAATGAGATAATGTATTAGGAGGCAAATCATTTTAAGTTCATGGAAATAGAGAAAATCCTCATTCACGGAGATGCTTCCTATTTCATGGTTTGTGTAAAGGGAAATAGCTTGTAGGGATGGCTGTTAGTGTATACTTAGTGTGTAGTGAGCAGAAGGTTTATAATATTTTATCATTACTAGATAAGCTGAGGCATAAAATAGTACTGAAATAAGTTATCTTTATTAATGACTAGAACCACCTATGACAGGTAGGGAGAAGGGCGATCAGAGTACAGTCATGATAGAGAATGCCATGGCACAGTTATCTATCAATGGCCCTCAACAGATTGATATGCCAAATTAGAGAATAAAGGCAGCAGTTGATACTACCCTGCCGCGGGGCTGCCCTACTTTCTATACAGTGGCTGCTGCGTGCAGAGCTTTCCAGTTGCTTCCAGCAGGCGCAGGCGATCCCGCTTGTCCCCCAGCTGAATGACTATTATTTTTTATCTTCTCTTCATTCCTTTCTGGTGGGCTCATGACAAGGGAGAGGGAGGCAGTAAATGACGTATGCTATTTGTCTCGGTGCCCTGCTACTTTGTTAACTGCTGGCTTCTTTGAACTGACTTCCAGGTGAAACTCTTGCCGTCATACACAGAGAATCATCAAGTTGCTAGAGCTTCTGAAAACCATGAAAAACACTGTTAATCATTTTGGTTAGTACCAACCATATCAGCAAAGCATTTGCCGATGTTTCCTATAATATAAACACAGCAAAGATGGGATGACAGAGTCTCAGGATTACAAGGAATTTTGAATGAGTAATTTCCAATGGGTAGTCTTTGCATAAACAAAGTCATTCAGATTTTTCTTTTGCAGGAATTCCCAAAAATCTTTCATGTACTAATATGTTGCAAATCTCCAAGAGGGAGAATATAGTAAATAAAATTTCACAAACTTATTGTAGCATTAATCCTTTCTTTCTTTCTACAGGATGAGGGTTCCCTGGAGTCTATTTTGGAAATTCTTGGAATCCCTTAGAATCCACATACAAGGTTCATGAATCCTGTACGTGAATATCTTCTACAGTGATTCTTTTGTGTTTGAATGTTATCACTGCTTGAGCACCAATTGGCAGGAGATTTCTTATTTTATAAAACAATTCATTCAATTTGCCATTAGTATTATTTATTTCTGTTTTTAGCTTATGTACTTGATATGTATAACCTAAAAATCATGGAGTTTTTAAATAGATTTATCGCTGTCTAATTGTACTGATAAATGAATTAATGTTAGCCTTAACAGAGGTTTGTTGCCTCACCACTGGTTTTAGATCTAGCCTGCCATATTTGTTTTTATCAGTAACTTAGAGCAGAGCAGAGATTGGCATACTTTTTCTGCAGAGGGCCAAAGAGTAAATATTTTAGGCTTTGCAGGCCATATGGTTTCTGTCGCAACAACTCAAGTCTGCCACTGTAGTGCAAAAGCAGCCATAGACAAGATGTAGAAAAGTGAGCATGGCTGTGCTCCAATAAAACTATCCACAAAGACAGGCAGCCACCCAGGTTAGGCCCATGGGCTGTAGTTTGCCAACCCATGACTTAAGACAAAGAACATGATTATCAGATGTGGAGTGACACAAAACTGTGAGGGGTATGTATATATTACTTTGATCTCATACAGAATCTGATACACCTAAAATAGTAGATATTTTTATTATTATTGTTTTTCCTACCACATGACCAAGTTTCCAAATTAGTAATACCTCAAAAGGGTGACTAATGGGCATAAAGGACAAGATTAAAATTAAAAAGAATATATGTCTACATTATTTTTCAAGAAATTGTCTGGAACACATAAAATATGAAAAAAATCTGTCTTGAGAGAAGGTCATGTGACAAAACATATAGATACTTTCCAAACTAACATGGCAAATTAGATACACGTTTGCCTATGTTTTTTGCCAAATCTATAATAAATTGGATTACTTAAAAATTACACACTGGCTCAGTGGCTCACACCTGTAATCCTAGCACTTGGGGAGGCTGAGGAAGGAGGATCCCTTGAGGCCAGGGGTTTGAGGTTACTGTGACCTATGATGATGCCACTGTACTCTAGCCCTGGGCAACAGAGCAAGACTCTGTCTCAAACAAACAAACAAACATGCAGTTAGTTCATTTCTCCATCAGCCAGGAGAGACTTGTTGAGGTTGGCACACTCATCAAGGATAGTAACTACCATGGCTTCCAGCGCTTTGACGAAACCTCAGATGCGTGGCCTCCTGGTCAGATGTCTGCGGTTTCGTATCGTCAGAGCATTCATTGTATCCCTGGGGGTTGCAGCTTTGTGTAAGTTTGCTGTGGCCCAACCAAGAAAGAAAGCATATGCAAATTTCTATAGAAATTATGATTCTATGAAAGATTGTGAGGAGATGAGGAAGGCTGGCATCTTTCAAAGTGCAAAGTGATTTTGGAATATAAAAGAATTTCGCTGGGTTGATTTTCATAGAAGTTTGTCACTGCCCTGTGTTTCTGAGCTATGAATGTGTGGGTCGAGGAATAGTTTCTTTTAATAAATCAATAATTAACAAATAAAAAAAACAAGAAACAAACAAAAATTGTGTGTGTGTGTATACATACATACATACTTATAAAAGAAAAGGAAGAAGAGAAAATGGGGGAGAAGACAGCAATTGCAAGGCTGGGAAGCAGAGGGACAGACCGTTACCGATTGAACCCCCCGAGAAACCTGCATCTCGGCAGGCAGTGGGAAGGCTGCAGAGCCTCTGACACTGGACAAACTCCTCATAGTGAGACCTGGCCGCACCCAGTACCCTAGAAGGTGGCGGGAAGTGGAGGAAGAACCTGGACGGCTTCATGACAACATTTTTAAGAAGCCGGATTCCCAGATTCCCTTCCTGCTAGAGCAGAAGACTGAATGCTAGTCTCTGGGAGGGGGAAACAGAGGGTCTCTGGCTGAACAGGAGGACTCGGGCAGCCTAGCGCTGGTGCTCTGTTAGAAACGGGTGACATGACTGTGTAGTCGTGGAACACTGAGACCTCACGCCACCTCCTCTGGTCTTTCTCCCCCAACCAAGTGTAGGGTGCTGGTTGCTTTACACCAGGTAGAGACTAGAAAAGTCTTTGTTAGGTTGGGTTGGGGGGTGGGGCACCTGAAAAGTATAAAAGCTGCAGGAGTCTGGAGTCTGGAGGTTGTAAATCTCACTTAGACCACAGACAACTGCAGGACCACAGACAGCTGCAATGACACCGGCATTCCTATCCTTCCTAATAAGGATGAATCTACCTGCCTCCTTATCTCTGCTAGTGTTGCTGCCCCCCCAAAAACCCTCTAGAAACCCAAAGCTTTCCCCTCCCTCGTGGTGGATGCTCATTTGGCCTCTACCCATCTGCACCCAGATACCCCAAATAAACAGCATTTTACTACACACGAGGCTTCATGTGTGTCTCTCTCTCTCAGCTCCAGACCTAACAGTCTTCCATGTCAAGCTAAATCACCCTGGAAGAAAGATCTAAGAGTGCTAATATCGGAAGTTCTCCAATTAATTGGCTCAGCCAGGTCACCCGACAGTGATGTCTTGAGGAGCCCTGTTCTCTTTTGTAGAGCTTCCAGTCAGCTTTTTGGTGCCCAACCAGAAATCCTGGAATATGAAAGACAGAGAGCAAAACAAGAGGGAAAAAGAAAAGCAATTGGAGGAAATAAAGACAATCCGAAAGAAAGACAACTTAGAAAATGAAAACTTTTAGCAGAGAGATAAGGGAAGCTATTCCACTGAGGAGATAAGAATGGAAAACTGCAAAACAAAGAGCACTCACAGCTCAAAATAAGTGCTCTTGGAAATTAAAAATATAAACACAGAAAGGGAACCCTCAATAGAATGACTGGGAGATAGACTTGGAAAAAGTTCTCAGCTCTCAGAGAGCAGAGAAACGACAAAGTAGGGAACATGGAGAGAAAAGATAAGAAAATTAAAAGATCATTCCGGAAGTTTCAAAATCTGAATAATAGGGGATCCAGGAAGAAGGCAGTATGAAAACAGAGGTGTGGAAATTATTAAAGAAGAAATTCAAGATGATGTCCCAGAGCTGAAGGACTCAAGGTTCAGACTGAAGGGGCCACAGACTCTCCACACGTGGTAGGTAAAAGTAGCTGCTCAGCAAGACACATCACTGTGGAATTTCGTAGTACTGGGGACAAACAGAAGATCAGAATATTCTTTGGAGAAAAAACTATAAGACTATATATGAAAGTTTGAGAATCTCATTGATATAAGACTTATCAATAGCAATGCTGAAACCTGGAAGACAGTGGAGCAATGCTTTCAAAATTCTGAGGAAAAATGGATTCTAATATTAGAATGTTATACTTACAAAAGCCATCATCAATTAGGTGAAGGCAGAATAAAGACATTTTTGGGCATTCAAAATCTCAAATACAAGGTATCCATGTAACAAAAACATTTATCCCCTTAATATTTTGAAATAAAAAATTTATCAAATGAATTACTTTCCATGTACGCCTTTACGGGAGCTACAAAGGAATGTATAAAGAAGGAAGGAGGAATTCTTGGGATCCAGGAAGCAGAAGGTCAGCAAAAGAGAGAAGTGACAGAAATTCCCAGGATGGGAAAAGAAGTTCTGAGTGAACAACCAGGTGTGATTAGAGTCAGTCGGACAGACAGATTCCTCAAAGAAATTGTAAATCTGATAAATATAGCACCTGTTGGATGAATTTAGAGGAAGTTCATACCACTGAAGAAGAAAAGAACATCAAAAACCAAGCAAGCAAGCAAACAAACAAAAGCAATTAGTAACTCCAAAGAAAACAAAAAGGTTTTCAGGGACAGTTACTACGTGACCTAGCTGTGATTATTGCATTCATCGTCACTATGTAAACACTGAATATTTATAACCAAAATTGTGATGTCATACACTGGGCAATTGGGAGGACGGGACTGGGCCTGTGCGGAGTGAGGGCGGGGTGTGTTAGTGAAGGAGCTAAACCCTCACCTTCCCTAGTGGGAAATCAGTGGGTAATGCTCATGCCACAAAACGAACTGTAAATGTGTTGTTTGGAATAGGGAGGTATGTATCAAAACAATCAGCTGAAAGAGTTAAAATGTCACTTTTTGGGACCCATCTATTTCTTCAGTACTAGGGTTAAAGAAATAGAACATTGCTGATACTCCGAAACATCCCTGAGGCCAGCCCCCGCAAAGGGTCAGCACTATCATGACTTTCATAATGATCGTTAACTCGCTTTGACTTATAATTACATCATCTATAGATGCATTCCTAAACAACTTAGTTTTGAATTTATAAAAATGGAAGTATGCTATATTCTTTTGTGTCCTGCTTGTTTTACTGAATGTTCTGTTTGTGAGGTTCAGCTGTGATTCTGCCTGTGACAGTGGGTCATTTATTTTTACTGAACTGTGTACAGTATTCTGTTATTTGAATCGTTTTTTAAAAGAAAGGAATACACACAACAGAGAGCACGTAGAGATTAATAAAAAGGATAGATAAATGTAAACCTTTTCACATGAAGAAATGGTAATGTTTGAACTAGAATAAAGCCTTTGGGGGAACAGGAAAACTCTCTTTGCAGAGGTGAACAACTGTTAATTCTGTTTGAGTCTAAATAACAGAATAGGGTTGTGTAGGAACTATAACTAGAGTCCAGCTAAATATAAGAATGACGTTTCTAACAATTCAGGTGATCTGAACAAGAAATGCACTGCCATGGGGGCCGCCAATCCCCTGTTCTGGCAGTGGCCATGCAGAGACTAAGGGTGGAAGAGACAGAGGCGACTCTTGCCGTGGTGGGAGTCGGATTTGATGTTACTAAGGCCCCTTCCAACTTCAGAGTTCTTCTTCTCTCTGACCTCTTCAGGTATTGAAGGTGGCCTTAAAAACTTGATAGCACGATGTGCACACAGAGCCTATTAGCCATGATTGGTGAGCAGCTGTTTTCAATTCCCATTGTTGACAGACCAAGAGGAAATGGCCTTTGGTTGGAGAGATGGAAATGTTAGAGGAGAGGAAACATGAACACTGAGAGTCCAACACTGTAGAATAATTGCTGGAGATTTTTAAACAGTCGACACTGTCTTTCTCTAATGATCTACACACACAATGCCATTCACCTTGTAGGTGCTATGTACCATCATATATATATATATATATATATATGTTGGGGGGGTGAGAGAGAGGGGGAGAGATAGAGAGATGGGGGGGGGTGTCCAGAAAGTATCCAGCCATTGTTAATAATAATGAGAACAGTTACATGGCTGGATACTTTCCGGACAGCCTTCATACATACGCTAGGAGCCCATGCCTGCAGCCTCTCCTAACAACTTGGTGTGGGCTACAGCTGCTTCCCATAGACTTCGGGCATTGGAAAGAGCTGTATACCCCAGCACAGACAGACTGCTTATTTAGATGACATGCCTGGTTGTTGGGAGCCCTATCTCTTTTACACATTGGGAAGTGGAGTACTTTGCTTTCTCTTTGCTTTGCTTTGCTTTCCTTTCTATAGAAAAGTGAAGTGCTTTGCCTACATTCAGTAAACTGCCAGAAATGCCATACCTTTCTTCCCTCACCATACTGCCTCTTTCTCCCTGTGTAGGGCTGTTGACTAATTTCTTGAGAATTCACAGCATTTGGGACATGTAACTCTTACTGAAAGCAAATTGTATTTCTCATGCTTTTGATAAAAATCTTATGGCAATTCTGATTTAATTGCTTTTTAACTTTTCCTCGAGAAAAATTCTATATATGTTTTTGCTATGTATGAACATTTGTGAATAACTTGGATGGAACAATAAAAAGTCAGAATGAAAATTATTGTAAATCATGGTTTTAGGATGTGAAGCTAGAAGGGTTCTCAGACAACATCTAACTTTTAGCTTCTTTCATGGATGAGAACACAAAGGTTAATTCTTGGATTATTTCATTACATATTTCATAGAACAATTTGGTAACCTTTCTGCCACCATCTCTGAATCTCATTGATTCACTCACTCAGTGGCATAAACTGAACACTACTTTGTGCCCTCTGCTGTCAAAAATGACTTTGGGGACACTTGATTTCTTCAGAATATATAAAATTCCCAAATATTTAAACTATTCATTAGCACTATGTAACTGTGACCAATTGTACAATTTTATTTAATTTAGCTTATCTCTAAGAAATATATTCTATCCTGCCTGTCTTACTATCTCCACATGCTTGTATCATTATGATACATATAAGGAAAATTTAGTCATTATGTTCAAATTATCTTTATAAGCAGTTTTATTGAGGGTCAAAGAAAAAAAAGCCATGTAGAGTATTTTCATAATTTCTCTGTTTTCCATTTTAAAACATATCAACAAAGAGAATCATATTTTCCATGACTGTCAGATGTCCATCATTCTCTGAGAATAATTTACTGTAAACATGTATAGTTTGCTGTCATACCCAAATCAATGCATATATTTACATATACTTCAGATCATTCAATTCAATTGGTATATTTACAGATCACAAAGAGATGCCATATAAAATAATACAGTTGCTGATTAAAACATGTTTTTGTCAGAATTATAACTATCTAAATTCCTAGTCTCAATGCATTTGTTAGTAATAGGTAACATAGTTATTAGGTTGGAAAATACAGCATTTGGAGTGACAAAATTAAATCACAAAACTTCTTAACTTGTGGTTGAGGAAACACGTTCACGTTTCTCTTTTGAGAGTTGACGTGTGGCTGGCCGGATTCCGAAGATGCCCAGCATTCCTGTCATCTGTTATCTGACCGAAAGTCATCTAGATACTGCGCTGCAGGGCCTTTTCGGGTGCAATTAAGGTTTCTGCCCAGCTGACTTGACGGTGGGGAGATTACCCTGGATTATCTGGGTGGGCCCAGCGTCATCTCAGGAGACTTCCCAGGACGAAGAGGAAGGTGGAAGAGTCACCGGAGACCTGAGGCAAGAGGGAGCGCGGATAGGCCGGAGAGCGAAGAGGCCGGACCCCTTTCAGGACGGGAAGGCGATGGAAACTGAGACGGAGCCTGGCCGCGGCCCGCAAGGAAACGGCCTCAGTGCCGCAGGTGCAAGGAGCTGGATTCAGCCAACACCTGAATGGACCTGGCAGCTCATCCAACCCTAGAGCCTCCAAAACGTGGGCCGCCGACGCCTCCATTCCAGCGGCGAGAACCCGGAACCGGAAACCAGCCCGGCCGGCCTGGCCTCTGACCTGCGGCTGCGAGATATCGCGTCTGCGTCAAGTTTGTCGTCATTTGTTCCAGCCACAGTAGAAAACGAATACAGAATACACAAAAAGGTAACTATTTTGTTATCATGTAAGGAAAAAAGAACCAATATACTAAAAGGAAAACAAGAGAGAAAAGAAAAAGTACTAAAAATGTCACTTTTTTCCTGGTGGTGTACACACAGCCACACCGAGTGGCAGCGTTTCTGTCCGGGCGCAGTAAGCCAGCGCTTTGGTGACGCTCGGCCTCCAACGGCCCACAGCGGGTTGGCCCCAGCTTTCCTCCCAGGCTTAGCCCGACGGTTCTAGAACTTTGTTACAGCCAGTGTTACAGCGACTGACGGGAAAGAACCGAGCGCCACACGGAGAGTGGAGGATCAGACTTTATTTCCAGGGCGGGCTGGAAGGGCATGCCACCAAATCCCGAGCCTCGCTTCCCTGTTTTTCTCCAGTTTTATACATTTCGTGGGGTTGCACACAACCAATCAACTAACACACAACTAATCAACATAAGGAGTTATCCAACTAGCGGTGGGATTCAAAAGCGTCCAGTCAGCAACAAGCTTTACATATGTCCAATCTGCAGTGAGTTCAGCCATGGGGCCCGGGGTGGGGGTTTTTCCCTGTCAACTTAGTCTGGTACTAAGCCTTGATACTCTGAAAATGACTTTGTGTTCATTTTATGAGGCTAAATAGGTCTGCATTTCCTACATGCGTCTACATCCTAAAAGGATAAATTGTTAAGGGTGAGGGGACTTCAGTAAACTCTTCATGGCTAATTTTGGTTGGTTGGTCAAATATAAAATCTAGACACATGGATGGAATTTGGTTGTCTTGCATGAGAAAGATATGAAGTAGTTTGGCTTGTGCCAACTCTGTGATCTGGATGACTTATGCAATCCTAATGTGCTTCAGTGTCTTCACTTGAAAAATGGGGATAGAAATACTACCCACCTTGGGGACATCATGAGATGTGAGGTTCATAGACAGCACCAGTGCCTACTATGTGGTAAGCTCTGTGGACTAGGTAGCTACTGGGATTTTTAATTTATTCAAGGTGTTGTGGGAACTGGAAAATGAAGGAGTCCATCTCTGTTCTGTAGGGACAGGGCTGCTGAGATGTGTGCTGCAAAGTACAAGAGAAAGGACAGTGAACTTTCCGAGAGTGCCTTGGAACATTTCAGGAGTGGCTACAGACAGATAAATTAGTGTTTATCATGGAAGGCTTCCTCAGGGAAGTGGCATTTCAGCTGGGCCTTCCTTTCATAAGGGGAGGATTCTCTGACCGAACTGGGAGATATGGAAGAGGAGGGCATTTGGTCCACATAATATGCAGACAGACCTCTTGGCTTCTTAGAATCTGGCGGAGAGCCCACAAATTCTGATTGCACTTAACTTTGTGAGCAGGCAGTTAACAACAAAGCCTGCTCCCTCACTAATGTCAGGTGAACAATCCTCATTTTGACTTACTCAATGGCAACAGTAGAGCTATAAGAGATCATTAAACACTTTAGTAGTTTTCATAGTGGACTTATTTTATTAGTCTAGGGAATTCACTGCACCTGTATCAATGGTCAAATTGACTTTTTGCTTAACTAGATTCACTCAATTCTGAATAAAATATTTTAAATGCATGTATTTAAGAAGCAAACAAAACTTTGGTGGTCTTGCTCTAGTGTAGAAACTATCTTGGAAATGTGTGTGGTAATGTTGTCACTAATGCCCTGAATATGTTATTTCCTCTCCTGCCTCTTCCTGCTCAGAGTCACAGATCTGGGTGGCAGGTCACTGTCGTAACCTTGTTCTTCTCTTTTCTGTGCCACAGGCTGTGGTGTTATTAACTTCCTAATTTATTGGGGTTTTGTCAGAAGCATTTGCCCTCACCCACAGCATCTTAGCTGTCTTACTGATTTTTTCCCCCACAATCCATGCTCTCTTTAGAAACTAAAGTCATACTGAATGGATTTCAGCTGAGAATCTGTTGACACAGAAAGTCTCAAACTGAATTATATAATACTTCAATTCCCTAACCCTCAATATTCATAGAAGATTAATGATAAAATTACAATGGCAAATTTTATGATGAAGCTGACAGCTATTAATAGTTTTAAACATAAGTATATATTAGAAATATATATTAGAACACAAGTGCTCGTGAGCAAAAACATGTATTTGAGATATTTGAATGTGCCTGCTTTTTTTGTAATGCTAAGAGATTCCAAAAAAGAATCACTTTTTATTACCAAGTGGAACTAACACTGTCGAATTATTGTATTGATGACCCAAATTCAAAACTTCAAAGTGGTTTCTAAATCAAGTGTTAACACCAAAATACTAAGCACTCACTCAGGCACTGTGTTAAAAAATATTCCGGTGAAGCTCAGAGAGTAGTTGCTTTTACTTAAATATGCTTAAGTAGACAGACAGTGCAGGACTAGGCTCAAGTCACAGATTTTTGGAAATATTAAGAGAAGAAACCCATTATCATAAAATTGTATACAGGAAGTTTACTTTTATTGGTGCACCTCTAAAAGACATGCCCATCAATTACTGGATTGGTTGATTTTAGATTTTTCCTTTTTAGTGTGTAAGGCTGATACAAATATAATTCACCACTGGATGAACCCAGATTTCTAATTATAATTCTATTCCACTGTCAGAATTAATCTTTACCAATCTTTCTCTCATTTGTGGCATAATGAACATGTCTTAATTCATGTAGGTATTCATTCTGTGCTTTTAATAAAACAGCTACATTGGAAGAACAAAACTGGCAGGTGTACCTGACAAAATACAAAAGCTACTTTCTTTCTCCTTCCTTCCTTTTCTCCTTTTTCTCAACTCCTGTCCTCCTTCTTTAACTGCATTTGATGATCATTGGCATATTGATATTAAAATTAAAAAGAAAGTGGTTAAATATTTCCTATTGATCCTGAAATTGCCTGTTTATACTTTAACATATTTTTACCCTAATGATTTGCGGTCTTTTCAAAGCTTCCCTTCTTGCACTAATGCGATCAAGAATGAATCACTTTTAATTGGAAAAATGTAAACTGGCTCCTAACTACCAGACCAGGCATTCAAGCAGATACCATTTATCTCTAATATTTTTAAAAAGCGATATTTGCTGTTCCAAACAGTCTTGTTATCAGGGTATGACTTCAGTCTGGTCACTCATTATCAGTTATTCATAATCAGCTCCAAGCAGATGGGGCCACCCGTCCTACCCTAGAGGCAGGCTCATTCTAGTCTAGCTCGTCATCAAAACCCAGCTCAAACACAGCTGTCAAGGGTGCTTATCTTATTCCCCAAATGCTCATACCCTGGAAACATCAGACTTAGTGTTATTTTAAGATCACACACCGACTGCACTGTGCTCAGGAGTACCACAGCCAAACACACCATGGGAGGGTGCTGGAGCTGCTTGGATGAGTTCAGAGGTGAAGAAACGAAGCAGTCCTCAAACTGGAAGTAACTCCACTGTGGCTTCTATGAAGGCGAAAATCGAAATGCTTTCGCGTTGAAAGCTTGACTTTGCCAAGGAGAAGAATGCAGGTGGCGGATGCGGGCCGGAATCTCTGGCCACCTGAGACATTCTCTCATTTACTTCCCTGCGGGGAATTCAGCTCCTGCCCTGGAAAAGCTCACAGTTTAGAGTGGGGAAGACAGACAAAGTAAGACAAAGTAAAAGGCGATTACAATGGGATTGAGATGAGAAAGCATTTCTCCCTTCCTGGAAAGAGCGGCCTGGGCACCACAGACAAAGCTTTTTCCTCCTCTCCCAGGGCCGACCATAAATGCAGATGACTCAGCTGATAGGAAAAATTAGAAAAAGCAGACTGAGACAGAATTTCAAATTATACCTGGAACCGTACCACTCGCCCACTCGACCGGGTTAGAAAGCAAATACTCTTTGCAAGAGTGAAGGTGCATGTGTAAGAGGATGTGTGTGTTAACGTCGTTTAATTTACTCTTGCCTTCTAATTTACTCTATACCACACATATAGATTATTTTTTAATTTTTTACAGCATAAGAAGGAAAGGAAAAAGAAAAAAATTGTTCTGGAGGTACTTTTAGAAGAGAATCTGCCAAATTTTTTCTTAAGGCCTAATATTCTGAGTGACAGCTGGGCTGATGTAATGCTAAATTCTGGACACATTTCCGTTCTATTACCTCATTTAGGAACTGAATTAGCCCACAGTGTTTTGATAAGGGCAGAATTTAGAGCTTGGAAGTTAAAGTCAAGTTAAGAAGGAGTGGTCAGGTGAGTGATTACGCCACCCATGATATGTGGGGTATATTTTAAATACTCGACAATATATATTAATGTTATCAAGAACTGGCTGAAGATTGACCTCTTTCAGGAAGCCTTAATCTTTAGCAACCCTCCCCCGTTGGATCTCCTGTTGCAATATTTTGCATCTCCCCCGCATATCTGCTGCCTGGGCTTGTGGTTTTGTTGGGATTGCTGAGGACTGATTGGCTAGATCAGAACTTCTTGAAAACCAGGTCAGTCTTGGTTTCCTTTGGTTTACTCAGAAGCACAAAGCAACGTGTGCTAATTAATTCCTATTTTGAATTAAAAAATTATTTTGTTGTTTTCCTGAGAAAATTTGCTTAACATTTTGCTGAGAATGAGCTGAATCTCTCCCCCTTTTTTAGGTAAGAGATAATGGGTACTATTCTTAATCATGGAGAATTGTATTTTCTTGGCCCAAGGCATAGAGCTTTGAATAAAAACCATTTCTAATTTCCAACTTGATGTGAACAGCAAAAAGAGAATTGTAATACATTTAATGTACAGAAAAGAGGAAAAATTGAGTTGGTTATTCAGTAAAATGAACACCCCCCAAATTAAGTATTTCAGAGATTAAAGTCCCTAAATCCCTGAATTTGAAAAAAGCTAGGTTGGTAAAAAATAAAATGAGCTAGTTATATAGTTATCAGGAAAAAAATATTATACCTGTGAGGCTTTGCCATTTATATTTTGAGTACTGTCTGAAACAAGCTTGGAAGAATTTTGTAAAAGTGGAGGAAAAACCCAACTTTACAAACATCAAAACTTTCATAGATTTAAGACAGCATTGAGTATAGGTTTGGGAGAGGGGTTCATTGTAGTATATATTGAAACCAGACCAGTGTTCTTTTTTATGATCTATGGTTGATGCTCTAACATTCTTTATCGGCACTAGAAATTCACTGAGTGTTTTATGTAGGAAAAGTGACATTTGTAACCATCTTTTGATTTAATTGCTCCTTCATGCTTTCTTTGGGAAAAATTATTTTTTTTTAAATGAGGAGCCTCTATAGAAAATTGCATTTCCTAAGAAAGCAATTTACTAACCGACTAAACTTAAGACTTTGGTTATATATTAAATTGGATTTCTCTATAATCAGAAATATTCCAAATACTCACAAAATGAAAATTAGGAGAAGAGGTGGTTGATAGTTGAGTGTGAGAGACCGAATATACCAATGGACCCTAATGACAATAGAACTCTGACCCACACCCTCTGCAGAAAACAGCCTAGGAAGGTCAGGGCTTGGTTAGTGATTGCCAGCTTCTTCATGTTTGAGACTCCCACCCCTGTTCCTACTCAGGACAACTAAGAAAGCCAATTATGCCCCCAAACCAGTCAGGTGAAATGTCCCACTGCCAGTCAGCTGGCTCTGGCTCCCCCAGCAGCAGGCCCCGCCCAGGGCACACCTGGAACCCTCCTCTCTCCCTCTGTACAACTTTCCCACTCCTCTGTCTGCCTCTGAGGCTCTGCCAAATGCAAGTGACGGTGTCTGACTCCCTTCTCCTGACAAACTCTGAATAAATAGCCTCTGTTCGTTCCATCTGGGTAATTTTTGTTTATTTCCCCAAGTGGAAAATATGTAGAACCACAGGTTCTTGCAATTAAACTAAAAAGATTCTTGGCGGTCTTGTGCTCTGTTATCCTTTAAAGTACTAAAAGCTTATTAGGCTAATTATTTCGCATTTGCCTATAGTCAATCAACCAACAAATATTGACATTCTGCTCTGTGCTCAGTGCATTTGCATTTGCACTGCATTTGCTCAGTAGAGCAAACTGGTATTAAAGAACTGTCAGCAATAAAGTTTGTGTTGAATACCTGCTATAATCAAGACTCAAGTGTCAAACATTGTGTGAATTGACTCTTGGTCTTGCTGTGTACCAGCTCTCTGATCTTGGGCAAGTAACTTTGTTTTAAAACCTCAGAATGCTCATCATTAAAATGAGGAATAATAAATATCTACCGCAAAGGATTGTCGTAGATATTAAAATAAATAATTAAGTGAAAATGCTAACACTTTGCCTGGTAATAATAATTGTACAGTATGCAATAGCATTATATTACATGCCTACCACTATTTTAAAATGCAAGAGATGAATAAAATGTACTTTCTATCCCTGGGGAAATTATCTATTTGAAACGAAAGAATATATAAGAAGTATACATGGACTGTTAAAGACCTTTTTGGGACAATGCATGATTAAGTGTTGAATTGAGTGGCATAGTATTTAAGTGCCCTGAAGTTGGGTAGAGGGGAAATTAATGAACACTAGAATGGTTTGGAAAGAGCTTTTGGGAGAGAAGGAAGTTGGTGTGGATCTTGATGACTGGCAAGATTGGCATAGGTGTACCCCAAAAGGCCAGGCTTCCCAGGTCAAATCATTACTTCTGAATTCCCCAAAGCCCTGTGGCTCTGTGAAGAGCTTGGCTTGCTGGGGATGGAGAATTTGTGTTGCAAACTATGGTAATTAAGGAAGGAAGGATAGGAAGGGCAGCTTATGGAGGGTGGCCTAAAGAATCAGTCCCATAAATGCATTTAAATTTAAATATCTTAAGAAAGTGAGAAGCAATGAATGCTACTTTAAAGTGGTATTTATGGGAGTTTGATTTAGCTGTAGGGTGGATTAGCAGAAAGGTCAGGGAGAATGAAATTAATGGGAAAATATGGAATCATCTAGCTGTAGGGTGATGCCCGTCTAGGTTAAGGTAGCTGTGGTTGAAATGGAAAAGGGAAAACTTTAGATGAAAAAAAGACAGAATTTGACAAGTAAATGGTCATAGAGAATTCTAGTGATGATAATTACTACTTATTGGCACTTGCTATGTGGGAGGGGTTATAAAAAAGAAATAGTCTTTACATAAATAACTGTCCAAAAACGGAGACTGTGCTCCCCATTCAAGGCAACTTTCTTGAAAATTGCAGGAATTTTAGTGCTGTGACTATGCACAGTCTGAATTTATAAAGAACTTATAAATTATAAATTTGCTAAGTTTGGGTGGTACTTGTTAGAGGAATACTGACTTAGCGTCATTATTACACAAATACATGTACTCAGTTTACAAATAGCAGACATTATTAGCCTTTAATAAGTCACATAGTAGGCTACTAATAAATGGCCTTTAGTCAAACACAAAATTAGGGAGCGCCATGGAAGTGGCATTGATTTCTTGGAGAGCGAGGGAAGGCCTGCCCTCCCGGAGTGTGGCCTGCCAGTCTGCTGGCCACCCGCGGGTGCCGCAGCAGATCCAACTTTGAGAACTCTTCTCTAATAATGTTATTTCTACTCTCAGCCTGAATGGCTTTCTTAAAGTTGGATATATAAACCAGACATTTTCTTCTTATTGAGTATTTCCATTGAGTCCTTTATTTGAAATAAGTTGCATTGTACTGTGGAAGTTTATGGGTGCAATTTCAGATTGACTTACTCCATGGCTTGCATAAAAAACCAGGTACATTTTTCAAGAGCTCTTCTCCATTTTTCACAATAGGAACATCCTATGGATTGAACTGTGTCTCCCCCAAATTCATATGCTGAAGACCTAACTGCCCAATGGGATGGTTTTAGGAGGTGGGACCTTTTGGAGGTAAATGGGTTTAGACAAGGTCATGAGAGTGGGGCCCTCATGATGGGATCGGTGCTCTTATGAGAAGAGACACCGGAGCTCTTGCTCCTTATCTCCCCCCCACCCCTGTCTCTCTCTCTGTCATGTTAGGACATGGCATGAAGGCCCTGTCTGAAAGCCAGCATGAGGGCTGTCACCAGACCCTGACCACACTGGCATCCTGATCTCAGACTTCCAGCCTCCAGAACTGTGAGAGAATAAGTGTCTGTTGTGTAAGCCATCTGGTCCATGGCACTTTGCTTTAGCAGCCCAAGTCAAGTAATATGGAACCTAAATACTTTGAGGCCCTAATTATTGCATGGGGTCCTGTGCTTCATATTCTTTGTACTTTATCACATATCATTCTCACAGCAATGCCATGAGGCCAGTGTTATTATCTTTGTATTATAGCTGGGTAAGCTGAGGCTCAAACTGGTTAAAGTAACTTGATCAATGGAACACAACCAATAAGGGGAAGAGTCAGGATTTAGACCCAGCTCTATCTGACTCCAAAGCACTATCCTTCCTCTTAAAGGCAGGTATAAAGTTAGAGGTAACTCCAAGTTCATTATGGGAATCGTGAGGCCATTGCCAGATAAGAAGGAGAAATAGTTTGAGGCAAAGTAGGAGGAAGGGAACTGGTAAATCTAATTTAAAATATAATAATATTAGGGTGATAAGTAAACATATGAATAAAAAGTTGCCATAGACTATTACTTCCATACACCAATTTTGAATAATATATGTCAAGACAATGGCATTACTCATTGGCAGTTACTATCAAGAAATGTTGCTGGCCGGGCGCGGTAGCTCACGCCTGTAATCCTAGCACTCTGGGAGGCCGAGGCGGGCGGATTGCTCGAGGTCAGGAGTTCGAAACCAGCCTGAGCAAGAGCGAGACCCCGTCTCTACTATAAATAGAAAGAAATTAATTGGCCAACTAATATATATATATAAAAAAAATTAGCCGGGCATGGTGGCGCATGCCTGTAGTCCCAGCTACTCGGGAGGCTGAGGCAGCAGGATTGCTTGAGCCCAGGAGTTTGAGGTTGCTGTGAGCTAGGCTGACGCCACGGCACTCACTGTAGCCTGGGCAACAAGCGAGACTCTGTCTCAAAAAAAAAAAAAAAAAAAAAAGAAATGTTGCTTAACCTTGTGCTAAGTTCTTAGGGGAAAAGATTTATCAGGGAGATTTTTTTTCTTGTCAGGCAGACTTAGTTTGCAATTAACCACAAAAAATGTGTCTCCTCGCTCCTTCCTCTTCTCCTTTAGTGCTGGCAGCTCTGTCTCCCTTTGCTTCTTTTACCTACATTTAGTTTTAGTACTAGGCTAAATCACAAAGGCTTTAAAGGTTTTATTCAAATCCAAGAATGATGTAGAACTGATTAGATGGGTTATTCTCATCTGAAAAGAACCCAAGGAGTCAGAAGAGAGATTCAGTTCAATACTTGGTATAAAAACCTAAGCCAGCTGGAGAAGTTCTCAGATTAAATCTAATTCAGCATTACTTAGGGAAAAAAATCCATCCGGGGCAGAACTCATCAGCAAGGCTCGCACTCGGCCGCCCTGCTCTGCCAAAGGGATGCAAGGCACACCGCCGCTCTGAAGAGACAGAGCTCTGCCAAGACTCACGCAGAGTAACGCGAGCAGAGCTGGCTAGCAGATTTGGAAAGCATCTCCTCCTACTCTGCGCCCTTAGGACGAGTCAATCGAGATAGGATTTATGAAAATGCCTTTTGTAAGAAGAGAGTTTTGTGGGAGGATGCGGCTCATTCTTTAATTTTAAAGATAAAAACTCATCATGGGGAAATAAAGAAGCTGAAGCCAGCAGTGGAGCCAGTAAAATAAGTAAAACCACTTTACAGCCTGACTGTAAACTGTAAGTGAAGCCTCCCGTTGTCTGACATTGGATACGGTAGATATATCGCGGCTTCAGCACTAGAAAGCCCGGCTTCAGACCTCGTGCTTGCCACTTTGGAACTGGGAGACTGAGCGGGTCACCTACGGTCATGCAGTGAAAGTGTGCTCACCTACAAAAGGGGCTCGAACTACCTTATTTTTTCTGGGATTTTTGTTAGGAAAACATGAAGCAAGTAGAGTACAGGGTCAGGATAATATTAGGTCCATTTCACCCCACTACCTAGGTAGGATCTAAGCTTCAGTAAAGTCTGACTGGGGTTTAGGTATCTCTTCCTTTCTGATTTCATACACTTCAAAGCACAGTGTCACCACCACTGACCTTTGGCTCCATCTTACGGGCTCAGAGGTTGGTCTAACTTTTTTGGGCCCCCTGAAGGCCTTCTCACCTCTCTTCACATTACCTCATATGGCGAGGCATGTTGTTTGGAAGGGAAAAGTCTGGAAGCCACTGATAGTCTGGGTTCAACTTGGCTGCTCGCCTAACAGGACTTCAAAAGGAGAGGCCTTTCACTTCTGAAATGTACCTTAAAAAAAAAAAAAAAAAAAAAAAAAAAAAAAGGAGAGGCCAAAGAGAAATAACGAAAGAGTTCATACAAGACAGTGCTTGGAAGGACTGGGGTGAAGTGTAGAATTGGGGTTCAAAATAAGAGTGAGTCTGTGGCTCCCATAAACACTTGTGGATCTTGAAAAATCGAATGCCTGTGTCTGGGGTGCATTCTAAACCTACTGAACTGGAATTGAAGTTGGGGGAAGATACTAGGGACAGAAACCTGCATTTTTTAGTGCCCTCTCTCCATTTGCCTTGGCAGGGGTATGTTTATTTCATTACTCTTCTGCAACTAATTTTAGCTTTGTTGAGTCTTTATATTTTGTTTTAATTTTTTTTTTTATTTTGAGACGAGTTTAAACTTTTAGAAGCGCTGCAAAAATAGTACATTTTTCACCCAGTTTCCCTTTATGTTAACATCTTCTGTAATCACAGAACATTTATCAACACTAAGAAATGAACCTTGGTGCAGCACTACTAGCCAAATTACAGAACTTATTCAGATTCCATCAGTTTCTCACTAATGTTTTTGAACCAGGACCCCACACTGAATCCAGCTGTCACACCTCCCGTCTCCTCCAACTCATGGGAGCTCTGCAATCTTTCCATATTTTTCATGACTTTTGAATACAGCTGGCTAATTATTTTGCAAATTGCCTCTCAATTTAGGTTCTGATGCTTTCTCATAATTAGATGGAGGCTATGCCTTATTGGGAAGGACACCACCGCCCTGCTGTGCCCTCCGCAGTGCAGCGTCCCGGAGCGTGTGATGTTGACATATCTTCCTGCTGCTTTTATTTTATTTTTTTGTTTCAGAGTATTATGGAGACACAAACGCTCTGGTTACATAAATTGCCTTTGTACCACCCGACAGGAGTGCCCATCCCCCAGACAGCACGCCCTGCGCCGCTTAGGTGTGGATTTACCCACCCCTCCCCCTTGCTGATTTTAACCTTGGTCACCTGTCTGCCAGGGTTCTCTGTTGTAAACTTATTATTCTTCCACTGTAATTGTAGCAACATGTATTAGGAAGATATTTGGGACTCTGCAAATATCTTGCTGTGGCTTAACCGTTCACCCTTTAATTTTAGCATTGATCAGTGGATTTTGCCTGCAGCAGTTATATTGGTGCTGTTTTAATGGTGATTTTGTATTTCTCTCATTCCTTCTTTATTAACTGGGATTCTTTTGTAAGGAAGAGTTGTTGCTTCCTTCTATGTATTTATATATTCAAATATTTATTTATATCAGTATGAACTCATGGTTATTTATTTTTATCACATGGTCTGTGATCCAAAAGTATTTTTATTTATTTGTTGCTCAAGTTGTTCCAATTTTGGCCATGGGGGGGAGCTTTCTCAGGTTGGCTCCCATGTCCCTTTGCTAGACTCATCCTTTCTTTTCATCCTCCCTTCCTTCTTCCCTCCCTTCTCTTTCTCTGTCTCTCTTTCTCTCTTTGTTTCAGCTCTTTCTTACTTTCTGTAACCACAAGGTACTCGAGGCTCACCTTGTATTTTCCCAGCTTCGTCTTTGTAACCAGCCAGTTCGCCAAGAACCCTGGTTTCTTGGTCTGGAGAATGATCTTAGAAACCAGGAGCTGAGCAAGTACACTCACTGCTGCGAGGGTGCTTTGCTTCTACCCCTCTCAGTGGACAGCAAGAAATGCACACGTATAGTAACCCGCACAGACACTACACCAACACGTTTGAATCAATTTATCTGTGGGGTATACATGTGTATGTATACATGAAGATAGTAAACTACAATATGGAACAACAGCAGTCATTCTAGCCTTCCCTCTCTCCTTATTTGTGGCTTCTTTCTCTAACAATGAGACACCTGGCTCTCTTACCTACAAAGTATTTATTTATTTGTTCAACTTTAGCATATAAATACAGAAATTTCAGAATTCCTGATCCATACCTCTGTGAGAACAGAAGTCACCAACTAGACTATAGTGTTTGTGTATAATTGTGTCCATGTACAGTATCCAGAGAAGACAACCCTTTCAGTGTTACTTAGGTTGGCTCCTTTCTTCCCTGTTTGCTTTCATGTGGTTGTGTGATTTATTTGCAGCACAGTTAGAATGATTGGTCACACTCTGTATTCCATCTTTAACCCACAACCTTGTTGAATTTTTTTATTAACGTTCAGTAATATTTGGGTATTTTTGTTTAAATACATCTGTAAGGTTGACGAATATTTAGAGTAATGTATCCACCACCACGGTTTCACATAGAACAATTGTAATCACCCCCCAAACCCCTGTGCCACTTCTTTAAAGGCACTTCGGCCATCCCATGGCTTCTGGCTTCATTTACTGGTTTTCCTTCTTATTGTTTTTCCTTTTCCAGAATGCCACATAAATGGAAGCATACAACATTTAGTCTTTCAAGTCTGAGTGCTTTCATTTAATGAAATGCATTTCAGATTCCTGCATGCTGTTGCATGAATTCCTTTCATGGCTGCACAATATTCCATTGCATGGCTGGACCTCAGTTTGCTAAATGAAGCAGCAGCGTATGAGAGTCCAGTTGCTGTACACCCATGTGAGCACTTGGTGTCACGTATTTTTTTTTGATTTTAGATCTTCTTTAGGCATACAGCATTACTTTATTTTTGTTTTTAGTAGCATTTTCCTAATGATTAGTGATGGTTAGCACTGAAAGTGTCTGCTTAGACCTTTTGCCTCTAAAGGTCATTTGTTTTGGGTCATTTGTTTTCTTATTAAGTTTTAAGAATTCTTTATATATTCTATATATGTCGTTTGTCAGAAATGTAATTGAAAATATTTTATCCCAGACTGTGCCTTTTGTTTTCATTCTTTTAATAGTGTCTTTTGCAGAAAAAAAGTTTTAAATTTTTATAAAGTCCAATTTATTAAGTTTTTTCTTTTGCCAGTTATGCTATTGGTGTTCAATCTAAAAACCCTCTACATAGCCCACACACATAGATAACACAGTTTTCTCCTATAACTTCTTCTGGAAGTTTTATAATTTCATATTTTACATTTAGGTTTATGATCCATTTTGAGTCAAGTTTTGTATAAAGTATGAGGTAAAGTTTTTTTTCTTTTTGCATATAGATGTTCAAATGTTCTGTAACCATCTGTTGAAAAGATTATCCTTTCTTTATTGAATTGCCTTTGCATCTTTGTAAAATACCATTTGACTGTAATTGTGAGGGTTTATTTCTGGGTTCTTCTTCCATTGCGTTGATATATGTGCCTATCCTTTTACCAACACCACACTGTCTTTTGGGGGGGCAGGGAGCACCAGCCACACCCACAGAGCCGGTTCTCTCTAGAGCCTGCTTGGGCCTGGGTGGGGTGCACCCCAGCACACGGGCTTGATTACTGTCGGAGCAGTGTGAGTTTTCCATCTTTTCTTTTTCAAAGTTGTTTATATATTCTAGTTTATTTGCCTTTCCATATACATTTTACAATCAGCTTCTCAATAGTTACATAAAAGCCATGCTGGGATTTTGAATTATGGATCAAATTTGAGAGAATTAACATCAGTGATGTCTCTTCTCACGCGTCAGCTTGGCAAGGAGGGTACAGTCACCAATTATTCACCCGAACACTAATCCAGGTGTTGCTGTGAAGGTATTTTGCAGATGTAATTAAAGCCTAAAATAGTTACCTGAAGATGTAATCAGCTGACTTTAAGTTGGAGAAGATTCTCCTGGATAATCCAGGTAGATCTGATTCAATAAACTGAAAGGCTTTAATAGTAGGGCTGAGACAGCTCCAAAAGAAAGGAGAAATTTGGTAGGGCGTCTGTGGAGTCCCACCCTGCTCGTTGCCTTCTTTGCTGTGGCCTGTGGATAACAGCCTTGGCCCATGCCGCGAGCTCTAGCTTGCCAGGCATCTCCCTGTCTTGACTGCAGACCTATGGAGTTCAGACATAAGCCACGTACTTGTTATTCATCTTTCTCTTTTGTCTGTTTGTCTGTCTGTTTATCTATCTAATCTACCTCCTACTGATTTTGCTTCTCTGATTGAACCCTGAGTGACAAAACATCTTAATAATAATATTTAATGCTCCAAACCATGAAAGTGATATATCTCCATTATTTGGGTCTTTGATTTCTTTCACCATTATCATTTGTATGTACTTTTTAGCATAAAAATCATGCCTATGTTAGTTATACTCAAGTATTTAATTCTTTGATGCTATTATAAGTTATATTACTTTAAAAAAAAATAAATTATGTTACTTTTAAATTTTTTGAATTCTAATTGTTTATTGATAGTATAAAGAAATATAGTTGATATTTGTATGTAGACATTCTATAAAAATTCTAAATTCAGGGAGACTGCCTGGGAATACCGGGTGCCGTAGGCTATAAAAAAAAAAAAATTCTAAATTCATTTATTAGTTCTAGGAAATATTTGTGTGTGTGTATTTTTTTAGATTTTCTATACAGACAATACTATTGTCTATAAATGGAGGCAATTTTATTCTTTTCTGATGTGTACAGCTTTTGTTTTCTTGCTGTATTGCAATGGCTAGGACTTCCAGTAAAATGTTGAGTAGGAGTGACAAGAGAAGACATCTTTGCCTTGTTCTAGAATGTGGGGGAAGCACGTAGTTTCACATAATCAAATATGATGACCTTTATCAGGACATGCCCTTTGTCAAATGTAGAAAGTTCCCTAAGGATTATTGAATTTTGTCCCCTGTTTTTCTGCATTGACATTAATTTTTTTCTGCTTATTTTTATTTTATTTTAAAACTTACCTTAAATTTTTGTTTTGAAATAATTATAGATTTCCAGGAGTTCGCAAATACATTGACAGATTTTTGAATGTTAATCCAGCCTTGCTTTCCTAGGATAAACCCCACTTGGCCATTATATATTTTCATTTTTATATATTGATGGATTGATTGGTTAATATTTCATTGAGATTTTTTTTGTGTGTATATGTTCCTGAAGGATATTAGTCTGTAGTTTTCTTTTCTTAAAATATCTTTGAAACATTTGATATTAGGGTAATATTGGCCTCGTAAAATGAATTGAGAAATCTTTCCTTCTCTTCTGCGTTCTGGAAGAGATTGTATAGAATTGTATTTTTTAAAAATGTTTGCTAGAATTTACCAGCGAAACTGTCTGGGACTGGAGTTTCAACTTACTTCCCTCCTCCCCTGTGGAAAAATAAGTTTTACCTCCATTTACATATTCTTTTGAATATTTTTAATCTATAAGTCTATTTGTTCTTTGGATTCTGTTTTCAACAGTTCTTACATATTCTTGGTTTCATTATTATTAAAGAATAGAATAAAATCTCTAACACATGTACAGTTTTATATCTGTATAAGAATCATGGTTTTACCTTTTAATGAACCTTATCTTTTAACAAGGCTATGCATTTGGCACTAAGTAATGCTTTTACTACATTCCAAAAGTCTTGTTACATATATTTTAGTTACTGCTCATTTATAAATATTTTATAATTTGAATTATTCTTTTCTTCTTTGATCTCTAAGTTGTTTGGAATTTTAAAAAATTTCTAAACATGTTTTTTGTCCTATTTATTTGATGACAAAATAATTTGCATTGTGGCCTGAGAATACAGTCTGTATCTTACTGTTTTTTGAAATGTGTTTAAGCTAGCTTCTTGATTAGAATGTGGTCAATTCAAAACTGCAGTATTTGTGCCTTTTCTAAATTAAATTCTTTAATTGTTGGATGTAGTATTCTCTAAATACCCACTGGATAAAGCATATTATTTTTCCTTTCTATATCTTTTATTGCTAATTTTATTGTCTGGTTTATCTATTGATTACTGAAAGAGAATTATTAAGCATTCCACTAGGATGATGGATATGTCCATTTCTTGTAGTTCTGTGAAGATATGTAAGTGTAGAACTGCAGTATACACAAATTTGTTTTGTCTCCTAGCAAAATGAGCCATATATCATTATGACCCTTTTGATCCATTTTCCCTTTTGTCTGTTATTCTTATAGCCATCTAGCTTTATTTTACTTAGTATTTGATTATTGGTTAGGGTACAGGCTAAATTACAGTAACATAGATTCCCACCAAGAATGGCTTAAATGAGAGAGAAGACTATTTCTCCTTACTCTGTAATGACCTGGAGGTGGTCAGTACAGGGATTATGGGATACCTTGGTTTCCACAACAGTGGGGACCTGGGTGCCTTCTGTCTTAATGCTTTGCCAGCCTCTTAGTGAGGAGGAGGCTCATTCCATGGTCAACAATGGCTCCCCCCAACCCCGACCCCTCTCCTCTCTTCTGTGAGATGGGGAGGGAAAGTGGAGCAGGAGGCATATGTATTTATTTTAAAGACCTGACCTGGAATTGTATGTCAATTCAGTTCACTTCTTGTTGGCTATACCTAACTACAAGGGAGGTTAACAAAAGTGGTATTTAGCAAGATGTGCATGTGTCTAGTTAATATTTGGATATTGAGGGACAATGATGGTCTATTCTAAAATTAATATGTCTGTTTCCAATCTATCCATACTCTGGATCTTATAATTTTATATTTTAAAGCAGAAGTCAGCAGACTTTTTCTCTAAGGAGTCAGATACTAAATATTTTAGCTTTTGTGGGTCACATGTGGTTTCTGTCACATGTTCTTTTTTCCAACCATTTAAAACCATAAAGACCATTCTTAGCCAAAGAACCATACGTAATAGGCAGGTGTCTGACCTGGCCCAGGGACTGTGGTCTGCCAATCCTCTTTTAGTCTTATAAACAACATGGAAAAAAATTATCTGAATAACTTTCATCTTTTATTTATTTATTTATTTATTTATTTATTTATTTATTTTTTATTTCGGCATATTATGGGGGTACAGATTTTAAGGTTTCAATAAATGCCCATTTCCCTCCCTCCCCCCACAAGTCTGAGTCTCAACTTTCATCTTTTAACTCAATAGTTTAATCATACTGTTTATTGAGCTTCTCATACATTTAGATTTATTTCCTATTATGTGCATTCTGTTCTGTTTTGTTCTCCTCTTCCCCACTCTCAACCTTTATTTGCCTTATTCTTGATTGAGATTTTCTCTTTACATTTTTTAAATCAGCATTGGTTTGCAAATTATATGCTTTATGTCAAGTATTTGGTCATTATTCCAGCTAGTATTAACACACATATTTAGCAATTTCTTAAGAAAAAAATTAATATCTTTATTCTCTCCAAATAATTTAAACCTGATTATCTCCTCTAAAGCTCTATACTATTTTGTCTGTTGTCCTACTTTGCCTTTTAAACTCCACAAATTTGATATTATTCTTTTATGATCAATAAGCACTTGAATTTCCTATACATTTACTAATATCTTTGCTTATCATTCCTTCTTGCATATCAGACCTTCCCTTTGGGCACATTTTCTTTTGTTTGAAATACCTCCTTTAGAATTTTCTTTAGTGAGCATCTATTAGTGGTAAACTCTCCTAGGTTTTGGTTGTTTGAAAATATGTTGATTTTGCCTTTGCTCTTATAAAAAACTTTTGCTGAATATAAAATTATAGTTTGAAAGTTAATATCTCTCAAAATTGATGAAAATATTCTATTTCTTTCTAACTTCCATTGTTGCTGTTGAGAAATCATCTTTCAATATACATTTTTCATTGTGTTTATTTATTTATTTATTTTTTAGGGACAGGGTCTCGCTTTGTCACCCAGGCTAGAATGCAGTGGTGTCATCACAGCTCACTACAACCTCGAACTCCTGGCTTCAAGCAATCCTCCTGACTCACATCCCAAAGTGCTGGGATTATAGATATGAGCCACTGCACCAGGCCTTCATTTTTAATTTTAATTTTAGTTTTATTGTGATAAGAACACTTAACATGAAATTTACCCTCTTAACAGATTTTTAACTGTACAATACAATTTTATTAACTAATATTGTTGCCACAGTGCTGACCAGCAGATCTCCAGAATAAATTCACCTTGCATACGGAAACTTTATATCCTTGAACAGCAACTCTCCTTTTCTCCTCCTCCCTTACTTCCTGGAAACCACCATTCTGCTTTTTGCTTCGGTGAATTTGATTATTTTAGATTCCACATATAAGTGGAATCATGTAGTATTTGTTCTTTGTGACTGCTATAAATTATTTTTTGTCATTAGTTTGTTGTCTATGCTTGCTTTTAATTCTTTTTTCTTTTTTTCTGTATTCTATAATTTGGGGATGATGTTTCTAACTGTGTGTTGGGGTTTCTTGGATCTGAAGGTTAATATGCTTCAATAATTAAAAAAATTTTTCATCTGTTTTTTCTTCAAATATTTGCTCTTCTTTATAATTTCTCTTATTTCCTCCTGGAACTCTAATTGGGAATACAATAGATGTTTTCACTTCACCCTCCACATCCCTTAATCTTTCTTGTACTTTCTAATATTTTTTTCTTTGTACTGCATCTGGATAGTATCTTCTGATCTGTTTTCTATTTCATGAAATGCCTCTTCAACTGTGTCTAGTCTGTTGTTTAGTCAGTCCATTGAGTGCTTGCTAATTCTGATAGTCTAGTATATGGTGTGATCTGTTACTGATGAGGCCTCTGTGTGGAGAGAAAGGGGAGACTGTTGATTTCGCCTTAGTTGCTTCCTGTTTGGACTGAATTTTGATGAGCTCCTTGTTGGCCTGTAGCCACTCCTTATACACGCGTCCCACAAGAATCTACTTGTTCTGGACTCCTGTCCCTTTCCCCTCTAGGTACAAGCCGTGGCACCTGGGGATGCATGTGGCAGTCTCTATTCTCAGTAGGTCTGTGGAATCTGCTGAGTGACCAATGCAGAATTCTCTCCCTCCTCATTCAGGACCTTTCTCAGGCGTGTGCACATTGGCAGTGTCCATTCTCTCACGTCTCGTGTCTGCCCTTCCATAGACCGAAGTGCTCTCGTAGCCCAGGAGTGACTGTCAAAGGGTTGCGGGTCATCAGTTCACCTTTGATCCCTTTCTGCATCAGCTGGCAGAAGTGGGGTTGGTGACTTCACTGACTTACTTTGGCCTGTAGCCAGAGGAAGATGAGAAAATATTCATGGTTACAGCTATACAGCTTACAGGAAAGCCATAGTTTGCATTTCGGATTATATTTTTTATTTCCATAACATCTATATAATTGTTTTCACATCTGCCTAATGGTTGTTTATACATTATAAGAAATTACGTTAAAATTGTATCCCATTCTACTAAATGACGTATCACAAGGATGGAAAAACAAGCACCACGTGTACTCACCAGCAAATTGGTATTAACTGACCAACACTTAAGTGCACACCTAGTAATAACATTCACTGGGTGTTGGGCAGGTGGGAGTGGGGAGGAGGGGGTGGGTATATTCACACCTGGTGGGTGTGGTGTGCACTGTCTGGGGGATGGACATGCTTGAAGCTCTGACTCGGGTGGGGCAAAGGCAATATATGTAACTTAAACATTTGTACCCCCATAACATGCTGAAATAAAAAATAAATAAAATAAAATAAAATATATAAATATAAATTGTATCCTTGAGTGAGAATTTGTTTGGTCAGTTGTCCACCATCACCATCTAAAGACATTTAAATTAAATTTTCCATGTGAGCTTTTACAGACTGCACAGGTGGAGATAAATTTGGACTGCTATGCATCATAAGAGCCCTTTATGATTATGAATTATCAACAGAGTTGTTGTTTCTTCCCCTCCATTCAGCACCAAAGTTAAGAAAGATTTCTTGACTAGCCCATGCCTAGTAATAGATTTATTCTTGCTCGTCCCAATTCTGAGGACACGAATCACTGGGGTTCCATCTTTACAAGACAAGTTCTATTAGACTTCCCATCAAGAGGTCCTTAGCTTCAGCCCTTGCATATCTGTCACAGCAGAAGCCCAAGGTTTCTAGGACTAAGCAGGTATCTTTAGTGCATAACTGGCTTTGGTACTTGCCTGCCTCCTAGAATGCCTGATTTTGCTGTGTTTTTGAGCCCTGCAAATCACCTATTACTATGTTAGCTCATACTGCATCTAAAAATGTGGTTTACGTTTTATAAAATATGTTAGTGTTTTTTTTTTTATTACAAGAGTCATTCTATCACACTAGCAGTTCTCAAACTTTTTAGTCTCAGGACCATTTTAATACTCTTAAAAATTATTGAAGGTCCCGGAGTTCTATTTGTTATGTAGATTCTATCTATTAATATTCACCATATTATAAAGTAAAACTGAGACATTTTAAGAATTTGTATTAATTCATTTAAAATAAAATAAACCTATTATATATTATGTTGACATTTTTATGGTCAATAATTATATTTTAAAGAAAAATAAAAGTGAGAAGAGTGGCATTGTGTTACATCTTTGCAAATGTCTTTAATTGACAAGAAAAGATAGCTAGGTTCTCTTATCTTCTTTTGCATTTTAATCTGTTATGATGTTACACATTATATAGAGTCTGGAAAACTTTACACTTAAAGGAAACAAGAGTGAAAAAGGCAAATAGCATCTTAGTATTATTATGAAAAGAGCTTTGACCTTGTAGGCCTCTGTTAGTATCTCAGGGATCTCCAGGGAAACCTGAAGTCTCAAGAGCTTGAATTTATCTTTTTAAGCTCTATAGGTTATTCTGCTGAGCATATCTGGATGAGACCCGTTGCAGAATCCTGAGCAGCTTCAAAGAATCTGGTATTTCAAAAAAGAGGGGCCAGAAGTGGAAGACAGAGAAAACCCAAAGCTCAACTTTACTTTCTACTTTCCTCACCATTTCTCCTGAGATGGACATTTCGGATCTGCTTTTCTCTTCAATTTCACCCTCTTTTTCTACCAGACCCTCAAAACTGCTTTGCTGAGCCCTTTATACAATTTCAGCTTACAAGCTCTGATAGTCTGTTTTTTAAAAAAGAAGAAGTCAAAATTTTGATTATTTAGAAGAAATAAAATTTCAGACAGACTCATGCTAGTAAAAATGAGCCTGCCTTTGTTTGAGTTTCAAAATTCTAATTTGTGTATGTAAAAATTCAGCTTTACAAGACACATAAGGGATAAATGAATTTCTGACTTTTGTCAAAGTCAATTTCTTTTATTTAAAAAGCCAAGGTGAAATCATGAAAGTTCTTTGAAATCACTTTATCTTTTACAAATATGGGCAAATGGAATTTGAAAACATCAGTATATTGGATATTTATATAAAAGGAAAGTTCTTGGCTGAGATTCTTACATTTAAAAGTCTTTTAAACAAACAAATACCCTTGCTAAAGCACATGGTTTTCTCACAATAACTCTTACTGTTCAAAATTATAGTGTGTGATTATCTCTAAAAAAAATGATGAAGCCTTGATTTTTATGGTTGATTAACTAGGTTATTGCAAATCACGTCAGCTTTGAGTTTGGCATGTCTCCCAGAACTCAGACTTCCCAGGCGAAGCTCAAAGTTTCTTTTTCCATAACAAAGATTTGAATCTATAAAATCCCTTGAGATTTCTTGCATCCAAAACAGACATTTCCCAGGGTTTCATATGGTTTTCTGGAAAGCTCTTGACCCAACAAGTAGTTCCATATGGAGGCATCTGAGCTAATGAAGTTTCATTTCCTGTGAATTCATTGTACTTTATTTTATTAAAGTCATTCTTTAGGCATCAATCTCTCCCTTTTCTGTGCCATCTTGTGTCATGTGAGGGAAGCCGCAGTCATCCCCAGTGATGTGACAAGGTGTGTTACCTGTCATTCATTTAGCAATCATGTTGGCAGGGTATGTTATTATATCCTTTGGGTTTTATTAGGTGACTTTGTATAGCTTTGTAACAGGGTCTGTGCAGAGTGAGTGGCAATTAGGTCTCAAAGTATCTGCCTTAGTTAGTAGAATAACAGGAATGTTCTGAAAAAGTGAAGTTTCTGGACAATGGAAGACTCAGTAGTGATATTTCAAGTTTAAAGATCTATATTTAATCTCAAGTTTGCCTGGGAAAAACACTTAGTCTCTTGGTAGCAGATACCATTAATGTTTCACCCAAATCCTCTGGGATCCCTTTTACCATATATTTGCACCCACCCCCTAAGCTTCTGTGTGCCTTGGCTTCTAATGGTTGGCACCTGTGGATCTCTTTGGAGAACTGTTCCCAGGCTTCTGAACCCAATATCCCCCATGCCAGAGAGCCCGAAGTGCCTGGGAGCATACATTTCCTCTCATCCCACTCCCCAGGGGCAGCTCACTGCCAATGGCCAGTGAGGGGGACATAGGATGGGGCTGGGGTATAAAGCCTCACCCCCTTGCAGGGCTCTCCTGCTGAATCAGGCCAAGGCTGGGACTTTGCCTGATCACACCTTTGCTAAGGAACTCTTACCTTAAAGGCTTACTCTAAAAGTGAGATGGCATAGCATTTGTAGATTATTAGTAAATAGTAGAATTTCCTGTTCCCAAATGACTTGTTCTGGTCACAAGGCAGGGATGTCACATAGATAGGGCTGCCCAAGCACTGAGCTGATGGTGCCCTAGTCTATGCCTGGTAATTTAAATAAAATGAATGATCCGTTAGTTTGTGTCAAAACAGAATGAAATGGATAAGAACATTTAAAAATAAATTAACTTCCTAATTACCAAAATTATTTTAAAAATTAAGAGATATTGATGGGAATATTATTAAGAATGATTATTTTAATATTTATTGACAGGGTTTTTTGCTGACTTGTGGCTATCAAAAGTTGGAATATTGGGCATTGCATAGTGCATGGAGCTTTCCCTGTTATGACAGGGCGGATGATGTAAAGCCCAGGAAGAAGGAACACACCCCCAGCAGCGTGACAAGATTTTGCTTTACTGAAGAAATCTCTGATGTGACGTTGCACATTAGAAACCTACTTTTCTTATAAAAGTGAAATACAAAATGCCAGGGCCACCTGCCTTCCTGGGCAATACAGCAACAGCTTCTTGTTTCCAAATTAATTGTTAAATCAAATGCCCAGAACCTTCTGTCAGTTGGTTTTCTTTATATTCAGAAAATTTCCTTCTTTATTTTCACTATCAATGTCCTTGACTGTCAATATCTTTCCAAAAATTATCTCATCTTTTTACTTCATTTTAATAGGTTTATGTAGTGGCTACTACAGGTTTATGTGCTATGCCTCTGCCCTTGTGGAGCTTTCATCCCAGGGCCAACACATCAACATGTCAGAAAATAAATTGTAATGTTAGTATAACATGGTAACTGCTTCAACAGGTATTAATAACATATAGTTCAGGTGTATTACAGAGCAACTGATTTAACTCTGAAGATATGGGAAAGCCTCACTGAGAAGGTGGTATTTGAACTAGATCTTAAAAGATGATTAAGGACTAACGTAAAGAATGGGGTGACATGTTCTAAGAATAGGGAATAGTGTGTACCAAGGCCAGAAAGAAAAGAACTGAGTTCATTTTGGGTGCATTGAGGTAGGTAGCGGAAATGAATCTAACAAATTCATTTGTAGCCAAGTTTTCAGAAGAATTTTAGGTATTGGTTTGCCGCTACCAAACAGCAAGCTGAGTGTTTTGGACAAAATCTGTGGCCTCCACGTGTAGGGAAGCACCTGGTTACAGATAACGAGGTTGTCATGTTAGTCCCAAGTAACAGAGATGAGGTCCTAGGCGCAGGCAGTGGCAAAAGAAAGATAAAGGAGATGTTGGATTTGAGAGATATTTCTGAGAGAACTGGTGGAATTTTCTGAGAAACTTGAAGTGGAAGGTGAAAAAGAGGGAGGAATTGAGGTGTCAAACATGTGAAAACCTTCAAGTACTTCCAGACGGCTCAATTTCCTCCCCCTCTTCACTGACCAGGTGCGGGCTGGGTGAGTCTTTCAAGGATGGCATACTTACCTGTGGTTTTTCTTGGAACTTACCCTGCCTGGTGTTCTTCGAGCTTCCCCGATCTGTATCTGTGGTTTGATGTTTGTGATTAATTTTGAAACATTCTCAACTATTATTACTCCAAATAATTATTCTGTTCCATTTTCTCTTTTTTCTCCTTTAGGTATTCCAATTATGTGTATGTTATACCTTCTGATATTGGCTGTGTTCTTAGATGTTCTGTTCTCTTTTTTCCCGTTCTTTTTCCTCTTTGCATTTCAGTTTGAGAAGCTTCTGCTGACCTATTGCAAAATTCACTGATTCTTTCCACAGCCATGCCCATCTACACATGAGCCAAAATACGGCTCATTTCTGTTATGGTGTTTTTGATCTCTAGCATTTCCTTTTGATTTTTTCTTAGCATTTTTATTTCTCTGCTTACATTATCCATCTGTTCTTGCATGTTATCTACTTTTTCCATGAGCATCTTTAAAATATTAATCGGTGTTATTTTAAATTCCCTGTCTGAGAATTCCAACATCTGTGTCACATCTGCATCTGGTTCTGATGATTTCTTTTTCTCTTTAGACTATATATATATATAGTCTCTCTCGCTCTCCCTCTCTCGCTCTCTCTCTCTCTCATTTCTGTCTTTTATCATGCCTTTTCATTTATTGCTGAAATCCAAGCATGTTGTGGTGGGTAAGAAGAATTGAGATAAATAGGACGTTAGTGTGAAGATTTACATTAATTTAATTAGATGTTGGGCTATGTTTAATATTTGCTGTAGCTATAGCTATGAGATTACTTTTGTGTCTTTGTTTTTGTCTCTTCACTTTGGGCTTACCTCAGTATTCCTCCTCAGAGAGTCTGTGTCCTGCAGCTGCTTCAATCAAAATCTGCTTTCATTTTATTGGAGCCCTATTAGTGTGGTGGTAAGGTGTGGGGGAGAGATATCTAGAATCTTCTGATTAAATCTCAGCCTTTTTGAAGGCTGGTGTCTCTGGCCTGTGACCTTCCTGAGTGTTTCTGTGTTGCCATGGCCTTTGTTTCTCCTGCCCTCATTCCCTTTCCTCACTGTGGAGTTCCCAATCTATTTCCCCCTCTCTCTGTCACTGTGTGTGTGTGTGTGTGTGTGTGTGTGTGTGTGTGTGTGTGTGTGTGTGTGGTGTTTCACCTTAGCTGAGACAGGAAGGCTGAAGAGGGCTGGAGTTGGAAGGAATCCTTTTTATCCAGTTGAGCTCGGTTTTCAGAATTGAAATCTTGCAAAGTCCCTTGGACAGTAGGCCTTTGTTATGGAGAAGAAGTAAGTGGTTAATCTTCCTCACTCCCTGCCAGAGTCACAAGAGGATCTTTAAATTTTATTTTTTATTTTTTTATTGTTTATGTATGACTATGAGAACCTGATATGTTTCCTGGAGAGAAAGTTCGTGAAATAGAGGGATTCCCTGAAGACTTCAGCCTCTAGGAGTTTCTCACTCTCAAGCTAGTCCGCCTTCTGCCTCCAGCAATTTATCAACATTACCAGTGGACTGCTCCTTCTGGTTTATGACTCTGGTGGCTTTTGCTCTAGTGGGCAGACTGCGTTTCTGGATCTCTCTAGATGCACCTGTCTCTCCAGATTCCAGAGTGACGGTTTGCCCAACAATGCCAGCTCTTTGATAGGTCCAAGAAAAGTCACTGATTTTCAGTTTGCCCAGCTTTTTCTTCTTGTAATACAGGAATGACAACTTCTAGGCTCTTTATTTGCTAAGCAGAAATTGGAAATACATTAATTCTTTTGAGATATGGAGTCAGATCATCTCATCATGCACCACTATCCTCAGTCATCCCACAATGCCCACTCTGGGCAGCTGCTGTAGCCCTTCCCTTCCTTGTAATTTCTACATGCTCTATGCTTCTTCTCTAAGACTCAAATGCCTATGTCTTCACTCCCTGTTTCCCCTTCTTCCAAATGTTTCTAGTGTGCCCTTTCAAATTTCTGTTTCCAGCCAGACAGATTTTGTTTCATTCTAACTCTAAGGACCCAGTTTTCCTTGGCAACTCTCATAAGAGATTGTTGATTTTTTCCCTCCACTTCCCATTTCCCTTGGGCTGAAGTGGAGGCTGAATGATTTTGGCTTCTGAGTGAGTGCTGCTTTCAGCTCAATAGGCAAAGTCCTCCCTTTTTACAGAAGAGAAAAAAACTCACAAAACCAACTTGCTTCTTAGCCCTCTGGCTTTCAACAGTTACAGATCAACTTTAGTCTCTTTACAGCCTGCATAGAATTCATCACATTCCATTTGTTACAAGATAAACTTGGACACATTAGAATGTTAACAAGTTTATCTGAGCAGGTAGCAATTCATGAATTGGGCAGCAGCAGATCACCAGGGTAGTTTAGTCCTCCACTGAGGGGCCACATGTAGAAGATTTATGTAAGGTGTTTAGGGAAGCAGGATGATGAAAATATTTGATTGGTTGAAGAAGAAAGTTCCTAGTTGGTAGTTTCTGATTGGTTAAGCTTACATTTCATTTTACTCTTTACATTGTGTTGGCTTTTGGTTTAATAATGTAGGAATCCAAGGCACGGGAACTGTCTGAGCATAAAGGCCTCCCAATCAATTGTTTTAACACTTGGATGCACATACCATGTCTTTTGTAACTATCCCTAGATTGGGACCCCTTGCTGTTTATTTCCCTCTCCTGTTTTTATTTTTAATTTTTCCTGTTATAAACATTTTCAGCTCCAGGAAAGCAGGGAACTTGCTTGCCTTGTTCATTGCTGTATCCCAAGCAATTAGGTCATACTAAAAAAAGTTATGTGAACTTGGAAATAAGTTCAGAAGCATGCAGCATACCCTTCCAGTATCATATGGGACATCATTTAACAAACTTATCCAGAAATTAATTTTCTAAGAGAATTTATCTTTGGTTGACTTTTCTATTTACTATTAATTTAGGTCTCAGGCTCTATAAAGACCCATGTTAAGTTATTGATTTGTGTCCTGTCAAGATGCAAATAATTTCTGTCCATAGAGAAGATAACTTCAAAGGTTATAGTTTATTTCCCTGTAGGCCTTAACTAGTTTGTACCCTACAATCTAATTCTAACATTCTCTTTTTAACCCTTTGCACTCAGATGTCGACTGTGGATAATGTCGAGTGGATACTGAGAAAAAAGCAAGCGAGTGCAAAGGGTTAAAGGACCATATAAATCTCCTTTACTCAAAGTTTCCTTTGAGCCAGTTTTACCATATTACTGCTTGTCTCAATAATTAATCAGTTGAATAAAATCTATGACATGTGTTTATTTGATATTTGTTTGAGACTCATAGTTTTTGTTTTTGAGAATTACATTTTGAAAGTCATTGTAGGTGCCAAGTAAATAACTGTGGACTGAAAACACATGATGCAGAGAATGTGTCTTATGTGCATTTTGGAAAACTTGTCTGAGTATGTAGTTAGTTAAATTCCTGCCTATGAAACTGCGTGCTCAGGCAGTGTGGCCACTTGTAATTTTGGTAAATATCGCCAAATTACCCATTTTGGAAGTTTTGTGCCAATTCATGGTCCTGCTAACAGGGTGGGAGGGTGCTCATTTCTCCACATCCTCACTGCACTGGGTACTTGATTATCAAATTTAAATTGTTTGCCAGTCTGAGAGGTGAGAAGGTTTTAATTTGCATTTTAAAATATTCAGAAACAGCCCTTATTGTCTTATTGGCTATTTGTTGAAAACTTGCATCTACTCCTTGCCCTGTAGTCTGCCCAGCTCTTTTACACACCTGTTTCTCTACCTGTGTGAGACTTCCAGACCTTCGACTCCTTTGCTCCTATTCATCGATTTCCTTCTCTTTCGTTCTTTCTCTTTCTAGCCTCAGTTTCATTATCTGTCACTTCAACCAATAAAGTGTATCATCCAGCCCATTTCCGTGTGTTTCTTCCCCTGTGCTCACTCTGGATCAACACAGTTGACCCCTCACACTTTTTTTAACTTCTACATCTGGGCTGCTGAAAAAGACAGAGTAATGCTGAAAAAAGACAATACTCACATGACCCTACAGACTTTTGTCTGTACAAGTTAATGGATTCCAATTTCCACCATTTTTTAGTTTGTAGTTTCTTTATTCTACAAAGACACTATACTAATACCTTATGTAATCTTTTAAAAAATATTTCCTAACTCTACCACTTCTTCCAACTTTCATAGATGACTCACTTTCTACTTCAGTGAGAAAATCGATGTCAATATTCTCAACCAGAACCTCCTCTCCTACCTGCTGATGCACACATGAGCTTATTTGCACCTGAGCCTGTCCTTTCTTTCTTCCCCCTAGTTATGATGAAAGAGGTGGCTTCCAACCTGTCCAAGTCTAAACCCCCCTCTTAGGCTCAGAATCTGTCTTCTGCCCCCTCGTCAGGAGCATCACCCATGTCCTCCTTTCCTGCATCTTCAACTTCTCCCTTTTTGCTGGATCCTCCCATTCGTATTTTAATGTACTAAGTTTCTTCTGTCTTAAAAAAGTCCTCTTTGGACTCTACTTGCTCCTCCAGCTTCTGCCCTGCATCTCCCCTAGACGTAGCTAAGCTCCTTGAAAGAACAGAAATGTCCTTTTTCCTTGAGTGCTATGAAATCTCTGAGACCTTGGGCTACTCCTTCTTACTTTATTTTGCCGTTCTTCCTCCTCCCATCCCTCACCCTGAAGATTCCTTCCGAGTTTTTCTCTCTTCCTTCTGCTTTTTCCCTTCTCAGTCTGCCTATCTTGCTGTCAATTTTGTCCTTTCTCAAGGCTGACATTAAAGCCATATACTGATGTCTGCCTGATTTCTATCTCCTGGACATATCTCACTTTTGAGATATAAAACATTAAGTTCTACTGATTGATGAGCACCTACATTTGGATGTCTGTGCTCTAGGCAACTTCAACCTAAGCTACCCCAAAGAGAAATAATCTTTCTCGTTCACAATAACAATCCCTTTTCCACACTCCCTCACCACCACCAGGGTAAACACCATACCTGTGTTCCTAATCTTGAGAATGGAGCCATATTCAACCTTCTTTCCAAAGCTATGACCCTGAATGGCATCTTTGATTCCTTGTTACCTCTTACCCCAATTCTTGATCATGAGCTCCTCAGCTCCAGAAAAGGTTACAGGAAGACCAGGGACCTCTTTCTGTTTGCTGTCACAGCTTCCTACTTGCTCAACGGGGACTGGAATGTGGGCTAAAGCCCTACTGTGTTCACCTTCCAGGGGAACCGTGTTTCTTGCAGGAGCTGGAGTTTGCCAACTATGGAAAAGCCTCTACTGCTGGCACAATTTTGTAGGTAATGGACACTGGGCATCAGCATGTCCTTGTGCTTTATTGTAAACCTGTTTGTGGTGACTGTTTCTACCTATCATCTATCTGTATGTCTGTCTGTTTACCTAATCTATCATCTGTCTGTCTATGTGTTCATCTATCAATCACTTACTGTTGTTTTTAATAGGTAAAAATTTTTATGATGCAAAACTTACAAGGCACAAAAGTTAACTAGCGTGAAAAGAAAGCCCTTTTTTGTTGTAAAAGTAACATTAGATTTCCCATTTTTATTCTACCGTGTCCTATAATTCACTCTTTCATCCAATGGAAACTACTGCTATTAGTTTCTTGTGTATGCTTCCAAAATACAAGCACACAAACACACATGCATACATGTAGGGTTTTTTTCCTTATCTTTTTTATTTGCTACACAAACTGTCCTTAGCTTTCTTTTTCTTTTTAATACACCTTGGAAATCATTCCACATCACTGTATACAGCAGCCTCATTGTTAAAAATAACTGCCTTGTATTCCTAGTTATCATAATTGATTTAACTAATCCTTCCCACTGACAGACACTTAGGTTGTTCCAGTCTTTTGCTATTATATTAATAAAACAATGCTGTGTTTCATATAATTATCTCATTATATTATGATTTCTTTTTATGTTTTTAAAATTTCTCCCTCATATAGTTGTGTTCACTTTATAATTTGGAAAGTCTAATTTTAAACCTTTTCATCATACCATTATAACTAGCTTTTATAATATACTTAATCCTCTATTTATTGGATAGCATCTACTTATTGCCCATTATAAACAATAATAAAATTAATGTATTTTCACTTTTTGCCAACTTCTCTCTTTTTCTTCCACCACCAATTTTTATTGATTTTATCATTATGATTAGTTTTTGAAGTGTTTACTTTTCTTTCTTAAACTACTTTTATTAATTGATTTATTAGTTTTAAGCTATATCTTCTGAAGCCCTTCTTTAAACATAATTATATCATTGTATGTCCATTGCTTCTCATGTCTGACCACACTTCCACTTTTTAATAGTTATAATTATATCTGTATGTCTTCATAGTTTATAATTTTTAAAAATAGTTGCACACTGCCCTATAGCCATGTGCTGGTTGAACCTTAATCCTAAGGGATCCAGTGTTCAAAAATGTACTCTTCTTTTGTGATGTTTTCCCCTCATCTATTCATTGACTTAAGTTCTTCTTCTAATATATTCAAGAAGAGCTCATGGGAACTGTATTGCTTGAGTTTTTGGATGTTTAAACATATTTATCTGCTGCTTTTAAAAAAACATAATTCCAAACCTATTTTAGACTTACAGAAAAGCTATAAAAGTAACATTAGATTTCCTGAATGTAAACATTTCACATAATTCTATCACAATTACCCAAATCAGAAAATTAGCTTGGGTACTACAGCATTAACTATAGACTTCTTTGAATTTCACCAGTTATTAAATCAATATCCCTTTGTTTTCTGCACCAAGATCCTATCAAAGACCTCACATTGCATTTACATTTCTCCAAAGTCTTCTACAATCTGTGATAGTTTCTCATGATCTTGACACTTTTGAAAGGCTGTGATCGATTATTAATATTTTATAGAATGTCCTCAATTTTGTTTGTCTGGTGCTGACTTTGACTAGATGGGCATATTCTGGGTCAAGCATGGGCCACTATCTCCTAACACTCTCAGCTTCTATGGAGCAGTCTGAGGCCAGCTTGCTCTTTTATTGTTATCTTGGATGAGGTGGCTTCTTCCTGGACTGACTAGCAAGAAACCTTTAGCTTATGGTGAAGCCCAGGATGACATGGGGTCTTCGGTTTCCTTCCCCTGGTGTGACCAAGCCTGGAGGCTGCAGGGCTGCCCCGCTGTGTGGCTATGGTGATGCAAGGTCTGCTCCTCCCTCCCTGGGCCCTGCCTCCCTTGCCGCCCCGTGGGGCTGCAGCAGGTGCTACGGCAGGATACGGGAGAGTTCTTCAGTGGGACTCCCGGCTTGTGGCTGTACAGCAGGGGGCCTGTGTGTGTCTCAGGGTGCCGCCTACTTTGGAGGCGCTGGTGCCTCACCAGGTCTGCTTGTAATGTGCCAGACACCCTCTTCCTTCAGCGTCCTGCTCGGTGCTCAGGTTTAACTGCACTTGACAACCACCACCATATGTGTTTTTGTGACAGATGTTTACTTATTTCATCAATGGTGATGTTTACCATTTTGTTTCTCCTCCTCCTTGATGTTTTCTGGTATTTTAAGAGAGAAGAAGGCATTAAAGTCTTACCCTTTTATTTTCGATGTGGAAGTTGCCATCGTGCACCTGGTGATGGGCAGGCGGCCAGTGCCTGAGATCTCTCAGGTGGGAGCATTAGGCCGGAGAAGGCAGCAGGCTCAGGCGAAAGTACTGTGGGAAGCTGGATTGCCAGGGCCCCTCAGAGCATGCTATTTGTGTCTTGGCAATGGCCTTCGGGCCTGCCTCATTAAGGACAGATCTTGATCTGTCTAGAGTACACAATCACCTGACCTATAAAGAATCCCAAATACAAGAGTGTGGCAAGTGAGTCCCAGCATTGATCTGTCTGCCATCAGGAATAACTGCCACTGGCTTTTTAATTAAGCTGCTTGGAGCATGACTGACTTTGCTGCCTTCCTTTATGAAATGGATTAGAGGTTTGTAAGTTATAGCCTGAGGCTTTTGTCCTGAGTCCCACATGAAGTTCCCCAGTCAGCTCCCTAGAAAACACATATTCCTGACACATATTCTGGTCTCATTTGGAGCTCAGAGTGCATTTTTCTATAGATACAAAATTGAAAATGCGATTCATTTTCATTGAAACTTATGCATTAGTATGTTACTTATGCATTAGTATGGTTCATCATGGATTAGACAGCTCCTAACTCCTGTTTGTAATACTGTTTCCATGCAGAAATAGAGTCCAGATGCAAAGTGCTGCTTTAACACATTCACTGGCTAATTGTGCAGCCTGTTCCTAATTGGCCCCTGCCTGCACGGTGAGAGAGCGCCAATGTAGAATCTGCCGGCTCAACCTCAGCTGGCACGGTTAAGGCACAGGGAATCTCTGGAGTGAAAGCATCACCACCACCACATATAGCCAAGGTGTGCAGCATAGGTGACAGAATCTGATGGACTGGACCCAAACTAGATTTTACCAGCTTCCTTGCTAGGTCATTGTCCTTGCAGAAGATTTTAAAGCCATTTCCTGCATTAGGAAAGGGCAGAGCTATAATTCAAGGATTTGCTTTTGTCTATACCATGAGTGAGAGATGAGAGCTGGGAAAAATTTAGAGGATGGAGGATTTTAGACCTGGCACTTAACTTCTCTCTCTTCACTATTTCCACCTGAAAATTGAAGATTAAAACTAAGTGTTATTTTTAAATTAGCTGGAAGGCCTGGAGGACAGGCATGTGAAGCTGCATCAATTAGAACCTTGTACGGTAAGAATAGACGCTGCTTCCCTCCCATGCGTGCTCACACTCTCTCCATCCTGCTAGCTCCATTTCGCTTATCTTATTGACACAGATTTTAACTTCGGCAACCATTATAATTTTAGACCTGAGCATTTTCTACTGCCGAATATTCACCCTCACAGTGGCTTTCCTGAGTTCTCAATAAAACATACATTCTGACTTTGCAAACTCCCTGTTTGATGTACTGTCAGAAGGTAGAAATGGATTATTAATGATTTATTTTCAGCTGGAAAAGTAGCAGACAGTATGATAATATTTTCATGAATATTTAAACAATGTTAATATGCATATTCTGCATCAATTGCATCCTGAGACCTTATTAAATATGAAGAATTCCTATTTCAAGTACAAACAGATTTGGAACATATGTAGTCCATAGTGAAAATGATTATGTGTACATGCTCCACTACTCCAGCCGGAGCGAAGGGTGGTGTTCAGCATTCTGCCCCTGAGATGCTTTCAAGGAAAGTGTTGTCCACAGTGTCCCTCTAGAAGCTAACAAGATATTTAGGATCAGCTGCTCTATGATGTAAAGCTCAGGAATAAGAGAGTGTAAGCTTCCCACGTTGCTGTGAAGAGCAGTTTGTGCCCAGAACACGATGCCCAGGCTCCGTAGGCAGCCGCTGGGAGAGGCCAAGGGGCTTCTGAGAACCTGGAGGTCTTATAGAAGGACCTTTGCAGTGCCTTGGGGGAAGGAAGATGAGAATTCTGGGCTCTTCCAGTTTTACTGGGTGAGAATGACTTCTTTTTAACATGCTTTATGTATTTAGGATTCCGTATTTTGTGTGTGCGTATGGGTAAAAGGAGTTTTTTTCTGCAAAAAAACAATTTAAATGGAAATCACTCAACTCAGCTCATGTGAGCAGTTGTACCTGAGTCATCATTTGACAGTGATGGCCAGGCAGAGGATCAGTTAAGCAGGCATTTGTCCCAACTCCTGGATGAGCAGGGGCCAGGGACAAGGCACCTAGTGCCAGGGAGCTGGGGCTGAATACAGCATGGGGTAAGATTGTGTGTGAGGTCCAGAGGGGAGACCAAGGAAAATTCTAAAGACAGCAGCCGCAGTGAAGCTGGAAGCAGAATTTAAGGAGACAAGACAATGAAGCATTCAATTTAAAAGGATTAGTCCATGTGAAAACAAGTCAACAGGATGAAAATAAACACCAAGTTGGTTCAGAACAGAGGCCAGAGGATGAATGTGGTCAATGTCACCAGATGTCAGTTTGTGTCCACAGGCAGGACAGACATATTCACCAAGTACAGCAGCTGCAGGGTCTAGAGTTCAGGGTACATTAGGGGGTCCATGGAAATACTTTAAGGTTTTTTTAATTGGAAGAAAAGAATGAATATAATATAGCCTGGAATGTTTGTCTTTATGCTAATATAGTCATAACATTTAATTTTTAATATTTTTAAGAAGGAAGGGGCCCCTGAAGGCAAAAGTGCCCAAGGCTACAAAAGTCAAATGTAGCCCTGACCACAATAACTTTTAATAGGGTCTCTAAGGACTTGTCCATGCAGCTAGTAAGGGCATCCAGGTACACCAGACAGCAGGAGACAAATTGGATATATAGTTAATTAGGCCCTTGATGACAGAACAAACAGGTTTTGCAGGTGAGAACATCTCACCTTGTCTGGGAAGGTGGGTGGAGAGAGGTTCAGGACAGGGAGGAGGTGGAGAGACCCTCACCAATTAAGCTATTTGTGCAATGGATAGACCTGTGGCAGGTCTCGAGATGGCCAGTCGTGGCCTGCTTCATGAGGAGTGACACAGTGGGAGGGCCTGACTCAGAAGGAAATGCACCCAACAGCGTGACCAACTGTCCCAGTTATTGGCACCGTGGGGCTTCTTGGGATGCAGGACTCTCGGGTCACCGTGAGTGGTTGGTCGGTCCACATGTCCCGAAATACTCTGCCTGGCATTAGACTATCTGCCAACATCGTCCCGGGAGGTCTCAGGTGATTCTTCTAAACCAGTGATTATCAAACTTGATTGCATCAGAACCATCTGGTGGGCTTGTTGAAACAAGAATGCTGGGCTCGCCCCAGAAATTCTGATTTGCTAGTCTGAGGTACGACCTAAGAATTTGCATTTCCAATGAGCTCCCAGATGATACTCATGTTGTTGATTCTGGGATCACACTTTGAGAACCACTGGTCTGAATCCTTAAGTCTCCCATATAGATTGTGAGCAGAGAGAAAAACCATGACTCTCTCCGTCACAGTATATCCGCAGAGCCAGGTGCGCACCGAATAATTGCTAAGAACCAAGGCCTGAGTGCTCAGAGGGAGCCCAATTGTTCAGACTTTCACTTACACAGGTCACTTGTTCCATAGTGTCATTTAGAAAGAACAGTTGCTTTTGTTGTTGTTAGTTTGTTTTAAATATAGATTCACATACTTCATGTTTGAATAGTTTTGTTTTTCCTTGGGAGCTATGTCTGCTCAAGTATTTGCTTTGGAATTTGAATCAGACTTCCATGGCAAGTTCTAGGTCTGCTTTTTAGTTCACTTTGTGGCAGTAAGAATACTGTGAAAAGGAATAATAGTAGACTTGGGTTAGAGAGTTGGTATTCTAAAAAGGATGTAATTTTAAACTGATTAAGCCAGATTTTAAGGAAGTATCATGTTAGGTCATTTTGATTTCCTCGTTCTAGCCCTGAGTTCAGACACCATCCTGAAGAAAATGTATTTGGAGAAAACATATATCCCCACCTTGAGACATCTTGAGGACAAAAGAGGCCTGTCCTGGGGCTTGGGATGGAGGAGGAATAATTTCTATTTTGGCAGTCAGGGTGTGTCTGATTTTGGACTTTGAGATGCAGAGATGCCCATGGTTTCATAGTGGGTTTAGCTTTTTCCCAAATAATAAGGCTTCTGGGGTCTAGGTAGAAATTCTGATTTGGAGTTTGGGATCTAGGAGAAGCTATTTATAATAGTGTTTTATTGACCAATTAATCCATTTACTGAACATCTACCATGTGCCATCTAGTGTTCTAGGTGCTAGGACTCCACAGTGAACAAAAAAGAGACATGTCCTCCCCTCTGCAGCAGGTAGAGATATGAACTGTCTATGCGAATGTGACAAAATATGAAAGAGTGATCAGCGCTAGAGGAGAATACAGCAGGAGAAGGAGGATCAGTCACTGTTTTAGGATATTCCTCCCTGAAGGATGGCATTTGAGCAGAGGGCTGAATGTAGTGAGTGAGAAAGAGGGCCCTGCGAGTGCCTGGGGTTGCAGTCAGAAAATAAATAAATTCATAGACCCTTGGGGAGCATCGAGCTTGACCCTAAGAAGCCCTGCGCATCAGAGTGGCTGGATTGAAAAGAGGGAGAGGGAGAGTGGGAGAAGGGTTAGTGAGGTGGTCAGGAGCCGGATCACACAGGTACTGGGAGGTCATGGTAAGGAATTTGGATTTTCTTATACGTGGGATGGGAAGCCACTTCTCCATGTAAGTGGGGTGGGTTGCATGTTATGCAACTGTGTCATCATTTTACATTCTGAGTTATGGTATCACAGGGTGTTATTCCTGCTATCATGGAATTTATAGCCCAGTAATGTGGATTTCAGGAATAATAAAATAGAAAAATTGTAACTTATGCTGCCTTTTGTAATATAATTTATGGTCCTGGGTTATCCAGAGTAGGAAAAACTGATATGGCCAGAGCACATGGACCCAGTTTTGTATAAAACAAAAAAGTTACAAGTGCTTATCAGGTAAAATAATGCTTCATTTTATTAATTCAATTCTAATTAATTCAATTCCATCACAAATAGTCAATATCATTAATTAGTAAAAGTAAACAAAGAGTACTTTTGCCACACTTCCTCATTTCCTCACTGATGACAGGCATTGCTAGTCAATTACACCACCTTCTCCTCTGACCACGGCATTTTCAGAAGCCATTTCAACCCAGGAATCTAAGCAAAGATGAGCCATCAGTTTTGATGACATATTTATAGACATATTTACTACCTGACAAAGTAACTGTAGACAAGGACTAAATTGACCACTTTCAAGCAGTTGTTATGCCACTATATGTATGAGTCTGTTATTTCAACAGAAATCAATCAATTCAGTGAAAAAGTTTAGCCAATTGTTTGGTGTTAGATGTAGAAAGGTAGTTCATTTTCTTTTGCTCGTTTCTTTACATATTAATAAAAAGAGAAGTAGATTTAATTTGAAGATGAGAGAAGAAGAAAGCAGAAGACTTTTTTGAGAATTCATTTTAGCATTTCCAAACAACTCCATATAAAGAAGTCAGCTTTAAAAGCTTACCAACATTCCAATTGGAATAAAATTATATTTTGATCATGTAACCTTAAGTGAGGAAAGCATGGTCTCCTCTAGAAATTAGATCTTGTTATTCTTCAGTGTTCTACCTTGAGCTGGGACAATATATATGTTACATGAATTAATATACTTAATATATTCACTCTTCATAATCATGATAAATATATTCAGCTACATAAATGACTAATTTATTCATCTTTGCTCAAAATAGGCTTTCAGGTCATTAGATGTCACAGAGGTAAGAAAAAAGGGAAATTAATTGGAGAAAGCACTATTTAAAGTAAATGCTGCAGAGCCTGAGGTAGGTGCCCAGTCATTAAAGAGATGGTGAGAATTAGCCCACCATTATTTGTCTTTATTTTCCAGGAATAGGACCCTTTAATTTCAATATACACTGTGCTCAAATTTTTAGATTAATTTAAAAGTTGAACTTACAGAGAAAATATTTCCTTAAAGTTTGGTAGCTTACGGAAGCTTTAAGCTATTATTTCACATCTATTAATAATAACCAAAAGCTTCTTTAAAGTATCTATTTGAATATGAAGTTATATTTAATGTAAAAGATAAATTACACAGACATGCTGTCTATCCTGGGGAGTCTACAACAGTCTTGCAAAACTCTGCCAGCATGAGGATCCTGTCTTATCTTTTGTCTTGTGCTCTGCTTTTGTTTGCTCAGCTGGCCTGTTGACACAAGGTGACAATTGGATAGTTTAGCTCCGTGGTCCCCAACTCCCAGGCCAGGGACTGGTAGATGACTGGTCTGTGACCTGTTAGGAACTGGGCCACACAGCAGGAGGGGAGCGGCAGGCAAGCGCGTGAAGCTTCATCTGTATTTACAGCCGCTCCCCATTGCTGGTACCGCTGCCTGAGCTCCACCTCCTGTCAGATCGGTGGTGGCATTAGATTCCCAAAGAAGCGCCAACCCTAGTGTAAACTCTGCATGCAAGGGATCTAAGTTGCTTGCTCCTTATGAGAATCTAATGCCAGATGATCTGAGGGGGAGCTAAGACAGTGATGCCGGTGCTGGGGAGCGGCTGCAAACACAGATTATCATTAGCAGAGAGGTCTGACTGCACGATAAATGTAATGCGCTTGAATCATCCTGAAGCCATACCTCCCACCCCCTATTCCATGGAAAACTTCTTCCATGAAACTGGTCCCTGGTGCTAAAAAGGTTGGGGACTGCCGGTTTAGCTTAAATAAAATCAATGTCCCGAATTGTTGTGTTCTAAGTTTCTGTTTGAAGTATAAGAAAGTATGCCCTTCCAGAGCCTACCTGTCCCTTACAATTCTTATTGTAAGGGATTGTTTTTGGCAATAAAATATTAGAAATGTGATCTGTGTGGTTAGTTCTTGATTCCTATTTCAGTTTTCTAATTTGTAAGTGGAAACACGAAAGTGTCAAAGCTTACCAGCTTACTATTTCCTGCTTCCTTTCTTTTTCAAAATAAAGCCAACATGGTGTGTGTGTGTGTGTGTGTGTGTATGTGTGTGTGTGTGTGTGTGTGTGTGTGTGTGTAGACAGGAAGGAGGTACCAACCTAAGTAACTTCAGAAATAGGTGGAGTTGGCAAGACTCAAGGAAGAAGAAATGGTATGGTATGTAAGCACTGTACTCTAGTTGAGGAAGGTGTTTCCCATCGGTTACGGGTTAACAATTCTGATGCTGCTACACGTGTGTACTAGAGTTGAAAAATTAAGCAAACAGAAGGCAGATGATGGGAGGCAAGTTCCTCACTGTAGGATGGAAGGTTACTATATGCAAAAGGAGGAGGTAAGGATGATCCATAGAATAATGCAGCAGTCCCCAACCTTTTTGGCACCAGGGACCATTTTCATGGAAGAGAATTTTTCCATGGACTGGGGAGCAGGGAGATGGTTTCAGGATGATTCAAGAGCATTACATTTATTGTGTGCTTTACATCTATTATTATTACATTGTAATATATAATGACATAATTATACAACTCACCATAGATTGGGGATCCTGGTAATGGATAAGAGTTGGAGACATCAGTATGAACTCATGTTTAGCTTGATATAGATATACATTATTACATACGGAAATACAGATGTGTGCATATGCACACTATAGTATACACACATATATTTCCTTGCCCTATTGGCTGAGAAGCAGTGATGCCCCAGAAGCAAGAATTACAACTGGAGCCCAGATCTTCTAACACCATTTTTGCATAAAGTGGTTCCTTGAAGAAATGGTTGATTTAAGCACTGGAGCAAGAATGAACAAGATGATCCAGGAGCCTGTAGTGCCAGGAAGTAAGAAAGTGCTAAACTAAGACAAAACAACTCCTCATCCACACCCGTAATGATGGTGGTCTGTTAAAAGGACACTAGAGCCAATGGAAAGAGCTCCCATTGGTCAAAGCTGGAACGACTTGAGCAAAAATAAATAAATAAGGTAATATTGGATTATAACCCAAAGTATAAAATAAATATCCATGAGTCCATATTGATATAAATAAACAAATAAATGGGGAAAAGAAACAGATTCCTATTCAGAAGAATTCAAAATAATTAATCTAGACACTGCACTCAAGGAGGTGGAGTATAATTCTTTACTCTTAAAATGCATACTGTGCATAGTGACTTCCTTTTAAAGAGGACAGTATGGAAAGGGGGAAAAGCTAGGGAACCTTCATAGTGAGAAACCTGAAATATACTACTTCATGCATGTGTTCAAGGTCAGTATTACCAGGGATGAATCATGTTGGTAGGTACATACCCTGGATATGATGTACTAAAAATGACACTTTATCACTGTGCTCTTCCCCCTCGAAACACACAATCACAGTCTAATCAGAAGAAAATGTTAGACAAGTCCCAACTGTCTAACTACAAAATGCCTCATCGAAAACAAGAAAAGTCTGAAGAGCCGTCACAGCCAGGAGGAGCCTAAGGAGACCTCACAGCTGAATGTGACGTGGTGTCCTGGGTGGCATCCTGGAGCTGAAAAAGGATATTAGGTAAAAACTAAAGAAAACTGAATAAAGTGTGAATTTTAGTTAATGACAGTGTATCAGTATTGATTAATTAATTGTGGCAAATGTACCACACTACTGTGTTAATAATATGGGAAACTGCAGTATCTTTGCAGTTTGTCTGTAAATCTGAAACTATACTAAAGTGTAAAAGTTTATTTAAAAACATGAACACAAGTAGAACTTGCAAAACTAATTCAAATGCTTTATTAAGCTTAGATGGATATTCTTCTTGCTGTTTTCTTGTGCTTTGTTTAGTGCAATTGGTCAAATACAAGAAATTGAAAGAGAGCAGAACCCAATTGCCTACTAAAAGCTATGTCTGATTGCCTTTTCTGTGTCCTCTGTAAAGTAATAAGGACATTCTAAACTAAAGGTTAGCTCCGAAAGGAACATTATACATGAAAAAAAGGACAACATGTTTTTCTCTAGTGTTTCCATAATAACTGCTGTAAGACAATATTGTCACCTAACAAAAATATCTTTACCTACCATAATCCTGAATGAATATTTTTTATGTATTTGGTAAATCAATGCATGTTATGTTTGGTTTATCCTCCTATTGATGTGGGTTTCAAACTAGCAAAGTGCATGCTTATGAATGCCGGAAATGACATGTGCAAAATACTTAACAATGGCTTGTAAAACTGTTGACACAAATGATCTTTCTGAAATTAATTGTAAAGAGAGCATAAATATTCAGTACATATGTAAGTACAGTCAGAAGGTTCATTGGCTTTTGCTAGATTGTGTTACATACACAAAATTTCTTTAAATGCAGTTTTATGGTTTTATCAAATGTAAAAACCAGAATTCGATATTCTTTTTTTCCTACACCTATTATTTTGGAACATTTTCAAAGATGATGTTCTTTGTGTCCAGAAACATAAAGGGTTGTAATTTAAGTCACACTATGCAGTTTGCCAAATAGATTTTGACAATGGTACTCCATCAATATTTTACTGAGAATAAAAAATGAACATCAAACCATTTTATTTATTCTCTCTAGAGCCTAGTAACCTATTGCGTTGCTCCAAGGGAAGTCCTAGTTCTTTTAAAGAATATGGTCTTTTGAACCCTCTCAGGGAAACTTCAATGCCATCTGTCCACTTTTTATTTATGCTTTAGTAAAAGCCTTCTAGTCACTCTAAGACTGGTGGTGCTTAGCTAGGGCAAAGCTCAGTGAATAATGGTCCTTTCAGTACACTCCATTTCGATCTCAACTGATGCGTAATGATGTTTGACATCTGGCCTGCCAGGAGCAACGAAGGTTATAGGGAAGGAGCAGCCTATTTGTGACCTTCCCATCAAGGCACAGCTAAAATTCTCCATCACGTCCGGGATTTAAAAGAGCCTGGACCAGGAGTTCCAGCTACAGCGTGAACTCCGGATTTGCCCTTACTCAACAGCTGAGTCGTTTGGCTAAATCCTTTCCCTGCCCTGGAACTAAGTTTTCTCACATGCAAAAAAAAGGCCTCCCTACCCCCAGGAAAATTAGTTTTCTTTTTTCTCAGGTTTTAAGGGCCATATAATACAACTCCAGATGAAGGAGTCATAAGCCATTGTAATCGCACTGATGTGAGTGTGACAGGTACGCACAGCACATGGGTCAGTGGGGACCTCCTTACTGTTAAATCATTATGTAAAATCACAAACATAAAATTAAAAATGACCCCTCACACCTTGAAAGGAACTTCACGCAGTCCTAGAAAGACATTGCTTGTAAGAGAAGGATGAAGCCCAAACACTTATTACTAATGATTTCTAGTGATACTCCCAGATATTTTTTTATTATCTCATATTATGGGGGTACAAATATCGTTAGGGTTACATATCTTGCCCCTGTCCCCCTCCCCCACCCCACTATGCCAGAGCTTCAAGCGTGCCCAGCCTCCAAGTGGTGCGCACCACACCCACCAAGTAAGTGCATACCTTTCTCCTCCTCCACCCTTCCACCTGTCCACCTCCCAATGAGAGGTTTTTTTTTTTTTTTTAGACATTTTGGTTACAGTGTATATCTTTGCCTCTGCCTAAAAAGGGATAGAGGTAATCCCTTCCCCCCCACAATGCTCACCACATCCTTAAGATGTGGGTCTCCCTCCCCAAATCCCTGTTGAACACTACCATTTTTTGAGCACCATAGTTTTAGTCTGTCAGTACCAATTTGATGCCGAGTAGATGTGGAGCCCATTTTCCAGATCTTGTGTCGCCTTGCTTTGTATTACAGGCTTAAGTTTAATCCAGGATAGCATAAATGGTGCTAGCTTACTGTCGTTTCTTAGGATTGACTAATACTCCATTGTGAGCATATACCACATTTTAGTTATCCACTCATGAATTGACGGACACTTGGGTAGTTTCCATGCCCATGCAATAGTGAATTGTGCTGCCATAAACATTCGGGTACAGATGTCTTTATAATAGAGTGACTTATGTTCTTTTGGGTAGATGCCCAACAATGCTATTGCTGGGTCAAATGGTATTTCTATTTATAGCTGTTTGAGGCATCTCCAAATTCTTTTCCACAAAGGTTGCACTAATTTGCAGTCCCACTAGCAGTGTAAGAGTGTTCCTGTCTCTCCACATCCTTGCCAGCATTTGTTGTTTTGGGATTTCTTGATGCAGGCCATTCTCACTGGGGTTGGGTGGTATCTCATTGTGGTTTTGATTTGCATTTCTCTAATGATTGCATTTCTCTAGAGATGTTGAGCATTTTTTTATATGTTTGCAGGCCATTATTCTGTCTTCTTTGGAGAAGTTTCTGTTCATTTCCATTGCCCATTTCTTGATGGGGTTGTTTGATTTTTTCTTGTTTATTCTTTTAAGTTCTAGATAGATTCTTGTTATTAGACCTTTATCTGAAGTGTAGATAGCGAATATTTTTCTCCCACTCTGTGGGTTGTTTATTTGCTCTAATGATCGTTTCCTTGGCAGTGCAGAAATTTTTAATTTGATCAGATCCCATTTGTTTATTTTTGATGTGACAGTGATTGCCTTGGGGGTCTTCCTCATAAATTCTTTGCCTAGACCAATATCTGATAGAGTTTTCCCAACATCTTCTTCTAGGATTCTTAAAGTTTCATGTCTTAGGTTTAGGTCTGTTATTCATCTTGAGTGAATTTTTGTGAGAGGTGAGAGGTTGGGATCCTGATTCACTCTTCTGCATGTTGCTAACCAGTTTTCCCAGCACCATTTATTGAAGGGAGAATCTTTTCCCCATAGTATATTTTTGTCTGCTTTATCAAAGATTAGGTTACCATATACAGATGGTTTGATCTCTGGAATCTCAGATCTATTCCAGATATCAATGCTTCTGTTCTTGTGCCAGTACCAGGCAGATTTAACTATTATTGCTTTATAGTACAGCTTGAAGTCAGGAAGACTGATGCCTCCCAGTTTGTTCTTTTTACTTAAGATTGCTTTGGCTATAGGTGGTTTTCTCTGGTTCCATACAAAGAGAAGAATTATTTTTTCTAGATCTGTAATGAATTCTCATGGTATTCTGATGGGTATTGCATTGATTCTGTAGATCACCTTAGGTAATATTGACATTTTAACAATATTGATTCTACCAAACCATGAACATGGTAGATTTTTCTATCTGTTTAAATCATCTGTGATCTCTCTTTTTAGTGTTTCGTAGTTCTCCTTGTATAAATCTTTCGTATCTCTCATTAAAGTATACTCCTAGGTATTTAATTTTCTTTGGAGCTATAGTAAAGGGTATTGCATTTTTGATTTGAGTTTCTGCTTGATGGTTCTTGGTATATATGAATGCTTCTGATTTGTGTATATTGATTTTATACCCTGAAACTTTACCGAATTCATTTATCAAATCTAGGAGTCTCTTGGATGAGTCCATGGGGTTTTCCATATATAATATCATATCGTCGGCGAAGAGTGAGAGTTTGATCTCATCTGCCCCGACTTGGATGCCCTTAATACCCTTCTCATGCCTGATTGCTATAGCTAGGACTTCGAGCATTATGTTGAATAGGAGGGGAGAAAGTGGGCATCCTTGTCTAGTTCCGGTTTGAAGAGGGAATGATTTCAATTCCCCATTTATAATGATATTAGCCATTGGTTTGTCATAAATGGATTTGATAAATTTAAGATATGGGCCGTCTATGCCTATTTTGTTAAGAGTTTTTTATCATAAAGGTATGTTGGACTTTGTCAAATGCTTTTTCTGCATCTATTGACAGAGTCATATGGTCTTTGTTCTTAACTTTATTTATAAAGTGGATTGCATTTATAGACTTGCATATGTTGAACCAGCCTTGCATGCCAGGAATAAATCACACTTGGTCATGGCGAATTATTTTTTTGATGTGCTGTTGAATTCTATTTGCTAAAATTTTGTTTAGGATTTTTGCATCTATATTCATGAGGGATATTGGTCTGTAATTTTCTTTTTTTGTTGCATCCTTTCCCGGTTTTGGTATCAAGGTTATATTGACTTCATAAAATGAGTTAGGAAGAATACCATCCTTCTCAATGGTGTGGAATAGTTTCTGTAGTATAGGTATGAATTCATCCTTGAATGTTTGGTAGAACTCTGGAGTGTAGCCATCTGGCCTGGGACTTTTCCATTTGGGGAGGTTTTTAATTACTGCTTCAATTTCTGAGCTCGTGATTGGTCTGTTCAAGAACTCAGTTTCCTCCTGGGTGAACTTAGGGAGGTTGTGTGATTCCAGGAATCTGTCCATTTTGTCTTCATTCTGTACTTTTTGGGCATATAGATTTCTATAGTAGTCAAACATAATGTTTTGTATTTCTGTGGAGTCTGTTGTGATCTCTCCTTTTTCATTTCTTATTGAAGTTATTAGAGTCCTTTCCCTTTGAGTTCTTGTCAGCCTAGCCAGAGGGCTGTCAATTTTGTTGATCTTTTCGAAAACCAGCTTCTGGTTTTGTTGATCTTCCATATAATTCTCTTATTCTCCATTTCATTTAGTTGAGGTTTGATCTTAGATATTTCTTTTTTTCTGCTAGGATTGGAATTGGTTCGATCTTCTTTTTCCAATTCCTTGAGTCTATTCATTAGGTTGTCAGTGTCTAATCTTTCTGGTTTTTGGATGTGAGCATTTATTGCTATTAGTTTTCCTCTCAGATATGCTTTTGCTGTATCCCAAAGGTTTTGGTAAGATGTGGCTCCATTTGTCGTTTTGTTCAAAGAAATTCCTGATTTCCCTCTGAATTTCTTCCTTGACCCAATAGTTATTCAACAGTAGACTGTTTAGTTTCCATGATGTGGAATGTGATGTGGTGTGTATTTCTGTTAGAATTGAGCTATAATTTTATACCACTGTGGTCAGAGAAGAAACAAGGTATTATTTTTATTTTCTTGAATTTTTTGAGATCTGTTTTGTGGCCTAGTATATGATCAGATTTGGAGAAGGATCCATGGGATGCTGCAAAGAATGTAAATTCAACTTTATTTGGGTGAAATGTTCTGTATATATCTGTCAGAACTTTTTGGTCAATAGCTTTGTTTACATCCCTTATTTCTTTACTTAATTTCTGTTTGGAGGATCTATCCAGTTCATTTAGTGGTATATTGAAGTCCCCTGCTACTATAGCAGTATTGTTTAAAGTGGTTTTAGCTCAGACAAGGTTTGCTTTATGTAATTGGGTGCTCCTGCATTGGGAGCATAAATATTAAGAATTGTTAGATCTTTTCTTTCACCATTATAAAGTGGCCTTCTTTATCCTTTTTTACTTTTGTTAATTTAAATTTAATGTTATCTGCACATAATATAGCAACCCCTGCTTTCTTTTGACTTCCGTTTGCCTGGATAATAGTTTTCCATCCCTTGATCTTCAGCCAGGAGGCATCTTTATGGTTTAGGTGCGTTTTCCATAGACAGAAAATGCTAGGCTTGTGGAATTTTATCCACTATATCAGCCTATGTCACTTCAGAGGACAGTTTAAACCATTTACATTTATTGAGAGAATTGAAATTGGAGGAAGATTTCCATTCATATTGATGGGTGAAGTCCTGTTGCTTTGTCTTAGACCATGAGCCATCATGAAGTTCAAGATCTAGACTTTAATTCTCTGAGGATTTTATTTTGAGGAGTATCTATTGCCCTGTTCACTGTGGAAGGCAGGTCTGAGAATTTTCTGTAGTCCTGGTCTGGTCTTTGCATATTCCTTCAGCGATTGTTTGTCTGAGAAGGATTTTATTTCACCCTCATAGATGAAACTTAATTTTGCCTGATAAAGAATTCTAGGTTGGACTTTGTTCTATTTTAGAAGATTAAGGATAGGCACCCACTCACTCCTGGCTTGTAAGGTTTCAGATGAGAAGTCTGAGGTTAGTCTGATAGGCTTTCCATTATAGGTTATTTGTTATTTACGCCTTGCTGTCCAGAGGATTGGTTCTTTCACATTTACTTTGGTCAGCTTAATAACCAAATGACAAGACGATTGCCTATTCGCATTGTGTCTCCCAGGAGTTCTGTGTGCTTCTTGAATTTGGATATCCAGATTTCTAGCTAGGCCCGACATATTTTCCTACAGTATGCCATAAAATAAGTTTTCCAACCCTTTTGAATGTTCCTCTTCCCTTTCTGGAATCCCAATCAATCTGAGATTTGACTTTTTTACATAATCCCATACTTCCTGTAAGCTTTGATCTTTTCTCTTATTTCTGTGCACCCTTTATTCCTCTGTTTAGCATGTAGGTATAATCTTCAAGCTCTGAGATTCTTTCCTCAGCATGATCTATCCTGCTTTTGAGGCTTTCCACTGTATTATGGAGTTCTTTAATGTTTCCTTCATTGCCAGAATTTCTGCTTGGTTTTTCTGAATTACTTCTATATCTTTGGAGAATTTTTCATTCATTTCCTGGATTGTTCTTGTCATTTCTTTATGTTAGGATTCTATTTTCTCTTCGATTCCGATGAGCTTTCTAACAATACATATTTAGAATTCTTCCCCTGTTAGTTTAATCATATCATGTAAGTTGGTGTAAGTTGGTGGAGAATGAGTATTTTCTTATGGAGCTGACTCTTCTCTCTGATCTTTCATGATTCCTGATGTTTTTCGCTGGTTCTTCCTCATCTGGATACTTTGTAGAGGACCAGAGGTACTGGAAGTTGATTATGAGCTGTGTTCTTGGGTTCCAAAGGAATGATCCTTGGAAGAGCTGGGGAGGATGTGTTCTGGTCCTGTATCATCTAAGAGGAGTTTGGGCCTGTTGGGCTATCTTTGACCTGATGTCTTCATCTTCTATCCACAGAGTTTAGTGGGTTTGGGTCCCTTGCTTAGACACCCAAGGGATCATTCACACTAGTGAGATGGAGGCCAGTTTCCACCACTAGGGTGAAGCAGGAGGCACTGTGTTAAGCACTGAGTTTATTCTTTCTTTTGTTCTCTTTGGTTTGTGGGAAGGAGTCAGTTATCAATGTATCCCAAGATCTTTTTATTGCGCTCTAAGCCTCCAAATAGGATATACTGGTATCTCAGTGTTAAGTGAATGTCTTGCCACTCCCAAGGGTTTCTCAAGTCCTCAGAAATAGCAGCCTCCCTCGCTTCTCTGCCTTGCTAAGACAGGCTCTGCTCTCTGGGCACAGAATGCCAACAGCTGAATACAGCAAGAAACCACCCAGGTGCAAACTTGTGACATAGCTGCCGAACAAAGCACTGCTCTCAACTTTCCACCCTTATAAATTCAGCTTCCAGGGTCACCTGCCAGGTTAGGGCAGAGGGGAAGACTGAGTTCACTACCAGGGCAGCCCACCTCAGCATTTCCATGCTAAGGAGCGGCACAGCGGAGCTGGGAAGCAGCTTCTGGGTTCGGACCCTCTCCCACTCACTACTGTTTCAGTGGAGTGCTGGGAGCTCAACAGATTGCCTTTTCCAGAGGCACGAACAGTTCAGCCAGTTTATGATGGGGGGTGCCAGAGAAACGCTACCAGCGTGGCCCCCCGCAGCGTCTCCAAGCTTCGGGGCAGTGTGGCGGTGCTAGGAAGTGGCTGCAGGGTTTGGACCTTTTCCCCTCCCGCTACTGCTTCAGTGGAGCTCTGGTGATTCAAAAAGATGCCTTCTCCAGCAGCTTGAACAGTTTGTCTGGTTTAGGGTAGTAGGGATGCCTGGGAAATGTCTCCACCATGGCCCTCCCCAGCTTTTCCAAGCCATGGGACTAAGCGGCAGTGCTGAGAAGCAGCTGCAGGGCTCGGACTTTCTCCCCACCCACTACCGCTTCAGCAGCACGCTGGGACCTTGAGAAGCTGCCCTCTCCAGAAGCCTGAACTGTTCAGCTGGTTTGGGGAAATGGGGATGCCGGGAAAATGCCTCCTGCATGGCTCTGTGTGGCGTCTCCAAGCTGCGGGGCAGGGCGGCGGGGCTGGGGAGGGGGTGCTGGGTTCAGACCTTTCCTGCACTCCCCACTGCTTGAGTGGGGTGCTGTGTGGAATTCAAAATGCTGCCTGCTCCAGCCTCCCCTCCAAACTGCTTGTCTGCCCACGTTGCCACCTCCCACCAACTTCAGGCAGTTCCCTGCCTGCATGGGAGCGGGGATCAGTGGGGAAGGGATCATCTCCCTGTGTGGGGTAGAAGGGATGCCTCTTCCGGCCAGCCCATGGGGTGGCAGACATGCGAACATGCTCCCTCCCCACTATATTTTGGACTCCCCAGTTTTTGTGGAAGAATTTTGGTTCACCTTTGATTGCTGTCCACGATTTCCATATCCCGGTGTCTCTTTGCAGTCCTGCGAAGCTGGTCCAGAGCAGGTGCAGATGGCCCGCGTGTGGTCATCTGTTCTCTTCACCCCTCACCCTGAGAGCCCCGAGCCAAGAGGTCAGCCCTATTCTGCCATTTTCCCTCCCCCCAGATATTTTTCAAATGGTGCCTACTATTGCTATACCTAGAACAACAATGTTCTAGGCAATGGAGTTGATGATTTTATGGAATCTTTAGATTCTGTATCTTAATGAAGAACACAGGATAGATCTACAAAGTTAAATCCCGTTAATTTTAAATTTTTTTCTTAGAGACTAATTTTAGCTATGTTATATATTTTTTACAGTGATGTACTGTATTACAATGTTTCTGTCAATGACAGACCACATAAGGCTATAATGGAGCTGAAAATTTCCTACAGCCTGGTGATGTCATAGCCATCATAACATCATAGTGCAGCATATTACTCGCTTATCCATGGTAACGCTGGTGTAAACAAACCTACTGCACTGCCAGGCATATGAAAGTAGAGAACATATGATTATACACAGTACATAATACTTGATAATGATAATAAATGACTATATTACTGGTTTCTGTATTTACTATACTATACTTTTTATTGTTATTTTAAAGTGTACTTCTTCTACTTATATAAGAAAAGTTAACTGGAAAACCGCGGTAGGCAGGTCGTTCGGGAGGAATTCCAAAATAAGGCATTGTTATCATAGGAGATGATAGCTACATGTGTGTTATTGCTCCTGACGACCTTGCAGCGGACAAGATGTGGAGGTAGACGATAGTGATATTGATTATCCTGACCCGGTGTAGACCTAAGCTAATGGTGTGTTTGTCACTTAGTTTTTAACAAAAAAAGTTTAAAAAGTTCAAAAAAAATTAAAACAGAAAAGGTTGATAGAATAAGGATATAAAAAGAAAATATTTTTGTGCAACTGTACAATATGTGTTTTAAACTAAATGCTATTACAAAAGAATCGAAAAGTTAAAGAAAATGTTTAAAGTTTATAATGTAAAAAGTTTGTCAGCTAAGGTTGATTTATTATTGAAGACAGAATTTTTTTTATATTTTTTTAATAAACACTGTGTTCAGTGTTTATAAAGTTTTCAGTAGTGTACAGTAGTGTTCTAGGCCTTCACATTCACTCGCCACTCACTCCTGTCTCACCTAGTGCAACTTCCACTCACTCCTACAAACTCCATTCGTGGTAAGTGCCCTATGCAGGCGTGCCACTGTTTATCTTTTATACTGTATTTTTTACCGTCCCTTTTCTATGTTTTGATACACAAATACTTACCAGTGTGTTACAAATTCCCACAGTATTCATTTCAGTAACATGCTGTACAGTTTTGTAGCCTAGGAGCAATACGCTATAGTCATATAGCCTAGGTGTATAGTAGGCTACACCAATAAGGTTTTGTAAGCATACTCTGTGATGTTTGCACAACAGCCACAAAATTGTCTAATGATGAATTTCTGAGAATGTATCCCCACGATAAGAGATGTATGACTCTGTGTGTGTGTGGGTGTGTGTATCTAATTTATCATCACTAGGAATAAAAATGTCACAAATTCAGATGTTATAGATAACTATATATCAAATGCTATATATTACTACAGATGCTATAAAAATTACAAAAGTAAGAATAGCATGGCCAGCTTTTTGTGGTAGCAAATATAAAATCAGGCAAAATGTACATATTCCTAGGTAAATATGTTATCAAATCTGACTAAAACACGAATATAATTTAATAATTTACCACATTAAGAGATTAAGGGAGAAAAGTTACATAATCATATTACCACATTCAGAGAAATCATTAGTCTCATTCAGCAATCAGTCAATATACAAACTTATAGCAAATTAGGAATGGAAGAGAACTTACAAACCCGATGAAGGATGTCTGCTGAAACCTACAGCAATATCATACTTAATAATGCCATTTTTAAAATTTTATTGTATTTTAATTGATGAATAATAGTTATGTACATTTATGAGGTATAATGTGATATTTTGATATATGTATACGTTACAGAATGATTAAATCAAGCTAATAACATACTTATCACCTCACCTACTTATTTTTCTGTGCTAAAACATTTAAAAATCTATTCTTTCAGCAATTTTGAAATACATATGTTATTATTAACTATAATAATAGTTACCATGGTATGCAATAGATCACTAAAAATTATTCCTCCTAACTGAAATGTTTTATTCTTTGACCAACATCTCCCTGCCAGCCCTCCCCCCCCCAGCCTCTGCTTACCACTTCTATCTCTACTTCTATGAGTTCAACTTTTTTGATTCCACATATAATGCAGTATTTATCTTTCTGTGCCTGGCTTATTTCATTTAGCATAATGTCCTCTAGGTTCATCCATGTTATCACAAATGACAGAATTGTCTTCTCTTTAAGGTTGTATGATATTTCATTGTGTATATGAACCACATTTTATTTATTCATTCATCCACTGATGGATCAGTAATGAGATTTTAAAATCAGGAATAAAGCTGAGAATAGCCACCATCACTGCTTCTATTAGATACTATTTTGCTGGGAGGGTGCATTACATTTTGATTTGGGACTTATTTCTATTTTTTCATTAAACAAATAATTTTAACAATTTTATCTTTACCAGGTATTACTAGGAGTTCAAGATAAATAGGTAAACAAGACCATTGCAATCTCTATTTTCTTAGTTCTCAATGTAGTTAAGCTACTGCCTGTGGCATCTACTACCCCATTTCCTACAGGAGCAAACCAAATTCCTAAAGCCATACCTTTACCTGGATTTTCTCAGCTATTTGTGGATTTACCCCTGTGTTCACTTCATCTTCCCTTGGACATTGATGTTTGAATTAAAAAAGAATTGGCTCTTTCCCTTAGACTCCTGCCTTTGAAGAACTGAGTATGAACTTATATTTTGGATGACTTATTTTTCTCTTTCTTCTAAACTTTAATTTTTTATCTGTCACATAGGTTTTAAGAATACAGACTGAAAACTGAAAAATAGAACTTACTGAAATTAAGAATTTAATTTTCATCAAAGACACTGTAGAAAGAGAGTAAAAGGTAAGGAAATTGGTGAAAATGTCTGCACTTCATCCTCGTTCTTCACATGCAAAAAAATGCTTATAAATTAAATTGAGGCAGGTATTCCAATACAAAAATGGCCAAACGACATGAACAGACACTTTATAAAAGAACATAGCCAAATGACGTGTATGCATATGAAAAGGTACTTAACATTAGCTATAATCAGGGAAATGCAATTTAAACACATGCCAACCCACCAGAGAAATTAAAACCTCAAAAATGGACAATGCCAGGTGTTAATAGGATGTGGAACTATTGGAATTTCCATTCAGTGCTGCTGGGAGTGTAAACTGGCACAGCTATTTTGGAAAAATTTCATTTTCTACTAAAGCTGAGCATAAACCTATCCTATGACCCAGCAATTCTGATCTTAGTTAATTACTAAATAGAAACAAGAGCACTTGTCCGCCAGAGGACATGAAAAAGAACATTTGTAGAGCTGTATTTGTAACAGACCCACCATGGAAGTGAGACAAATGTCCATTAACAGTAAAATGGATAAAGTCAGATAACAGTAGTTAAATCATATTAATGGTTATTAAACAGTTAAATAGTTATTTTTGAGATCTGTGCAGGGCAAGTCCCACATTTTGAGATGTATTGCATATATACACATGTGTGTGCACACATACACACATATGTACTATATATGCATATATTTGTGTACACACATATGCACACACATACATGTGTGTATACATGTGTGTATATGCGTATAACTATATGTGTGTGTATACACATACATACATATGTTAATGTATGTGTCTGTTCATTGAGCTGTTTACTTACGATTTAAGCACTTTACTGGAACTATTTATGCCCACCAAAAACTAATAGCACGTTCTTACGGCAGATTTTCTTGATGGTGGTTTTAAATATATCCACAATTCTTTAATGCTCCTCCCTTCAAAAGGTAGACCCCAATTCTCTGCTCCATGAGCACGAGCTGTACCTGGAGACTGGCCTCTAATGAACAGAATGTGGCCGAAGTGAAGGTGTGTCCCTTCAAAGACGAGGCCAAAGAGAGCGAGCTTGCTAGGGCTTTCCCCTGTTCACTCTCTCGGGCCAGCCATTCTGGGGCAGGCTGGCTGCCACACTGTGGGGGCACATAGCCCTGTGGAGATGGCTCTGCGTCAAGGGTTTGGTCCTTCTGACAACATGCAGAGAGAAACTGAGGCCTCTGCCGATAGTGCGAGTGCACCACATTGGAAGTAGGTCTTCCTGCCTCAGTCAAGATCGCAGGTGACTGGAGTCCTCCCTGCCTGATGGCTCGACTGAAACCTCATGAGAATCTCAGCCAGATCCACTTGCTATAGCACTCTGGAATTCCCAGCCCACAGAAATTGTGAAATAATGAACTTTGGTTGCATTAAACTAAATTCTAGTGTAATCTGTTATGCAGCAGCACAGAACTAGTACATCTCTCCACTCATGAATCAGAAAATTTGGGCAGAAAACTGTTTCAATTTTCTCTTCTGTACTATGGGGAGAAGACTAGAACTTGCCTCAGGAACAGCTGTAAAGATGGTCCCTCTGGAAAAATACTGACAGCATTATCCCAAGCAGCCATTGTCTAGAAATTCCTTATTAATAAGTTTCATTTGGAAGAAAACAGAAGATTCTTTGCTCAATTTTAAATATTTTTCTATAATTTGTAAAAACTACTATGATTTAATCAGCTCTTGATTTGAGCTTCTAAAGTCTAACATTTATCTGGACAACAGATAACAAATAATAAATAATATAACACTAAAATATTAGGCAATAGTGAGGAAGGGGGCATTTTTTTCAGACCAGAACTCACCTATAAAATATTAATTCATCCATGTTCAAAGATAAAATTTTGACTGATGAAGATGAAACATACCAACATTCCTCACTCTAGTATTTAATTCTGTCTTCTGGAGCACATCTGCTAAGTTATAGTGGTCTTTCTTCGTGCTACTTTCCCTAGAGATGAATGCTTTCCTATACATGATAAACAGTAAATGAAGAGGTATTTTAATAAAGATTTTCTCTGAAGAATTCAGTCATAATTCCTAATAATAGCAAAATAAGGCACAACTCTTTTACATTAGGAGAATTCAGATAAAGTATAAAATAACAGGTAAAGGGAAGATACAGCTTAATTAAGCTAATCTGAAATGACTTAGCTTTTTAAATTGAATAAGTTCTCTTAAATTAAATAATGGAAACATGCAAATAGTTCAAAGGAAGAAAATACAATCTCCTTCAAATATGCTAATATGAATAGTGTATTTACATACTTAAGTGTCTTACAACTAGAATATATTTGTTACTATTTCCTACATTAGGTTCTACAGAGATTCAAAGTTCTTACATCCACTTAAAGCTGAGTAATATTGTTAAATTAAACATTTTTATACACTACTTTAATGTGGCAAAAACAGATTGCACTCTTGGAGCATGAAACTGTTACCACTAGGTAATCTGAGAATTCTGCTGGCGAATGCAGATGTATTCAGTTTCCGTTTTGTCTTCTATTTGTGCCTGAGCTCAAGTTTGAAATACAAGCCATTAAAAAGCAGGTCAGCATTCATGAGCTATGAGAGCAGCTTTGATTATAGTTATTCTGTGAAAGATAAAGATGATTTATCTCATGCTGATTATAGGTCTACCTTCCTCCCAGGGCAAGCTTTAAAATTATTTCTAACTTTGTCATTCGTGTTAAATGAAATCATGTTTGCATTTATTCTTCCTGATAAAAATTGACTGAAGAACAATAATTTTTAAAAAACATTTATATTGCAGGATATACTGTGGAAAGAGAATGCACATAAGACTTAGGCCCTAAGTTAAGATCCACTTTTGCTGCTTACTGAGATACTCTAGATTAGCAATTTGTTCTGTGAGCATCAATTTCTCCATCTGTAAAACTGGGCTAATGAGAATAACTATTAGATTATGAGGATTAAAAAAAAACAATGTTCGCAAAGCTTACAGTGCAGTGTTTGACTAATAATATGTGCTCAGTAACCAGTTTCTATTTTTACTATTGTTCTTATTACTATTTCTTATTACTATTGCTTTTTTTTCACATCAGTTTCCAAAACAGTGTATGCTAGTGATTATTTACATACTGAAAATGATTTTTATGTAGATTGGCTTTTCCTCCATAAATGCTTTTTATTTACATGTGTGGACAAAGACAAGTGCATGCATAAATAGCCTTGTAGGAGTGGAATTTACATCTCTAAGTTGACCTTAATCTCAACACATTTATACCTTTTCTCTCCTGGACTTCTGCATTGGTCAGCCAGGGTGTCATAACAAAGTGCCAGAGACTAGATGGCAACAGAAATTTATTTTCTCACAATTCTGGAGGGTAGAAGTCAGAAATAAAGGTGTTGGCTCCTTCTGAAGCCTCTCCTTGGCTTGCAGATGGTCCATGGTTTTCCCTTTGTGTGTGTGTGTTGTGTGCGTATGTGTTCTAATCTCCTCTTTCTATAAGTCGTATTGAATTAATGCCCACTGTAATGATCTCATTTTATCTTAATTATCTCTTTAAATATATGGTCTCAGAACATAGTCACCTTCTGAGGTACGAAAGCATAGGACTTCAACATATCAATTTTGGGAGGACAATTCAGCTCAGAACAACTCCCAAGGACTGAATGTGTATGAGCACTGGGAAGACTCATGCTGGTGGCCCAAACAGGTTTGGACCATGACAAGTAGAAATCTGGTTCCAGGTAGAATTCTGCTTATGGTGGGGATGGGGGATGGGACAGAGTATAAGGGGATTGAGAAAAGTGCTGGCCAGGCTGGGTTTGGCAGCAGAGGCACATTGGGGAGGGCTTTCTGGGACAGCCTTGTTCAAGTAACTTCTCTGTTTAAGTAGTAGAGTAGAATTTTGTAATTCAGCTGATTTTTCTTTTTCTGTGTCAGTTAGTTTATTGCTACCGTTTGAGTGTCTGTCCCCTCTGAAACTCATATTGAAACTTAATGCCCAGTGTAATATTGAAACTTAATGCCCAGTGTAATATTGAAACTTAATGGCCAGTGTAACAATATTAAACACCAGGACTTTCGGATGCGATTGGGTCATGAAGGCTCTACTCTCGTGAATAGATCCGTCCATTCGTGGATTAGCGGACTAATGAGTTATCACAGGAGTGGGTTAGTGATCATGAGAGCAGGTTTGTTATAAAAGCCATGCCGGCTCTCAGTGTGCCCCCTCTCACTTTGTGATGTCCTTTGCCACGTTGTGATGCAGCATGACATCCTCACCAGAAGCCAACCAGAGGCATCCACCTGATCTTGGACTTCTCAGCCTCCGTAACGGTAAGCCCAAAGCAACCTCCTTTCTTTATCAGTTGCCCAGTCTGTCATACTCTCTTGTTGCAACAGAAAACAAAGACTTTTATGCTGCAGAACAAACCATCCCCAAATTTGCAGATTAAAATAATAAGCCTTTTTCCTGTGATTTGGCTGGATGCTCTTTCTGGTTCGGGATGGCTTGGCTGATCTGTGTTGGGCTCTCTGTGGTCAGCTGGAGCCTGGATGACCTACGGTGGCCTCACTCACTTGTTTGACAGTCGGCAGGCTTGTGGCTGGGGTGTCTTGCTGCTTTTCCGTGTGGCCTTTCATCCTCTAGCAGGCAAACTCCGGCTCCTCTACGGGGGCTGCAACACTTCAGTGGCAGCAAGAGAACAAGCTCACAGGTGCTTCTCAACCTCCACTGTGTCACAGTTGAGAAGTTTCATTGGCCAAAACAAATATCATGGAAACATAAAGGAAATTAATCATTATTTTTAAAGAAAAGTACAAGTTATCAGAATCGATTTGGTAGAGACAGAAAGTCTAAACAGACTAATTATAATAGAATAATAAAGAAATTAGTTAAAAAGCTTCCCCACTCCAAAGTAGCACATATGGCTTCTCAGGGTGTATCTATCAAATGTTAAGGATAAGAAAATTTCAATTCTATTAAAACCAGAGTATAAAAAAACATGGGAAAATTCTAAATTCTTTCCATAAAGGGAGTATAGCATTGTCCCTCAGGTTGACAAAGATTGCAACATAAAGGAAAGCACAGACAAATTTTATTTATTAGTATTGATGTAAAAATCTTAAATAAGATATCAGCAAGTACAACCCAACAGTACATTAAAAATAAGACACCATGTTTCTTAAGGTTTATGCTAGAAATGCAAGGATGCATCAATTTCGAGGAATCCACTCATAAAATCCAACATATTAATATTATTAGAGCTCCAGAGAAAAATAATATGATTTTATCCATAGCTATAGAAAATGCATTTGATAAAATTCAATACACATTCATGTGAAAAAGCCCATCTGAAGTAGAAATTAATAGATACTTCCTTAACTTGTAATGTGCATGGTGTGTGTGTATGTGCATGTATGTATTTCAACCCCAAAGGCTTCATCTTATTTAATGGAGAAATCCTGGAGGCTTTCTTTTTTTTTTTTTTTTTGTATTATTCCATTTTATTTTACACTAGGTGGTGGGCACAAAGCAATCCTCCTTGATAAACATGACAATTAGCTTCACTCAGAACATTTTTAATAATGCACATTAAAAAAAAGTATTCATCTTACAAATTGTTCTGCAATCCAAACATACAATAGCTTGGAAAACAACATTTAGAAAACAAAAGCTAATGTAAAAAGACAGATTAAAACAACTAGAACAGTACAGGTTTTATATGGCTCGAATTTTACAGTTTTCTTACTGCATCATCAATGTCGGAAATCTGTTCCTTCAGCTGGCTCCATTGCTCCGGATTTAAAGAAATACCTTTTCTTCCTGGTTTCATTTCACCTTCTGGATCCATCCAATATTCTCTAATATCAATTAGAACTTTCCCTTTAAAGTCCCGAACACTAACATACCTCATTTTCCCAATCTGAAACATGTTATCATCTCTGCTGCTGCTGCTCTGTTTGGAAGATGACAGAGCTCTTGAAGTTTCACCAGTCTTTTGCTTCTTCACAGGTTTTTCTGGAGCAACTTGCTTTTTCCTCTTTAACTTTTTGTCAACTTCGCTGTCAGAATCACTACCAGAAGAGCTTGAAGAAACAAGTTCCTTTGACTTAGGCATTGCTTCGCTCATGCAGTCATACAATCTCAGGCTCCCTCGCTCCTGGAGGCTTTCTTGATAAACTCAGGAAAATGACAAGGATGCTTACTACTTCTTTTATTTTACATTACGTTGCAAGAATTACTCAATGCACTTAGATAAAAATAGAGAAATTAGAAGCATAAGAATTGGAAAGTAGAAGGTAAAACTGTTCCTATTTGCAGATGATATGATTATATATTTGGAAAACCCCAAAGTGTAACAATAATACTGTATTTAAATAATAGGGTAATTTAGCAAGAACATTTTATAAAGTAGCCAGCGACAAAAAGCTTCATATGTTCATATATTCAAACACAAGCCAGTTAGAAAATATAATGGAATAGAAGACCGTGTTTATGACAGTCAAATAGAAAAAAAGTACCATGGCATTAACTTAAGTAATTTCAAAATTCTTGATGAGGAAAATTATAAAACATATCTGAAAGACACAAAATTAGAATTGAATAAATGGAAAGATGTATAATGTTTATGAATCATGAGGATATTATTTATTCCTAAAAATGATTATATATTTAATATAATTTGCATAAAATTTTTTTTAGAAAGGTCAAGAAAAGCCTTTTCCTTGGCTTTAATTTGTAGGAAAATAAGCAAGACTAGCTGGAAAACCCTGTAAAAGATCAATGGTGTGGGCTATTCTGTATTAAATATTGAAAGATAATATAAAATTTCCGCAATTAAAGTTTGGCACTGGTTTATACAGACCGAGCAATAGAACAAAATAGAAAATATAGTCACAGATTCAAGTGCATAACGATGCCTAACAGTACAGCAAAGACAGCATCTTAAATAAATGGGCAAAAGATGGACTTTTAATACATGGCACTGAGATTACCAAAAGGCTATACTGTACAAAAACCTATTCCTCATATTTAACTCTGGATAAATTGCAAATACATCAGAGATTTAAATGTAAAAAGTATGGTATCAAGCAAGTACTAGACAAAAATAAAGGTGAATTTCTCTATAACAGAAGTAAAGAAAATTTAATTCAGTATGACTTGAAATTCAGAAGCCATAAAAGAAAAGATTGATAGATAAGTTTGATTACATTAAAAATCACTATGTGACAGTCATCCCCTTGTCAAAACAAACCAACACAATAGTACAAACATAAGCAAAGGAAAAGGAAAAATAACATGCCTGAAAAAAAATTTGTAACATATTCACAAAATATGAATATTTCTAAAATATAACAGCTTCTAGAAATAGAGAAAAAAGGCCAACAACTGTCATGGAAACAATGGGCTAAAAGTATGAACACTCAGTTCAGGGAAAACAAGATATCAATGGCTCTCAGCCATTTGGAAGGCATGCTTATTATAAAAAAAAGAGGCAACTTAAAACTGCTATGGGATATATTTTCTCACTTATCAGATTGCAGAACTCCAAAAGATTAAAATAATCCGTTGATAGATTGTGTTGAAACAGGCAATCTCAATTTTTACTTGTAGGATTTCAAAATTGTACAGTACTTATGGAGGAGAATTTGGCACTATTTAGCAAAATTGTATAAGCATTTATCTTTTGACCTAATCAGGGTCTTACTGAATAAACCGTAGCCTAGTCACATGATGAACTACTGGTAATATTTTAAATAGAATGAAGAATAGCTCTATATACTACTTTGGATTAATCTCTAAAATATATTTTTTATGTGAAAAAGCAGGATGGAGAAATTTGTGTATAATATATTCACATCTATCTAAGAAAGAAGGGGATAAATACATACATATTCACACAAATATATTCTTACATTAAAAATATAAGAATAAATCATAAATTGAAATGTTAAAGTTATCCATAGTGGGAAGGAAGAAATAAAGTGGAAGAAACAGGGATAGAAACTAGATTTCTCTGAATATGCCCTATTCTATAGATTTGATTCTAAAACAAGGTAAATCTTTTGAATGATTAAAAAAGAGAATTAAGTTTTAACACTGAACCCCTGAAAGTCAGAGATAAAGTGAAACAAATGAACTTAACTGAATATCCAGTTGACAGTAACCACCCAGAGAGTAACTATTCAAAGTAACTTTAACAACATGGTAATCTGACTACATGTCTGTATTGTGATATACCCTAAGAACTAAAAGAATTGTACCCAACAAAAGATCATAAATTTTTGATAATAGTGCTGGTTTGTTATCTTGAGACTGTCTTTTTATAGGGCATGATGGAGTAAATGAGTTAGTTAGCTTTTTGGACATTAAAAAGTGGGATTTGCAGAGTGTGAGAAGATGTAAGGTGGAAGAGATTATATAAACAGCTGATTTTGAATTAAAAATTTTAGTAGAAATTCATATCTTAAAATATGTACTTTCTAGATTTTTCCATTTAAAAGGTTTAGGGAAAAAATGACAAACTCAGTTGCAATGAGTAGTATCCTAGGATGCAGATTTGTGCTAATGAAACTACAGCTTCTTGGAGAAAGGCAGAGCCCAGGTCTAGGGTCGGAATTGAATAACCCTCGAACACCTTATCATGCCCCAAACAAAGAAGCCACCCAACACTACTAGGGTCATGACACAAAGATTCAGGAGCCAACCTGAAAAGGCCACCATGGAACAAAGATGGCACAATTTAGGAATTAGGTAAGCACAATAGTTTATGTGTTGAAACACATCAGCTATGTCCATGTCAATGCAGTAGTTTCTCTCCTCAAATTGAACCTGAATGTGACTGAGTCTAATGTCACTAATGATCTAACTATCAATTTATGATTAAAAAGGGGTAAGAGGAACATGTTCCATGACATGATATGATGACACAATCAGCAAAATCCAGATAGGAGAAATCTCCAGCACAGATAGTTCTGTTTCCTCAACAATGACAAAAATTGCAAGGAAGAAAAAGAGATGGAAGGCGAGCCTATCAAGACTTATTAACCAACTGTAATCTGTGTATGGACTTATCTGAATACTAATGCAAACGTACAAACAACTAATAAAATAAGAAAGAAATTGGGGAAATTAGAATATTAACTAGATTTTTAATAATATTAAGGAACTGCTCTTATCTTTTTTTGCCTATGTTTGAAAGAAGAATTCTTATCCTTTATGAGCATATACAAAAAAATTATATTTTAAATGATATGATGTTTGGAATTTGCTCCAAAATAATTTGGTGTGGGTTGAAATGGATATGGGTAAAGAAACAAAATTGTCCATGAGTTGATAGTGTTGAATCTGGGTGGTGGGTACTTTTGGGTTGACTCTGCCAACTTTTATATGTTTTTAAATTTTCATAATACAATGAAAAGAATCTTAATAACAATAATTGGAAGGAAAGATGATATTAATGTGGGCATAAGGCAGAAAAGTAAGGCTGAGAGAACCCGAGTGCAGCCATTTTGACTGACACCAGCCCTAACCACTCTGAACAAGGAAGTTAGGGTGATAAGTTGCTGCCCTGGATCCTACAAGGATGGATGAATTACTAAGCCAGAAGCCTTACAAACTGTTTTTCCTTACCATTCTGTGACAGCAGTTTATGATTTGTCTTTATGGCCTGATGGCAAGACAATGCTGGTCACATATGGGGTTTTTGAGCATTTACCACATTAACTGGAGAGAAGATCAAGATGGAAGATGAGAAACACCGCCAGACAGAGTGTCTCTGCAGAAAAGACAGATTCTAGTAGAAATTAGAAGAAAGAAACAAGAAGACGAGCATACAGTGGACGAGGGTTGAAAAGAGGGGTACCTGAGACCACAGGAGACTCCACGGAAGGAGGTTGCGGAGGAGAACTGGAAGCTGAGACCTCCGGAGCAGCCTGGAGACCAGCGGCAAGGGTAGGTGACGTAGTTAACTCTCCCCTCCCTTGCATCTCGGTCTGCTGGTGGGCTCCACAGTGGGTGGAGAGATCTGGGAACACCAGCCCAGAGATGGCCACCACCAGTGAGCAGTAAGCCTGTAGTGGACACGGCACCAGGCTCCCAACTGCCCCAGGGCACCTCCCTGTGCACAGACCCGAGCCGCGCGGCAGGCGCCATATTGCCTCCTTCTCCCCTCCCCCGACCCTATCCGTGGCTGCCGAGAGGGACAATATAGCCACCAGCCAGAGGCACCTCCAGGGAACGGGACCTTCCCTTTTGGGACCTTACAGCTGACTGAGGGTGTCATAGTTGAGATTCACAGGGCCGTGGGACAGAGAGACAGAGTCACCGAGGCTGTAATTATCAAAAGGAGTTTTATTGTCTAGCTCGAGCTAGGGTCCAAGCCCCCAGAGTGCCAGCGCAGTGGCCTCTTCTTCGGGCAGGGACCTCCCTTGTGTGCTAGTGACCCTTTTATACCTAAGCTCTTTACATGCTGATCATGCATCTGCCCCACAGTGATTCTTACTTGATAGGCTTACCTGATAGGCTCCAACCTGTTCCAGGTCCTAGCTGAGAGACTCCGGTTTCCTCGTTCTTTGTCTTTCTCCTCTGCATCCCATAATGTACTCATAATGCCTTGCGGTTAGCAAACAAATAGTAAACAGAAGCTGGAAGGTGTCCATTATCCTAATAGCCCAGTAGCTTACATTCCCCCCTTTCTTTTGGTTCTTACGAGCATTCTTGCTCGTATCCAGGGTCTTGTATCTCTTCTATTCCTAAGCTGTTTTCTTTAAGACTCACCCTTTGGTATTGCTGCTGCGGTGCCATTAACTGCACAGTATTTATTCGTTCCTTATGAAAGTGACTAACCTGTTCAGAATACATGGCCCAAAGGTGAGATGAGCATGAGCACTATTATAGGTCCCAACAAGGTAGATAGCAGGGTAGTTACCACGGGGAACTGTTGAACCACAACTCAAACCATCCTTGTTGTTGTTCATGCTCTCGTTTTCACCATGTAAGTCCCTCCCTGACCTTTGCCATGGACTCTCTGACTACCCCAGTGTGGTCTGCATAGAAGCAGCACTCCTCTCCTAGGGCCGCACATAGCCCTCCTGCTGGAGGAATACTAAGTCCAGCCCCCTCCGGTTCTGCAGCACTACTTCGGACAGTGAAGTTAGGGATTTTTCTAAATGGGAGATGTACTCCTCAAATCTGGCTATGTCTTCGTCTATGGTGGCCCTTAAGCTATTGAACCCCCTATGCTGCACGGCCAAGGATGAGATGCCTGTCCCTGCTCCTATTGCCCCCAGGCCAAAAAGAGTAGCTAAGGTTATTGCTATGAAAGGCTCCCTTTTTTTAATAATTAAGTTGGAGTCCTTTCCTTCTCTGGTCCAAGCAGCATAGACAGTGTCTTCTTGATGATAGATGACCTTAGGGAACACTAGTACCATAATGCAGTATTCTCCAGACTCATTGAAGACTGATAGGCTTAGGCAGGGGTTAGGCCTGTCTTTGAACAGACCCACCACCCGCTGAGTGCCGGGACCAGCCATTTTATTCCACTGCTCTGGTCTATGGTAGGGTGAACCTCGGCACAAAACTGCCTGTGGCTAGTGGACACCTTTCCTATGCAGGTTCCATTTCCAGTGACTGTCGGAAGAGTCAGTCCCGGTCCCTTGTGGTCCCATTTGCAAGACTTGGGAATTTCTTCTCCTGACTGGCTAAAGGGGGTAGCTACTCCCACTGCTTCATAGAAAGGAGGTCTGATGTCATAACATAACCAGCACGCCTCGGTGAGGGCTGGGTCAGTGTGGTTTAAAGTCTCATATGCCGCTGTCAGCATGTTCCATAGGGAGTCCTCTGTTCCTTCTGCTTCAGGGGTGTTCTGACCTCTAGGGGTGACCTGACTTTCAGTTTCTGCCCCGGCGAATTGTGGAGAGGAGACTGTTGGTTGCGGGATTGGTCTGTTCTGCTTTTTCCTTCATCTGTGAACCTCATATGTATCAGGTTACAGTTAGAGGCATACATGGTTCCTGAGCATGGCCGGACATAAGACATTTCAATAAAAAGAGGTTGTACCTGCCATTTCCACTCCCCGTGATTTGTGGTCACACACCACCATTTGCCACAATAATAACCTCCAATACCCCCACACTGACGGTTTTCTTGAGGATGCCAGAATTCCGGACAGGCGTAAAACCCATTCCGGCTTATGGAGGTCCGTTCCACATCTTCCCTCCATGGTCCAGTTACCCAAGAACTGGGGATTGGGGCAGCAGCGGGGCCTCCCGAGGATATCGCTACTGTCTGTGCCGGCTTTTCTAGGGGACTAACTTTTTCCAAGTCAAAATATAAACCTGGCCACCAGGTGTTTAGTGGCTGCCCTTGAGGTGCTATTGTATACCTCATGGGTTTCTAAGTTCATTATTTCCCATGTAATTTTATATGGCAGATGTGGGTTCTCATTATTAATTACAACTGCAAAACTTTGGTCCAAGAGCAGGATATCCATAATGCACTTGCATATGAAACATAGAACAATACCAAACTCCATCTTTGCAGCTTAGTCCCAATCTTTGGGGTAACTAGTCCCAGTCCGAGTCCTAGCAAGGCAATCAGCAGTTCTACCAGCATCTGAGTCAATAGTCTCGTTTACTCCGCAGACGCCACACGGGTCAGCCTGGTCTTTACTGGATTTGTGAGGTCTGCTGTCGCCCTCCACTTGTCCTGCTATTGCTTCTGCTTGTCCTCACCAGCTGGTCTTACGTAGGAGTGGTGGATCCAGGCTGCTACCCCGTCAACCTTAAGAGCAGTGGGGTAACAAGAATAATTTGAAAGAGTCCTTTCCATTTAGGCTCTAGGGTTTTACTGTTATGCCGTTTTACCCACACCCAATCCCCTGGCTGATGATGAAGATACAAGTTTTTATTACTCTTGGTTCTTGGCCCAGTTGTCTGGTAGATGGCCTAGAGGGCCGGCCATCCTTGGCTGTGAACACGTTGCTGAGCTTGTATAGCCTTCAGTACCTCTCTAGGGTGTTCCGGGAGAGCCTCAGGGCTCACCCTAGGGATTACAGGCGTAGGGGTCCCATACACAATCTCAAAGGGGGTTAGGCCCAAATGGTAAGGGGTGCTCCGGGCTCGGAACAGGGCAAAGGGATGGAGGGTCACCCAGTCCCCGCCAGTCCCTAGGACCAATTTAGTTAAGGTTTCCTTTAGGGTTCTGTTCATTCTTTCTATCTGCCCTGAGCTCTGGAGATTATATGCACAATGTAACTTCCAATCTACCTTCAGTGCTCGGGCTAGCCCTTAACTGACCTGACTTGTGAAGGCTGGCCCATTGTCAGATCCTATGTTCTCTGGCAGCCCGTACTTAGGAATTATTTCTTCCAGTATTTTTTTGCTACTATTAAGGCAGTCTCTCCTTTAGTAGGAAAAGCTTCCACCCACCCTGAGAAGGTGTCTACCATGATCAACAAATACCTGTACCCATATTTTCCGGGTCTTACCTCTGTGAAGTCTACTTCCCAAAATAATCCTGGTTGCCTTCCCCGCTCCCTGGTACCTGCATGGGTCCCTCTGATCCTCCCGGCTGCATGACCTGGCAGACACGGCAGTTCCGGACAATGTCTTCTGCTATCTTTCTTTGTGATTTGAATCTGATTTGTGCAGTGTCCAGCAACTGTAGCATCTTCCTTTTTCCCAGATGTTTCGTCTGGTGCAAGTGTCCTAGTAGGAGGTTCCTCAAGGCTTCAGGAACTACTAGGCGGTGCTCTCCATCTTGGAGCCAACCATCCTTACTCTGTGATGCCTGCAGTTTTTCTTTGGCCCAGTTTATGTCCGTGCTGTAATAATCCGGTTGGAGGGGGCATCTTTCCCATCCCAGGAGGTGGAAAGCTCAAATATAGAACATCCGTTAGTGCTGGTTCCTCTGCAGCCCTTTTTGCCTCAGCGTCTGCAGCCCGGTTGCCCCGGCCTTCAAGAGAATCCCCCTTCTGGTGTCCCGGAATGTGGACTACTGCCACTGCTTTTGGCAACAAAATGGCTTCTAGCAGTTGAAGTATTTCAGGCTTACGTTCGGTTTCTCTGCCCTCCGCTATGATGAAACCTCTCTCTATATAGAGGGCCCCATGTATGTGGACCGCCCTGAACACATAATGACTGTCGGTGTATACAGTCAGCCTCTTTCCTTGGGCCCGGCGGAGGGCTTCTGTCAATGCCACCAGTTCCGCCTTCTGGGTGATGTCCCCTGTGGGAGGCACGATGCCCAGATAAGATTACCTCGCTCACTCACTATAGCTGTCCCCGCATACCTGTGTCTGTCCCGAACAAAGCTGCTCCCATCGGTGAACCAGGTCAGGTCTCTGTTTGGAAGAGGGCGGTCTTTCAGGTCTTTCCTGGCCATCTGGGTCTCGGCCAGGGTCTCGAGGCAACTATGTTCAGGCGTTTCTGGCTCGGGATCCAGCAGGAGCGTGGCGGGGTTTAGGATGGTAGGAGTCCGGAACTCAATGGGAGGAATGTCCAACAGAAGCCCCTGGTAGTGAGTCAGCCTCGCATTTGTAATCCATCATCCTGGCGGCTGCTTCAGGATCCCCTCTATGGCATGAGGGGTGGTAATCTGCAAATGCTGACCCAGCGTGAGCTTATCAGCGTCTTTGACCAGTAAGGCAGTAGCCGCAATGATTCACATGCAAGCCGGCCATCCCGCCACTATCGGGTCTAGTTTTTTTTTGACAGGTATGCCACTGGGCGCCTCCAAGGTCTTAGTGCCTGTGTGAGCACTCCCTTGGCTATTCCCTTCTTCTCGTCTGCAAACAGGTGGAACTCTTCTGTGGGATCAGGGAGCACCAGGGCCGGGACCTCTAACATATTTGTTCTCAAGGCAAGAAAGGCACCCTCCATCTGCTCTGTCCCTTTCCACGCTTGCCCTGCCTTGCACCCTTCATACAAGGACGAGCCTTCTCTGTGAACCCAGGAATCCAGAGGTGGCAGTACCCCACTGACCTCAGGAACTCCGCACTTTCCCACATGAGGTCAGGGTGGGTATCCCAAGCACAGTCTGTTTCATTGCTTCTGTTAGCCACCTTTGGCCTCCCTTAATTTATATCCTAAATAGGTGACTGCATCCTTGCAAATCTTGGCCTTCTTGGCACTAGCCCTGTAGCCCATTTCCCCTAGCACTCTGAGTAAGTCTTTGGTGCTCTCCAGGCAAGCTATCATAACAGCTGCCTTGCTCTCTTCTGCAGTAGGATCTATGGGAGTGTACTGCCAAAAAGCCTCCATGATCCTGTCTACATAGGCACCTGGGCTCTCCTCGGGCCCATGATGAACGTCTCCTACCTTAGCCAAATTGGTCGGCTTCCATGCCGCTGCTCAGAGACCGGCCATTAGAGTCTGGCAGTAGACCCAGAGACGCCCCCTACTTTCAGGCTCATTGTAATCCCAGGGCTGCCGTTCAAGAGGAAAAGTCTGGTCGATGACTCGGGGGTTGATGGTGGGTGTTCCATCCACTCCTGGAGCCAGCTTCTGTCCTTCCGCTTGGACTCTCTCTCTCTCTTCAGTTGAAAAAGTACCTTAAGCAACTGTTGGTAATCATCCCAAGTGGGCTGGTGGGTAAAAGGTCCAAATCTAAAAGGTTAATTAAATCCCTTGGATTTTCAGAAACATTTGCATTTTGGGATTTCCAATTGTAGAGGTCACTGGTGGGGAAGGGCCAGTACTGGAATGTCTGTTCCCAATATGCTCAAGGGGATCCCACTGCTCTCGGGGAGCGCACTCATGGGCTCCGGATCTAAAGCCCATCCAGTCCACTGCCTAGTCCTGTAAGCTGGTCCCGCCGTCAGCGGTTCTATTGCAGCCATAGGCACTGCATCCACGAGGGGGGCAGTGGTGGGCGCCTCTGCTGAGAGGGGGGCGGACACAGGTGCTGGGGCTGCCACGAAGGGGGCGGGTGCAGGTGCTGCCACCGCTGCCGCCACCGAGAAATTATAGGGTGGGGCACATTCCACTCCAACGCTGTTAAATCTGGGTACAAATTGGAGTCCGATAATACAGGACAGGTGCCAGCAGAGGGTGGCCCAACGGGCTGTGAGTCCTGCATCTTGCCCTTCACACCTTTAGCAGCCAAAATCTTTGCCTTTTCTGTAGGGGCGTGCAAGAGGGTCTTTAGCCAGGGTGGTGGGTCCTGGACCAAATCCTGCCAGACCACAATGTAAGGAATTTCATTGGGATGGCCATGGCAGCCAAACACCACCCCTTTTACATTTTCCATGAGGGAGGCATCAAAGGAGCCTCCTTGGGCCATCCCACCCCAAACGTAGGCCACTCCCTCTCACAAAGAGTGATAAACTTTCTTTTTTTAACCTCCAAGGACAGGTCCGTGCCCTCGACCTCACATCCTTAAAGTGAGTCATGAGGATGGACAATGGAGTCGTCAAGGTTTGCCCCATTCCTGAAAAGAAGAAGAGGTCCTAGACACAGGACGAACTCACATAGTCACACAGGTGACATGACTAGACAGACGAGGAACAAATAACAAAATGAGTAGACACATGAACAAACGGGAAACAATGATCCACCTGTTCCGGAACCTCCCCCGGTCCCCTTCTGACTGAGCCTCCAGCTCCAAAGTCAGCCGTGGGGTTTCCAAGGAGGCCAGCAGACATCTCCGTCTGGCCTCCATTGATGACCCGCCAGCGCATCCGACTAGGTCCTAATGCCGGTCCACTAGTCCGGGGCGCTAATCTATATACTCCTTCCCCGGCTCTGCATCCTATCCAGCGGTCTGGGAGTAACCCAGAAGATTCCCCAAATGTTATACTTGAGATTTGCAGGGCTGCAGGACAGAGAGACAGAGTCATCAAGGCTGCAATTATCAAAAGGAGTATTATTGTTTAGCTTGAGCTAGGGTCTGAGCCCCCAGAGTCCCAGCGCAGTGGCTTCCTCTTCGGGCAGGGACCCCCCCCTTGTGTGCTAGTGAGTCTTTTATACCTAAGTTCTTTACATGCTGATCATACATCGGCCCCCACAGTGATTCTTATTTCATCCTGCCCCTGATAGGCTCCAACCTGTTCCTGGTCCTAGCTGAGAGACTCCGGGTTCTGTGTTCTTTGTCTTTCTCCTCGGCATCCCATAATGTACTCGTAATGCATTGTGATTAGCAAGCAAGCTGTAAACAGGAGCTGGAAGGTGTCCGTTATCCTAATAGACCAGTATCTTACAAGGGGAATTAAGACGGGGAGCTCCCTACCCGCCATCCCTCCCAGGTGCTGCTGGCCCAGTGATCCCAGGAGAACAGGGCAGACCCTGAGGCTAAGAAAAATAGACTCAGCTTGGGATCCCCATGGCTGAATTGGGATTGGCACTCCTTTCCCTGGTGGGGATATAGTTTGACTTCCCAGAGGTCAGACTTGCAGACCAGATCCAATGCACCCAGGTCTCACATTGCCTGGGGCACAGAAAGGATATACGTGAACAGCTTACTGAGGTGTGTGTGCCTTCAGGGGCATATCAGCGACCTAGAGGGCAACATTCCTCCCAAAGGGAGGCCTTGCGCCCAGCCCAGGTGGCGTTGCTGTGCAGGGAACCACCCAGCCGGCATCACAGGCATGGAAGGCCCGGTGGCGTGAAGTCTGGGCTGCTGATAGAGGCCCAGGAGTAGACACAGAGCTGGGAAGGGTGGAAAGAAGTGGGGCCCGCGCCAGACTGTGGTGTCATAGCCCCACCTCCACACGTAGACTTTCTAACTGAGCGGGGCCATTCCAGCCCCTCCTTGGCAGCTTTTGCTGGAAGCAGAGAACAGAATTTTGACCCCTGCTAACGGCATTGGTGGTGCCTGAGGGCAGGCTTACCCAACCCAGCTCTGCCCAGACTCTCTCCTAGACCAGTCCTCACTGAGGGGGAGAAAAGGACACACCTGGAAGTCCCAGGGCCCCACTGACCACCTGAGGCACTAGAGTGCCTCTCTACAGGAACAAGAGCTGGTTACAGGACACAAAAATAGCAGCTTCACCTGTTCCTCCAAGTAAGCGCCACCTACTGACAGGGAGGACATCATGCACACCCTTTTAATGGCACCTTGTGACTCTTCATACAGGGAGTGGTTGAATCTCACCCACAGACACCACCTAATGGCTCAGAAACTAAACAGGCATGTGAATACTCAAACAAAAACCCAAAAGAAAGAAGCAACAACTGATTGACATGAGAAGAAATCAGCGAAGGAACTCCAGAAATATGAAGAACCAAACGGAAACCACACCCCCAAAGAGGAGCACCAGCCCCTTAGAAATGGACACCAACCAAAATCAGGCAACCAAAATAACAGAAGAGGAATTTCAAATGTGGATCATAAGAAAATTCAACGACCTGCAAGAACAACTCAATAACCAACACAAAGAAACCACAAAAAGCCTGCAGGACCTGGAGCAAAATTTCACTAAAGAAATTGATACAATGAAGAAAAGTTTAACTGAACTCCTAAAAATGAAGAATCAATTCAGTGAAGTACAAAATACAGTGAAAAGCCTCAATAACAGGGTAGATCAAACAGAAGAAAGAATCTCAGATATTGAAGATAACACCTTCCAATTAAACAAATCAGTAACAGAGATAGAGGAGAGAAACAAGAGAAAACAGCAAAGCCTAAAGAGATGTGGGATTATGTGAAGAAACCTAATGTGAGGGTCATAGGGTTACCAGAAGGGGAAGAAGAAAACACTCAAGGATTGGAAAAGCTTTTTGAAGATATAATAGAGGAAAATTTCCCAGGCCTTGCCTGAAATCTCACTATACAAGTTCAAGAAGCTCAGAGGACCCCTGGGAGATTCAATGCTAACAGGAAGATATGACAACATGCAGTCATCAGACTGACCAAAATATCAACTAAAGAGGCCATTATAAGAGCTGTAAGATGAAAGAAGCAAGTAACAAACAAGGGAAAGCCAATTCGAATAACACCAGACTTTTCTACTGAGACTTTACAAGCCAGGAGATATTGGGGCCCCATTCTCACTCTTCGAAAACAAAACAATGCCCAGCCTAGAATCTTATTCCGTGCAAAACTAAGTTTTGTATATAAAGGAGAAATCAACACATTCTCAGAAAAGCAAAGACTGAGGGAATTCACCAAGATAAGACCAGCACTGCAAGAAGTACTCAAAACAGTGTTACCCACAGATCAACAAAATAAATACTCACAGATGTAAATCTACTCAAAGCTAAAGGGCAAAGCTCAGATACTACAGTAATTCAAAAGAGAAAAAGCAAGAAATTTCAACCCAACATAATGGACAGAAATCTGCCTCACCTATCAGTTATCTCAATAAATGTGAATGGCTTGAACTCCCCACTCAAGAGACATAGGCTGGGAGAATATAACAAAACACAAGCAAAGTATCTGCTGCCTTCAGGAAACACATCTAACCTACAAGGATGCAATTAGACTAAAAGTAAAGGGGTGGAGAGTGATATTTCAAGCAAATGGAAGCCAAAAGAAAGCTGGCATGGAAGTGCTGATTACAGAAAACTTAGTTTTTAAATCAACAAATGTAATAAAAGGCAAAGAAGGTCACTATATAATTATGAAGGGTACAGTTCAACAAGGAGACATACCATTTCTAAATATATATGCACCCAACCTTGGTGCATCCAGATTCATAAATCAAACTCTACTGGATCTAAACAAATGGATAAACAACAACACCATAATAGCTGGAGACTTTAACACCCAACTGTCAGCACAGGACAGATCTTCCAAACAGAAAATCAACAAAGAAATAATGAACTTAAACAGAACTCTATAAGAAATGGGCCTGACTGACATGTACAGGACATTCTACCCCCAAACCAGTGAATATACGTTCTTCCCATCAGCTCATGGGTTATTTTCTAAATTGACCATATCCTAGGACAAAGCACATCTCAAAGAATTTAAAAAAATAGAAATTATAGCATGTATCTTTTTGGACCACAATGGAATAAATATAGAAATTGATCCTAACAGGAGTCCTCATTTCTACACAAAGTCATGGAAACTAAACAACTTTCTGCTGAATGATCACTTCATAAACGAGGAAATCAAGATGGAAATAAAAAGATTCTTTGAATTAAACGACAAAGGTGACACAAGTTACCAATACCTGTGGGACACAGCTAAAGCAGTCCTGAGAGGAAAGTTTACTTCCATAAATGCCCATGTCCAAAAGTCGAAAAGATCACAAATATACAACCTAATGAATCATCTGAAAGAGCTGGAAAAAGAAGAACAGATCAACCCCAGACCCAGCAGAAGTGAAATCATTAAGATCAAATCAGAACTAAATGAAATTGACAACAGGGAAACTACATGGAAGATTAATAAAACAAAGTTGGTTCTTTGAAAAAATAAACAAAATTGACACACCATTGGCTAGACTAACAAAAAGCAGAAAAGAAAAATTTTAATAAGCTTTATCAGGAAAAATAAAGGAGAAATTACAACTGATGCCACGGGGATACAAGATGTAATTCATGAATACTACAAAAACCTCTGTGTACACAAACTGGAAATTATGGAGGAAATGGACAATTTCTTATAAACACACAGCCTCCCTAGGCTCAACCAGGAAGAAATAGAATTCCTGAACAGACCAATATCAAGTACTGAAATTAAAACAGCAACAAAAAACATTCCTAAAAAGAAAAGTCCTGGACCAGATGGTTTCACACCCAAATTTTATGAAACCTACAAAGAAGAACTGGTGCCTATCCTGCAGAAATTATTCCACAACATTCAGAAGGATGAAATACTCCCCAACACATTTTATGAAGTGAACATAACTCTGATACTAAAACCATGAAAGGATGCAACACAAAAAGGAAACTACAGACCAATATCCCTTTTGAATATGGATGCAAAAATTCTCGACAAAATCCTAGCCAATGGAATCCAGGTGCTTGTCAAGAAAATAATCCATCACAAACAGGGGGCTTCATCCCAGGGATACAGGTATGGTTCAACATATGCAAATCTATAAATGTAATTCACCATATAAAAAGAAGCAAAAACAAAGACCATATGATCCTCTCAATAGATGTAAAGAAAGCATTTGACAAAATTCAACACTCTTTTATGATAAGAACCCTCAACAAAATAGGCATAGATGGCACTTACCTAAAAATGATACAAGCCAAATATGACAAACCCACAGCCAATATCATACTGAATGGGGAAAAATTGAAAGCATTCCCACTTAGAACTGGAACAAGACAAGGCTGCCCACTATCTCCACTTTTGTTCAACATAGTGCTGGAAGCCCTCGCTACAGCAGTCAGACAAGAGAGCGGAATTAAGGGCGTCCAACTGGGAGCAGAAGAGATCAAACTCTCACTCTTTACTGATGACATGATATTATATATAGAACACCCCAAGGATTCAACCATGAGACTCCGTGACCTGATAAATGAATTTGGGAATGTCTCAGGATAGAAAATCAATACACAGAAATCAGAGGCATTCATGTATGCCAACAACTGTAAAAGTGAGAACCAAATGAAAGACTCAATTCCCTTCAAAATAGCAAAAAAGAAAATAAAGTACCTTGGAATATACTTAACTAAGGAGGTAAAAGTCCTCTACAAGGAGAACTAGGAAACACTGAAGAAGGAAATAGCAGAGGACATAGACATATGGAGGAATATACCATGTTCATGGGTCGGCAGAATCAACATTGTTAAAATGTCTATACTACCCAAAGTGACCTACAGAAACAATACAATCCCTATCAAAGTATCATGATCATTTTTCACAGATACAGAAAAAATAATTTTACGCTTCATATGGAACCAGAGAAGACCTCATATAGCAAAATCTATCCTAGGCAATAAAAACAAAATAGGAGGAATCAATTTACCAGATTTCAAACTTATACTACAAGGCTATAGTCATTAAAACAGCTTGGGACTGGCACAAGAACAGGGACATTGACCAGTGGAACAGAGAACCCAGATATAAAACCATCCTCACATAGCCAACTAATCTTCAACAAAGCAGACAAAAACATACATTGGGGAAAAGAATCCTTATTCAATAAATGGTGCTGGGAAAACTGGATAGCCACATGTGGAAGACTGAAACAAGACCCACACCTTTCACCTCTCACAAAAATCAACTCACACTGGGTGACAGACTTGAACCTTAGATATGAAACTATTAGAATTCTAAAGGAAAATGTTGGAAATACTCTTCTAGACATTGGTCTAGGCAAAGAATTTATGCAGAAGACCTCAAAGGCAATCACAGCAGCAACAAAAATAAACAAGTGGGACCTGATTAAATTAAAAAGCTTCTGCACAGCCAAAGAAACTGTCAAGAAAGCAAACAGACAACCCACAGAATGGGAGAAAATTTTTGCAAGCTACACATCTGATAAAAGGCTGATAACTAGAATCTATTTAGAACTCAGTAAAATCAGCAAGAAAAAATCAAACAACCCTATCAAAAAATGGGCAAAGGACATGAACAGAAACTTCTCAAAAGAAGACAGAATAATGGCCAACAAACATATGAAAAAATGTTCAACATCTCTAATCACCAGGGAAATGCTAATCAAAACCACAACAAGATATCACTTTACTCCAGTGAGAATGGCCTTTATCAAAAAGTCCCCAAACAACAAATGCTGGCGTGGATTCAGAGAGAGAGGAACACTCCTACACTGCTGGTGGGACTGCACACTAGTTTAACCTCTGTGGAAAGCAATGTGGAGATACTTCAAAGCGATATAAGTAGATGTACCATTTGATCCAGCAATTCCACTACTGGGCATCTATCCAAAAGATCAAAAGTCACTTTATGAAAAAGACACCTGCACTTGAATGTTTATTGCAGTATAATTCACAATTGCAAAGCTGTGGAAACAACCCAAGTGCCCATCAATTCATGAGTGGATTAATAAAATGTGGTATATGTATACCATGGAATATTACTCAGCTTTAAGAAACAATGGTGATATAGCACCTCTTGTATAGTCCTGGATACAGCGGGAACCCATTCTACTAAGTGAAGTATCTCAAGAATGGAAAAACCAGCACCACATGTACTCACCAGCAAATTGGTATTAACGGATCAACACCTAAGTGGACATATAGGAATAACATTTATCGGGTGTGGGGAGGGTGGGAGTGAGGAGGAGAGGATGGGTATATACAGCCACAACAAGTAAGATGTGCAATATTTGGGGGATGGACATGCTTGAAGCTCTTACTCGAGGGTGGAGAGGGGCATGGGCAATATATGTAACCTTAACACTTGTACACCCATAATATGCTAAAATAAAAAAGAAAAAAAAAAGAAAAGAAAAAAACCACATTAACTGCCTTGTGATTTGTATTTAACTCATGCTAGTTTTGAGCCCAAGGCCTTGTGAAGCATATACAACTCACACGTCTCTTTACTTGGGGAGCCATGTGAACTATTTTTCAAGTTGCATATAACACACACAGAAAACAATAAAAAATAACAGTTTCATTACATTAAAAAGGATCATTTTGTTATCAAAGTTTTTACTCTTTTTTCATAATGAAACACCATGGCCCCAAGGATAAACATTTTTCTTCTAGTGTGGCAGTCAATGTGTTAAAAATGTTACCATTGCCCCATTAGGGGTCCCCCTTCTGCTTGTGAAAGGACCCCTACTCTGTGTGGTAGGATCTATTGTCTGTCTCTGCATTGGTCAACTTTCCTGTAGCTACTTGGTTTGCTCTCAGTGGCATTCCCCTATGAAGCCAAGAACTCACTTGGTGAGTTCAGGAGGCTTCCTTCCCTTCAGTGGGATCTATTCCCTTTGTCAGTATCTATTACAAATGTGTTTTGCTTCTCAAGGCAATGTGCTATTCCCTTTTCCTCTACTTGTGATTTCACCAAATCTGAAAAAGGTCATGACTAGTCATGGTGATTAATGTTTTGGTAAGAGAGATTTTTCTGCCCAATCACTTTAATACTCTTTATTCCCTTAACACAAAATTTCTTTCTTTTTTTTTTTTTTTACACGTAAACATCTTTCTTCTAGCACAAAATTTCTTTAAAGCTACTTTGCATAGAATATTATTCATTGACAGTTTTAGCCACTTACAATCAATTTTTAAATCTGATTTAATTTTCTTATAGATGAACACATGTTTGCAAAATCTTATGATTTTAAAATTTGAATGAAACAAAATTTTTAAATCCATAATGTAATATTTTTTTAAATTCACCAAAAGTAAATATAAACGGTCATGATAGGGTAGGTTGTATTGCAATAAACAGCGTAAAATTCAGTTGCTTTAAAACGGTTTATTTTTAACTTATGCTTCAAGTTCCTTTGGGTAAGGTGGGGCTCTACTCATTACAGAGACTCAAGTGGTTAATGGAGGTTCCATTGTTACCATAAGCTCTGTACTTTTGCCCAAGGCTGCGTCAGAAAAAACGAGGACAATTGGTTTGAGAAGGAAAGAGGAGATTTATTAATTTGCCGGCAAATGAGAATGTAAAAATGCCATCATCCTCATTTGCCAGAAAATTAATAAAAGGCCTCTTTCCTTTTCCTCAAACCACTTGTCCTCTTTGTTCTGATGTGGCCTCCGGGCGGCCGAGCTTTCGGTGACGGATCCGGCGTTCCTGGGCGGCCGTGGGCATCTCGGTGGACCGGCGCCCGCTGCTGCTGGGGGAAGCCGGGCAGCCGTGGCCGGGCCGTGCGCGCACTTAGTCTCGGTCAGACGGTCGCGCTCCCTGGCGGGCGTGGGGACCCAGGAGCACCGCCACCGCCCGGCGGAGCCTCCGCCGCAGTGGGTGCCGTGCGGCCCGCGGGAGATGCACAGGCTGGCTGGCAAGCAGGGCCTCCCTCCCAGCGCCCCGTGAGGCTCCCGCCCGGGGATCGCCGCCACCGCCCGGCTGTGTAAGGGGCAGGCAGCAGGGAAGAGCTGTGTGGGGGCCGCGCCCGTCCCTGACGCGCCCTCCAGGGTTTCCGCCATGGCCTCGGGCCTCGGGAGCCCACCCTGGCGCTTTCCCGCAATTCTGTGCGCAGCCCGCAGCCCGCGGTAGAGACAGGCAGGCTTGGGCAAGCAGGGAGCCCGCTGCGCTTCCCCTCTGCGGCCGCGCAGCCCACAACCCACGCTGAGGCCCAGCAACGCTGGGTCCCACGAGCAGCCGCCATTGCAGTGTGGGAGGGGCGGGAAGCCGCCCGCGCCTCGGGCACCTGCGCTTCCGCTTCCGGGTGATGAGCACAGCCTGCTGCTGAGCAGCTGCTGCCCATGGCTTCCGGGCCTGTCGCTGCACCCGGCCAGACTTGGAGCGGAGGGAAGCGGCCAGGCCGCCCTGAGGCAGCCGTGGGCAAGCCGCTGAGGAACTTGAACGTACTCGGTTACATTTAAATGGCGGGATCCTGGGACTGTGCTACCTCATGGGTTTAAAAGGGCTCTCCTGCTCTTGTTTGATAGAAGCTTAGCAGGGGACTTGCGGAACCCACAGTCAGACAGATTTATAGACTTGTATCAGCTTACCTGGGGTTCCTAGGATTGGCATCTGGATCTCAGACTTCAGACTGAGGATGAAGCCCTGTACACAGAAAAACAAGGAATGAGCCTTGGAGTTTTAGCACAGGTGCTGAGAGGCGTCCCATGCAAGTGGCCTGTCAAAGCCACTGAACAGCAGTGTGAGAGCATGGCCTCCTCGCCTCTGGGCAGTAACAGCTACTTGTGAGTTGTGTCTATTTTAAATCCAGCCAGCTTTTTGCCAGCCAAAGAGAATAACCTTTACAACATGACTGTTCAGAGGTTCTGGAACCTGTACATTCTAATAGAGTGGATCTGTCAGGTCAGCCCATGCCAGAGCAAGATTGGGACCTTTTTCACTGACGGGAGCAGCTTGATGGACAAAAAGGGGCTGGATGTGTGGTGATCACAGCAGTGGCACTGCCGCCTGAGGCTTCAGCCCAGGAAGCTGAGTTGCAGTTATTCAGAGGAGAAAGCTAAACATTTATACAGACTATAAATATGCTTTTATGATTGTGCATGCTTATGGTGCCATTTGAAAGAAAAGGAGTTTCCTGATGGCAGGAAATACAAATATCAAGTGTGCCACTGAAATAATGGCCTTGATACAGGCCGTGGCTGAGCCCAAGCAGGTGCCCAGCATGACAGAAAGAAGTCAGGCAGGGCCACTATGGAGGCCACTGCAGACGATCTGTTCTCTGGGGCCTGGATACCCCAGCTAGATTTATACCCCCTTTACAGTTAAAGGCTGGGCTCTGCCATTTGGGATGGCACAGCTAAATGGAGACAGAATTCTCATGGACTTGTTCTCCTGCCCAGAGCTTTGGTTTGGCCTCTTATGAGGTACCTACATAAAAGCACATATTAGGGGAATGATGCCTTAATGGATTTTGGGGGGACCTCATTTGGGAGGACCCTGTGTACAACAAACTGTTTATGTGCTAGGGGTGGTCTAAGGACAGAAAGGTGACCCACTGTACAAGAAGCCCAACATTTAGGGAGCCCAACCCTTTTGATGATTGGAAGCTTCACTTGGTATTAGATGCCTTTTCAGGCTGGGTGGAGGCTTATCTTACCCCAACATAAGGAGCGTCTGAAGTTACCAGAATCCTTCTGAAGGAATTCACTGCCTTCACCAAGTTCCTGTGTGTGTCCACCAGCAGGGAGCAGACACAAGCCCTGGAGGATGACAAGATGATGGGCATCAGCAGTCAAGGGGAAGAGGTGGAGCAGATGGAGGATGGCATGCTGGTGATGGACACTATGGACAGGCAGCTGCAGAGACAGCTCAACAACTCAAGGTATCACCGTGTTTGGCTACTGCATGGCAGTGCCCTTTCTGGGGAATCTTTGCTTTCCATCGTCTGCACCTGGATCTGCTACACAATGTGCTGTGGTCACCCATGAACTTCAAGTGGACCCCCGCTGAAGGAACCTGGCAGAAACCTGGTGAGCCTTTTCTCAAAGGGGCTGGACACAGTAGATTAAATGCTGTTTGTAGGCTCCCCTTCTCCATGCAGAGTGATAATGGACCCTCTTTAGAATCGGAGGTAACCCAGCAAATGAGCAAAGCCCTATATCTAAATGGAAGTTGCATGCATCCCAGAGTTGATGCAGGAAAGTGGGATGGGGTGTTTGTTGCCTATTGTCCTCCTTCAGATAAGGGTGGCCTTCGAAAGCAGGCTTAAGTTAAACCCCTAAGAAATGGTTTGTGAGAAACACTTCTTAGCACCCTGAGGTCAGTATAGTAATATAACTGTGAGTAAAGAAAGCAGAGTAAAGCCATCTGTCAAATGAGTGTGTTGGGTGCTAACTACTATGTATGAATTGCCTCTTTCAGGTCTCTGTCCTGGTTGGAAACAGAGAAGTGGAAGGGACTCTATAACGTGTGAGCCTCATTGAAATTGTCAAAAATAAAACCCTGGGTCCATCATACCAAAGTAAAGAGGTGTCCCATGGAAGAAGAGGACCAAAGCCTCCAGTAAAGGGGCCAGCCTTTAGGCAATCTAAAATATCTGTTTAAGGAAAAGGGAAAAATTAAAATATTGATATTTTTGCTAACCCTTCTTTGATTATTTGTTCTGTCGATAGTGTGGAGAGACAGCTCCTTAGTGAGGATTTCCCCTGGCTATCACCTCTTCTGCTGATCTGATTCTTCTTGCTGCTGGGTTTGTCATCCTAAACCTTGTTTGGTCCAAGTATTTCTGAGTTTGAAGAAGCTGGTTTCTCGGATCACCTACAGGGGGTGCAACCAGTAGTTCCGTACTCAGAGGTCCCGTGTTTCTTTCTGTGTTGGACATTGTGTACAAGGCGACAGTTCATTTCTCCTTGTCAGCCCTCACTCTTGCAGTTATTGCTTATGACTTTGTTTTTTGCCTGGTAATCTACTGATGTAAATATACAGCCAAAGCCTTGAGATAGCATATGTAAGTATTAATATAGACCTTACATCTGAAACATCACCATTCAGCACGAAGTAGCTCAACATCCTCTCCCATAGATATGGATGGCTAAAATTGACAGGGAAGAATATGTGACAGAGTTGTCACTCCTACTCCCAGAGATATGGAAGGTAATATTGACAGTGGGAATATATAACAGAAGGAATGGCCTGAAAAAAATAGCAAAATATTTTCTGTCTCTTTTAAACATCTCCCACTCCTCATGGAGAACTAAGACCTGCATGCCTGCCTCAGGCCAGCAGTGGGGAGGGGCAGGGGAGTATCTTTGGTTCTTTGTGCTACAGGAGATAGCTCAGCAGAACTGCCAGGCCCGCCCGGACCTGGTGGACAGAGGTCCCAGGCGGAGGTCACTGGATTGTCTTAGGTGGAGACAGTACAGAGATGGAATGATTAGAATCATCAACTGTAGTCGAACAGTAATTGCCTGAACCTGAGAACCCATTCTTGAAAAACTCTGTATTTCTGTTTATTATTGGGATGATGGCATTTTTAGACAGTAGTCTCCATCCTCCTCATTTTCCAGCAAATTAGTAAGACAGCTCTTTCCTTCTCCTCAAAAACCACTTGTCCTCGTTCTCCTGATGTGGCCTTGGGGACAAGTCCCAAGCTTTCAGTAACACCATCTTGACATGTGCTTCTACAACCCAGAGATAAGAGACAAAATATGGTGTGCTATATAATAAGGAGTATATTTGGTCTTTATCCCCAGGTCCTGAGACAGATCTCCTAACACTCTTGAAATTTCCTGAGTGATATGAACATCTTTTGTTATTCATAACAAACCCCTTTCAATCATACCCAAGTTTATGCTAATGACGTAAGTGGTCCCTGGACAGCCTCACATTGAAGGTGGTCACCAGAAAGACCAAATGATTAGAAGATTGGTATTTTCACTCCACTGACCTAGAAAGGGAGTGGGGATGGGTGCTGGAGATTGAACTCCATAAAAACATTTGAATTGTGAGAGTGGGAGAGCTTCTGGGTTCGTGACCACACCAAGGTTCCAGGAGGGTGGCCAGGTGGTGGCATGTTCAGTGAGGGCCCAGGAGGTTTGCACCCCTACTCCATGCCTAGCCCCATGCATCTCTTCTATGTCACTGTTCCTGAGTTATGTCCTTTGTAATAAACCAGTAAATCCAGAAAAATTGTTTCCCTTAATTTTATGAGCCATTTTAGCAAATTATTGAACCTGAGGAGGAATCCTCGATTTACAGCTGGTTGGTCAGAAGTACAGATGTCCTGGCACTTGCAACTGAGATCTGAAGTGAGGGAAATCTTGTGGGGCTGAACCCTTAAGCCGTGGGGTCTGTGTTGACTCCACGTGGTTGGAGTCCAAACTGAATGGAATTGTAGGACCCCAGTTGGTGTCGGAGAATTGGAGAATTCGTTGTTGTCATAGAAAACACCCCACAGGGGAACCATGAGCTGGCTCCTGATCTGCATGGACGTGAGAGATGCCACTTCTCCCCACTTTGCATTGGCCAAGCCAAATTCTGTGGCCATAGTTTAGTGCAGAGCAGTGAGATAAGCAACCCTTTTACGGGAAGGGCACCTAGTGCTTCTTAATATAGTCTACCATGGCATATAAAATATTTGTAAAATACAGAAAATTACACTCAGTGTCCCTTATTGGGTGGAAGCTAGAGGAAAAACTTACTTAATAAGACATTTCTTCCTGGTTGCCTTTATAGCACAGTAATTCTTCAGCAGCACTGATGCTGTCCCTGGTGGACGCGTGGCCGCTTCGCAGAGGTGCCCGCTTCCCCCTCAGCTCTGCCCTCCTGGCACCTCGGCTGTCTCCATGGCCTGGCTGCGATTCCCGGGTGGCCGCAGGGCAGGCAGCCCCGGGCAGTCCTTGCTGCTGAGTGAGATTATCCCACTATGGCAACCCCTCTGGCAAGTTCCACAGCCAGACCCTCAGCTGCCACAGTTGTCTGTCTGTCTTACAGTGAAACAGGGACAATTTGGGAGTGTGAAACGCCACATCCTCCCCTTGCCAGGCAGAGCCGCACACCCACTGACAGCGGCCTTTGGAGTGGGATCCTCTTGGAAACCCAGGCACAGACGGAAGCCGGGGCCCCGTGTCTCACTGCGAGCCCCCTTCACTCTCGCCTCGGCCCCCCAGGCCGGGGGAGTTGGGAGGGTGTATCCGACTGGTCCCTGCTTCTTCCTCTCTTTGCTCTTCTGCCAGCCATCTCTTGGGATCAGAGATTTTTTTTCATTTCCCCTAAATCGTATCTTTCTTTTATGTGAGAGCAGTAACTTCAGGGCCTCTACATCCTAGACAGAAAGAAGGCCTTCTCTGAACTCCAGTGAAACACAGAGACCCTGGCTCTCCCAGCTTCATGGCAGATTTGTGAGAGGAAGAGAAAAAGGAAGTCCTTTCCTTCTCAGCAGTGCTGGCCCTCGAGCCTCTTGTCCTTGAGTAAAATCTTGTGAATGTCAGATGCTGAATATTGCCTCGTTCTTCCTCTGTAACTCCTTCTGTAATAAACACCAGTCTCCTTCACAGAGACACACGGAGGCTTTGGGCTGACGGATGCAAAAGGTGTGATGAAAGAAAGGCAAAAAGGAAAACTCATAAAGGATTTTCAAAATATTACTCTAATTACATTTATTTCCCTTGTTTTACACATAATATTTATAAAATATAAATTACTTTTAGAAAGTAAATATATATTTATTTATATTTATGCATAGTATAAACTCTAAGGATGTAATATATTTTTATTATTCACTTTAAGTCTAATATACAACCTATTCTATCAAAATACTTTCTGTGTGTGTGTGTGTGTGCATATGTGTGTGTAACCTATGGCTCAGTTACCTAAACCAAGGGATAGTAATCAGTATTTATGACAAAATCAGCCTGCATAAATTTGCATTTTTATCCACTATTCAAAAGTAAGAGGTATTCATTTTCCCAAACACAGGTCTAAGCAAAAAGAATGAATGAACAAACATGACTTGATTATGTCGGTGCCCAATCATGGGATAAGTATAGGTTTGTTCAGAAGAGAGAATTTGAAAATGATTCAAGTAAAATGTTAGGCGACAAGCAGGAAATGAATCAGGCAAAGCAGGAGATGTTAATTGATGCAGTTGAGGCTTAGCGCTGCAGCCAAGGCAAATGTCAGAGGGAAAACCTGAGCAAGAGCCAGTAGTTCAACTCCAAAACCAGAGATGAAAACTTAATTCATATCAAAACAAAGAGTCTTGGCTCTCCCACACCCCTGCCAGAAACATTCGTGCATGATCTCTTGTAATACAATTTTTCTAAAGCCCTCTGTAAGCTCCATGGCATGAGAATCGAGCCAGATCTGGGTTTTATGGATTGAAAAGGATTATTCCCTTATCACACGGGAAATTCTCCAATAGTCTTTATTCAATTTGCTTTGAAGATAGGGTAGTTTCATTATTTTATGTGTATGTTTCTTTCTAGAGCACCTTTTCCTTATTACTCTGAATCAGATCATTATCACTTTATTAATTCACCCACTAGTGATGCTCCTTAATTTTATATTCTGTTGAGTTAATTTTTTGTGTGTGCTCAAATTGCATAAATTGTAGGAATATTCATTGCATGGTTAAAAAAACAGGCACTAACTTGCTTCTTAAGGCATATCCATAAATACAGGATTTATAAGTATCCTGACAGTAAATGAGATTTTAACCTTAGCGTAAGCCTAAGCTTATAAATAGGTTGCATTCCAAACAATTGCCAGTTAGTATTTTCTTTTAGCCATGTAGAAAAAAAAGCATAATGCCACAGAAAGAAAGTTATAGATAGTGGGTAGCTTCCTAGACAGGAAATGAGAAGTTCATTTATAGAATGCTAGACCTGAAAGCTCTTTAAAGCTAATTTAGTCTTAGGCCGGGTGTGGTGGCTCGTGCCTGTCATCCTAGCACTCTGGGAGGCCGAGGCGTCGTGGCACATGCCTGTAGTCCCAGCTACTCGGGAGGCTGAGGCAAGAGGATCCCTTGAGCCCAGGAGTTTGAGGTTGCAGTGAGCTATGATGACGCCACTGCGCTCTAACTTCTTACTGTGGCCACTGTCTCTCGGCATATTCTTAACTCATGCAATAGTTAAAACCTATTTAAAAACCCAACTAAAGTGTTTTTTTTTTCTCATGGGCCTCTATTTCTCAGGATAGGCTAGGCTACACTGAGATCACAGATTAACCTTGAAATCCCAGTGGCTTGGCACAATGAAAGTTTATTTCTTGTTCTTGTTACGTGTCCATGGAGAGCCCACAGGATCCTGTCTCTGTGGTCACTCGGGAAGCAGAGGGTGGGTAGTGGGCAGTCGCACTATCGGGAACCCGTGCCCTTTAAGGCGGCTGCGGCACTAGCCATTTCACAGTGAAAACCAGCAGGAGATACTTGGGATAAAAAAGAACATAAACCATTTTAAAAATTCTTCTTGAAGGCTAGTGTTTGAATGAAAGGAGACTGTCCTGAGAAGGCGCTCTTGTGTCCTGGCTGCGAAGGAGCCCCTGGACGTAGCTGAGTGCCTCCAGGAGGGCTGGGCAGGCGGCCGGGCTCCTTCCTGGAGGAGGAGTTGCGGCCGGGCTGCTGTGCTTATCGGACTTCATTAGGAGCATGTTTTGACCCACAAGAAGAAGGGGTGCCTGCGGTAGATATGTTCACATGTATCTTTCAAATTTACAGCCTCGTTGGGCACATAAGAGAGCTGCTGTCGCTGTAACTTGCCGGGATGGCGGGGAAAGCGCAGAGAAATCGGAGCTAAAAGTATTAACTGCGCCGCGGCCGCGAGGGCAGCGCGGTGGGCCAGGCAGGGTGCCGCTCCGGTCTTCCCGGGGACACAGGCACGAGGGGCAGGCCAAGGCTGGAATCACAGTTTCCTAAGTTCTGCTAGACAGCTGTCAGCTCCATAATATATCGTGTCAGCTAGAGGGCAAATGTCACATGTAATGAATGATCTAACGAAGCAATCTTTTATCTTTGAGTGTAGATAAAAACCAACATTCCTCAGTCTTCCATCTGGGGCCTTAGCGTGGCTGAGCTGAGACCAAGATACATCCTCCTCCTCCTCTCCCCACACCTCATCTTCTCCTCCACCAGCCCGAGTCTGCACGAATCTGTCCAGACACACATGGGACTTCTGTGGTGAGTGACGGAGGGAGGCGTTTAGTTGAGAGTAGTAGAAAACAGAGGAGATACTTTGGCAACTGTTTCCCTCAAATCCCACAGATTGTATTTGAGATAGCGTGATCACGGGTGTTTGAAACGGATTTTCACGGGAAGCCTGGTAGCACCCTAGGCAGGAAGTGCAGTGCAGGCTGGGAGCTGGCGGAGGCCCTCGGGAGAGGCTTGGCGAGACTGAGAAGCGCGCCAGAGAGCGGGGAAAGGCAAGGCCCCCTAACTTGGCACAGGGCCTGTGGGTAATGGCATGTTAAGGCCTGGATTTTAGGAACATTCAGACACTGCCCTGTTGGTGTGGGCAATGGCATTTTCCTAATGTACAGTGAGGGAAACGAGGCTTTTCGAAGTGGCTTCATGTGTCAGAGACAGGGACATTAAAGTGAGAAGGAGAGACGACAGGAAAATGCCACTGTCCAGCTGGTGTATGGCCTATGGGACCCATTTGTGGAACCGGTTTGAGCTCTCAAAGAAATAGAGACTGTTTCAGTGTGAGTGTGCATGTGCGTGCGCGTGTGAGTGTGCGTGTGTGTGCATGTGTGTGTGTGCGCACGCACGTGTGAGTGTGTGTGTGTGTGGCCTGTGGTCCTGAGGCCTTGCTACTGCGCATGCAGGAGCCGTGGAGGGCAGACATGAGGATTACATGCTCTCAATAGCATGTAGACTTCCTTCTGAAAAAACATCAGCCAAATCAAACCTATTTTAATCCTTAAATCACTACCCGTCTACGGAAGGGGCTGTTCTCTTTACTATAAAAATGGCTCCTGTGCTGTAGACTGAAATGCTTGAGATAGTTTTAGATGATGCTTCTCTCTCAAAGAACATTTGAGAGCAGTTTCTGAGATGCTCCGCAGAGGGCTGTGCTTGTGAGAGGGTGGGGCCCATGGGAACCAACTGCAGCTGGTTTTGGGAACCCAGAAGGGTATTAAGGGCACATTCCACACGGTCTGGTCCTGGTTTCATTCTTCAGTGCTTAATAGTTTAACGATGATAGGTTTCCCCTTGTGCTTTGCCTGGTCCCTTAAATGTGGCTGGGGCACTGTGCAGCGTTCCATAGCACGGAGGTGAAACTCTCGGCCAGATTGACATCAGTGCTCTTCCTGGTCACGGAATGATCGGCTCGTTCTCTCACTACCGTAGGCACTGACGGAGGTATTTCTCGTCCAAGCAGCACGAAGCCTGTATTTCCCCTTTATGTAAACTATCACTGTAACTTTCCTTAATTTACACATAGAAGTTGGATGTTTTATAGTAAACACCTAAATTATAAGCCTCGTAAATTCTTGCATGAGGCTATTGCCCTCTAACTCAATAAGAATCATTTATTTTCTTGTTCGGGAAGTATGACTTAAAATAATTTTGCTACTAGAAGTGACAGAATTTTTCCTAAAAGACTTGCTATTTTCCCCCAAAATGCCTTCATTATTTTTTAGCTTCCTGCCTATGTTTCCACTTACTCTCACGTGGACTATAATCTCTTTAAAATAGCCAGCTGCTTTCTACTGATAGAGATCTTCAAACTTGTAGACACTCAGCCAAGAGGTTGCAGAGTTAGGTTAGCCTAGTAGTGTGGCTGGAACCTAAGGTAAGTGACACTGTAGAAAAAATAATGAGAAATTATCCTATTTCATGTATGCTATAGTCTTATTTTTCAATTCAATTTTAGAGAATATTTTCTTATGTTAACATATTTTCTTATGTTAACTCCTTTTTCAGATGATGAGAGTAATAGGTGCTTTTTGGAAAACTTGTTAAAAGTTTAAAAGAAAATTGAATCAGCATCAGTTCTACCAGTCATAGCCAGCTTTTTGTGTGTTTCCATTCAGTCATTCTCCACGGAGATAGGTAGGTGTCTCTCTCTCTCTCCCTCCCGTTTCTCTCTTTTTCTGTTTATGTTTTCTTTATTTCTTTTGCTTAATGAGTATTAAGGTTATAGCAGACTATCTCCTTTTGAATCATGCTTCTCTCTCTTCCCCTGCAAAGCTGTACTGATGTAGAAAAGCGAGAAAAGGAGCTTCGATGGAGAGGGCCTGACTTGGAGTTCTCCCTTTCCCAGTGTTGCCACAGGTGGCAGGAAAATCAGCTGTGGTCTCTGCTCTCCCGATAACTGTTACCCCAGGGTAAGTTCAATGTCTGGCATCAAAAAATGCGGGCTGTATAAATGCAAGACGACCTTTCCCTGAACACACGATTCACTAGGAAATGTACTGTTTTTGCTTACTTTTGTTAATAATCCTCTAAGGTAGGGAATATAATTACACTGTTTTACAGCTGTGGAGATTCAAAGGCAGAATTTTAACCATTTGTTTCCCAGGGGCACAGTGAGAATCCCAGGATGTGTTTTCCAGATCCTAGTCTTTTTTTCTTTTCATGATGACACTTAGCTGTCTCACTACTGCTGTGATTCATGCTGAGGATCCCCTTACTGAGCGAAGACTGGGTGCTGTCGCTGCCTGCGGCACGTTGCTCATCATGTCTGATTTTATCTTATGAACACACTATGAGGTAAATGTCATTGTTGTTGTACAGGAGAAAACTGAGGCTTAGAGAGATTAACTCATGATCTTAGGATCCCTCCATTAGTAACTGTCCAGAAACGGATCTATCCAGTGAGTGACCTGGAGTGCATATCATCGCCTGCAAAATGAGGACAACACTGCCTGCTCCCGTGCGGGGGCATCCCTCTGACCAGTGCTAGGCAGAGTGCTAGAGCATCATATGGGACCAGGAATCGGTTACTGAATACATGAATGAATAGCATGGGCAAATATGTTTCATACACCATGAAGAAGGAAGCTTATGTATGTACTGTATGGTTTAAGGCAAATGGGGACAGGAAGTGTAGAAGGACATTAGCCCAAATTTTACCCTTTCCATGTGGACTCTGTGGACTGTGGGAGGGGCAGAAATTGTGAGAGAGCTCACGAGGAGAGTTTGCTGGTGTAATGGGAGTTATTGCTGTTATTGAAGAGTTATAAAAAAAATTAAAGGAGTTCAATAAACATGACCAAACCATCAGACAACACAAATCCATTAAGGGGAAATTGTCTGACTTTGAAAATAAAGAGAAAATGGACCAACCTTTTAACCACAGATGCAGCCTAACCTATTTATTTTTGTTATTTATTCCATTGTTATTTCTCCATTACATTATTCTAGAATATCAAAACAGTCATCTAGATTTCCCAACTGTCTCCAGATCTATTCCAGCAAGACGCTTCCCTAATCAGTGCTCCCTTACTGTCTCCTCGAGTTGAATTCCCACAGTTGTCATTTCATTATATAATACTTCAGCCTTGCTCCTTTCCAAATGCTCTCATTTCCAGGGACTTCCAGAAGGTTTTCCTGTTCAATTCATACTTTTATTTTGTTTGTCCTATTCCTCTGTGAATTGCATCCAAATATAAGGCAATTCCAGAATGCAACTTCATTTGATTTAATTGTTGCCTTTTTGTTTAAGAATTGCCCTTGAAGTCTCAGTGGCTGATTAGAGTCTTACCAAGTTCCACTGTTTCTCACAGGGAGCCAGCAGCCTAAATGACAAATGACAGCATTGCTCGGCAGCAGCCTTGAGGCATGGGCTAAAGAAGTGCTAGAACTGACTTACTGCAGGCCCTGCTCTCTGTGAATTCCTGCACTGCAGACAGAGCAGGTGGAGGAAACTCCCCCCAGACATAACGGTAGCTGCAGAGCAGAGAATGGCCACAAAAATCAAAGACTTGAGGCCAATGTTGCCTAATTCCTAGATCTAGAACACCCACCAAGGACTGGTCAGAATGAAGCCTACCAATTGTTTTATTTTGTTTCAAATCTGTGTATATGAAGAGTAGGATTCCCCCCCACACACAGGCTTTTCCCCTTATTGTGCTGTAGGAAAAAAGAACATAAGAGCATAGTATCTGGATAACCAAGAACAGGTTTTTCTTTTACTTTCTCCATAGAATGAGGATATGAATTCTATTAAAACCCTGTAAAGTGGCTGATTTTTCTTTTTAGTTTGATCCTTAACTTATAAGCGACAAGATCAGGCTGCTTATATATTTTAATAAAACTCTTTTTTTTATTAATAATATGTATTTTATTTTATGAAGATATAAAATGACTGCTATATTAACTTTATAGAGTCCTGTATCCTAAAATATATGAAATCTTCAATATAAATCTTAAAAAGTGCCACATGTAAGCATTCTTTCCCTGCTAAAGAGAAGATAACACCAGAGTTATCTTATCTGTAGACATACAAACATATTTTTGGGTGTTTTCAGGCACATACTTTTGATTTTTCTTGTGTGTGGGTATGTATAAAATCTAGAAAATAAATATACTTTTCCCAATTTTTTGTTCTTCTAAAATAAAACCAAAGGACAATTCATTGCCCTTGTTGCTAATGTTACTGATAGGTTTAACAATCCTGGAAAAATGTTTATAAATTAGAGATTTTTCTTTATAGTGGTTTTCAATGCATTTATTGCCAATTATTGGTTGTGTTCATAACCATAACTTTCTCTTATTGTTAAATATATACTTTGACATTCACTACTACAGCAGGACTGTTCATCGAGAATGTTAAGTTGTCTAGACCCCTCGGAAGAAGCTCAGAAGAGAAATGGATTGAACAATAAGATGCAACTGTTCTTTTCCATGGATGCTGTCTGAATCATGAGTGAGTAGTTATTCATTAACACAGACCACTTGCTTTATTATCCTGACTCTCTCACAGTTTCCCAATGTCATTGTTTCATGAGAAAGATATGGTATATCTTCTTGCCCTTACAACAATTTTTCAACCCTGTTTTTAAGAGAAAGCATCTTCCAGTTGGAGACATAAGGGCTGTTAACGTTGCATAATATGTGATTGTGGCGGTAGGAGCAGCTTGTTCAGTTCTCTTTTTCTGAATCCTCAGGTACAAACAAGTCCTAGAATACCCCTGACTGGGAGTTCTTAAATGCCCTGAGAAAGGTGGTTTAGGGGCAGGTGTTGCTTGTATTTGGGTCTGAGTTATGAGGCTATCCTCTCTAACTCTGGGAATGTGGGCAGGTCATTTAGTTGCTATACATCCTTGTGTCTTATCTGTGAAGAGGGGGTAATAATAAAATCTGTTTCATGTGGTTGTAAAGCACCTAACAACAGGGCTATGAAACCATTCAACATATATTCATTCCCTTCCTCTTCTAAAACAAAGGCTCTGTGAAGGTGTGACGCAAACTCATCCCTCGCTGAGGTGGTCTAACAATGGTGTTTGGCAGAAGCCCCAGGTTCCTTCCCTTGCTCTCACTGTATGGTACCAAAGAGTCCCCGCAAATCCAGCCCATGGCCATGAGCATCCTGCAGTTCCTTAGGGATGTAAACTCCGCGCTTCTCTCTGGACTTGTTGCCCTCATTGGCTTGTGACCTTCCGTGAGACAACCGCATCTTTCTGTGTCTCTGTTTCCTCTTCTAGGAATGGGTGTATTCATAGATTCTACCTATGGGTCGTTGATGTTGAGAGAATTAAATGAGTTTAGCCACGTAACATGTATGTAACAGTGCCTTGTAGCACATATAGTGAGTTCAATAAATGTTAGTTGCTATTATTAATCTAATGAATCTAGTGTTTAAAATTTCTAATTTTGCAATAATAACATATCCATTGTTTTTTACTATAAAGGTCAATAAGAAAAAGGCAGAGAATCCAATAGGAAAGTGGTCAAAAGACTTGAATAGGTATTTAACAAAAGAGGACTTCTGAAATTCTAACAAGCACAAGGAAAGGCCCTAAATTCTATTCGTCATGAGAGAAATGCAAACTATAATGTGACATTACTGGGCAGCACCCGCACAGCTACACTGCTGGTGGGAACCTAAACTGGTACAGCAGCCACTTTGGAAAATTCTTTGGTGGTATTTATGAATATATAATATTCTATAACCTAGAAGTTTTACTCTTAGAGAGATCCCTGCTGTTCAGATAAATATGTATATTTGTGACCCTGAAAACATGGATAAGAATATAGCAGCATTTGGGATCGCCTCAGACTGAAAACATCCCAAATGTCCATGAATAGAAGATTGAATAAATGTATTGTGTTATATTCTTACAATGGCATACTATACAGCAGTGATAATAAATGAACACACACAACAAAATGATTCTCACATACTTAATGTTATGCTTAAAGATTCAGACATACAAGAGCACATGTGGCAAAATTCCGTAGAGTTCATTCCAGGCAAAACTAATCAATGAGGATAGAAATGAGGACAGGGTTTCCCTTGCTGGAGAGTAAGAACTAGGAGGAGGCTCGGGGTCTCCCAGGATGCTGGTAGTGTTCTCTTTCTTGATCAGTAACAAGGGTAAGTTCACTTTCTGAAAATTCATCAGGCTGTTCAATTAGAATTTGCACATGTTTCTGTTGTATGTTGTAGTTCACTATAAAATTAAACAATGGATTGAGTTCCAGAGAATCTTATATATGAAAGAATATCCATTTTTCCCTAAATAACACATGGATTTCATCTGCTCTACATTAGAGCAGTTCTGAAAGGAGCTAAAATGCAGAAAGCACATCTTATTTTTAAAGTAAAAGATCAAAACCACTGGCAGTAAGGGTTTCGGTGGAACAGAAGGGCAGCGGCCAGTTTGGACAGGGGCCCACGGCAGCTCTGGATCTAAGGAAACACATTGATTTTTCGCTCTTCGAAGCCAGTTGGAAGGACGAGGAGAGTCGGCTCTACAGCCTCAGCCCTGTCTCAGCTCCACATTCAGCAACTGCTGTCCGGGCTCCGCCAGGAATGCTCTGGCCAGATTCGTGCTGTTTCCCAAACAGGTAGGCGGCTGTCCTGGCAGCCTCCTCCTCTTTGCATCTGGATGGTCTCAGAGACACCATTCATGCCAGGTTCTGCTGATCTTCCCAACAAAGTAGCTCAGAGCTGAACACACTTCGTGCAGTGTTACCGGTGGTTCAAGCGAGAAACCCTTGCTAGTGAGGAAATTCAGCGGGAGCATTTGGGGCAGGTGCTGCTGTGGTTACAGAGAAGACATTTATGCCTGCAGCTGCCTTCTGGGTCTTTGTCTTTCTGCTGCTTCATTGCCTTGTTAGATTTAAACTTTAATCATTTAAAACACCAGTCTGCTAAAATAATGATTTTACTTATGCCAAAGTAATTTAGTGGGGACTTTTTGAGCATTTGGGCCCACATTGTACTCTTCCCTTCCTGGGACAAGAGCAGGCCTGCATGGATCACATCATAGTCATCCCTCCCCCCAACCCCCCCCCCCCCCGACGGTGAAGACAAGCTCATGAGGACCAGGTGAGGGATGTGGGTACTAGTGGCACCCTTCTGTGTGCAGCACCAGAGCGGACCACTCTTAGCACCTCTCTTCTCCATATGATACAATTTTTTTCAGCAATAACCTTAAAATGAAATAAATGGTAATTAATAATGGCTAGAAAAGAAATGCAGATAATAAACATTTTATTTTATTGAGGCTCCTATTCATGCCAAGAAAAACAATTATAGTAAGAAAAATATAATAACATTAAGCATTTGCAGAAGATTCAATTTAGGCAAACATTACATTTTATTTTCTTGATTTATTAACAATTGAAAACAAACAAATTTCAAATTGAAAGGTATTTAAATTCAGTAAAATGTTTCATGCATAAACTTAACTTTATAAAATTTGTAAATTTTATAAAATAAAAATGTTGCTCCTAGCACACTGCTTCACTGTTTCAAATTTTAGACACACATAAAACTTCGAGTGGTTACACTGGATGGCAGAATTGAAATAGTTCAAGTTCTGTTTTCTTTTTTTCATAATCATTGTTCTAGCATTTAAATTAGAATATATTTAAATACAGGCATATGTGGTTTTCCAGGGTTGGAGAGATAAACTGTACCTGAAGTAATATGGAACCTTCACACCTATTAGAAACATACTCTCCAAATAAACTTGCATAGTTGAATCTGCTTGTATTGGGAACTGGCTGCATAAATGGGAATCCTCCAAATTAACTTCCCTCTTGAATATATTTATTAAAAAAAAAGAAACATGTTTAAAAAATAAGTAATAAATACATGCCATCTTGAAACATACATAGATATTATTAAAACTCAGTAAGTCAACAACAACAACAAGAACAACAAGCAAACTGATTAAAAAATGGATAAGGGACTTGCATAGATATTTCTCCAAAGGAGATACACAAATGACCAATACGCACATGAAAAGATGCTTGATATCAGTAATCATTAGAAAAATGCAAATAAAAACCACAATGAGATACCACCTCACATACATTAGGATGGCTACTATCAAAAACCAGAAAATATTAATAATAAGTTTTGGCGAGAATGTGGAGAAATTGGAACCCTTGTGTATCATTGGTGGAAATGTAAAATTGTGCAGACACTATGGAAACAAACAGTATGGTGGTTCCTCAAAAGATTAAAAATAGAATTACCATATGATCCAGATATTCCACTTTTGGTTAAATACTCAAATGAATTGAAAGCCAGGTCTTGAAGAGATCATTGTACACCCTTGTTCATAGCAGCATTATTTACAATAGCCAAAATGTGGATGCAATCCAAGTGTCCATCAATAAATGAATGGAGCAAAACGTGATATGTGTGTATACACACACACATACACCATATTGGTGGGATATTATATATACTCAACTTATATATACTATCTATCTATCTATCTATCTATCTATCTATCTATCTATCTATCTAATACACACACACACACACAGACATCATGGTGGACTATTATTCAACCATAAAAAGAAAGGCCATCTAATACATGCCACCACATGGGCGAACCTCGAGAACATTATGCCAAACGAAATAGCATACAAAAAGACATACACTGTCACATTTGTCACAAAAAGACAAATAGTGTGTGATTTCACTTACATGAGGTACCTAAAGTAGTCAAATCCATAGACACAAAAGTGGAATGGGCCTGGCAGAGAAGGGACCGGGGAGTTGTTGCTTAATGGGCAGAGTTTTGGTTTCTCAAGATGAAAAGAGTTACGGAGATGGATGGTGGTGATGGTTGTACAATAATGTGAATGTAGTTAATGCCACTGAACTGTATACTTGAAAATGGTTTAAATGGTAAATTTTATATATTTTACCACAATTTAAAAACAATTCAATAGGAAGTACAGCAATAATTTAGAATTTAGACGTAAAAAAGATGCTTTGTAGATGAGTATTTTATCACTGACATTGTTTTGAATTGCTGGTGCACAGTGTTAATAATGAGCAAACCAACTCTCAGTCGATTTTAAAATTGTTCTAAAATTCCCCACAGTCCAGCCGTTGTTCCAGCCCCCACCACTAAGTAGGGCTGACATCTCTCTGCCATGTGAGCCTCATGGGGTGGGGGGTGGAGCTGCGGCTTCTGGGCGGGCAGATAAGAACAGTGCCTCTGCAGAAAGTATGTAAGTTTGCTACTACATGATTGTGAACATAGGCCACATCCCAGAGAATGCTGTGGTATTTTTCCTTCATGGATTCATTTTGCAAGGATGTCCCAGTTCCCAGGCCTACCTCTCTTTCGTCACCGTCACCTTCTGGTGGCTTCTGCCCTTGTCCTCTTCCCCTGAGTGGCAGTTGTGTCTATCTGGTCACTGGAGAGACTCTGGTCTTTCAGAACTGTGGTCCCCAACCCCTGGGCGGCAGACCAGGACTGGTCCGTGGCCTTTCAGGAATGGGACTGCGCAGCACGAGGTGAGCTGCAGGCCGACGGAAGCTTCGTCTGTATTTACAGCCGCTCCCCATCGCTGCATCGCCACAGAAGCTCCGCCTCCTGCCAGATCAGCCCTGGCACGGGATTCTCACAGGAGCGGGAGCCCTGCTGTAACTGTGCCAGAGAGATCTGGGTTGTACAAGCTTCTTAGGGGAATCCAATGCCTGATGGTCTGGGAGGAGCTGAGCGGTGATGCCAGTGCTGGGGAGCGGCTGCAAACACAGATTCTCATTAGCAGAGAGGTTTGACTGCACAATAAATGTAATGTGCTTGAATCATCCTGAAACCAACAATCCTCTGGTTCGTGGAAAAACTGTCTTCCATTAAACTAGTCCTTGGTGCCAAAAAGGTTGGGGACAGCTGCTATGGAGTCTTCGTAGTAGGGCAGCTTAAAACAAAGTGATGCTTATCTAGCTCTGCTGTCCCTTTCTTCTAACATAGTCTCTGCTGGGGTTCAGAACTTGTCACCCCAAATTATGTCACTTTGGCATACTGATTATTTTGAGGTGAAAGAAATTGAAAATAGCCAAATGCAGAAAAACCACTTTACCACCTATCAGCTTCCTAAAGTATACATTTTCCCTTTTGTAAAAGAAATTTACATTTATATAAGAAATTTTCATTAGTAAAGATATTTGTGCCAGGAAGAGAGCTATTCCAAAACCACTTTATCACCTGAGAGACTTACATGCATAACAGGGTGACTTTTATTCACCATGCGTGTCACACCTCACCTTCTCCCACTTCGTCTCCACCACCCCCAATAAGCCCCAAGCCCCTATTCCTTCCTGTAGCTCAGGATTACATGTAAGCCTCAATGACCTCACTCCTTCCTCGAGTCTCATGTTTTTGTTGGACTCCTGTGTGTATGTACATAATCAAAATAGTTTTCTCTAGTTAAACTATCCATATCAATTTCATCTGTAGACCAACCAGAGAATCTAGAAGAGTAGAAATAAGCCACTTTTCCTCCCCCACATCATCTGTATTTTTGTGCTAACAAGGACTTGGACTCTTTGCTCTGGCTTGAAAAGCTATCCACCTTCGTGGGCAAGAGTCTTGGCATGGAGAAGGGGCAGACGTTAGGGAACCGGAAGGAGAAGAAAGTTGAGCCAGGACTGGAGTTAGGCTTTCACCCACAGCTAGGACACGTGGGCTGCCACGTCAAGGCCTTGCACTATTAAAATGTCATTCAGCCTGGAAGTCCTGGCGGGGCCAGGTTTGCAGTGCCCTGCTGGACGCAGGAGGAACTGTTCTGCCTTCACAGGCAGGAGGCTGCTCGGTGTTCTGCCAGATCTCTGCATCCTCTCTGGACACGCTCTAAAGGGAATACAGCCAACAGATGCACATCATCTGGGCTTTTGCTTTGAAACTATAGGTAAACAAAGAAACTCTTCCTCCAGGGCAAGCTGCCCAAATGTGCTAGCTCATACGCTCCATACCGCCTGCCCCCTCTGGCCACTCCAAACAGCACAACACCGGCACTCTGGCAGTTTTCATCCTAAACTGCATCCCTGATTTCATCCTGATCCCACTATTTCTTACTAGTGACCTGAAAATATTCTCTCTCATGTCCACCCTTGACTTTGGCTTTGGACCTTAGAACGGTTCCACCATGCCCATCATTCTGATCTGTCATCAGTGTCTTGCCACAGACCTCCCCAAGTAAACACTCCGCCCAGTTTGACCTAGGCTGCAAGCTGTCTATTTCCACTTGCTCTCTTGAGATGCAAGGCTGGAAACTGGACCCCTGCTCTCTCTCCTGAATCAAATCCACATTATTGGAAAAGTCTACACATTCCCTACAAAGATATCGAAGGTGGTCTTATCCCAATTGCCAGTCCTTTCCTGCAGCTCTCCAGACTTGTGGGGCTGGTCTTAGGATTTGCTCTGAGTCTCTCCCCCTTTTTCTCCTTCTCCCCACTTCTCTGAGGCCCCTCCTCTTCTTTCTTCCAGTTTCTATGCTCTTCTTCTATGGCCATATTTCTTTTTTTTTTATTTTTTTTTTTTTTGAGACAGAGTCTCACTTTGTTGCCCAGGTTAGAGTGAGTGCCGTGGCATCAGCCTGGCTCACAGCAACCTCAATCTCCCGGGGCTCAGCGATCCTACTGCCTCAGCCTCCCGAGTAGCTGGGACTACAGGCATGCGCCACCATGCCCGGCTAATTTTTTGTATATATATTTTTAGTTGGTCAATTAATTTATTTCTATTTTTGGTAGAGACGGGGTCTCGCTCAGGCTGGTTTTGAACTCCTGGCCTTGAGCAATCCGCCCGCCTCGGCCTCCCAAAGTGCTAGGATTACAGGCGTGAGCCACCACGCCCGGCCTATGGCCATATTTCTTATCACAGGCTTTACTGGTGGGATTGCCTTTTTTGCTTAGGGCCCTATTAATTGCACAGAACTCTTTGTCTTTGAATACACACTTATTTGAAGCACAGGTTTAAGTACTAAGTGTTTATAATTAAATTTCAATGGGAGACATGTTGCCCTCCAAAAGGCTTTGCAAAATGCTGGCTGTCCTACTGTCCCTGCTCCAATCTGAATTCCCTGTTGCTTGGCAGGCTGAATTCTCCCTGCATGATCAGCTTTCTCTGTGAGCTATAGGGACCTTCCAAAGCCTCTTTGGTGAGAAGAGTCACTTGCTAGTTGGAGCAGGAGCTGGAAACCAATGTCCTTACAGGCAGGCACATGGCCCTGCCTGAGTCCAGGAGTGGGTCTCCCCCCAGCAGTGGCTCACAAGCGTTGCAATGTGACTACTTCAAGGCCAATGTGTACAAGCTAGTCTTTCACATCCACTGTCTGGTCACATCCCAAATTACCGTATGTGAACGCCTGGTCCTAAGAGATGGCCTGAAAATGAAAATGGCCTTGAGACACAAGGCAATTTAGGAGACCTGCAAATCAAATTCTCTCTTCATGATTTGCAATATACATCAACACATGACAAGCTCTGAGGAACCTTAAGGTAATAAACCTACTTGAATTTCTTTAGCTCACTATCTCCCAGGCTTAGTTGATCATGATCATCTTTTTTGTTTTTAATGTGACACTTATTTCCTGCTGAAATTGGGTTATTCAGAAAATTCTTTGAGAAATGTTCTGCTATCTTATTAGTACATTCATGTTGCAGACAAATCAACATGTATCACATGTTGAGTGACACATGAGTGTCACTGAGTGACACATGAGAGGACAGGCCAGAATGCTGCAACCCTGCAGCCTCTGTCCCCTCTGCTCACTCCCTTGGGGCTAGCACATATGTGTTGGGGTTTGAGAAAGGTTTAATGAAAAGAAAATTAAGGAACATGTATGAATTATTTATCTTTACTGTGTTAACCAAGTAAAAATACTGATTGCAGTGATATTTGTTTTTCATCATATTGCCTGTCAGCAGCTGCAGCCACATATAATGAGTTTGATTCACTTTTTTCTCACTCTGGGATCCAGACAGATCATTCTCATGGCAAAGGGAAAATGGCAAGAGGCTGGTAGAAATTCTCTGACCATTTGCCTGTCACAGCAGACATCAGTTCAGGTCATGTTTCATTGGCCAAAGCAAGTCACACCATACCCAGTTCTGGTATTGACTTTGTATACGTCCTCTTTGTAACAAGTGGTGGTGACAAGCAACCCCTGAAATCTCTCTCATGTTGCACAACGGTTACCACGGGCTGGCTGCTGTGTCTCTTCTCTATACCTCACCTCACTTTGTGACCCACACTGTAGGAACAGCTGCTCTCTTGGCATTCTCACGGCAGACTTACCATCCGCATGGCAGGCAGAAAAGAGTAAGATGGTTTGGAGAAACTGTTGATACCTCTTGGCAAAAGTACATGGCATGGCCTAGTCCAACGGCAGTGGGGAAGGGATGTTTTGGCTTCCACAGTGAGCGCACTGCCAGTTCTATGGCAATAGATGGGGATGCACCATCCTCTCACAGGTGAGAGGGAGCACTAGCAATTGGGGACAGTAATTAGTTGGGAATGATTTCAGTTGAAAGTAGCAGAATATCCAACTAATAATGCCTTGAATTGATAGGGGTTTATTTTTCTCATATAAAAGAAAGTCTGGAGGCAAATGGTTGCTAGTGTTGTAGTTTACCAACAATGCTGTCAAGACTCATATTCTTTGTTTTCCCTGTCTTTTTATTACACTATCCTCAATGTGTTAGTCTTTCACATTTACCCATACTGCCTCTTAATCACAAGAAGGCTGCACAGCTGCAAGAATCACATGCATATGGAAAAGAGAAAGAAGGAAAGGGAGATAGTATCATCTTATCAATTTCTAATTCAAACTCTTTTCTAGAAGCCTCCCTATCCCCCACACCAAAGATGTTTACTTTCATCTCATTGTGCAGAATGTGACTCCCCTACGTTGCAAGAGAGGCTGGAAAGGAGGACTAGATGGATTCTACTGAAGACAAGCAAAGCAGAATGGGGCTCGAATGTCAGGTGGGTTATCCAACCAATATTGCCTTCCACAGAGGATTATTAGAAAGGATGGATGTTTGAATCTGGGCTTCTTTTATCATTATTTACAATTGGGAACAAAAGGTAAATTTGCATCCACTAGTCTAGTTGATTAGCTTTTCATTTGTTATGCACATAATTTCTTTAATAATGCTATTAAATCTCTTAAACAATCTAGTCCCATAACATTTATGTAAGCGTACTTTGCTATTAAGATTATTGTGTTGAGTATTCTACATATGCAATTTACATCTTCCCTAAGAGAGAAAAATGATGCCCAGTAATGAAATCCAGTTGCACGATAGACTTTAGGAGAGGAAATAAACTTTATTATTTTCATTTGACTTGCTTATATTTGTAAATGCTTTGCAATTCTTTCAAGAGGACTCTTTTGTGTTACTAAAACAGAAATAATTGTGTTGCCTGAGGTGTTACATAGACATCAGGACTCATTTTCAATGGCAGAAACACATTTTTGTTTTTTGAGAGGAATGTGTTATAAATGTCTCTCCCCTGTTAAAACTGTGAACTGCTAACAGGAGTTTGGCTGACTTGTGAGAGCAGAACGTTACAGAAATGCCTAATGAAGAGAAGATATTTCTGTTACAACAACTTGGCCTCTGTTTTCTATGAATCTGGAAAGAAAATATCTATGGATTTTGGAAGACATCAAAGGTAGAGACATCTCCTCCACCTGCTCTTGGTGCCACCTACCTGTTCTTGAAATCACCCAAACCACTGCTCACGATGGCCATCAAGGCTCGGAGAACCTTGAATGGATTCAGGGAAGAACCGCTGGGCGTGAGGGAGGAAGTCAGGCAGGAGTGTGTAGCGTGTTAGTCTGTGACGGCTGCTGTAACAAAGCCCCACAGCCCAGGCAGCTTAAACAACATGAATTTATTTCCTCATATTCGGGAGGCTAGAAGCCCAACATTACGGTGTCAGCATGGTTGGTTCCTTCTAAGGCTTCTGTCCTGGGCGTGCAGACAGCTGCCCTCTCCCTGTGTTCACGTGGTCTTCCCTTGTGTGTCTGTCTGTGGCTCAGTCTCTCCTTCTTGTAGGGGCACGGGTCATATTGGATTAGGGCCCTCCCACATGACCTCATTGTACCTTAATCGCCTCTTTAAAGGCCCTATATCTAAATAGAGTCACACTCTGAAGTTCTGGGGTTAGACCCTGAACATGTGAATTTTTGGAGGGCCATAACTCAGCCCATAACACAGAGGGGCACATGGGTATGTTTTTAGGAGATGTTCATTTCTGTATACACTGTTATCCTATGTTTACAGTCTTATTTACTTCTTCTGTCAATACTGTTCAGTGAGTTTGCTTTTTCTGCTGTTACTTTTGGGTGCATCCCTACCTCACCTTTGCTAACAGACATGTCTCACAGCGGCAGTGGTTTCTGTTACACCGACATCACACACAACACACACACACACACACACACACGCACCTGCACACCACATTTGCTGACCTGGACATCTTCTATTCCGACTGTTGGCATCAGGCCTCCAAGGCCATGCGAAGTCCTATCGGCTCAACTTAATGGACAAGTTCTAATTTCTCAGGCCAATGCTAGTCATGTAAATCAAGAGAAGATTCATACGATTTCACAGGAAACTTGCTATTTGAGATTTTGTTTATTTATGTATTTTTCTGATCGCATGCTCAAAAGCAGCCAAACCACGTCTAATTTAACTATTTCAGTATCATAACATTTTGAAACATGGAAAGAAAATTCCTACTTTGTTCTTTTGCTTCATCAACAAAGCAGGCCAACATGAAACCTAAAGCACAGAAGCTTGTAATTTTTAAATGCAATAAAAGTCACATCTGCTTCACTAAGACGTGGGAAATGCAAGCGCGTGAAGTAACCCCTGCACGCTCGCGGCTCTCCGTGTCTTCCCTGTGCTCTGGCACCGTCGCATTGGTTTGTGGATCTCTACTGTAATGTGAACCGCTTACCAGGATGTCTCCAACAGAAGTTCACTTTCTGTCTCGTGTGGTGGAAATGCCCTTGAGACCCTCCAGGCTTGGTTTATTTACGTGGAGTCTGAAAGGTAGCAATGCCAAATCGTAAGGACCAGGAGTAGTTTTCACTCTGCTGACGCACTGTTGCCTGCCGCTGGGGCGCGGGGCCACGCAGAGGCTGTGAGCATCACTGCGTGCTCTCGCGCACCAGAAAACCCACTGCTTCACAATTCTGCTTCCAAACCGGCGTTTTCAACTGGTTGTTTCTCAGCTGCTGCCACAGGCGGCTGTGACGCGGGAGCCTGGCTGCTGGGTGACAGGCACATTGCGCAGCCCTGTGCAGAGGCGGGGAGGTAGACGTGGCAGACTTGAGAGCAATCAGAACACGGCAGTTTCGGCTTGTTCTTCAACCAGCCTTGCATTTGTCCCCTTTGGTCATCACTGCTGTGGGAACCCGAGTAGGTTGTTGCCTTAATCGTGAGATTGGTTAGTGGCTGAAAACAATTGACAGATTTATGTCAACTTGAAATGCTACTTTTACAGTCAAGTATCGGGGCTCTAGAGTACAGACTCGTCAAGCGGGAAAGCACTGTATTGACCCAAGGGTCTTACTAACCATTGATGCAGAGACAGCCCTTTATTTTACCTGTTTCTGGTGTATTTCCAGTGTTCTGAGAGACAGCCCCAAGGTGCTTAGAGTGGCGTAGGTCCTCAGGCTGGGAAGAGACGACCTAGAGTGGATTTGAGCTGGAGAACTACTTGTCCTGGGTGAACAGGGCTGGGGTTATGGATTGACCCTGCAGATAGACGACAATCACACCCTTTCCTGAGGCATCTGATCACCTATCGAAACAACAACAACATAAAGATATTAAAGTTTAAGGAGTTTAAGTATTGAAACTCACAAATTTCTAAAAGATCTGTATAATAAATCACAGGTTGATATTTAGACATTAAAATTAGTTCTATGACAAATAATGCAAAAAACCTAAACTTGTTACATAAAATGACTTTTATTTTTGATTCTAGAAAGCATAAAAATTCATCTGCTGATTTTGTTCCCCTAGAACAAAATATTTCAAAAAAATTAAATGGTTCTATTTTTAGAAAGATCAACCTAAGGAAAAAATATCCTTAACCGTAGTTTTACCAAAAACAAAAAAAATATTTGTACTTACTCTCTGTATTGGAAGTGAGCACAATATCAAATTAAAGCATAATATAGGAAGTCTTGAAGAGGTGTGTTAGCATAGAACAAACATTTTGTTTTCTTATAATTTTGTTTAATGCAGGGCAAGAACCTAGAAAATTCTAATGATAACATGACTTCTGAATCTTTAAATGGGTTCTGACTTTTTTTTTTTTTTTTTTTTTTTTGAGACAGAGTCTCGCTTTCTTGCCTAGGCTAGAGTGAGTGCCGTGGCATCAGCCTAGCTCACAGCAACCTCAAACTCCTGGGCTCAAGCGATCCTCCTGCCTCAGCCTCCCGAGTAGCTGGGACTAGAGGCAAAAGCCACCATGCCCGGCTGATTTTTATATTATATATATTAGTTGGCCAATTAATTTCTTTCTATTTTTATGGTAGAGACAGGGTCTCACTCAGGCTGGTTTTGAACTCCTGACCTTGAGCAATCCGCCCGCCTCGGCCTCCCAGAGTGCTAGGATTACAGGCGTGAGCCACCGCGCCCGGCCCGGGTTCTGACTTTTAATCACTTCACAATTAAGTCTTCTAATGATAACTGTGAAAAAATTTTACACCACATGATTGATTGCAGGGAGAGTGCACAATTTTGATACTGTTGTAAAGAAAGAGGAGTTGGCATTTGGCTATGGATGTTTGTATTATAGGTTGGGCTTGTAGCAGGGCAAAAGTGGCTGGCATACCTGTAGATAGAACAAACATGATTGCTTTTTCAAGGAGAGTTTTGTAATGTCAAGCTATCATCTTTCATTCTACTGATTGGTTTATCCACCGAAGTGTAGTCTGTACCCTATAACAAGAGAGTATGACATTAGTCTAAACATTTTTAAAATTAAATAGATTTATATTCTTTCCTTTAAAAAGTCAATAAGACTCTTGTATTCTAGGTTTTCAAGATGGTCTTCCAGGATTAGCTAGCTGCCAATTATGAGTATACCTCTAGAAAGCCAAAGTCTACCACCTAAATCTTTGTAAAGGCCTGCCAAAGAAAATAGCTTAAGTTTCAGCATAATTGATGCTGATCTACTTCTTTCAAAAACAATTTTCCAAAAAATTAACTACTTTTTATTATCACTAACAGACTAACTAGATGAAAATGATTACCACTAAGGCAGCTAATGATGTCCTTACTTGGTAAAACAAGGAAATATAAATTCAATTATTTTAGTCATTATTTTGTTTCTTAAGCTTAAAGAAAGATGTCTTTCTTTAAACAAAAGCGCTTGTTTAAAATTAGGTTTGTATAATTCACTCAAATTGGGCAACTGACTTCAAAGAAGAGCGGCAGACGCCTGGAAGTGGTTACTTTGCAGTAGTTGGATCTCTTGAATGGATCTATGGAGTCATCCAGAGAGTAAATAGGTGAATTAGAAATAATCTCAGTTTCTGAGCCTCATGCCGGGTCTGCAGCTGCCCCCTCCTTTCCTCCTTTCCAGGACGGCTTCTTCTCTCGTGCTCTAAACCCTATCCCTTCTGCTGCCTGTGCGTTCCTGCTCCATCATCACTCACTCTCCTCTGTGCTGACGGTGCCTTTTCTCTGCTGGCTCTTTCTTCACAGTCCATAAACACAACAGATGTCTTGTCCATAAAACATCCTTTCCTTAATTCTGTGCTTGCCGATGTCTCCTTCCTTTCCTGGTTAAGCTCCAGAAAAGTATGGTCTAATTCGGCCCTCTCTCCATGCCCCCCCCCCCCGCCCTCCATGGCGAGGCTCTACCGCCTTTCTTCATTGAGCCCATTTTGGAAAACACCACCAGGGATCTCCTTGCACCCAAGCCCAAGCACCCCTTGTTAACTCTCATCTTACTCAATCTCTTTGGAGCATTTAAGACAACCTGCTTTTCCCTAAAACTATTTTCACCCTTGGTTTCTAAGAAACCAATTATTCCTGCTTCCTTTTCCTCGATTGCTTTTTCTCTGCCCTTGCTAATGGCTGCTTTTCCTTTCAAGAAGGATCTGCATTCCCCATGCTTCTCTCCCTGGCCATCTGGACTTCTCACCTACAGTACCTCCCTAGTGGTTTTTGCTGTAGCCCTGATGCTGAGGACTTTATAACCTCCCTAGCTCTGGCAAGGCATACTCACCTGCTGAGTGGATACTGCAGCCGCATGCTCCCAGACACACAAGTCCACGTCCAGACTGAGCTTTACCTTGCCTTCCCAGCAGAACTCTGCCTAGATGTCACACTTTGCCTTGTGGTCAACGTCCAACTCAGTCTCCTCAATCAGAAACCCAACACATAGCTCACCTTCACTCACAACACCTGACAAAGTGAGCAAGCCATTGCGGCCACACAACGAGAGGTGCTGAGGGCTTTGACGTGGAACTTTGGCAACATGAGTCAGTGAGAGAGGCAAATCGAGAGATGTGGAGAAGATATATCGTTGTCCAGCCTCACACAGAACATGGTACGAGAGCTATATTGCATAAGCCTTCAGATCAGTGCAGCTGACTTCACTTTCTAAGCTCTCATACCATGGTCAAAGGCTGGGTGAGCTCCCATTCGAATGAATGGAGTATGATTTGGAAACAGGACAATTTCTTGGAGCTCTCTGCTCCATGAGCATGCCCAGGTTATGTGTTCATGGACTAATGGAAATGGAATTGCCATCTGGAAACATGTTCTTTTCCTTTTTTTTTTTTTTTTTTGCATAGACCCTAAATTATCTGAGATTTGCAAAGACTCTGAATTGTGTTGAATTGAAAATTAAGATTTTTAAACTATAGGCATAATAAAAATAATTATTCTTTGGTTATGCATGATATTTGCAAACTACCAAGTTTCTCAATCCAGGACAGAGACGATTGGAAAAAGGAATATAATGTTAAAAGTGAAAAAAGAAAACCCAAAATTGCCTTGAAATTTCAAAATCACAGATATATGATTGAATTTTTCTTGCTAATAGGGTTAATAACATGCCAATATTTTAAACAATGTATAATTGAGAGCAATTGGCTATTTTAAAACACAACGTTTAACCATTAGAAACAAACATCATGGAAACATGAATTTGGTCAATTTTGTCTTTACTGCATCTCTCATGCTGGGAGCAGCTCTTGGAACGTACGAGATGCTGAATAAAAAGGTAGCCGTTGAGGGAAGCCTCCAATTATATGTTCGTATTCATACGATTCAATTTTTAAATGATTGCATGTTGTTATCTTGCCTCTCACACCACTTATGGAAAGCAGTAAAGAATCTTAAGGAACAGAACTATAAAGTTATTTCTAAATTTGAGGAAGGACTGTGATTCATTTATTTCCATGCCCTGGTTTTTTCATGGTCATTCTATGTATACATAAAATATCCAAATATTATATCCATTTAGTAGTTTAGATTTACATGAACATAGTAGGACTTTATTTTCATTTAATAGAATGTAAACCATTTGGCAGATATAATTTATTATCATATTGAAAACACTTATTTTGCTTCCAATCTTGTGGGTGATTCTTCAAGCTCAAGATTATAAGGCTGATAAAGACAACAGCACAATTATCACCAGGATTGCTCGTTAAGACTCAAAAGAAGATAAAAACAACACGTATTCATTCAAAATCATTTGGAATAATTTTATAATTTCCTTCAGGGAGTGGGACATGCATAAAAAGGAAGAGTCTTAAAAATGATATAGATTGGAGATAGTAATCATGTGAATGACTATCAAGAACTATTCAGGTCTGCACACATTTGATTTGGCTGTGATAGAAGACTGTTAGATTAACTTTACTTACATTTGCCTTTGGAAGAATGTGTTTATAGAGAGCAATTTTGAACTTGCTTATATCAGTGTTTACTAACTGCTGTTACTATTCCTAATGAATAGTAACATTAGTTTTCCTAATGAATAGTAACAGTTTATTAAATATGAACTGTTTGATTTCAAATCAAAATTGTAGTTTTTTATACCCCCAAAAGAAGCAGTACAATTAATCAAAGTGTACACCTAAACTATCCACAGTTTTGCCATCTTAACAGTAGCTTGTTTATGCCAGCAGAGAAGAAGCCTGAGAGCAAGTGGCGATGAAATTGCAAAAGGTGCTTTCCACAGCTTTTTGAGAATTGAGTATTTTCCTTGCAAGAAGTGGTCCAAAGCCTGGAAGAAGTGGTAGTCAGTTGGTGCAAGGTTTGGTGAATACTGTGGATGATAGATAGTTTCCAAGCCTCGTTGTTATAGTTTGAACAGTGTTGTTTGTGCAACATGTGGTCAAGCGTTGTCTTCCAAGAGGATTGGCCTGTCTCTATTGGCCAATCTTGGCTGCGTAATGGCAAGCATCCTTATTATTTCATCCAATTGGTTGCAGTAGACATCCTCTGTAATTGATTAACCAGGTTTCATGAAGCTATAGTGCATAATTCTGCTCTGGACCACCAAACAGACATAATTGGCTTTTTTTGATGAATATTCGCTTTTGGACTGTGTTTTGGCACTTCATTTTTATCCAACCATTGTGCTGAATGCTTGTGATTGTCAAAAAGAATCCATTTTTCATCACACATCACAACACAGTGTAGAAATTGTTCGCCTGTATGTCTTGACAGCAAAGAAAGGCAAGCTTCGGGATAATTTCTCTTCTGATGCTCGTTTAATCCATGTGGTACCCATCTATCCAGCTTCCTTACCTTGCCCGTTTGTTTCAAATGGTCCAATATTGTTGGAATAGTAACGTCAAACCCTGCTGCTAATGCTCGTGTAGGTTGAGATGGATTCGCTTCCACCACAGCGTTCAGCTCATTGTTATCCACCTGGATCCTAGGTCGCCCATGTGACTCATTTTCAAGATTAAAATCACCAGAATGGAACTTTTTCCAGCCATCAACATATGATGAGTTCATTAGCCACATCCTTCCCAAACACTTTGTTGGTATTTTGAGCTATCTGTGCTGCATTAGCTCCAAGACAGAACTCATATTTGAAAATAACATGAAGTTTTTACTTATTTGTGATTTCACAAAAATTCTCCTCCCCCCAAATTTGAAGATAATCACAAGCCAAACTGTGCACTTGAAAGAATGAGGATGTACTTTCACAATAAAAATAAAACAAGAAGTGTCAGAGTGAAATGTCAGAGATATCAATTGTCAAACTTAGGACTTAAGAAAATCAGACATTTCATACTTAATAACCTAACAATAGCTTGCCAACATCTGCACTAGGGGATAATTACAGCATCATCAGATTCTGAGTGGAGGCAGACATATGATTTTACTTAAATATGTTGGTTATAAAGCCAATATTTGGGTCCACTGTCATCTTTCAAAAGCCACCCAGTCTATGATAGTTTATTATAATAGCCTGGACAGACTAAGATAATTCTTACAAAAGAGAGAGACAAGAACAGAAAAGTAAGTGGTAGGAAGGAATCTATTTAAATCAAAAGTTTTCTGAAAACTATGTGTTCCTTAAAATATTTTTGGTTTTTGTTTTTATCTGGAACCATGATGCCATCTCTACACAGGTTGAGCATCCTTAATCCAAAAATCTGAAATTTGAAATGCTCCAAAATCGAAAACTTTTGAGTGCTGACATGACACTCAGAGGAAATTCTCATTGGAGAATTTTGGATTTTGGATTTTTAGATTAGGGATGCTCAACCAGTATATAGCTGCTCTTTCCATTTTAAGCTCTCAGTGGGAAGAAACTTTCTATTTAGAAAGTGTTTCAATGAGATAGGGAAGAAATGATGAAACAAAATTTTTGGCTTTGTGAAATAAATAACTTATTTTCAAGTTTATATGCAAGTAGAGTAAGGCCAAGTAGCCAAGTACTATTCATTAGAATCTGACTAGGTAATAGACACTGGGCCAGATGCTGGGTTGCAAAGACTAATCAGACATGTTCTTTGACCTCAAGACAGTGTGGGGCAGATAGACAAGTACGCTAGAGGACACAAGACTCAGCTCAGTGTGGCGGCTTCCAGAAAGGCTCCCCTTGCCCCGCTGCCTGCCTTCTCTCCAGTCTGCCCTAGTGCCCTGCCACGTGTGCCCAGAGCACACTGTTGTATATCACATTAATCAAAGCCATTCATTCACTCAATGGGTATTCCTTGCCTCCTACACGTCTAACTCTATTCTATGTGCAAGGGATACAGCGGTGAAGAAAACATAGCCCATACTTATGGAGTTATGTTCTCATGGGAGACAGATAACACATTGATTCATAGCGTATCAGATGGTGATAAATGCAATAAATTAAAATCAAGCTGGTTAAGAATAGTAGGTAGGGTTAGGGTTTTAGATGTTCCAGATAGGGTGTCAGGAAAGGTATTCTCAGTAAACTGGCATTTGTATAGAGATCTTGCAGCACAATGACTGGAGTCCACACACCCACTATGTATTTAGAGGGCAGAGTGGGTCCTACTCATCTCTGAGTCCCCGATGTGCCGCAGGGTTTGAAACACAGAAATTGCTCATTAAATGTGCGTTGGGTGAATGAGTTTTAGAGTAAGGAAACTCACTCTCATAACTTGGATAGGGGCGGCTGCAAAGGAGTGAGCTGCAGGAGACTCACAGGCTCCAGGCATGAGGCCAGCAGTGCAGGGCAGCCTGGGGCTTAGTTCGGGAAACTGTCAGCTCCAGGTTTCCATCAAGTTCACAATGAGAAGGGCAAGGGATATAGCTGGAGGTCAAGACCTGCTATTAGCGAGGGTTGAGCAGGTTGTGCACTGAGAAACCCGAGAGGGATGCCACAGACAAAGTCAAGGTGTATGTTTGCTACAGAGGTTTTCTGGCAGATGGCAGTGAAATGTCCTGCTTTGATACTCCATTAAACGTCTCTGCGCCTGGCAGGCGCCGAAGTGCATTCACAGAGTTTCAAAATCTGAGGGATGGTCATGCTGGAAAATCAGACTTGTGGGGGGTGGGGGGGAAAGGCATTTATTGAAACCTTAAAATCTGTACCCCCATAATATGCCGAAATAAAAGAGCTACAAGTGACAAAAAAAAAGGTTCTTTGTAACTTTAAAAAAAAATGCTATGGAGGTGAATCAGTGCTAATTGTTAGAGACTTAATGTCAATTGCCAGTCCTCCTATCAGGATAGCCTTTGGGTGTAGTTTCAGGCCTAAAACTTGACTATTTGTCATGACTTCTGCTCCTAGCTTTGTCAATTTGCAAAGCTGGAATTGTAACAGGAGGCTCTGGTCTCTGTGAGGACCTGATTTTTTGAAACTCTGCCTGGCACAGCAGCTCACAGCTGGGCCCCCAGATGGACTCGTAGGCAATTTCTGGGACCTTTTCCAATTCCTTAGCTCAGCTGGCTTGCCTCAGGAAGTGGATCATCAGCCTCTGCCCTCCCTCCCACTTCAGTTCCTGTTCATTTAAAATCTGTCCCTTAGGCGGAAGTGCACTGACTTGCCCTAGGGTTGGCGGCCAGCCTCCTACATTTGCAGCCTGGTCTCTCTGCTCACAATTTGTCTAGAGAGTCCATGCCTCCCGCAATGGCATCTGGGCACCTGGTGCCTGCGGTCCCCACGCCACTCTTCACAAGCTGCCTTAAAGCATAAAGCAGGCAGCATTTTCCTAAGTCTCCTAATTATCCAGCTAGTATAACAGTCTTTTCTGGGATTACATCCCCATCCAAAACCCCTTCTCTGGAAGGAGAGCTCTGCTGGTCTAGTCCTGCGAGCTTGGGAGCCTGTCTCATTTCCAGCCTGATGTGTGGGCCCTGCTGCCCATGGACAGGTTTGTTTGCCCGGTGCCAGGGCCCCTGCAGGCTCAGAGGTGCCTTTGCGTTAATTAGAAAAACCACTATGCAGAAATTAGCAGATATGTTTGCATATATTTCTATATATATTATAAAGATATGCAGATATATTTTGATATACGATATATATGTTTTATTCTACTTCCTTTTTGGAGTATATAAATATGTAAAAGTGTGTTAATTAAATGTTTGCAAAATTAATATTATATTAGATATGCTATTTTTAACTTTTAATGAACATGGCTGACCATTTTTTTGGCCCTTAAATATTTATTGACAAAGTGCTTTTAATATGGGTGCATAAGATCCCATCATCTGGAGAATATGCCACAATTTATTTAGCCAATTCCTAATTATTGGCCATTTGGGTTTTAGTTTTTTCCTATTACAAATAGCTAAGACTATTGCTGCTCTCTGTAGACCTTTGATTGCATTTCTGACATTTTCATTATGAGATTATTATTAGTAATCAGCCTTCAATGCTAATCAGCCTTTGGAAGCATATATACTCTCTATGGTCCTTTCGTCCGGGGTTTTCTTAACCATACTGTGCAATTTAATTTCACATTTATGCTTGACTGGGTTTAGATTTTTATTGCTTTATTAGTGTAATGGAGTAAATCAGTCAAGAATAAGCAAGAATGTGCCTTAGCCTGTCTTGCAGATTGTTAGTTATCTGTCTCATTGGTCTGTCTTCCAGGTATAAAAATGTCCCCGCAGGGACTGGCTCAGCAAGGGCAGAGGGTCCTTCACAGAGCTGGTAGCTGGGGAAATCTGAGGGCAGCTCTGTGGTCGCGGCGATGGAGTGACTGGTGTAGCCGGTGCTGTCTCCCGGGAACTAGTGTCATCCTTGTTCCCAGTTAGGCAGAGGGGAGTCTAAAAGATCTTCTCCCCTGTCAGCGGTCATGTCCTCACTGAGTCCTGCTGGAACATCAGTGCCGTGGGTAGGAGCTTTTTATGGGTTGAACTGTGTCCCCTGCAAAGGTCTATTGAAGTGCTAATCCCATGTGACTCAGAATGTGACCTTATGTGGAGACAAGGTCTTTACATCAATGAGGTCATTAGGGTGGACCCTAATCCATATGACTGGTGCCCTTATAGAAAGGGGAAAGATGCTTTGTTGCCTTCCCTGTCTTCACAGTGGGAAGACTGAGTGAAGAGACACAGGGAGAAAATAGTCATGAGCATCCCAGAATGATGCTGCCACAAGCCAAGGAATGTCTGCAGCTGGAAGAGGCAAGGAAGGATCCTTCCTCAAAACAGTTCAGGGGGTGCATGGCTCTGCTGACATCTTGATTTTGGACTTCCAGTCCCTAGAACTAGAAGAAAATAAATATGTTTCTTTTGCTCACAACAACCCAGTTTTTGGTACTTTGCTATGGCAACCCTAGGAAACTAATACAAAGCTTATATGCTGTGACCATGACACTACCCAATATTTGACCAGGGAGTTCCAGACTGTAGCATTTATTGTAGTTCAGCTGCCAGATGAATCAGATGGCTTCATTCATCCACTCATTTCTTCATTTGTGAATGCTTATTTATGTCAACTAGCTCCCTCATATCTCAATATCTAATGAACCAATGCCACAAACACCTCTGAATCGTTTGCTCAGTAGTATAGTACCACATTTCAGAGATAATTATTTTTCTCTCCTTTGCCTGTAACTTAGTGGCCAAATAAAATGTTCCTACAAGGAAGTTGTACCTGGCTAGGCCAGTCCTCTTCCTCCCACTGCCTGGCCATTCCCCATGTCTCCTTATGTTGCTTGGTGGATCTGCCCATTTATTGTGTCTCCTTAAAGCAGTGATGTTTTATTCGAGCCAACTGAGGTTGATCAGTTTAATATACTTCCACCCACCGCAGATAAGTTTTCACTTTATTCCCCTTTTTACATCCTTTGTTTGACAGGAGAAATAAGTTTTAACACAGAGCCTGGCAGTTAAGTAAATGTATCAGTTTCTCCAATTTATGCAGAAATGATTTATTCCTTGACAATAGTGACCAGAATCTCTCCTATAGTCTGACAAGGTTTGGCATGGAAGTGAGCATTACAGTATTGGTTTAATAAATATTTGACAATAAAATATTGTCAGCCCTATTAAGATACAATGGGGCTGAGTTTATTGTCTAAGCTGATGTCTATCCAACCCTTTGTTTGTTCCTGAGAATTCATCACTGTATTTGGAGTGATTTGGGGCAGCATTGCTACCATAATCATCAGAATCACGGCAGCCATAGAGAATTAGCAGTGCTCTGAGAGGAGGTGCATCCCAGCTGCTAAGCCAAGGCATTGAAATTCAGTTCCCAACTCACATGCTCATGAGCCCTGTGCCTGGGGAAAGTAACTAATCCTGCTAAGCCTGGACATGTTATCTGTAAGACAAGAAAAATGACACCTACCCCCGTCAGTTTTGGATATTCAGTGAGACAATGGCTTTAGACTAAGTAGCAGAATAACTGGCCCACAGTGAGTACTCAGAAGACAGCACACTGTTGCCACTGAGTGGGGCCCAGCATTGTATTGCTGGGTGTTACATAATGGCTAAGAGACCACCATTCACGCCAGGTTCTTCAGGGTGGTCAAATGCCAGTGGGGCACTCTGGCCACCAGCGGGCTGTTCCATGTGCAGGTCTGGAGCTGTAGGTTTACTGCATGGACTCTAGAAGACGCAAAATCCCAGGATTTTTGGGGGGTTTTTTGCATTTTAACCCTTAGTTCTTAATTTAGTTTACATGTTTCTTTTAGCCACCTCCCTTGCCTGAGCTTCTGGGCAGTTGTCAAAACATACTGAGAAAAAATCAGATGCTGCAAGTGCCTTGTTTTAGTCCTTCTTTATTTTTTTTTACTACCATTTATATTTTTGTGTTAAGTTTTATTTTCATCAAATTCTTCTGCCAGTTATATTATAGATGATGCCTATAGACATCATCTTCAATGAAATGAAACATTTTTGATAACTATCCTAAGAGCAGTACTTACAACTTTAGTTCTGAGAAAAAGGCAAGAGTAATGTTTCAAGTTTACCTTATTTTGCTAAGTGACTTATAAAAGTTATTTCTTTAGCTCTGGAGATTCATAGAGGCAAATTTAAGAATATCAGAAAAATGGTCCTGAGCTGGAAAAGCCTTATGTAACCTTGGTAAACACCAAAATAGCACACAGGTTACTGAACATAAAGACACAGTAATGCAGAGAGCTTCATTATGTCAGACAGCAGCAGATTTCCAATAGCCTTTATATTAATAACAAAGGAAGCTAGATAAAT